>NW_027174561.1:1200000-1800000 GCF_000390325.3 Nicotiana tomentosiformis
TTGCCCATGTTCGAATCTTTCATCCTTGAAACCTAAGTGGCATGAACCACCATCATCAACACAATATTGCCTTGAAAGTTCTACTATATCTCTGGCAGCTAGGCTTGCATGTTCTGTAAACTCAGTTGCTGCTTGAGCAGCAAAGGTAGCATCCTTAAATTTCATTTTCCAATTCTGCCTGCCAATAGAAAAATTACCATTAACATCTCTAGGAAATGATTGCCCATGTTCCAACGTTTCATCCTTGAAACCTAAGTGGCATGAACCACCATCATTAACACAATATTGCCTTGACATTTCTACAACAACTCTAGCAGCTAGGCTTGCATGTTCTGCAAACTCAGCCCCTACTTGAGTTGCAGAAGTTGCATCCTTAAATTTCATGTTCCAATTCTGCCTGCCCACCGAAAATTACCATTGCCATCTCCAGGAAATGATTGCCCATGTTCCAACCTTTCATCCTTGAAACCTAAGTGGCATGAACCACCATCATCAACACACTATTACCTTGAAAGTTCTACAAAAGCACTGGTAGCTAGGCTTGTATGTTCTGCAAACTCAGCCGCTGCTTGAGCAGCAGAGGTAGCATCCTTAAATTTCATGTTTCAATTCTGCCTGCCAACAAAGAAATTACCATTACCATCTCTAGGAAATGATTGCCCATGTTCCAACGTTTCATCCTTGAAACCTAAGTGGCATGAACCACCATCATCAACACAATATTGCCTTGAAATTTCTACAACAGCTCTGGCAGCTAGGCTTGCTTGTTCTGCAAACTCAGCCGCTGCTTGAGCAGCAGAGGTAGCATCCTTAAATTTCATGTGCCAATTCTGCCTGCCAGCAGAAAAATTACCATTAACATCTCTAGGAAATGATTGCCCATGTTCCAACGTTTCATCCTCGAAACCTAAGTGGCATGAACCACCATCATCAACACACTATTGCCTTGAAAGTTTTACAACAGCTCTGGCAGCTAGGCTTGCATGTTCTGCAAACTCAGTTGCTGCTTGAGCAGCAGAGGTAGCATCCTTAAATTTCATGTTCCAATTCTGCCTGCCAACAGAAAAATTACCATTAACATCTCTAGGAAATGATTTCCCATGTTCCAACGTTTCATCCTTGAAACCTAAGTGGCATGAACCACCATCATCAACACAATATTGCCTTGACATTTCTACAACAGCTCTGGCAGCTAGGCTTGCATGTTCTGCAAACTCAGCCCCTGCTTGAGTTGCAGAAGTTGGATCCTTAAATTTCATGTTCCAATTCTGCCTGCCAACCGAAAATTACCATTGCCATCTCTAGGAAATGATTGCCCATGTTCCAACGTTTCATCCTTGAAACCAAAGTGGCATGAACCACCATCATCAACACAATATTGCCTTGAAAGTTCTACTATATCTCTGGCAGCTAGGCTTGCATGTTCTGCAAACTCAGTTGCTTCTTGAGCAGCAGAGGTAGCATCCTTAAATTTCATGTTCCAATTCTGCCTGCCAATAGAAAAATTACCATTAACATCTCTAGGAAATGATTTCCCATGTTCCAACTTTTCATCCTTGAAACCTAAGTGGCATGAACCACCATCATCAACACAATATTGCCTTGACATTTCTACAACAGGTCTGGCAGCTAGGCTTGCATGTTCTGCAAACTCAGCCCCTGCTTGAGTTGCAGAAGTTGCATCCTTAAATTTCATGTTCCAATTCTGCCTGCCAACCGAAAATTACCATTACCATCTCCAGGAAATGATTGCCCATGTTCCAACCTTTCATCCTTGAAACCTAAGTGGCATGAACCACCATCATCAACACACTATTACCTTGAAAGTTCTACAAAAGCTCTGGTAGCTAGGCTTGTATGTTCTGCAAACTCAGCCGCTGCTTGAGCAGCAGAGGTAGCATCCTTAAATTTCATGTTTCAATTCTGCCTGCCAACAAAGAAATTACCATTACCATCTCTAGGAAATGATTGCCCATGTTCCAACGTTTCATCCTTGAAACCTAAGTGGCATGAACCACCATCATCAACACAATATTGCCTTGAAATTTCTACAACAGCTCTGGCAGCTAGGCTTGCATGTTCTGCAAACTCAGCCGCTGCTTGAGCAGCAGAGGTAGCATCCTTAAATTTCATGTTCCAATTCTGCCTGCCAACAGAAAAATTACCATTAACATCTCTAGGAAATGATTGCCCATGTTCCAACGTTTCATCCTTGAAACCTAAGTGGCATGAACCACCATCATCAACACACTATTGCCTTGAAAGTTCTACAACAGCTCTGGTAGCTAGGCTTGCATGTTCTGCAAACTCAGTTGCTGCTTGAGCAGCAGAGGTAGCATCCTTAAATTTCATGTTCCAATTCTGCCTGCCAATAGAAAAATTACCATTAAAATCTTTATGAAATGATTTCCCATGTTCCAACGTTTCATCCTTGAAACCTAAGTGGCATGAACCACCATCATCAACACACTATTGCCTTGAAAGTTCTACAAAAGCTCTGGTACCTAGGCTTGTATGTTCTGCAAACTCAGCCGCTGCTCGAGCAGCAGAAGTAGCATCCTTAAATTTCATGTTCCAATTCTGCCTGCCAACCGAAAAATTACCATTACCATCTCCATGAAATGATTGCCCATGTTCCAACCTTTCATCCTTGAAACCTAAGTGGCATGAACCACCATCATCAACACACTATTGCCTTGAAAGTTCTACAAAAGCTCTGGTAGCTAGGCTTGTATGTTCTACAAACTCAGCCGATGCTTGAGTAGCAGAGGTAGCATCCTTAAATTTCATGTTTCAATTCTGCCTGCCAACAGAAAAATTACCATTACCATCTCTAGGAAATAATTGCCCATGTTCGAATCTTTCATGCTTGAAACCTAAGTGGCATGAACCACCATCATCAACACAATATTGCCTTGAAAGTTCTACTATATCTCTGGCAGCTAGGCTTGCATGTTCTGCAAACTCAGTTGCTGCTTGAGCAGCAAAGGTAGCATCCTTAAATTTCATGTTCCAATTTTGCCTGCCAATAGAAAAATTACCATTAACATCTCTAGGAAATGATTGCCCATGTTCCAACGTTTCATCCTTGAAACCTAAGTGGCATGAACCACCATCATTAACACAATATTGCCTTGACATTTCTACAACAACTCTGGCAGCTAGGCTTGCATGTTCTGCAAACTCAGCCCCTGCTTGAGTTGCAGAAGTTGCATCCTTAAATTTCATGTTCCAATTCTGCCTGCCCACCGAAAATTACCATTGCCATCTCCAGGAAATGATTGCCCATGTTCCAACCTTTCATCCTTGAAACCTAAGTGGCATGAACCACCATCATCAACACACTATTACCTTGAAAGTTCTACAAAAGCTCTGGTAGCTAGGCTTGTATGTTCTGCAAACTCAGCCGCTGCTTGAGCAGCAGAGGTAGCATCCTTAAATTTCATGTTTCAATTCTGCCTGCCAACAAAGAAATTACCATTACCATCTCTAGGAAATGATTGCCCATGTTCCAACGTTTCATCCTTGAAACCTAAGTGGCATGAACCACCATCATCAACACAATATTGCCTTGAAATTTCTACAACAGCTCTGGCAGCTAGGCTTGCATGTTCTGCAAACTCAGCCGCTGCTTGAGCAGCAGAGGTAGCATCCTTAAATTTCATGTTCCAATTCTGCCTGCCAACAGAAAAATTACCATTAACATCTCTAGGAAATGATTGCCCATGTTCCGACGTTTCATCCTTGAAACCTAAGTGGCATGAACCACCATCATCAACACACTATTGCCTTGAAAGTTCTACAAAAGCTCTGGTAGCTAGGCTTGTATGTTCTGCAAACTCAGCCGCTGCTTGAGCAGTAGAGGTAGCATCCTTAAATTTCATGTTCCAATTCTGCCTGCCAACAGAAAAATTACCATTAACATCTCTAGGAAATGATTGCCCATGTTCCAACGTTTCATCCTTGAAACCTAAGTGGCATGAACCCCCATCATCAACACACTATTCCCTTGAAAGTTCTACAAAAGCTCTGGTAGCTAGGCTTGTATGTTCTGCAAACTCAGCCGCTGCTTGAGCAGTAGAGGTAGCATCCTTAAATTTCATATTCCAATTCTGCCTGCCAACAGAAAAATTACCATTAACATCTCTAGGAAATGATTGCCCATGTTCCAACGTTTCATCCTTGAAACCTAAGTGGCATGAACCACCATCATCAACACACTATTGCCTTGAAAGTTCTACAACAGCTCTGGTAGCTAGGCTTGCATGTTCTGCAAACTCAGTTGCTGCTTGAGGAGCAAAGGTAGCATCCTTAAATTTCATGTTCCAATTCTGCCTGCCAACAGAAAAATTACCATTAAAATCTTTATGAAATGATTTCCCATGTTCCAACGTTTCATCCTTGAAACCTAAGTGGCATGAACCACCATCATCAACACACTATTGCCTTGAAAGTTCTACAAAAGCTCTGGTACCTAGGCTTGTATGTTCTGCAAACTCAGCCGTTGCTTGAGCAGCAGAAGTAGTATCCTTAAATTTCATGTTCCAATTCTGCCTGCCAACCGAAAAATTACCATTACCATCTCCATGAAATGATTGCCCATGTTCCAACCTTTCATCCTTGAAACCTAAGTGGCATGAATCACCATCATCAACACACTATTGCCTTGAAAGTTCTACAAAAGCTCTTGTAGCTAGGCTTGTATGTTCTGCAAACTCAGCCGCTGCTTGAACAGCAGAGGTAGCATCCTTATATTTCATGTTTCAATTCTGCCTGCCAACAGAGAAATTACCATTCCCATCTCTAGGAAATGATTTCCCATGTTCCAACGTCTCATCCTTGAAACCTAAGAGGCATGAACCACCATCATCAACAAAATATTGCCTTGAAATTTCTACAACAGCTCTGGCAGCTAGGCTTGCATCTTCTACAAACTCAGCCGCTGCTTGAGCAGCAGAGGTAGCATCCTTAAATTTCATGTTCCAATTCTGCCTGCCAACAGAAAAATTACCATTATCATCTTTAGGAAATGATTGCCCATGTTCCAACGTTTCATCCTTGAAACCTAAGTGGCATGAACCACCATCATCAACACACCATTGCCTTGAAAGTTCTACAAAAGCTCTGGTAGCTAGGCTTGTATGTTCCGCAAACTCAGCCGCTGCTTGAGCAGCAGAGGTAGCATCCTAAAATTTCATGTTTCAATTCTGCCTGCCAACAGAGAAATTACCATTACCATCTCTAGGAAATGATCGCCCATGTTCCAACGTTTCATCCTTGAAACCTAAGTGGCATGAACCACCATCATCAACACAATATTGCCTTGAAATTTCTACAACAGCTCTGGCAGCTAGGCTTGCATGTTCTGCAAACTCAGCCGCTGCTTGAGCAGCAGAGGTAGCATCCTTAAATTTCATGTTCCAATTCTGCCTGCCAACAGAAAAATTACCATTAACATCTCTAGGAAATGATTGCCCATGTTCCACCGTTTCATCCTTGAAACCTAAGTGGCATGAACCACCATCATCAACACACTATTGCCTTGAAAGTTCTACAACAGCTCTGGCAGCTAGGCTTGCATGTTCTGCAAACACAGTCGCTGCTTGAGCAGCAGAGGTAGCATCCTTAAATTTCATGTTCCAATTCTTCCTTCCAAGAGAAAAAGTACCATTACCATCTCCAGGAAATGATTGCCCATGTTCCAACCTTTCATCCTTGAATACTAAGTGGCATAAACCACCATCATCAAATCACTATTGCCTTGAAAGTTCTACAAAAGCTCTGGTAGCTAGGTTTGTATGTTCTGCAAACTCTGCCGCTGCTTGAACAGCAGAGGTAGCATCCTTAAATTTCATGTTTCAATTTTGCCTGCCAACAGAAAAATTACCATTACCATCTCTAGGAAATGATTGCCCATGTTCCAATCTTTAATCCTTGAAACCTAAGTGGCATGAACCACCATCATCAACACAATATTGCCTTGAAAGTTCTACAACAGCTATGGCAGCTAGGCTTACATGTTCTACAAAATCAGTCGCTGCTTGAGTAGCAGAGGTAGCATCCTTAAAATTCATGTTCCACTTCTGCCTGCCAACTGAATAATTACCATTCCAATCTCCAGGAAATGATTGCCCATGTTCCAACCTTTCATCCTTGAAACCAAAGTGGCATGAACGACCATCATCAACACAATATTGCCTTGAAAGTTCTACAACAGCTCTGGTGGCTAGGCTTGTATGTTCTGCAAATTCAGCCGCTGCTTGAGCAGCAGAGGTAGCATCCTTAAATTTCATGTTCCACTTCGGCCTGCCAACAGAAAAATTACCATTACCATCTCCAGGAAATGATTGCCCATGTTCCAACCTTTCATCCTTGAATACTAAGTGGCATAAACCACCATCATCAAATCACTATTGCCTTGAAAATTCTACAACAGCTCTGGTAGCTAGGCTTGTATGTTCTGCAAACTCTGCCGCTGCTTGAACAGCAGAGGTAGCATCCTTAAATTTCATGTTTCAATTTTGCCTGCCAACAGAAAAATTACCATTACCATCTCTAGGAAATGATTGCCCATGTTCCAATCTTTCATCCTTGAAACCTAAGTAGCATGAGCCACCATCATCAACACAATATTGCCTTGAAAGTTCTTCTATATCTCTGGCAGCTAGGCTTGCATGTTCTGCAAACTCAATTGCTGCTTGAGCAGCAGAGGTAGCATCCTTAAATTTCATGTTCCAATTCTGCCTGCCAACAGAAAAATTTCCATTAACATCTCTAGGAAATGACTGCCCATGTTCCAACGTTTAATCCTTGAAACCTAAGTGGCATGAACCACCATCATCAACACAATATTGCCTTGAAATTTCTACAACAGCTCTGGCAGCTAGGCTTGCATGTTCTGCAAACTCAGCCGCTGCTTGAGCAGCAGAAGTAGCATCCTTAAATTTCATGTTCCAATTTTGCCTGCCAACCGAAAAATTACCATTACCATATCCAGGAAATGATTGCCCATGTTCCAACCTTTCATCCTTGAAACCAAAGTGGCATGAACGACCATCATCAACACAATATTGCCTTGAAAGTTCTACAACAGCTCTGGTAGCTAGGCTTGTATGTTCTGCAAACTCAGCCGCTGCTTGAGCAGCAGAGGTAGCATGCTTTAATTTCATGTTCCACTTGAAACCTAAGTGGCATGAACCACCATCATCAACACACTATTGCCTTGAAAGTTCTACAAAAGCTCTGGTAGCTAGGCTTGTATGTTCTGCAAACTTAGCCGCTGCTTGAGCAGCAGAGGTAGCATCCTTAAATTTCATGTTTCAATTCTGCCTGCCAACAGAATAATTACCATTCCAATCTCCAGGAAATGATTGCCCATGTTCCAACCTTTCATCCTTGAAACCAAAGTGGCATGAACGACCATCATCAACACAATATTGCCTTGAAAGTTCTACAACAGCTCTGGTAGGTAGGCTTGTATGTTCTGCAAACTCAGCCGCTGCTTGAGCAGCAGCGGTAGCATGCTTTAATTTCATGTTCCACTTCTGCCTGCCAACAAAAAAATTACCATTCCCATCACCAGGAAATGATTGCCCATGTTCCAACCTTTCATCCTTGAAACCTAAGTGGCATGAACCACCATCATCAACACACTATTGCCTTGAAAGTTCTACTATATCTCTGGCAGCTAGGCTTGCATGTTCTGCAAACTCAATTGCTGCTTGAGCAGCAAGAGGTAGCATCCTTAAATTTCATGTTCCAATTCTGCCTGCCAACAGAAAAATTTCCATTAACATCTCTAGGAAATGACTGCCCATGTTCCAACGTTTCATCCTTGAAACCTAAATGGCATGAACCACCATCATCAACACAATATTGCCTTGAAATTTCTACAACAGCTCTGGCAGCTAGGCTTGCATGTTCTACAAACTCAGCCGCTGCTTGAGCAGCAGAAGTAGCATCCTTAAATTTCATGTTCCAATTCTGCCTACCAACCGAAAAATTTCCATTACCATCTCTAGGAAATGATTGCCCATGTTCCAACCTTTCATCCTTGAAACCTAAGTGGCATGAACCACCATCATCAACACACTATTGCCTTGAAAGTTCTACAAAAGCTCTGGTAGCTAGGCTTGTATGTTCTGCAAACTTAGCCGCTGCTTGAGCAGCAGAGGTAGCATCCTTAAATTTCATGTTTCAATTCTGCCTGCCAACAGAAAAATTACCATTCCAATCTCCAGGAAATGATTGCCCATGTTCCAACCTTTCATCCTTGAAACCAAAGTGGCATGAACGACCATCATCAACACAATATTGCCTTGAAAGTTCTACAACAACTCTGGTAGCTAGGCTTGTATGTTCTGCAAACTCAGCCGCTGCTTGAGCAGCAGAGGTAGCATCCTTAAATTTCATGTTCCACTTCTGCATGCCAACAGAAAAATTACCATTCCCATCACCAGGAAATGATTGCCCATGTTCCAACCTTTCATCCTTGAAACCAAAGCGGCATGAACCACCATCATCAAATCACTATTGCCTTGAAAATTCTACAAAAGCTCTGGTAGCTAGGCTTGCATGTTCTGCAAACTCAGCCGCTGCTTGAGCAGCAGAGGTAGCATCCTTAA
Organism: Nicotiana tomentosiformis; assembly: GCF_000390325.3. Lineage (NCBI taxonomy): Eukaryota > Viridiplantae > Streptophyta > Magnoliopsida > Solanales > Solanaceae > Nicotiana > Nicotiana tomentosiformis. The sequence goes on from NW_027174561.1 coordinate 1,208,625, forward strand.
ATTTCATGTTCCAATTCTGCCTGCCAACAGAAAAATTACCATTACCATCTCTAGGAAATGATTGCCCATGTTCCAACCTTTCATCCTTGAAACCTAAGTGGCATGAACCACCATCATCAACACAATATTGCCTTGAAATTTCTACTATATCTCTGGCAGCTAGGCTTGTATGTTCTGCAAACTCAATTGCTGCTTGAGCAGCAGAGGTAGCATCCTTAAATTTCATGTTCCAATTCTGCCTGCCAACAGAAAAATTACCATTAACATCTCTAGGAAATGACTGCCCATGTTCCAACGTTTCATCCTTGAAACCTAAGTGGCATGAACCACCATCATCAACACAATATTGCCTTGAAATTTCTACAACAGCTCTGGCAGCTAGGCTTGCATGTTCTGCAAACTCAGCCGCTGTTTGGGCAGCAGAAATAGCATCCTTAAATTTCATGTTCCAATTCTGCCTGCCAACCGAAAAATTACCATTACCATCTCCAGGAAATGATTGCCCTTGTTCCAACCTTTCATCCTTGAAACCTAAGTGGCATGAACCACCATCATCAACACACTATTGCCTTGAAAGTTCAACAAAAGCTCTGGTAGCTAGGCTTGTATGTTCTGCAAACTCAGCCGTTGCTTGAGCAGCAGAGGTAGCATCCTTAAATTTCATGTTTCAATTCTGCCTGCCAACAGAAAAATTACCATTACCATCTCTAGGAAATAATTGCCCATGTTCCAACGTTTCATCCTAGAAACCTAAGTGGCATGAACCACCATCATCAACACAATATTGCCTTGAAATTTCTACAACAGCTCTGGTTGCTAGGCTTGCATGTTCTGCAAACTCAGCCGCTGCTTGAGCAGCAGAGGTAGCATCCTTAAATTTCATGTTTCAATTCTGCCTGCCAACAGAAAAATTACCATTACCATCTCTAGAAAATGATTGCCCATGTTCCAATCCTTCATCCTTGAAACCTAAGTAGCATGAACCACCATCATCAACACAATATTGCCTTGAAAGTTATACTATATCTCAGGCAGCTAGGCTTGCATGTTCTGCAAACTCAATTGCTGCTTGAGCAGCAGAGGTAGCATCCTTAAATTTCATGTTCCAATTCTGCCTGCCAACAGAAAAATTTTCATTAACATCTCTAGGAAATGACTGCACATGTTCCAACTTTTCATCCTTGAAACCTAAGTGGCATGAACCACCATCATCAACACAATATTGCCTTGAAATTTCTACAACAGCTCTGGCAGCTAGGCTTGCATGTTCTGCAAACTCAGCCGCTGCTTGAGCAGCAGAAGTAGCATCCTTAAATTTCATGTTCCAATTCTGCCTGCCAACCGAAAAATTACCATTACCATCTCCAGGAAATGATTGCCCATGTTCCAACCTTTCATCCTTGAAACCTAAGTGGCATGAACCACCATCATCAACACTCTATTGCCTTGAAAGTTCTACAAAAGCTCTGGTAGCTAGGCTTGTATGTTCTGCAAACTTAGCCGCTGCTTGAGCAGCAGAGGTAGCATCCTTAAATTTCATGTTTCAATTCTGCCTGCAAACAGAAAAATTACCATTCCAATCTCCAGGAAATGATTGCCCATGTTCCAACCTTTCATCCTTGAAACCAAAGTGGCATGAACGACCATCATCAACACAATATTGCCTTGAAAGTTCTACAACAGCTCTGGTAGCTAGGCTTGTATGTTCTGCAAACGCAGCCGCTGCTTGAGCAGCAAAGGTAGCATCCTTAAATTTCATGTTCCACTTCTGCCTGCCAATAGAAAAATTACCATTCCCATCACCAGGAAATGATTGCCCATGTTCCAACCTTTCATCCTTGAAACCAAAGCGGCATGAACCACCATCATCAACACAATATTACCTTGAAATTTCTACAACAACTCTAGCAGCAAGGCTTGCATGTTCTGGAAACTCAGCCGCTGCTTGAGCAGCAGAAGTAGCATCCTTAAATTTCGTGTTCCAATTCTGCCTGCCAACCGAAAAATTACCAGTACCATCTCCAGGAAATGATTGCCATGTTCCAACCTTTCATCCTCGAAACCTAAGTGGCATGAACCACCATCATCAACACACTATTGCCTTGAAAGTTCTACAAAAGCTCTGGTAGCTAGGCTTGTATGTTCTGCAAACTCAGTCGCTGCTTGAGCAGCAGAGGTAGCATCCTGAAAATTCATGTTCCAATTCTGCCTGCCAACTGATTAATTACCATTCCAATCTCCAGGAAATGATTGCCCATGTTCCAACCTTTCATCCTTGAAACCAAAGTGGCATGAATGACCATCATCAACACAATATTGCCTTAAAAGTTCTACAACAGCTCTGGTAGCTAGGCTTGTATGTTCTGCAAACTCAGCCGCTGCTTGAGCAGCAGAGGTAGCATCCTTAAATTTCATGTTCCACTTCTGCCTGCCAACCGAAAAATTACCAGTACCATCTCCAGGAAATGATTTCCATGTTCCATCCTTTCATCCTTGAAACCTAAGTGGTATGAACCACCATCATCAACACACTATTGCCTTGAAAGTTCTACAAAAGCTCTGGTAGCTTAGGCTTGTATGTTCTGCAAACTCAGCCGCTGCTTGAGCAGCAGAGGTAGCATCTTTAAATTTCATGTTTCAATTCTGCCTGCCAACCGAAAAATTACCATTACCATCTCTAGGAAATGATTGCCCATGTTCCAATCTTTCATCCTTGAAACCTAAGTGGCATGAACCACCATCATCAACACAATATTGCCTTGAAAGTTCTACTATATCTCTGGCAGCTAGGCTTGCATGTTCTGCACACTCAATTGCTGCTTGAGCAGCAGAGGTAGCATCCTTAAATTTCATGTTCCAATTCTGCCTGCCAACAGAAAAATTACCATTAACATCTCTAGGAAATGACTGCCCATGTTCCAACGTTTCATCCTTGAAACCTAAGTGGCATGAACCACCATCATCAACACAATATTGCCTTGAAATTTCTACAACAGCTCTGGCAGCTAGGCTTGCATGTTCTGCAAACACAGCCGCTGCTTGTGCAGCAGAAATAGCATCCTTAAATTTCATGTTCCAATTCTGCCTGCCAACCTAAAAATTACCATTACCATCTCCAGGAAATGATTGCCCATGTTCCAACCTTTCATCCTTGAAACCTAAGTGGCATGAACCACCATCATCAACACACTATTGCCTTGAAAGTTCTACAAAAGCTCTGGTAGCTAGGCTTGTATGTTCTGCAAACTCAGCCGCTGCTTGAGCAGCAGAGGTAGCATCCTTAAATTTCATGTTCCAATTCTGCCTGCCAACAGAAAAATTACCATCAAAATCTCTAGGAAATGATTACCCATGTTCCAACGTTTCATCCTTGAAACCTATGTGGCATGAACCACCATCATCAACACACTATTGCCTTGAAAGTTCTACAACAACTCTGGCAGCTAGGCTTGCATGTTCTGCAAACTCAGTCGCTGCTTGAGCAGCAGAGGTAGCATCCTTAAATTTCATGTTCCAATTCTGCATTCCAAGAGAAAAAGTACCATTACCATCTCCAGGAAATGATTGCCCATGTTCCAACCTTTCAACAGTAAAACTAAGTGGCATAAACCACCATCATCAACACACTATTGCCTTGAAAGTTCTACAAAAGCTCTGGTAGCTAGGCTTGTATGTTCTGCAAACTCAGCCGCTGCTTGAGCAGTAGAGGTAGCATCCTTAAATTTCAAGTTTCAATTTTGCCTGCCAACAGAAAAATTACCATTACCATCTCTAGGAAATGATTTCCTATGTTCCAATCTTTCATCCTTGAAACCTAAGTGGCATGAACCACCATCATCAACACAATATTGCCTTGAAAGTTCTACAACAGCTCTGGCAGCTAGGCTTGCATGTTCTACAAACTCAGCCGCTGCTTGAGCAGCAGAGGTAGCATCCTTAAAATTCATGTTCCACTTCTGCCTGCCAACTGCATAATTACCATTCCAATCTCCAGGAAATGATTGCCCATGTTCCAACCTTTCATCTTTGAAACCAAAGTGGCATGAACGACCATCATCAACACAATAATGCCTTGAAAGTTCTACAAAAGCTCTGGTAGCTAGGCTTGTATGTTCTGCAAACTCAGCCGCTGCTTGAGCAACAGAGGTAGCATCCTTAAATTTCATGTTTCAATTCTGCCTGCCAACAGAAAAATTACCATTACCATCTCTAGGAAATGATTGCCCATGTTCCAATCTTTCATCCTTGAAACCTAAGTGGCATGAACCACCATCATCAACACAATATTGCCTTGAAAGTTCTACTATATCTCTGGCAGCTAGGCTTGCATGTTCTGCACACTCAATTGCTGCTTGAGCAGCAGAGGTAACATCCTTAAATTTCATGTTCCAATTCTGCCTGCCAACAGAAAAATTACCATTAACATCTTTAGGAAATGACTGGCCATGTTCCAACGTTTCGTCCTTGAAACCTAAGTGGCATGAACCACCATCATCAACACAATACTGCCTTGAAATTTCTACAACAGCTCTGGCAGCTAGGCTTGCATGTTCTGCAAACACAACCGCTGTTTGTGCAGCAGAAATAGTATCCTTAAATTTCATGTTCCAATTCTGCCTGCCAACCTAAAAATTACCATTACCATCTCCAGGAAATGATTGCCCATGTTCCAACCTTTCATCCTTGAAACCTAAGTGGCTTGAACCACCATCATCATTACACTATTGCCTTGAAAGTTCTACAAAAGCTCTGGTAGCTAGGCTTGTATGTTCTGCAAACTCAGCCGCTGCTTGAGCAGCAGAGGTAGCATCCTTAAATTTCATGTTCCAATTCTGCCTGCCAACAGAAAAATTACCATCAAAATCTCTAGGAAATGATTGCCCATGTTCCAACGTTTCATCCTTGAAACCTATGTGGCATGAACCACCATCATCAACACACTATTGCCTTGAAAGTTCTACAACAGCTCTGGCAGCTAGGCTTGCATGTTCTGCAAACTCTGTCGCTGCTTGAGCAGCAGAGGTAGCATCCTTAAATTTCATGTTCCAATTCTGCATTCCAAGAGAAAAAGTACCATTACCATCTCCAGGAAATGATTGCCCATGTTCCAACCTTTCAACAGTAAAACTAAGTGGCATAAACCACCATCATCAACACACTATTGCCTTGAAAGTTCTACAAAAGCTCTGGTAGCTAGGCTTGTATGTTCTGCAAACTCAGCCGCTGCTTGAGCAGCAGAGGTAGCATCGTTAAATTTCAAGTTTCAATTTTGCCTGCCAACAGAAAAATTAAAATTACCATCTCTAGGAAATGATTTCCTATGTTCCAATCTTTCATCCTTGAAACCTAAGTGGCATGAACCACCATCATCAACACAATATTGCCTTGAAAGTTCTACAACAGCTCTGGCAGCTAGGCTTGCATGTTCTACAAACTCAGTCGCTGCTTGAGCAGCAGAGGTAGCATCCTTAAAATTCATGTTCCACTTCTGCCTGCCAACTGAATAATTACCATTCCAATCTCCAGGAAATGATTGCCCATGTTCCAACCTTTCATCCTTGAAACCAAAGTGGCATGAACGACCATCATCAACACAATAATGCCTTGAAAGTTCTACAAAAGCTCTGGTAGCTAGGCTTGTATGTTCTGCAAACTCAGCCGCTGCTTGAGCAACAGAGGTAGCATCCTTAAATTTCATGTTTCAATTCTGCCTGCCAACAGAAAAATTACCATTACCATCTCTAGGAAATGATTGCCCATGTTCCAATCTTTCATCCTTGAAACCTAAGTGGCATGAACCACCATCATCAACACAATATTGCCTTGAAAGTTCTACTATATCTCTGGCAGCTAGGCTTGCATGTTCTGCACACTCAATTGCTGCTTGAGCAGCAGAGGTAGCATCCTTAAATTTCATGTTCCAATTCTGCCTGCCAACAGAAAAATTACCATTAACATCTTTACGAAATAACTGGCCATGTTCCAACGTTTCATCCTTGAAACCTAAGTGGCATGAACCACCATCATCAACACAATACTGCCTTGAAATTTCTACAACAGCTCTGGCAGCTAGGCTTGCATGTTCTGCAAACACAGCCGCTGTTTGTGCAGCAGAAATAGTATCCTTAAATTTCATGTTCCAATTCTGCTTGCCAACCTAAAAATTACCATTACCATCTCCAGGAAATGATTGCCCATGTTCCAACCTTTCATCCTTGAAACCTAAGTGGCATGAACCACCATCATCATTACACTATTGCCTTGAAAGTTCTACAAAAGCTCTGGTAGCTAGGCTTGTATGTTCTGCAAACTCAGCCGCTGCTTGAGCAGCAGAGGTAGCATCCTTAAATTTCATGTTCCAATTCTGCCTGCCAACAGAAAAATTACCATCAAAATCTCTAGGAAATGATTGCCCATGTTCCAACGTTTCATCCTTGAAACCTATGTGGCATGAACCACCATCATCAACACACTATTGCCTTGAAAGTTCTACAACAGCTCTGGCAGCTAGGCTTGCATGTTCTGCAAACTCAGTCGCTGCTTGAGCAGCAGAGGTAGCATCCTTAAATTTCATGTTCCAATTCTGCATTCCAAGAGAAAAAGTACCACTACCATCTCCAGGAAATGATTGCCCATGTTCCAACCTTTCAACAGTAAAACTAAGTGGCATAAACCACCATCATCAACACACTATTGCCTTGAAAGTTCTACAAAAGCTCTGGTAGCTAGGCTTGTATGTTCTGCAAACTCAGCCGCTGCTTGAGCAGCAGAGGTAGCATCCTTAAATTTCAAGTTTCAATTTTGCCTGCCAACAGAAAAATTACCATTACCATCTCTAGGAAATGATTTCCTATGTTCCAATCTTTCATCCTTGAAACCTAAGTGGCATGAACCACCATCATCAACACAATATTGCCTTGAAAGTTCTACAACAGCTCTGGCAGCTAGGCTTGCATGTTCTACAAACTCAGTCGCTGCTTGAGCAGCAGAGGTAGCATCCTTAAAATTCATGTTCCACTTCTGCCTGCCAACTGAATAATTACCATTCCAATCTCCAGGAAATGATTGCCCATGTTCCAACCTTTCATCTTTGAAACCAAAGTGGCATGAACGACCATCATCAACACAATAATGCCTTGAAAGTTCTACAAAAGCTCTGGTAGCTAGGCTTGTATGTTCTGCAAACTCAGCCGCTACTTGAGCAACAGAGGTAGCATCCTTAAATTTCATGTTTCAATTCTACCTGCCAACAGAAAAATTACGATTACCATCTCTAGGAAATGATTGCCCATGTTCCAATCTTTCATCCTTGAAACCTAAGTGGCATGAACCACCATCATCAACACAATATTGCCTTGAAAGTTCTACTATATCTCTGGCAGCTAGGCTTGCATGTTCTGCACACTCAATTGCTGCTTGAGCAGCAGAGGTTAGCATCCTTAAATTTCATGTTCCAATTCTGCCTGCCAATAGAAAAATTACCATTAACATCTCTAGGAAATGACTGGCCATGTTCCAACGTTTCATCCTTGAAACCTAAGTGGCATGAACCACCATCATCAACACAATATTGCCTTGAAATTTCTACAACAGCTCTGGCAGCTAGGCTTGCATGTTCTGCAAACACAGCCGCTGTTTGTGCAGCAGAAATAGTATCCTTAAATTTCATGTTCCAATTCTGCCTGCCAACCTAAAAATTACCATTACCATCTCCAGGAAATGATTGCCCATGTTCCAACCTTTCATCCTTGAAACCTAAGTGGCATGAACCACCATCATCATTACACTATTGCCTTGAAAGTTCTACAAAAGCTCTGGTAGCTAGGCTTGTATGTTCTGCAAACTCAGCCGCTGCTTGAGCAGCAGAGGTAGCATCCTTAAATTTCATGTTCCAATTCTGCCTGCCAATAGAAAAATTACCATCAAAATCTCTAGGAAATGATTGCCCATGTTCCAACGTTTCATCCTTGAAACCTATGTGGCATGAACCACCATCATCAACACACTATTGCCTTGAAAGTTCTACAACAGCTCTGGCAGCTAGGCTTGCATGTTCTGCAAACTCAGTCGTTGCTTGAGCAGCAGAGGTAGCATCCTTAAATTTCATGTTCCAATTCTGCCTTCCAAGAGAAAAAGTACCATTACCATCTCCAGGAAATGATTGCCCATGTTCCAAACTTTCAACAGTAAAACTAAGTGGCATAAACCACCATCATCAACACACTATTGCCTTGAAAGTTCTACAAAAGCTCTGGTAGCTAGGCTTGTATGTTCTGCAAACTCAGCCGCTGCTTGAGCAGCAGAGGTAGCATCCTTAAATTTCAAGTTTCAATTTTGCCTGCCAACAGAAAAATTACCATTACCATCTCTAGGAAATGATTTCCCATGTTCCAATCTTTCATCCTTGAAACCTAAGTGGCATGAACCACCATCATCAACACAATATTGCCTTGAAAGTTCTACAACAACTCTGGCAGCTAGGCTTGCATGTTCTACAAACTCAGTCGCTTCTTGAGCAGCAGAGGTAGCATCCTTAAAATTCATGTTCCACTTCTGCCTGCCAACTGAATAATTACCATTCCAATCTCCAGGAAATGATTGCCCATGTTCCAACCTTTCATCCTTGAAACCAAAGTGGCATGAACGACCATCATCAACACAATAATGCCTTGAAAGTTCTACAAAAGCTCTGGTAGCTAGGCTTGTATGTTCTGCAAACTCAGCCGCTGCTTGAGCAACAGAGGTAGCATCCTTAAATTTCATGTTTCAATTCTTCCTGCCAACAGAAAAATTACCATTACCATCTTTAGGAAATGATTGCCCATGTTCCAATCTTTCATCCTTGAAACCTAAGTGGCATGAACCACCATCATCAACACAATATTGCCTTGAAAGTTCTACTATATCTCTGGCAGCTAGGCTTGCATGTTCTGCACACTCAATTGCTGCTTGAGCAGCAGAGGTAGCATCCTTAAATTTCATGTTCCAATTCTGCCTGCCAACAGAAAAATTACCATTAACATCTCTAGGAAATGACTGCCCATGTTCCAACGTTTCATCCTTGAAACCTAAGTGGCATGAACCACCATCATCAACATAATATTGCCTTAAAATTTCTATAACAGCTCTGGCAGCTAGGCTTGCATGTTCTGCAAACACAGCCGCTGTTTGTGCAGCAGAAATAGTATCCTTAAATTTCATGTTCCAATTCTGCCTGCCAACCTAAAAATTACCATTACCATCTCCAGGAAATGATTGCCCATGTTCCAACCTTTCATCCTTGAAACCTAAGTGGCATGAACCACCATCATCATTACACTATTGCCTTGAAAGTTCTACAAAAGCTCTGGTAGCTAGGCTTGTATGTTCTGCAAACTCAGCCGCTGCTTGAGCAGTAGAGGTAGCATCCTTAAATTTCATGTTCCTATTCTGCCTGCCAACAGAAAAATTACCATCAAAATCTTTAGGAAATGATTGCCCATGTTCCAACGTTTCATCCTTAAAACCTATGTGGCATGAACCACCATCATCAACACACTATTGCCTTGAAAGTTCTACAACAGCTCTGGCAGCTAGGCTTGCATGTTCTGCAAACTCAGTCGCTGCTTGAGCAGCACAGGTAGCATCCTTAAATTTCATGTTCCAATTCTGCCTTCCAAGAGAAAAAGTACCATTACCATCTCCAGGAAATGATTGCCCATGTTCCAACCTTTCATCCTTGAAAACTAAGTGGCATAAACCACCATCATCAACACACTATTGCATTGAAAGTTCTACAAAAGCTCTAGTAGCTAGGCTTGTATGTTCTGCAAACTCAGCCGCTGCTTGAGCAGCAGAGGTAGCATCCTTAAATTTCAAGTTTCAATTTTGCCTGCCAACAGAAAAATTACCATTACCATCTCTAGGAAATGATTTCCCATGTTCCAATCTTTCATCCTTGAAACCTAAGTGGCATGAACCACCATCATCAACACAATATTGCCTTGAAAGTTCTACAACAGCTCTGGCAGCTAGGCTTGCATGTTCTACAAACTCAGTCGCTGCTTGAGCAGCAGAGGTAGCATCCTTAAAATTCATGTTCCACTTCTGCCTGCCAACTGAATAATTACCAGTACCATCTCCAGGAAATGATTGCCCATGTTCCAACCTTTCATCCTTGAAACCAAAGTGGCATGAACGACCATCATCAACACAATATTGCCTTGAAAGTTCTACAACAGCTCTGGTAGCTAGGCTTGTATGTTCTGCAAACTCAGCTGCTGCTTGAGCAGCAGAGGTAGCATCCTTAAATTTCATGTTCCAATTCTGCCTACCAAGAGAAAAAGTACCATTACCATCTCCAAGAAATGATTGCCCATGTTCCAATCTTTCATCCTTGAAACCTAAGTGGCATGAACCACCATCATCAACACAATATTGCCTTAAAAGTTCTACTATATCTCTGACAGCTAGGCTTGCCTGTCCTGCAAACTCAGTCGCTGCTTGAGCAGCAGAGGTAGCATACTTAAACTTCATGTTCCAATTCTGCCTGCCAACAGAAAAATTACCATTCCCATATCCTGGAAATGATTGCCTATGTTCCAACCTTTCATCCTTGAAACCTAAGTAGCATGAACGACCATCATCAACACACTATTGCCTTGAAAGTTCTACAACAGCTCTGGCAGCTAGGCTTGCATGTTCTGCAAACTCAGCCGCTGCTTGAGCCGCAGAGGTAGCATCCTTAAATTTCATGTTCCAATTCTGCCTACCAACCGAAAAATTACCATTAGCATCTCCAGGAAATGATAGCCCATGTTCCAACCTTTCATCCTTGAAACCTAAGTGGCATGAACCACCATCATCAACACACTATTGCCTTGAAAGTTCTGCAAAAGCTCTGGTAGCTAGGCTTCTATGTTCTGCAAACTCAACCGCTGCTTGAGCAGCAGAGGTAGCATCCTTAAAGTTCATGTTCCAATTCTGCCTACCAACCGAAACATTACCATTACAATCTCTAGGAAATGATTGCCCATGTTCCGACCTTTCATCCTTGAAACCTAAGTGGCATGAATGACCATCATCAACACAATATTGCCTTGGAAGTTCTACAATAGCTCTGGCAGCTAGGCTTGCATGTTCTGCAAACTCAGTCGCTGCTTGAGCAGCAGAGGTAGCATCCTTAAAATTCATGTTCCACTTCTGCCTGCCAACTGAATAATTACCATTCCAATCTCCAGGAAATGATTGCCCATGTTCCAACCTTTCATCCTTGAAACCAAAGTGGCATGAACGACCATCATCAACACAATATTGCCTTGAAAGTTCTACAACAGCTCTGGTAGCTAGGCTTGTATGTTCTGCAAACTCAGCTGCTGCTTGAGCAGCAGAGGTAGCATCCTTAAATTTCATGTTCCAATTCTGCCTACCAAGAGAAAAAGTACCATTACCATCTCCAGGAAATGATTGCCCATGTTCCAATCTTTCATCCTTGAAACCTAAGTGGCATGAACCACCATCATCAACACAATATTGCCTTGAAAGTTCTACAATAGCTCTGGCAGCTAGGCTTGCCTGTCCTGCAAACTCAGTCGCTGCTTGAGCAGCAGAGGTAGCATACTTAAACTTCATGTTCCAATTCTGCCTGCCAACAGAAAACTTACCATTCCCATCTCCTGGAAATGATTGCCCATGTTCCAACCTTTCATCCTTGAAACCTAAGTGGCATGAACGACCATCATCAACACAATATTCCCTTGAAAGTTCTACAACAGCTCTGGTAGCTAGACTTGCATGTTCTACAAACTCAGTCGCTTCTTGAGCAGCAGATGTAGCATCCTTAAAATTCATGTTCCACTTCTGCCTGCCAACAGAATAATTACCATTCCCATCTCCAGGAAATGATTGCCCATGTTCCAACCTTTCATCCTTGAAACCTAAGTGGCATGAACGACCATCATCAACACAATATTGCCTTGAAAGTTCTATAACAGCTCAGGCAGCTAGGCTTGCATATTCTGCAAACTCAGTCACTGCTTGAGCAGCAGAGGTAGCATTCTTAAATTTTATGTTCCAATTCTACCTGCCAAGAGAAAAATTACCATTACCATCTCTAGGAAATGATTGCCCATGTTCCAACCTTTCATCCTTGAAAACTAAGTGGCATGAACCACCATCATCAGCACAATATTGTCTTGAAATTTCTACAACAGCTCTGGCAGCTAGGCTTGCATGTTCTGCAAACTCAGCCGCAGCTTGAGCAGCAGAGGTAGCATCCTTAAATTTCATGTTCCAATTCTGCTTGCCAACCGAAAAATTACCATTACTATCTCCAGGAAATGATTGACTATGTTCCAACCTTTCATCCTCGAAACCTAAGTTGCATGAACCATCATCATCAACACACTATTGCCTTGAAAGTTCTACAAAAGCTCTGGTAGCTAGGCTTGCATGTTCTGCAAACTCAGCCGCAGCTTGAGCAGCAGAGGTAGCATCCTTAAATTTCATGTTCCAATTTTGCCTGCCAACAGAAAAATTACCATTACCATCTCTAGGAAATGATTGCCCATGTTCCAATATTTCATCCTTGAAACCTAAGTGGCATGAACCACCATCATCAACATAATATTACCTTGAAAGTTCTACAACAGCTCTGGCAGCTAGACTTGCATGTTCTACAAAATCAGTCGCTGCTTGAGCAGCAGAGGTAGCATCCTTAAAATTCATGTTCCACTTCTGCCTGCCAAAAGAATAATTACCATTCCCATCTCCAGGAAAGGATTGCCCATGTTCCAACCTTTCATCCTTGAAACCTAAGTGGCATGAACAACCATCATCAACACACTATTGCCTTGAAAGTTCTACAAAAGCTCTGGTAGCTAGGCTTGTATGTTCTGCAAACACAGTCGCTGCTTGAGCAGCAGAGGTAGCATTCTTAAATTTCATGTTCCAATTCTGCCTGCCAAGAGAAAAAGTACCATTACCATCTCCAAGAAATGATTGCCCATGTTCCAACCTTTCATCCTTGAAAACTAAGTGGCATGAACCACCATCATCAACACAATATTGCCTTGAAAGTTCTACTATATCTCTGGCAGCTAGTCTAGCATTATCTGCAAACTCTGTCGCTGCTTGAGCAGTAGAGGTAGCATCCTTAAATTTCATATTCCAATTCTGCCCGCCAATAGAAAAATTACCATTAACATCTCTTGGAAATGATTGCCCATGTTCCAACGTTTCATCCTTGAAACCTAAGTGGCATGAACCACCATCATCAACACAATATTGCCTTGAAATTTTTACAACAGCTCTGGCGGCTAGGCTTGCATGTTCTGCTAACTCAGCCGCTGCTTGAGCAGCAGAGGTAGCATCCTTAAATTTCATGATCCAATTCTGCCTACCAACCAAAAAATTACCATTACCATCTCCAGGAAATGATTGCCCATGTTCCAACCTTTCATCCTTGAAACCTAAGTGGCATGAACCACCATCATCAACACACTATTGCCTTGAAAGCTCTACAAAAGCTCTGGTAGCTAGGCTGGTATGTTCTGCAAACTCTGCCGCTGCTTGAGCAGCAGAGGTAGCATCCTTAAATTTCATGTTCCAATTCTGCCTGCCAATAGAAAAGTTACCATTACCATCTCTAGAAAATGATTGCCCATGTTCCAATCTTTCATCCTTGAAACCTAAGTGGCATGAACCACCATCATCAACATAATATTTCCTTGAAAGTTCTACAACAGCTCTGGCAGCTAGACTTGCATGTTCTACAAACTCAGTCGCTTCTTGAGTAGCAGATGTAGCATCCTTGAAATTCATGTTCCACTTCTCCCTGCCAAAAGAATAATTACCATTCCCATCTCCAAGAAATGATTGCCCATGTTCCAACCTTTCATCCTTGAAACCTAAGTGGCATGAACGACCATTATCAACACAATATTGCCTTGAAAGTTCTACAATAGCTCTGGCAGCTAGGCTTGCATGTTCTGCAAACTCAGTCGCTGCTTGAGCAGCAGAAGTAGCATTCTTAAATATCATGTTCCAATTCTGCCTGCCAAGAGAAAAAGTATCATTACCATCTCCAAGAAATGATTGCCCATGTTCTAATCTTTCATCCTTGAAACCTAAGTTGCATGAACCACCGTCATCAACACAATATTGCCTTGAAAGTTCTACAACAGCTCTGGCAGCTAGACTTGCATGTTCTACAAACTCAGTCGCTTCTTGAGCAGCAGAGGTAGCATCCTTAAAATTCATGTTCCACTTCTGCCTGCCAACAGAATAATTACCATTCCCATCTCCAGGAAATGATTGCCCACGTTCCAACCTTTCATCCTTGAAACCTAAGTGGCATGAACGACATTATCAACACAATATTCCCTTGAAAGTTCTACAACAGCTCTGGCAGCTAGGCTTGCATATTCTGCAAACTCAGTCATTGCTTGAGCAGCAGAGGTAGCATTCTTAAATTTCGTGTTACAATTCTACCTGCCAAGAGAAAAAGTACCATTACCATCTCCAATAAATGATTGCCCAAGTTCCAACCTTTCATCCTTGAAAACTAAGTGGCATGAACCATCATTATCAACATAATATTGCCTTGAAAGTTCTACTATATCTCTGGCAGCTAGTCTTGCATGTTCTGCAAACTCAATTGCTGCTTGAGCAGCAGAGGTAGCATCCTTAAATTTCATGTTCCAATTCTGCCCGCCAACAGAAAAATTACCATTAACATCTCTAGGAAATGATTGCCCATGTTCCAACGTTTCATCCTTGAAACCTAAGTGGCATGAACCACCATCATCAACACAATATTGCCTTGAAATTTTTACAACAGCTCTGGCGGCTAGGCTTGCATGTTCTGCTAACTCAGCCGCTGCTTGAGCAGCAGAGGTAGCATCCTTAAATTTCATGATCTAATTCTGCCTACCAACCAAAAAATTACCATTACCATCTCCAGGAAATGATTGCCCATGTTCCAACCTTTCATCCTTGAAACCTAAGTGGCATGAACCACCATCATCAACACACTATTGCCTTGAAAGCTCTACAAAAGCTCTGGTAGCTAGGCTGGTATGTTCTGCAAACTCTGCCGTTTGCTTGAGCAGCAGAGGTAGCATCCTTAAATTTCATGTTCCAATTCTGCCTGCCAATAGAAAAGTTACCATTACCATCTCTAGAAAATGATTGCCCATGTTCCAATCTTTCATCCTTGAAACCTAAGTGGCATGAACCACCATCATCAACATAATATTTCCTTGAAAGTTCTACAACAGCTCTGGCAGCTAGACTTGCATGTTCTACAAACTCAGTCGCTTCTTGAGTAGCAGATGTAGCATCCTTGAAATTCATGTTCCACTTCTCCCTGCCAAAAGAATAATTACCATTCCCATCTCCAAGAAATGATTGCCCATGTTCCAACCTTTCATCCTTGAAACCTAAGTGGCATGAACGACCATTATCAACACAATATTGCCTTGAAAGTTCTACAATAGCTCTGGCAGCTAGGCTTGCATGTTCTGCAAACTCAGTCGCTGCTTGAGCAGCAGAAGTAGCATTCTTAAATATCATGTTCCAATTCTGCCTGCCAAGAGAAAAAGTATCATTACCATCTCCAAGAAATGATTGCCCATGTTCTAATCTTTCATCCTTGAAACCTAAGTTGCATGAACCACCGTCATCAACACAATATTGCCTTGAAAGTTCTACAACAGCTCTGGCAGCTAGACTTGCATGTTCTACAAACTCAGTCGCTTCTTGAGCAGCAGAGGTAGCATCCTTAAAATTCATGTTCCACTTCTGCCTGCCAACAGAATAATTACCATTCCCATCTCCAGGAAATGATTGCCCACGTTCCAACCTTTCATCCTTGAAACCTAAGTGGCATGAACGACATTATCAACACAATATTCCCTTGAAAGTTCTACAACAGCTCTGGCAGCTAGGCTTGCATATTCTGCAAACTCAGTCATTGCTTGAGCAGCAGAGGTAGCATTCTTAAATTTCGTGTTACAATTCTACCTGCCAAGAGAAAAAGTACCATTACCATCTCCAATAAATGATTGCCCAAGTTCCAACCTTTCATCCTTGAAAACTAAGTGGCATGAACCATCATCATCAACATAATATTGCCTTGAAAGTTCTACTATATCTCTGGCAGCGAGTCTGGCATGTTCTGCAAACTCAGTCGCTGCTTAAGCAGTAGAGGTAGCATCCTTAAATTTCATGTTCCAATTCTGCCCGCCAACAGAAAAATTACCATTAACATCTCTAGGAAATGATTGCCCATGTTCCAACGTTTCATCCTTGAAACCTAAGTGGCATGAACCACCATCATCAACACAATATTGCCTTGAAATTTTTACAACAGCTCTGGCAGCTAGGCTTGAATGTTCTGCAAACTCAGCCGCTGCTTGAGCAACAGAGGTAGCATCCTTAAATTTCATGTTCTAATTCTGCCTGCCAACCAAAAAATTACCATTACCATCTCCAGGAAATGATTGACCATGTTCCAACCTTTCATCCTTGAAACCAAAGTGGCATGAACGACGATCATCAACACAATATTGCCTTGAAAGTTCTACAACAGCTCTGGCAGCTAGGCTTGCATGTTCTGCAAACTCAGTCGCTGCTTGAGCAGCAGAGGTAGCATACTTAAACTTCATGTTCCAATTCTGCCTGCCAACAGAAAAATTACCATTCCCATCTCCTGGAAATGATTGCCCATGTTCCAACCTTTCATCCTTGAAACCTAAGTGGCATGAACGACCATCATCAACACAATATTCCCTTGAAAGTTCTACAACAGCTCTGGTAGCTAGACTTGCATGTTCTACAAACTCAGTCGCTTCTTGAGCAGCAGATGTAGCATCCTTAAAATTCATGTTCCACTTCTGCCTGCCAATAGAATAATTACCATTCCCATCTCCAGGAAATGATTGCCCATGTTCCAACCTTTCATCCTTGAAACCTAAGTGGCATGAACGACCATCATCAACACAATATTGCCTTGAAAGTTCTACAACAGCTCAGGCAGCTAGGCTTGCATATTCTGCAAACTCAGTCACTGCTTGAGCAGCAGAGGTAGCATTCTTAAATTTCATGTTCCAATTCTACCTGCCAAGAGAAAAATTACCATTACCATCTCTAGGAAATGATTGCCCATGTTCCAACCTTTCATCCTTGAAAACTAAGTGGCATGAACCACCATCATCAGCACAATATTGTCTGGAAATTTCTACAACAGCTCTGGCAGCTAGGCTTGCATATTCTGCAAACTCAGCCGCAGCTTGAGCAGCAGAGGTAGCATCCTTAAATTTCATGTTCCAATTCTGCTTGCCAACCGAAAAATTACCATTACTATCTCCAGGAAATGATTGACTATGTTCCAACCTTTCATCCTCGAAACCTAAGTTGCATGAACCATCATCATCAACACACTATTGACTTGAAAGTTCTACAAAAGCTCTGGTAGCTAGGCTTGCATGTTCTGCAAACTCAGCCGCAGCTTGAGCAGCAGAGGTAGCATCCTTAAATTTCATGTTCCAATTTTGCCTGCCAACAGAAAAATTACCATTACCATCTCTAGGAAATGATTGCCCATGTTCCAATCTTTCATCCTTGAAACCTAAGTGGCATGAACCACCATCATCAACACAATATTGCCTTGAAAGTTCTACAACAGCTCTGGCAGCTAGACTTGCATGTTCTACAAAATCAGTCGCTGCTTGAGCAGCAGAGGTAGCATCCTTAAAATTCATGTTCCACTTCTGCCTGCCAAAAGAATAATTACCATTCCCATCTCCAGGAAAGGATTGCCCATGTTCCAACCTTTCATCCTTGAAACTTAAGTGGCATGAACAACCATCATCAACACACTATTGCCTTGAAAGTTCTACAAAAGCTCTGGTAGCTAGGCTTGTATGTTCTGCAAACACAGTCGCTGCTTGAGCAGCAGAGGTAGCATTCTTAAATTTCATGTTCCAATTCTGCCTGCCAAGAGAAAAAGTACCATTACCATCTCTAAGAAATGATTGCCCATGTTCCAACCTTTCATCCTTGAAAACTAAGTGGCATGAACCACCATCATCAACACAATATTGCCTTGAAAGTTCTACTATATCTCTGGCAGCTAGTCTAGCATGTTCTGCAAACTCTGTCGCTGCTTGAGCAGTAGAGGTAGCATCCTTAAATTTCATATTCCAATTCTGCCCGCCAATAGAAAAATTACCATTAACATCTCTTGGAAATGATTGCCCATGTTCCAACGTTTCATCCTTGAAACCTAAGTGGCATGAACCACCATCATCAACACAATATTGCCTTGAAATTGTTACAACAGCTCTGGCGGCTAGGCTTGCATGTTCTGCTAACTCAGCCGCTGCTTGAGCAGCAGAGGTAGCATCCTTAAATTTCATGATCCAATTCTGCCTACCAACCAAAAAATTACCATTACCATCTCCAGGAAATGATTGCCCATGTTCCAACCTTTCATCCTTGAAACCTAAGTGGCATGAACCACCATCATCAACACACTATTGCCTTGAAAGCTCTACAAAAGCTCTGGTAGCTAGGCTGGTATGTTCTGCAAACTCTGCCGCTGCTTGAGCAGCAGAGGTAGCATCCTTAAATTTCATGTTCCAATTCTGCCTGCCAATAGAAAAATTACCATTACCATCTCTAGAAAATGATTGCCCATGTTCCAATCTTTCATCCTTGAAACCTAAGTGGCATGAACCACCATCATCAACACAATATTTCCTTGAAAGTTCTACAACAGCTCTGGCAGCTAGACTTGCATGTTCTACAAACTCAGTCACTTCTTGAGCAGCAGATGTAGCATCCTTGAAATTCATGTTCCACTTCTGCCTGCCAAAAGAATAATTACCATTCCCATCTCCAAGAAATGATTGCCCATGTTCCAACCTTTCATCCTTGAAACCTAAGTGGCATGAACGACCATTATCAACACAATATTGCCTTGAAAGTTCTACAATAGCTCTGGCAGCTAGGCTTGCATGTTCTGCAAACTCAGTCGCTGCTTGAGCAGCAGAAGTAGCATTCTTAAATATCATGTTCCAATTCTGCCTGCCAAGAGAAAAAGTATCATTACCATCTCCAAGAAATGATTGCCCATGTTCTAATCTTTCATCCTTGAAACCTAAGTTGCATGAACCACCGTCATCAACACAATATTGCCTTGAAAGTTCTACAACAGCTCTGGCAGCTAGACTTGCATGTTCTACAAACTGAGTCGCTTCTTGAGCAGCAGAGGTAGCATCCTTAAAATTCATGTTCCACTTCTGCCTGCCAACAGAATAATTACCATTCCCATCTCCAGGAAATGATTGCCCACGTTCCAACCTTTCATCCTTGAAACCTAAGTGGCATGAACGACATTATCAACACAATATTCCCTTGAAAGTTCTACAACAGCTCTGGCAGCTAGGCTTGCATATTCTGCAAACTCAGTCGTTGCTTGAGCAGCAGAGGTAGCATTCTTAAATTTCGTGTTACAATTCTACCTGCCAAGAGAAAAAGTACCATTACCATCTCCAATAAATGATTGCCCAAGTTCCAACCTTTCATTCTTGAAAACTAAGTGGCATGAACCACCATCATCAACACAATATTGCCTTGAAATTTTTACAACAGCTCTGGCAGCTAGGCTTGAATGTTCTGCAAACTCAGCCGCTGCTTGAGCAACAGAGGTAGCATCCTTAAATTTCATGATCCAATTATGCCTACCAACCGAAAAATTACCATTACCATCTCTAGGAAATGATTGCCCATGTTCTAACCTTTCATCCTTGAAACCTAAGTGGCATGAACCACCATCATCAACACACTATTGCCTTGAAAGCTCTACAAAAGCTCTGGTAGCTAGGCTTGTATGTTCTGCAAACTCAGCCGCTGCTTGAGCAACAGAGGTAGCATTCTTAAATTTCATGTTCCAATTCTGACTGCCAAGAGAAAAATTACCATTACCATCTCCAAGAAATGATTGCCCATGTTCCAACCTTTCATCCTTGAAACCTAAGCGGCATGAATGACCATCATCAACACAATATTGCCTTGAAAGTTCTACAACAGCTCCGGCAACTAGACTTGCATGTTCTACAAACTCAGTCGCTTCTTGAGCAACAGATGTAGCATCCTTAAAATTCATGTTCCACTTCTGCCTGCCAACAGAATAATTACCATTCCCATCTCCAGGAAATGATTGCCCATGTTCCAACCTTTCATCCTTGAAACCTAAGTGGCATGAACGACCATTATCAACACAATATTGCCTTGAAAGTTCTACAACAGCTCTGGCAACTAGGCTTGCATGTTCGGAAAACTCAGTCGCTGCTTGAGCAACAGAGGTAGCATTCTTAAATTTCATGTTCCAATTCTGACTGCCAAGAGAAAAAGTACCATTACCATCTCCAAGAAATGATTGCCCATGTTCCAACCTTTCATCCTTGAAAACTAAGTGGCATGAACCACCATCATCAACACAATATTGCCTTGAATGTTCTACTATATCTCTGGCAGCTAGGCTTGCATGTTCTGCAAACTCAGTCGCTACTTGAGCAGTAGAGGTAGCATCCTTAAATTTCATGTTCCAATTCTTCTTGCCAACAGAAAAATTACCATTAACATCTCTAGGAAATGATTGCCCATGTTCCAACGTTTCATACTTGAAACCTAAGTGGCATGAACCACCATCATCAACACAATATTGCCTTGAAATTTCTACTACAGCTTTGGCAGCTAGGCTAGCATGTTCTGCAAACTCAGCCGTAACTTGAGCAGCAGAGGTAGCATCCTTAAATTTCATGTTCCAATTCTGCTTGCCAACCGAAAAATTACCATTACCATCTCCAGGAAATGATTGCCCATGTTCCAAACTTTCATCCTTGAAACCTAAGTGGCATGAACCATCATCATCAACACACTATTGCCTTGAAAGTTCTACTATATCTCTGGAAGCTAGGCTTGCATGTTCTGCAAACTCAGTCGCTGCTTGAGCAGTAGAGGTAGCATCCTTAAATTTCATGTTCCAATTCTGTCTGCCAACAGAAAAATTAACATTAACATCTCTAGGAAATGATTGACCATGTTCCAACTTTTCATCCTTGAAACCTAAGTGGCATGAACCACCATCATCAACACAATATTGCCTTGAAATTTCTACAACAGCTCTGGCAGCTAGACTGGCATATTCTGCAAACTCAGTCACTGCTTAAGCAGCAGAGGTAGCATCCTTAAAATTAATGTTCCACTTCTGCATGCCAACAGAGTAATTACCATTCCCATCTCCAGGAAATGATTGCCCATGTTCCAACCTTTCATCCTTGAAACCTAAGTGGCATGAATGACCATCATCAACACAATATTGCCTTGAAAGTTCTACAACAGCTCTGGCAGCTAGGCTTGCATGTTCTGCAAACTCAGTTGCTGCTTGAGCAGCAGAGGTAGCATCCTTAAATTTCATGTTCCAATTCTGCTTGCCAACCGAAAAATTAAAATTACCATCTCCAGGAAATGATTGCCCATGTTCCAACCTTTCATCCTTGAAACCTAAGTGGCATGAACCACCATCATCAACACACTATTGCCTTGACAGTTCTACAAAAGCTCTGGTAGCTAGGCTTGTATGTTCTGCAAATTCAGCCGCTGCTTGAGCAGTAGAGGTAGCATCCTTAAATTTCATGTTCCAATTCTGCCTGCCAACAGAAAAATTACCATTACCATCTCTAGGAAATGATTGCCCATGTTCCAATCTTTCATCTTTGAAACCTAAGTTGCATGAACCACCATCATCTACACAATATTGCCTTGAAAGTCCTACAACAGCTCTGGCAGCTAGACTGGCATATTCTGCAAACTCAGTCACTGCTTAAGCAGCAGAGGTAGCATCCTTAAAATTAATGTTCCACTTCTGCATGCCAACAGAGTAATTACCATTCCCATCTCCAGGAAATGATTGCCCATGTTCCAACCTTTCATCCTTGAAACCTAAGTGGCATGAATGACCATCATCAACACAATATTGCCTTGAAAGTTCTACAACAGCTCTGGCAGCTAGGCTTGCATGTTCTGCAAACTCAGTTGCTGCTTGAGCAGCAGAGGTAGCATCCTTAAATTTCATGTTCCAATTCTGCCTTCCAAGAGAAAAAGTACCATTACCATCTCCAAGAAATGATTGCCCATGTTCCAACCTTTCATCCTTGAAAACTAAGTGGCATGAACCACCATCATCAACACAATACTGCTTTGAAAGTTCTACTATATCTCTGGCAGCTAGGATTGCATGTTCTGCAAACTCAGTCGCTGCTAGAGCAACAGAGGTAGCATCCTTAAATTTCATGTTCCAATTCTGCTAGCCAACAGAAAAATTACCATTAACATCTCTAGGAAATGATTGCCCATGTTCCAACGTTTCATCCTTGAAACCTATGTGGCATGAACCACCATCATCAACACACTATTGCCATGAAAGTTCTACAAAAGCTCTGGTAGCTAGGCTTGCATGTTCTACAAACTCAGCCACTGCTTGAGCAGCAGAGGTAGCATCCTTAAATTTCATGTTCCAATTCTGCCTGCCAACAGAAAAATTACCATTACCATCTCTAGGAAATGATTGCCCATGTTCCAATCTTTCATCCTTGAAACCTAAGTGGCATGAACCACCATCATCAACACAATATTGCCTTGAAAGTTCTACTATATCTCTGGCAGCTAGGTTTGCATGTTCTGCAAACTCAGTCGCTGCTTGAGCAGCAGAGGTAGCATCCTTAAATTTCATGTTCCAATTCTGCCAGCCAACAGAAAAATTACCATTAACATCTCTAGGAAATGATTGCCCATGTTCTAACGTTTCATCCTTGAAACCTAAGTGGCATGAACCACCATCACCAACACAATATTGCCTTGAAATTTCTACAACAACTCTGGCAGCTAGGCTTGCATGTTCTGCAAACTCAGTCGCTGCTTGAGCAGCAGAGGTAGCATCCTTAAATTTCATTTTCCAATTCTGCCTACCAACAGAAAAATTACCATTACCATCTCCAGGAAATGATTGCCCATGTTCCAACCTTTCATCCTTGAAACCTAAGTGGCATGAACCACCATCATCAACACACTATTGCCTTGAAAGTTCTACAAAAGCTCTGGTAGCTAGGCTTGTATGTTCTGCAAACTCAGCCGCTGCTTGAGCAGCAGAGGTAGCATCCTTAAATTTCATGTTTCAATTCTGCCTGCCAATAGAAAAATTACCATTACCATCTCTAGGAAATGATTGCCCATGTTCCAATCTTTCATCCTTGAAACCTAAGTGGCATGAACCACCATCATCAACACAATATTGCCTTGAAAGTTCTACTATATCTCTGGCAGCTAGGTTTGCATGTTCTGCAAACACAGTCGCTGCTTGAGCAGCAGAGGTAGCATCCTTAAATTTCATGTTCCAATTCTGCCAGCCAACAGAAAAATTACCATTAACATCTCTAGGAAATGATTGCCCATGTTCTAACGTTTCATCCTTGAAACCTAAGTGGCATGAACCACCATCACCAACACACTATTGCCTTGAAAGTTCTACAAAAGCTCTGGTAGATAGGCTTGCATGTTCTGCAAACTCAGTTGCTGCTTGAGCAGCAGAGGTAGCATCCTTAAATTTCATGTTCCAATTCTGCCTTCCAAGAGAAAAAGTACCATTACCATCTCTAGGAAATGATTGCCCATGTTCCAACCTTTCATCCTTGAAAACTAAGTGGCATGAACCACCATCATCAACACAATATTGCCTTGAAAGTTCTACTATATCTCTGGCAGCTAGGTTTGCATGTTCTGCAAACTCAGTCGCTGCTTGAGCAGCAGAGGTAGCATCCTTAAATTTCATGTTCCAATTCTGCCAGCCAACAGAAAAATTACAATTAACATCTCTAGGAAATGATTGCCCATGTTCTAACGTTTCATCCTTGAAACCTAAGTGGCATGAACCACCATCACCAACACAATATCGCCTTGAAATTTCTACAACAGCTCTGGCAGCTAGGCTTGCAGGTTCTGCAAACTCAGTTGCTGCTTGAGCAGCAGAGGTAGCATCCTTAAATTTCATGTTCCAATTCTGCCTTCCAAGAGAAAAAGTACCATTACCATCTCCAAGAAATGATTGCCCATGTTCCAACCTTTCATCCTTGATAACTAAGTGGCATGAACCACCATCATCAACACAATATTGCCTTGAAAGTTCTACTATATCTCTGGCAGCTAGGTTTGCATGTTCTGCAAACTCAGTCGCTGCTTGAGCAGCAGAGGTAGCATCCTTAAATTTCATGTTCCAATTCTGCCAGCCAACAGAAAAATTACCATTAACATCTCTAGGAAATGATTGCCCATGTTCTAACGTTTCATCCTTGAAACCTAAGTGGCATGAACCACCATCACCAACACAATATTGCCTTAAAATTTCTACAACAGCTCTGGCAGCTAGGCTTGCATGTTCTGCAAACTCAGTCGCTGCTTGAGCAGCAGAGGTAGCATCCTTAAATTTCATGTTCCAATTCTGCCTACCAACAGAAAAATTACCATTCCCATTTCTTGGAAATGATTGCCCATGTACCAACATTTCATCCTTGAAACCGAGGTGGCATGAATGACCATCATCAACACAATATTCCCTTGAAAGTTCTACTATATCTCTGGTAGCTAGACTTGCATGTTCTGCAAACTCAGCCGCTGCTTGAGCAGCAGAGGTAGCATCCTTAAATTTCATGTTCCAATTACGCCTGCCAACAGAAAAATTACCATTAACATCTCTAGGAAATGATTGCCCATGTTCCAACGTTTCATCCTTGAAACCTATGTGGCATGAACCACCATCATCAACACACTATTGCCATGAAAGTTCTACAAAAGCTCTGGTAGCTAGGCTTGCATGTTCTGCAAACTCAGCCGCTGCTTGAGCAGCAGAGGTAGCATCCTTAAATTTTATGTTCCAATTCTGCCTGCCAACCGAAATTTTACCATTACCATCTCCAGGAAATGATTGCCCATGTTCCAACCTTTCATCCTTGAAACCTAAGTGGCATGAACCACCATCATCAACACAATATTGCCTTGAAATTTCTACTACAGCTTTGGCAGCTAGGCTAGCATGTTCTGCAAACTCAGCCGCAGCTTGAGCAGCAGAGCTAGCATCCTTAAATTTCATGTTCCAATTCTGCTTGCCAACCGAAAAATTACCATTACCATCTCCAGGAAATGATTGCCCATGTTCCAACATTTCATCCTTGAAACCTAAGTGGCATGAACCATCATCATCAATACACTATTGCCTTGAAAGTTCTACTATATCTCTGGCAGCTAGGCTTGCATGTTCTGCAAACTCAGTCGCTGCTTGAGCAGTAGAGGTAGCATCCTTAAATTTCATGTTCCAATTCTGTCTGCCTATAGAAAAATTACCAGTAACATCTCTAGGAAATGATTGACCATGTTACAACGTTTCATCCTTGAAACCTAAGTGGCATGAACCACCATCATCAACACAATATTGCTTTGAAATTTCTACAACAGCTCTGGCACCTAGGCTTGCATGTTCTGCAAACTCTGCCACTACTTGAACAACAGAGGTAGCATCCTTAAATTTCATGTTCCAATTCTACCTGCCAACCGAAAAATTAAAATTACAATCTCCAG
Source organism: Nicotiana tomentosiformis (assembly GCF_000390325.3). Taxonomy (NCBI): domain Eukaryota; kingdom Viridiplantae; phylum Streptophyta; class Magnoliopsida; order Solanales; family Solanaceae; genus Nicotiana; species Nicotiana tomentosiformis. The sequence continues at coordinate 1,234,296 of NW_027174561.1, forward strand.
GAAATGATTGCCCATGTTCCAACCTTTCATCCTTGAAACCTAAGTGGCATGAACCACCATCATCAACACACTATTTCCTTGAAAGTTCTACAAAAGCTCTGGTAGCTAGGCTTGTATGTTCTGCAAATTCAGCCGCTGCTTGAGCAGCAGAGGTAGCATCCTTAAATTTCATGTTCCAATTCTGCCTGCCAACAGAAAAATTACCATTACCATCTCTAGGAAATGATTCCCCATGTTCCAATCTTTCATCTTTGAAACCTAAGTTGCATGAACCACCATCATCTACACAATATTGCCTTGAAAGTCCTACAACAGCTCTGGTAGCTAGACTGGCATGTTCTGCAAACTCAGTCGCTGCTTAAGCAGCAGAGGTAGCATCCTTAAAATTAATGTTCCACTTCTGCATGCCGACAAAATAATTACCATTCCCATCTCCAGGAAATGATTGCCCATGTTCCAACCTTTCATCCTTGAAACCTAAGTGGCATGAATGACCATCATCAACACAATATTGCCTTGAAAGTTCTACAACAGCTCTGGTAGCTAGGCTTGCATGTTCTGCAAACTCAGTTGCTGCTTGAGCAGCAGAGGTAGCATCCTTAAATTTCATGTTCCAATTCTGCCGTCCAAGAGAAAAAGTACCATTACCATCTCCAAGAAATGATTGCCCATGTTGCAACCTTTCATCCTTGAAAACTAAGTGGCATGAACCACCATCATCAACACAATATTGCCTTGAAAGTTCTACTATATCTCTGGCAGCTAGGTTTGCATGTTCTGCAAACTCAGTCGCTGCTTGAGCAGCAGAGGTAGCATCCTTAAATTTCATATTCCAATTCTGCCAGCCAACAGAAAAATTACCATTAACATCTCTAGGAAATGATTGCCCATGTTCTAACGTTTCATCCTTGAAACCTAAGAGGCATGAACCACCATCATCAACACAATATATCCTGGAAATTTCTACAACAGCTCTGGCAGCTAGGCTTGCATGTTCTGCAAACTCAGTCGCTGCTTGAGCAGCAGAGGTAACATCCTTAAATTTCATGTTCCAATTCTGCCTACCAACAGAAAAATTACCATTCCCATCTCTTGGAAATGATTGCCCATGTTCCAACATTTCATCCTTGAAACCTAAGTGGCATGAATGACCATCATCAACACAATATTCCCTTGAAAGTTCTACTATATCTCTGGCAGCTAGGCTTGCATGTTCTACAAACTCAGCCGCTGCTTGAGCAGCAGAGGTAGCATCCTTAAATTTCATGTTCCAATTATGCCTGCCAACAGAAAAATTACCATTAACATCTCTAGGAAATGATTGCCCATGTTCCAACGTTTCATCCTTGAAACGTATGTGGCATGAACCACCATCATCAACACACTATTGCCTTGAAAGTTCTACAAAAGCTCTGGTACCTAGGCTTGCATGTTCTGCAAACTCAGCCGCTGCTTGAGCAGAGGTAGCATCCTTAAATTTCATGTTCCAATTCTGCCTGCCAACCGAAATTTTACCATTACCATCTCCAAGAAATGATTGCCCATGTTCCAACATTTCATCCTTGAAACCTAAGTGGAATGAATGACCATCATCAACACAATATTCCCTTGAAAGTTCTACAACAGCTCTGGCAGCTAGGCTTGCATATTCTGCAAACTCAGTCGCTGCTTGAGCAGCAGAGGTAGCATCCTTAAATTTCATGTTCCAATTCTGCCAGCCAACAGAAAAATTAACATTAACATCTCTAGGAAATGATTGCCCATGTTCTAACGTATCATCCTTGAAACCTAAGTGGCAAGAACCACCATCACCAACACAATATTGCCTTGAAATTTCTACAACAGCTCTGGCAGCTAGGCTTGCAGGTTCTGCAAACTCAGTTGCTGCTTGAGCAGCAGAGGTAGCATCCTTAAATTTCATGTTCCAATTCTGCCTTCCAAGAGAAAAAGTACCATTACCATCTCCAAGAAATGATTGCCCATGTTCCAACCTTTCATCCTTGATAACTAAGTGGCATGAACCACCATCATCAACACAATATTGCCTTGAAAGTTCTACTATATCTCTGGCAGCTAGGTTTGCATGTTCTGCAAACTCAGTCGCTGCTTGAGCAGCAGAGGTAGCATCCTTAAATTTCATGTTCCAATTCTGCCAGCCAACAGAAAAATTACCATTAACATCTCTAGGAAATGATTGCCCATGTTCCAACGTTTCATCCTTGAAACCTATGTGGCATGAACCACCATCATCAACACACTATTGCCATGAAAGTTCTACAAAAGCTCTGGTAGCTAGGCTTGCATGTTCTGCAAACTCAGCCGCTGCTTGAGCAGCAGAGGTAGCATCCTTAAATTTTATGTTCCAATTCTGCCTGCCAACCGAAATTTTACCATTACCATCTCCAGGAAATGATTGCCCATGTTCCAACCTTTCATCCTTGAAACCTAAGTGGCATGAACCACCATCATCAACACAATATTGCCTTGAAATTTCTACTACAGCTTTGGCAGCTAGGCTAGCATGTTCTGCAAACTCAGCCGCAGCTTGAGCAGCAGAGCTAGCATCCTTAAATTTCATGTTCCAATTCTGCTTGCCAACCGAAAAATTACCATTACCATCTCCAGGAAATGATTGCCCATGTTCCAACCTTTCATCCTTGAAACCTAAGTGGCATGAACCATCATCATCAATACACTATTGCCTTGAAAGTTCTACTATATCTCTGGCAGCTAGGCTTGCATGTTCTGCAAACTCAGTCGCTGCTTGAGCAGTAGAGGTAGCATCCTTAAATTTCATGTTCCAATTCTGTCTGCCAATAGAAAAATTACCAGTAACATCTCTAGGAAATGATTGACCATGTTCCAACGTTTCATCCTTGAAACCTAAGTGGCATGAACCACCATCATCAACACAATATTGCTTTGAAATTTCTATAACAGCTCTGGCACCTAGGCTTGCATGTTCTGCAAACTCTGCCACTACTTGAACAGCAGAGGTAGCATCCTTAAATTTCATGTTCCAATTCTACCTGCCAACCGAAAAATTAAAATTACAATCTCCAGTAAATGATTGCCCATGTTCCAACCTTTCATCCTTGAAACCTAAGTGGCATGAACCACCATCATCAACACACTATTTCCTTGAAAGTTCTACAAAAGCTCTGGTACCTAGGCTTGCATGTTCTGCAAACTCAGCCGCTGCTTGAGCAGAGGTAGCATCCTTAAATTTCATGTTCCAATTCTGCCTGCCAACCGAAATTTTACCATTACCATCTCCAAGAAATGATTGCCCATGTTCCAACATTTCATCCTTGAAACCTAAGTGGCATGAATGACCATCATCAACACAATATTCCCTTGAAAGTTCTACAACAGCTCTGGCAGCTAGGCTTGCATATTCTGCAAACTCAGTCGCTGCTTGAGCAGCAGAGGTAGCATCCTTAAATTTCATGTTCCAATTCTGCCAGCCAACAGAAAAATTACCATTAACATCTCTAGGAAATGATTGCCCATGTTCCAACCTTTCATCCTTGAAACCTAAGTGGCATGAATGACCATCATCAACACAATATTGCCTTGAAAGTTCTATAACAGCTCTGGCAGCTAGGCTTGCATGTTCTGCAAACTCAGTTGCTGCTTGAGCAGCAGAGGTAGCATCCTTAAATTTCATGTTCCAATTCTGCCGTCCAAGAGAAAAAGTACCATTACCATCTCCAATAAATGATTGCCCATGTTGCAACCTTTCATCCTTGAAAACTAAGTGGCATGAACCACCATCATCAACACAATATTGCCTTGAAAGTTCTACTATATCTCTGGCAGCTAGGTTTGCATGTTCTGCAAACTCAGTCGCTGCTTGAGCAGCAGAGGTAGCATCCTTAAATTTCATGTTCCAATTCTGCCAGCCAACAGAAAAATTACCATTAACATCTCTAGGAAATGATTGCCCATGTTCTAACGTTTCATCCTTGAAACCTAAGTGGCATGAACCACCATCACCAACACAATATATCCTGGAAATTTCTACAACAGCTCTGGCAGCTAGGCTTGCATGTTCTGCAAACTCAGTCGCTGCTTGAGCAGCAGAGGTAACATCCTTAAATTTCATGTTCCAATTCTGCCTACCAACAGAAAAATTACCATTCCCATCTCCTGGAAATGATTGCCCATGTTCCAACATTTCATCCTTGAAACCTAAGTGGCATGAATGACCATCATCAACACAATATTCCCTTGAAAGTTCTACTATATCTCTGGAAGCTAGGCTTGCATGTTCTACAAACTCAGCCGCTGCTTGAGCAGCAGAGGTAGCATCCTTAAATTTCATGTTCCAATTATGCCTGCCAACAGAAAAATTACCATTAACATCTCTAGGAAATGATTGCCCATGTTCCAACGTTTCATCCTTGAAACCTATGTGGCATGAACCACCATCATCAACACACTATTGCCTTGAAAGTTCTACAAAAGCTCTGGTACCTAGGCTTGCATGTTCTGCAAACTCAGCCGCTGCTTGAGCAGAGGTAGCATCCTTAAATTTCATGTTCCAATTCTGCCTGCCAACCGAAATTTTACCATTACCATCTCCAAGAAATGATTGCCCATGTTCCAACATTTCATCCTTGAAACCTAAGTGGCATGAATGACCATCATCAACACAATATTCCCTTGAAAGTTCTACAACAGCTCTGGCAGCTAGGCTTGCATATTCTGCAAACTCAGTCGCTGCTTGAGCAGCAGAGGTAGCATCCTTAAATTTCATGTTCCAATTCTGCCAGCCAACAGAAAAATTACCATTAACATCTCTAGGAAATGATTGCCCATGTTCTAACGTATCATCCTTGAAACCTAAGTGGCAAGAACCACCATCACCAACACAATATTGCCTTGAAATTTCTACAACAGCTCTGGCAGCTAGGCTTGCAGGTTCTGCAAACTCAGTTGCTGCTTGAGCAGCAGAGGTAGCATCCTTAAATTTCATGTTCCAATTCTGCCTTCCAAGAGAAAAAGTACCATTACCGTCTCCAAGAAATGATTGCCCATGTTCCAACCTTTCATCCTTGATAACTAAGTGGCATGAACCACCATCATCAACACAATATTGCCTTGAAAGTTCTACTATATCTCTGGCAGCTAGGTTTGCATGGTCTGCAAACTCAGTCGCTGCTTGAGCAGCAGAGGTAGCATCCTTAAATTTCATGTTCCAATTCTGCCAGCGAACAGAAAAATTACCATTAACATCTCTAGGAAATGATTGCCCATGTTCTAACGTTTCATCCTTGAAACCTAAGTGGCATGAACCACCATCACCAACACAATATTGCCTTAAAATTTCTACAACAGCTCTGGCAGCTAGGCTTGCATGTTCTGCAAACTCAGTCGCTGCTTGAGCAGCAGAGGTAGCATCCTTAAATTTCATGTTCCAATTCTGCCTACCAACAGAAAAATTACCATTCCCATTTCTTGGAAATGATTGCCCATGTTCCAACATTTCATCCTTGAAACCGAAGTGGCATGAATGACCATCATCAACACAATATTCCCTTGAAAGTTCTACTATATCTCTGGTAGCTAGACTTGCATGTTCTGCAAACTCAGCCGCTGCTTGAGCAGCAGAGGTAGCATCCTTAAATTTCATGTTCCAATTACGCCTGCCAACAGAAAAATTACCATTAACATCTCTAGGAAATGATTGCCCATGTTCCAACGTTTCATCCTTGAAACCTATGTGGCATGAACCACCATCATCAACACACTATTGCCATGAAAGTTCTACAAAAGCTCTGGTAGCTAGGCTTGCATGTTCTGCAAACTCAGCCGCTGCTTGAGCAGCAGAGGTAGCATCCTTAAATTTTATGTTCCAATTCTGCCTGCCAACCGAAATTTTACCATTACCATCTCCAGGAAATGATTGCCCATGTTCCAACCTTTCATCCTTGAAACCTAAGTGGCATGAACCACCATCATCAACACAATATTGCCTTGAAATTTCTACTACAGCTTTGGCAGCTAGGCTAGCATGTTCTGCAAACTCAGCCGCAGCTTGAGCAGCAGAGCTAGCATCCTTAAATTTCATGTTCCAATTCTGCTTGCCAACCGAAAAATTACCATTACCATCTCCAGGAAATGATTGCCCATGTTCCAACCTTTCATCCTTGAAACCTAAGTGGCATGAACCATCATCATCAATACACTATTGCCTTGAAAGTTCTACTATATCTCTGGCAGCTAGGCTTGCATGTTCTGCAAACTCAGTCGCTGCTTGAGCAGTAGAGGTAGCATCCTTAAATTTCATGTTCCAATTCTGTCTGCCAATAGAAAAATTACCAGTAACATCTCTAGGAAATGATTGACCATGTTCCAACGTTTCATCCTTGAAACCTAAGTGGCATGAACCACCATCATCAACACAATATTGCTTTGAAATTTCTACAACAGCTCTGGCACCTACGCTTGCATGTTCTGCAAACTCTGCCACTACTTGAACAGCAGAGGTAGCATCCTTAAATTTCATGTTCCAATTCTACCTGCCAACCGAAAAATTAAAATTACAATCTCCAGGAAATGATTGCCCATGTTCCAACCTTTCATCCTTGAAACCTAAGTGGCATGAACCACCATCATCAACACACTATTTCCTTGAAAGTTCTACAAAAGCTCTGGTAGCTAGGCTTGTATGTTCTGCAAATTCAGCCGCTGCTTGAGCAGCAGAGGTAGCATCCTTAAATTTCATGTTCCAATTCTGCCTGCCAACAGAAAAATTACCATTACCATCTCTAGGAAATGATTGCCCATGTTCCAATCTTTCATCTTTGAAACCTAAGTTGCATGAACCACCATCATCTACACAATATTGCCTTGAAAGTCCTACAACAGCTCTGGTAGCTAGACTGGCATGTTCTGCAAACTCAGTCGCTGCTTAAGCAGCAGAGGTAGCATCCTTAAAATTAATGTTCCACTTCTGCATGCCGACAAAATAATTACCATTCCCATCTCCAGGAAATGATTGCCCATGTTCCAACCTTTCATCCTTGAAACCTAAGTGGCATGAATGACCATCATCAACACAATATTGCCTTGAAAGTTCTACAACAGCTCTGGCAGCTAGGCTTGCATGTTCTGCAAACTCAGTTGCTGCTTGAGCAGCAGAGGTAGCATCCTTAAATTTCATGTTCCAATTCTGCCGTCCAAGAGAAAAAGTACCATTACCATCTCCAATAAATGATTGCCCATGTTGCAACCTTTCATCCTTGAAAACTAAGTGGCATGAACCACCATCATCAACACAATATTGCCTTGAAAGTTCTACTATATCTCTGGCAGCTAGGTTTGCATGTTCTGCAAACTCAGTCGCTGCTTGAGCAGCAGAGGTAGAATCCTTAAATTTCATGTTCCAATTCTGCCAGCCAACAGAAAAATTACCATTAACATCTCTAGGAAATGATTGCCCATGTTCTAACGTTTCATCCTTGAAACCTAAGAGGCATGAACCACCATCACCAACACAATATATCCTGGAAATTTCTACAACAGCTCTGGCAGCTAGGCTTGCATGTTCTGCAAACTCAGTCGCTGCTTGAGCAGCAGAGGTAACATCCTTAAATTTCATGTTCCAATTCTGCCTACCAACAGAAAAATTACCATTCCCATCTCCTGGAAATGATTGCCCATGTTCCAACATTTCATCCTTGAAACCTAAGTGGCATGAATGACCATCATCAACACAATATTCCCTTGAAAGTTCTACTATATCTCTGGCAGCTAGGCTTGCATGTTCTACAAACTCAGCCGCTGCTTGAGCAGCAGAGGTAGCATCCTTAAATTTCATGTTCCAATTATGCCTGCCAACAGAAAAATTACCATTAACATCTCTAGGAAATGATTGCCCATGTTCCAACGTTTCATCCTTGAAACCTATGTGGCATGAACCACCATCATCAACACACTATTGCCTTGAAAGTTCTACAAAAGCTCTCGTACCTAGGCTTGCATGTTCTGCAAACTCAGCCGCTGCTTGAGCAGAGGTAGCATCCTTAAATTTCATGTTCCAATTCTGCCTGCCAACAGAAAAATTACCATTACCATCTCTAGGAAATGATTGCCCATGTTCCAATCTTTCATCTTTGAAACCTAAGTTGCATGAACCACCATCATCTACACAATATTGCCTTGAAAGTCCTACAACAGCTCTGGTAGCTAGACTGGCATGTTCTGCAAACTCAGTCGCTGCTTAAGCAGCAGAGGTAGCATCCTTAAAATTAATGTTCCACTTCTGCATGCCGACAAAATAATTACCATTCCCATCTCCAGGAAATGATTGCCCATGTTCCAACCTTTCATCCTTGAAACCTAAGTGGCATGAATGACCATCATCAACACAATATTGCCTTGAAAGTTCTACAACAGCTCTGGCAGCTAGGCTTGCATGTTCTGCAAACTCAGTTGCTGCTTGAGCAGCAGAGGTAGCATCCTTAAATTTCATGTTCCAATTCTGCCGTCCAAGAGAAAAAGTACCATTACCATCTCCAATAAATGATTGCCCATGTTGCAACCTTTCATCCTTGAAAACTAAGTGGCATGAACCACCATCATCAACACAATATTGCCTTGAAAGTTCTACTATATCTCTGGCAGCTAGGTTTGCATGTTCTGCAAACTCAGTCGCTGCTTGAGCAGCAGAGGTAGCATCCTTAAATTTCATGTTCCAATTCTGCCAGCCAACAGAAAAATTACCATTAACATCTCTAGGAAATGATTGCCCATGTTCTAACGTTTCATCCTTGAAACCTAAGTGGCATGAACCACCATCACCAACACAATATATCCTGGAAATTTCTACAACAGCTCTGGCAGCTAGGCTTGCATGTTCTGCAAACTCAGTCGCTGCTTGAGCAGCAGAGGTAACATCCTTAAATTTCATGTTCCAATTCTGCCTACCAACAGAAAAATTACCATTCCCATCTCCTGGAAATGATTGCCCATGTTCCAACATTTCATCCTTGAAACCTAAGTGGCATGAATGACCATCATCAACACAATATTCCCTTGAAAGTTCTACTATATCTCTGGCAGCTAGGCTTGCATGTTCTACAAACTCAGCCGCTGCTTGAGCAGCAGAGGTAGCATCCTTAAATTTCATGTTCCAATTATGCCTGCCAACAGAAAAATTACCATTAACATCTCTAGGAAATGATTGCCCATGTTCCAACGTTTCATCCTTGAAACCTATGTGGCATGAACCACCATCATCAACACACTATTGCCTTGAAAGTTCTACAAAAGCTCTCGTACCTAGGCTTGCATGTTCTGCAAACTCAGCCGCTGCTTGAGCAGAGGTAGCATCCTTAAATTTCATGTTCCAATTCTGCCTGCCAACCGAAATTTTACCATTCCCATCTCCAAGAAATGATTGCCCATGTTCCAACATTTCATCCTTGAAACCTAAGTGGCATGAATGACCATCATCAACACAATATTCCCTTGAAAGTTCTACAACAGCTCTGGCAGCTAGGCTTGCATATTCTGCAAACTCAGTCGCTGCTTGAGCAGCAGAGGTAGCATCCTTAAATTTCATGTTCCAATTCTGCCAGCCAACAGAAAAATTACCATTAACATCTCTAGGAAATGATTGCCCATGTTCTAACGTATCATCCTTGAAACCTAAGTGGCATGAACCACCATCACCAACACAATATTGCCTTGAAATTTCTACAACAGCTCTGGCAGCTAGGCTTGCATATTCTGCAAACTCAGTCGCTGCTTGAGCAGCAGAGGTAGCATTCTTAAATTTCATGTTCCAATTCTGCCTGCCAAGAGAAAAAGTACCATTACCATCTCCAAGAAATGATTGCCCAAGTTCCAACCTTTCATCCTTGAAAACTAAGTGGCATGAACCACCATCATCAACATAATATTGCCTTGAAAGTTCTACTATATCTCTGGCAGCTAGTCATGAATGTTCTGCAAACTCAGTCGCTGCTTAAGCAGTAGAGGTAGCATCCTTAAATTTCATGTTCCAATTCTGCCCGCCAACAGAATAATTACCATTCCCATCTCCAGGAAATGATTGCCTATGTTACAACCTTTCATCGTTGAAACCTAAGTGGCATGAATGACCATCATCAACACAATATTGCCTTGAAAGTTCTACAACAGCTCTGGCAGCTAGGCTTGAATGTTCTGGAAACTCAGCCGCTGCTTGAGCAACAGAGGTAGCATCCTTAAATTTCATGATCCAATTATGCCTACCAACCGAAAAATTACCATTACCATCTCTAGGAAATGATTGCCCATGTTCCAACCTTTCATCCTTGAAACCTAAGTGGCATGAACCACCATCATCAACACACTATTGCCTTGAAAGCTCTACAAAAGCTCTGGTAGTTAGGCTTGTATGTTCTGCAAACTTAGCCGCTGCTTGAGCAGCAGAGGTAGCATCCTTAAATTTTATGTTCCAATTCTGCCTGCCAACAGAAAAATTACCATTACCATCTCTAGAAAATGATTGCCCATGTTCCAATCTTTCATCCTTGAAACCTAAGTGGCATGAACCACCATCATTAACACAATATTGCCTTGAAAGTTCTACAACAGCTCTGGCAGCTAGACTTGCATGTTCTACAAACTCAGTCGCTTCTTGAGCAGCAGATGTAGCATCCTTAAAAGTCATGTTCCACTTCTGCCTGCCAACAGAATAATTACCTTTCCCATCTCCAGGAAATGATTGCCCATGTTCCAACCTTTCATCCTTGAAACCTAAGTGGCATGAACGACCATTATCAACACAATATTGCCTTGAAAGTTCTACAACAGCTCTGGCAACTAGGCTTGCATGTTCGGCAAACTCAGTCGCTGCTTGAGCAACAGAGGTAGCATTCTTAAATTTCATGTTCCAATTCTGCCTGCCAAGAGAAAAAGTACCATTACCATCTCCAAGAAATGATTGCCCATGTTCCAACCTTTCATCCTTGAAAACTAAGTGGCATGAACCACCATCATCAACACAATATTGCCTTGAATGTTCTACTATATCTCTGGCAGCTAGGCTTGCATGTTCTGCAAACTCAGTCGCTACTTGAGTAGTAGAGGTAGCATCTTTAAATTTCATGTTCCAATTATGCTTGCCAACAGAAAAATTACCATTAACATCTCTAGGAAATGATTGCCCATGTTCCAACGTTTCATCCTTGAAACCTAAGTGGCATGAACCACCATTATCAACACAATATTGCCTTGAAATTTCTACTACAGCTTTGGCAGCTAGGCTAGCATGTTCTGCAAACTCCGCCGCAGCTTGAGCAGCAGAGGTAGCATCCTTAAATTTCATGTTCCAATTCTTCTTGCCAACCGAAAAATTACCATTACCATCTCCAGGAAATGATTGCCCATGTTCCAACCTTTCATCCTTGAAACCTAAGTGGCATGAACCATCATCATCAACACACTATTGCCTTGAAAGTTCTATTATATCTCTGGCATCTAGGCTTGCATGTTCTGCAAACTCAGTCGCTGCTTGAGCAATAGAGGTAGCATCCTTAAATTTCATGTTCCAATTCTGTCAGCCAACAGAAAAATTACCATTAACATTTCTAGGAAATGATTGACCATGTTCCAACGTTTCATCCTAGAAACCTAAGTGGCATGAACCACCATCATCAACACAATATTGCCTTGAAATGTCTACAACAGCTCTGGCAGCTAGGCTTGCATGTTCTGCAAACTCAGCCACTGCTTGAGCAGCAGAGGTAGCATCCTTAAATTTCATGTTCCAATTCTGCCTGCCAACCGAAAAATTAAAATTACCATATCCAGGAAATGATTGCCTATGTTCCAATCTTTCATCTTTGAAACCTAAGTGGCATGAATGACCATCATCAACACAATATTCCCTTGAAAGTTCTACAACAGCTCTGGCAGCTAGGCTTGCATATTCTGCAAACTCAGTCGCTGCTTGAGCAGCAGAGGTAGTATTCTTAAATTTCATGTTCCAATTCTGCCTGCCAAGAGAAAAAGTACCATTACCATCTCCAAGAAATGATTGCCCATGTTCCAACCTTTCATCCTTGAAAACTAAGTGGCATGAACCACCATCATCAACACAATATTGCCTTGAAAGTTCTACTATATCTCTGGCAGCTAGGCTTGCATGTTCTGCAAACTCAGCCGCTGCTTGAGCAGCAGAGGTAGCATCCTTAAATTTCATGTTCCAATTATGCCTGCCAACAGAAAAATTACCATTAACATCTCTAGGAAATGATTGCCCATGTTCCAACGTTTCATCCTTGAAACCTATGTGGCATGAACCACCATCATCAACACACTATTGCCTTGAAAGTTCTACAAAAGCTCTGGTAGCTAGGCTTGCATGTTCTGCAAACTCAGCCGCTGCTTGAGCAGCAGAGGTAGCATCCTTAAATTTCATGTTCCAATTCTGCCTGCCAACCGAAATTTTAACATTACCATCTCCAAGAAATGATTGCCCATGTTCCAACCTTTCATCCTTGAAAACTAAGTGGCATGAACCACCATCATCAACACAATATTACCTTGAAAGTTCTACTATATCTCTGGCAGCTAGGTTTGCATGTTCTGCAAACTCAGTCGCTGCTTGAGCAGCAGAGGTAGCATCCTTAAATTTCATGTTCCAATTCTGCCAGCCAAAAGAAAAATTACCATTAACATCTCTAGGAAATGATTGCCCATGTTCTAACATTTCATCCTTGAAACCTAAGTGGCATGAACCACCCTCATCAACACAATATTGCCTTTAAAGTTCTACAACAGCTCTGGCAGCTAGGCTTGCATATTCTGCAAACTCAGTCTCGCTGCTTGAGCAGCAGAGGTAGCATTCTTAAATTTCATGTTCCAATTCTGCCTGCCAAGAGAAAAAGTACCATTACCATCTCCAAGAAATGATTGCCCAAGTTCCAACCTTTCATCCTTGAAAACTAAGTGGCATGAACCACCATCATCAACATAATATTGCCTTGAAAGTTCTACTATATCTCTGGCAGCTAGTCTGGCATGTTCTGCAAACTCAGTCGCTGCTTAAGCAGTAGAGGTAGCATCCTTAAATTTCATGTTCCAATTCTGCCCGCCAACAGAAAAATTACCATTAACATCTCTAGGAAATGATTGCCCATGTTCCAACGTTTCATCCTTAAAACCTAAGTGGCATGAACCACTATCATCAACACAATATTGCCTTGAAATTTTTACAACAGCTCTGGCAGCTAGGCTTGAATGTTCTGCAAACTCAGCCGCTGCTTGAGCAACAGAGGTAGCATCCTTAAATTTCATGATCCAATTATGCCTACCAACCGAAAAATTACCATTACCATCTCTAGGAAATGATTGCCCATGTTCCAATCTTTCATCCTTGAAACCTAAGTGGCATGAACCACCATCATCAACACACTATAGCCTTGAAAGCTCTACAAAAGCTCTGGTAGCTAGGCTTGTATGTTCTGCAAACTAAGCCTCTGCTTGAGCAGCAGAGGTAGCATCCTTAAATTTTATGTTCCAATTCTGCCTGCCAACAGAAAAATTACTATTACCATCTCTAGAAAATGATTGCCCATGTTCCAATCTTTCATCCTTGAAACCTAAGTGGCATGAACCACCATCATTAACACAATATTGCCTTGAAAGTTCTACAACAGCTCTGGCAGCTAGACTTGCATGTTCTACAAACTCAGTCGCTTCTTGAGCAGCAGATGTAGCATCCATAAAATTCATGTTCCACTTCTGCCTGCCAACAGAATAATTACCAATCCCATCTCCAGGAAATGATTGCCCATGTTCCAACCTTTTATCCTTGAAACCTAAGTGGCATGAACGACCATTATCAACACAATATTGCCTTGAAAGTTCGACAACAGCTCTGGCAACTAGGCTTGCATGTTCGGCAAACTCAGTCGCTGCTTGAGCAACAGAGGTAGCATCCTTAAATTTCATGTTCCAATTCTGCCTGCCAAGAGAAAAAGTACCATTACCATCTCCAAGAAATGATTGCCCATGTTCCAACCTTTCATCCTTGAAAACTAAGTGGCATGAACCACCATCATCAACACCATATTGCCATGAATGTTCTACTATATCTCTGGCAGCTAGGCTTGCATGTTCTGCAAACTCAGTCGCTACTTGAGCAGCAGAGATAGCATCATTAAATTTCATGTTCCAATTTTACTTGCCAACAGAAAAATTACCATTAACATCTCTAGGAAATGATTGCCCATGTTCCAACGTTTCATCCTTGAAACCTAAGTGGCATGAACCACCATCACCAACACAATATTGCCTTGAAATTTCTACAACAGCTCTGGCAGCTAGGCTTGCATGTTCTACAAACTCAGTTGCTGCTTGAGCAGCAGCGGTAGCATCCTTAAATTTCATGTTCCAATTCTGCCTTCTAAGAGAAAAAGTACCATTACCATCTCCAAGAAATGATTGCCCATGTTCCAACCTTTCATCCTTGAAAACTAAGTGGCATGAACCACCATCATCAACACAATATTGCCATGAATGTTCTACTATATCTCTGGCAGCTAGGCTTGCATGTTCTGCAAACTCAGTCGCTACTTGAGCAGCAGAGATAGCATCATTAAATTTCATGTTCCAATTTTACTTGCCAACAGAAAAATTACCATTAACATCTCTAGGAAATGTTTGCCCATGTTCCAACGTTTCATCCTTGAAACCTATGTGGCACGAACCACCATCATCAACACACTATTGCCTTGAAAGTTCTACCAAAGCTCTGGTAGCTAGGCTTGCATATTCTGCAAACTCAGCCGCTGCTTGAGCAGCAGAGGTAGCATCCTTAAATTTCATGTTCCAATTCTGCCTGCCAACCGAAATTATACCATTACCATCTCTAGGAAATGATTGCCGATGTTCCAATCTTTCATCCTTGAAACCTAAGTGGCATGAACCACCATCATCAACACAATATTGCCTTGAAAGTTCTACTATATCTCTGGCAGCTAGGTTTGCATGTTGTGCAAACTCAGTCGCTGCTTGAGCAGCAGAGGTAGCATCCTTAAATTTCACGTTCCAATTCTGCCAGCCAACAGAAAAATTACCATTAACATCTCTAGGAAATGATTGCCCATGTTCTAACGTTTCATCCTTGAAACCTAAGTGGCATGAAACACCATCACCAACACAATATTGCCTTGAAATTTCTACAACAGCTCTGGCAGCTAGGCTTGCATGTTCTGCAAACTCAGTTGCTGCTTGAGCAGCAGAGGTAGCATCCTTAAATTTCATGTTCCAATTCTGCCTTCCAAGAGAAAAAGTACCATTACCATCTCCAAGAAATGATTGCCCATGTTCCAACCTTTCATCCTTGAAAACTAAGTGGCATGAACCACCATCATCAACACAATATTGCCTTGAAAGTTCTACTATATCTCTGGCAGCTAGGTTTGCATGTTCTGCAAACTCAGTCGCTGCTTGAGCAGCAGAGGTAGCATCCTTAAATTTCATGTTCCAATTCTGCCAGCCAACAGAAAAATTACCATTAACATCTCTAGGAAATGATTGCCCATGTTCTAACGTTTCATCCTTGAAACCTAAGTGGCATGAACCACCATCACCAACACAATATTGCCTTAAAATTTCTACAACAGCTCTGGCAACTAGGCTTGCATGTTCTGCAAACTCAGTCGCTGCTTGAGCAGCAGAGGTAGCATCCTTAAATTTCATGTTCCAATTCTGCCTACCAACAGAAAACTTACCATTCCCATCTCTTGGAAATGATTGCCCATGTTCCAACATTTCATCCTTGAAACCGAAGTGGCATGAATGACCATCATCAACACAATATTCCCTTGAAAGTTCTACAACAGCTCTGGCAGCTAGACTTGCATGTTCTGCAAACTCAGCCGCTGCTTGAGCAGCAGAGGTAGCATCCTTAAATTTCATGTTCCAATTATGCCTGCCAACAGAAAAATTACCATTAACATCTCTAGGAAATGATTGCCCATGTTCCAACGTTTCATCCTTGGAACCTATGTGGCATGAACCACCATCATCAACACACTATTGCCTTGAAAGTTCTAAAAAAGCTCTGGTAGCTAGGCTTGAATATTGTGCAAACTCAACCGCTGCTTGAGCTGCAGAGGTAGCATCCTTAAATTTCATGTTCCAATTCTGCCTGCCAACCGAAATTTTACCATTACCATCTCTAAGAAATGATTGCCCATGTTCCAACCTTTCATCCTTGAAACCTAAGTGGCATGAACCACCATCATTAACACACTATTGCCTTGAAAGTTCTACAAAAGCTCTGGTAGCTAGGCTTGTATGTTCTGCAAACTCAGCCGCTGCTTGAGCAGCAGAGGTAGCATCCTTAAATTTCATGTTCCAATTCTGCCTGCCAACAGAAAAATTATCATTATCATCTCTAGGAAATGATTGCCCCTGTTCCAATCTTTTATCCTTGAAACCTAAGTGGCATGAACCTCCATCATCAACACAATATTGCCTTGAAAGTTCTACAACAGCTCTGGCAGCTACACTTGCATGTTCTGCAAACTCTGTCGCTGCTTGAGCAGCAGAGGTAGCATCCTTAAAATTCATGTTCCACTTCTCCTTCCAACAGAATAATTACCATTCCCATCTCCAGGAAATGATTGCCCATGTTATAACCTTTCATCGTTGAAACCTAAGTGGCATGAATGACCATCATCAACACAATATTGCCTTGAAAGTTCTACAACAGCTCTGGCAGCTAGGCTTGCATGTTCTGCAAAATCAATCGCTGCTTGAGCAGCAGAGGTAGCATCCTTAAATTTCATGTTCCAATTCTTCCTTCCAAGAAAAAAAGCACCATTACCATCTCCAAGAAATGATTGCCCATGTTCCAACCTTTCATCCTTGAAACTTAAGTGGCATGAACGACCATCATCAACACACTATTCCATTGAAAGTTGTACAACAGCTCTGGCAGCTAGGCTTGCATATTCTGCAAACTCAGTCGCTGCGTGAGCAGCAGAGGTAGCATTCTTAAATTTTATGTTCCAATTCTGCCTGCCAAGAGAAAAAGTACCATTACCATCTCCAAGAAATGATTGCCCATGTTCCAACCTTTCATCCTTGAAAACTAAGTGGCATGAACCACCATCATCAACACAATATTGCCTTGAAAGTTCTACTATATCTCTGGCAGCTAGGCTGGCATGTTCTGCAAACTCAATCGCTGCTTGAGCAACAGAGGTAGCATTCTTAAATTTCATGTTCCAATTCTACCTGCCAAGAGAAAAAGTACCATTACCATCTCCAAGAAATGATTGCCCATGTTCCAACCTTTCATCCTTGAAAACTAAGTGGCATGAACCACCATCATCAACACAATATTGCCTTGAAAGTTCTATTATATCTCTGGCAGCTAGGCTGGCATGTTCTGCAAACTCAGTCGCTGCTTGAGCAGTAGAGGTAGCATCCTTAATTTTCATGTTCTAATTCTGCCTGCCAAAAGAAAAATTACCATTAACATCTCTAGGAAATGATTGCCCATGTTCCAACGTTTCATCCTTGAAACCTAAGTGGCATGAACCACCATCATCAACACAATATTGCCTTGAAATTTCTACAACAGCTCTGGTAACTAGGCTTGCATGTTCTGCAAACTCAGCCGCTGCTTGAGCAGCAGAGGTAGCATCCTTACATTTCATGTTCCAATTCTGCCTGCCAACAGAAAAATTACCATTACCATCTCTAGGAAATGATTGCCCATGTTCCAACCTACCATCCTTGAAACCTAAGTGCCATGAACCACCATCATCAACACAATATTGCCTTTAAAGTTCTACAACAGCTCTGGCAGCTAGGCTTGAACGTTATGCAAACTCAGCCGCTGCTTGAGCAGCAGAGGTAGCATCCTTAAATTTCATGTTCCAATTGTGCCTGCCAACAGAAAAATTACCATTACCATCTCTAGGAAATTATTGCCTATGTTCCAACCTTTCATCCTTGAAACCTAAATGGCATGAACCACCATCATCAACACAATATTGCCTTTAAAGTTCTACAACAGCTCTGGCAACTAGGCTTGCATGTTCTACAAACTCAGCCGTTGCTTGAGCAGCAGAGGTAGCATCCCTAAATTTCATGTTCCAATTCTGCCTGCCAACAGAACAATTACCATTATTATCTCCAGGAAATGATTGCCCTTGTTCCAACCTTTCATCCTTGAAACCTAAGTGGCATGAACCACCACCATCAACACAATATTGCCTTTAAAGTTCTACAACAGCTCTGGTAGATAGGCTTGCATATTCTGCAAACTCAGCCGCTGCTTGAGCAGCAGAGGTAGCATCCTTATATTTTATTTTCCAATTCTGCCTGCCAACAGAAAATTTACCATTACCATCTCCATGAAATGATTGCCCATGTTCCAACCTTTCATCCTTGAAACTTAAGTTCCATGAACCACCATAATCAACACAATATTGCCTTGAAAGTTCTACAACAGCTCTGGCAGCTAGGCTCAGCAGAGGTAGCATCCTTAAATTTCATCTTCCAATTCTGCCTGCCAACAGAAAAATTACCATTACCATCTCCAGGAAATGATTGCCCTTGTTCCAACCTTTCATACTTGAAACCTAAGTGGCATGAACCACCATCATCAACCAAATATTGCCTTTAAAGTTCTACAACAGCTCTGGCAGCTAGACTTGCATATTCTGCAAACTCAGTCGCTGCTTGAGTAGCAGAGGTAGCATCCTTAAATTTTATGTTCCAATTCTGCCTGCCAACAGAAAAATTACCATTACCATCTCTAGGAAATGTTTGCCTATGTTCCAACCTATCATCCTTGAAACCTAAGTGGCATGAACCACCATCATCAACACAGTATTGCCTTGAAAGTTCTACAACAGCTCTGGCAGCTAGGCTTGCATGTTCTGCAAACTCAGCCGCTGCTTGAGCAGCAGAGGTAGCATCCTTAAATTTCATGTTCCAATTCTACCTGCCAACAGAAAAATTACCATTACCATCTCAAGGAAATGATTGCCCATGTTCCAACCTTTCATCCTTGAAACCTAAGTGGCATGAACCACCATCATCAACACAATATTGCTTGGAAAGTTCTACAACAGCTCTGGCAGCGAGGCTTGCATGTTCTGCAAACTCAGCCGCTGCTTGGGCAGCAGAGTTAGCATCCTTAAATTTCATGTTACAATTCTGCCTGCCAACAGAAATATTACCATTACCATCTCTAGTAAATGATTGCCCATATTCCAACCTTTCATCCTTGAATCCTAAGTGGCATAAACCACCATCATCAACACAATATTGCATTGAAAGTTCTACAATAGCTCTGGCAGCTAGACTTGCATGTTTTGCAAACTCAGTCTCTGCTTGAGTAGCAGAGGTAGCATCCTTAAATTTCATGTTCTGTTTATGCCTACCAACAGAAAAATTACCATTAACATCTCTAGGAAATGATTGCCCATGTTCCAACCTTTCATCCTTGAAACCTAAGTGGCATGAACCACTATCATCAACACAATATTTCATGGAAAGTTCTACAACAGCTCTGGCAGCTAGGCTTGCATGTTCTGCAAACTGACCCGCTGCTTGGGCAGCAGAGGTAGCATCCTAAAATTTCATGTTCCAATTCTGCCTGTCAACAGAAAAATTACCATTACGATCTCTAGGAAATGATTGCCCATGTTCTAACCTATCATCCTTGAAACCTAAGTGGCATGAACCACCATCATCAACAAAATATTGCCTTGAAAGTTCTACAACAGCTCTGGCAGCTAGGCTTGCATGTTCTGCAAACTCAGCCGCTGCTTGAGCAGCAGAGGTAACATCCTTAAATTTCATGTTCCAATTTTGCCTGCCAACAAAAAACTTACCATTACCATCTCCAGGAAATGATTGCCCATGTTCCAACCTATCATCCTTGAAACGTAAGTGGCATGAACCAGCATCATCAACATAATATTGCCTTGAAAGTTCTACAACAACTCTAGCAGCTAGGCTTGCATGTTCTACAAACTCAGCCGCTGCTTGAGCAGTAGAGGTAGCATCCTTAAATTTCATGTTCCAATTCTGCCTGCCAACAGAAAAATTACCATTAACATCTCTAGGAAATGATTGCCCTTGTTCCAACGTTTCATCCTTAAAACCTAAGTGGCATGAACCACCATCATCAACACACTATTGCCTTGAAAGTTCTACAAAAGCTCTGGTAGCTAGGCTTGTATGTTCTGCAAACTCAGCCGCTGCTTGAGCAGCAGAGGTAGCATCCTTACATTTCATGTTCCAATTCTGCCTGCCAACAGAAAAATTACCATTACCATCTCTAGGAAATGATTGCCCATGTTCCAATCTTTCATCCTTGAAACCTAAGTGGCATGAACCACCATCATCAACACAATATTGCCTTGAAAGTTCTACTATATCTCTGGCAGCTAGGCTGGCATGTTCTGCAAACTCAGTCGCTGCTTGAGCAGTAGAGGTAGCATCCTTAAATTTCATGTTCCAATTCTGCCTGCCAACAGAAAAATTACCATTACCATCTCTAGGAAATGATTGCCCATGTTCCAACCTATCATCCTTGAAACCTAAGTGGCATGAACCACCATCATCAACACAATATTGCCTTTAAAGTTCTACAACAGCTCTGGCAGCTAGGCTTGAACGTTATGCAAACTCAGCCGCTGCTTGAGCAGCAGAGGTAGCATCCTTAAATTTCATGTTCCAATTGTGCCTGCCAACAGAAAAATTACCATTACCATCTCTAGGAAATTATTGCCTATGTTCCAACCTTTCATCCTTGAAACCTAAATGGCATGAACCACCATCATCAACACAATATTGCCTTTAAAGTTCTACAACAGCTCTGGCAACTAGGCTTGCATGTTCTGCAAACTCAGCTGCTGCTTGAGCAGCAGAGGTAGTATCCCTAAATTTCATGTTCCAATTCTGCCTGCCAACAGAACAATTACCATTATCATCTCCAGGAAATGATTGCCCTTGTTCCAACCTTTCATCCTTGAAACCTAAGTGGCATGAACCACCACTATCAACACAATATTGCCTTTAAAGTTCTACAACAACTCTGGTAGATAGGCTTGCATATTCTGCAAACTCAGCCGCTGCTTGAGCAGCAGAGGTAGCATCCTTATATTTTATGTTCCAATTCTGCCTGCCAACAGAAAATTTACCATTACCATCTCCATGAAATGATTGCCCATGTTCCAACCTTTCATCCTTGAAACTTAAGTTCCATGAACCACCATAATCAACACAATATTGCCTTGAAAGTTCTACAACAGCTCTGGCAGCTAGGCTCAGCAGAGGTAGCATCCTTAAATTTCATCTTCCAGTTCTGCCTGCCAACAGAAAAATTACCATTACCATCTCCAGGAAATGATTGCCCTTGTTCCAACCTTTCATCCTTGAAACCTAAGTGGCATGAACCACCATCATCAACAAAATATTGCCTTTAAAGTTCTACAACAGCTCTGGCAGCTAGACTTGCATATTCTGCAAACTCAGTCGCTGCTTGAGCACCAGAGGTAGCATCCTTAAATTTCATGTTCCAATTCTGCCTGCCAACAGAAAAATTACCATTACCATCTCTAGGAAATGTTTGCCTATGTTCCAACCTATCATCCTTGAAACCTAAGTTGCTTGAACCACCATCATCAACACAGTATTGCCTTGAAAGTTCTACAACAGCTCTTGCAGCTAGGCTTGCATGTTCTGCAAACTCAGCCGCTGCTTGAGCAGCAGAGGTAGCATCCTTAAATTTCATGTTCCAATTCTGCCTGCCAATAGAAAAATTACCTTTACCATCTCAAGGAAATGATTGCCCATGTTCCAACCTTTCATCCTTGAAACCTAAGTGGCATGAACCACCATCATCAACACAATATTGCTTGGAAAGTTCTACAACAGCTCTGGCAGCGAGGCTTGCATGTTCTGCAAACTCAGCCACTGCTTGGGCAGCAGAGTTAGCATCCTTAAATTTCATGTTACAATTCTGCCTGCCAACAGAAATATTACCATTACCATCTCTAGTAAATGATTGCCCATATTCCAACCTTTCATCCTTGAATCCTAAGTGGCATAAACCACCATCATCAACACAATATTGCATTGAAAGTTCTACAATAGCTCTGGCAGCTAGACTTGCATGTTTTGCAAACTCAGTCTCTGCTTGAGTAGCAGAGGTAGCATCCTTAAATTTCATGTTCTGTTTCTGCCTACCAACAGAAAAATTACCATTAACATCTCTAGGAAATGATTGCCCATGTTCCAACCTTTCATCCTTGAAACCTAAGTGGCATGAACCACTATCATCAACATAATATTTCATGGAAAGTTCTACAACAGCTCTGGCAGCTAGGCTTGCATGTTCTGCAAACTGACCCGCTGCTTGGGCAGCAAAGGTAGCATCCTAAAATTTCATGTTCCAATTCTGCTTGTCAACAGAAAAATTACCATTACGATCTCTAGGAAATGATTGCCCATGTTCTAACCTATCATCCTTGAAACCTAAGTGGCATGAACCACCATCATCAACAAAATATTGCCTTGAAAGTTCTACAATAGCTCTGGCAGCTAGGCTTGCATGTTCTGCAAACTCAGCCGCTGCTTGAGCAGCAGAGGTAGCATCCTTAAATTTCATGTTCCAATTCTGCCTGCCAACAGAAATATTACCATCACCATCTCCAGGAAATGATTGCCCATGTTCCAACCTTTCATCCTTGCAGCCTAAGTGGCATGAACCAGCATCATCAACATAATATTGCCTTGAAAGTTCTACAACAACTCTAGCAGCTAGGCTTGCATGTTCTACAAACTCAGCCGCTGCTTGAGCAGTAGAGGTAGCATCCTTAAATTTCATGTTCCAATTCTGCCTGCCAACAGAAAAATTACCATTAACATCTCTAGGAAATGATTGCCCATGTTCCAACGTTTCATCCTTGAAACCTAAGTGGCATGAACCACCATCATAAACACAATATTGCCTTGAAATTTCTACAACAGCTCTGGTAACTAGGCTTGCATGTTCTGCAAACTCAGCCGCTGCTTGAGCAGCAGAGGTAGCATCCTTAAAGTTCAAGTTCCAATTCTGCCTACCAATAGAAAAATTACCATTAACATCTCTAGGAAATGATTGCCCATGTTCCAACGTTTTATCCTTGAAACCTAAGTGGCATGAACCACCATCATCAACACACTATTGCCTTGAAAGTTCTACAAAAGCTCTGGTAGCTAGGCTTGTATGTTCTGCAAACTCAGCCGCTGCTTGAGCAGCAGAGGCAGCATCCTTACATTTCATGTTCCAATTCTGCCTGCCAACAGAAAAATTACCATTACCATCTCTAGGAAATGATTGCCTATGTTCCAACCTTTCATCCTTGAATCCTAAGTGGCATAAACCACCATCATCAACACAATATTGCATTGAAAGTTCTACAATAGTTCTGGCAGCTAGACTTGCATGTTTTGCAAACTCAGTCGCTGCTTGAGTAGCAGAGGTAGCATCCTTAAATTTCATGTTCCAATTCTGCCTGCCAACAGAAACATTACCATTACCATCTCTAGAAAATGATTGCCCATGTTCCAACCTTTCATCCTTGAAACCTAAGTGGCATGAACCACTATCATCAACACAATATTGCATGGAAAGTTCTACAACAGCTATGGCAGCTAGGCTTGCATGTTCTGCAAACTGACCCGCTGCTTGAGCAGCAGAGGTAGCATCCTTAAATTTCATGTTCCAATACTGCCTGCCAACAGAAAAATTACCATTACCATCTCTAGGAAATGATTGCCCATGTTCCAACCTATCATCCTTGAAACCTAAGTGGCATGAACCACCATCATCAACACAATATTGCCTTGAAAGTTCTACAACAGCTCTGGCAGCTAGGCTTGCATGTTCTGCAAACTCAGCCGTTGCTTGAGCAGCAGAGGTAGCATCCTTAAATTTCATGTTCCAATATTGCCTGCCAACAAAAAACTTACCATTACCATCTCCAGGAAATGATTGCCCATGTTCCAACCTATCATCCTTGAAACCTAAGTGGCATGAAACACCATCATCAACATAATATTGCCTGGAAAGTTCCACAACAACTCTAGCAGCTAGGCTTGCATGTTCTGCAAACTCAGCCACTGCTTGAGCAGCAGAGGTAGCATCCTTAAATTTCATGTTCCAATTCTGCCTGCCATGAGAAAAAATACCATTACAAATCTCTAGGAAATGATTGCCCATGTTCCAACGTTTCATCCTTGAAACCTAAGTAGCATGAACCACCATCATCAACACAATATTGCCTTGAAAGTTCTACAACAGCTCTGGCAGCTAGGTTTGCATATTCTGCAAACTCAGCCGCTGCTTGAGCAGTAGAGGTAGCATCCTTATATTTCATGTTCCAATTCTGCCTGCCAACAGAAATATTACCATTACCATCTCTAGGAAATGATTGCCCATGTTCCAACTTTTCATCCTTGAAACCGAAGTGGCATGAACCACTATCATCAACACAATATTGCCTTGAAAGTTCTACAACATTTCTGGTAGATAGGCTTGCATATTCTGCAAACTCAGCCGCTGCTTGAGCAGCAGAGGTAGCATCCTTATATTTTATGTTCCAATTCTGCCTGCCAACAGAAAATTTACCATTACCATCTCCATGAAATGATTGCCCATGTTCCAACCTTTCATCCTTGAAACTTAAGTTCCATGAACCACCATAATCAACACAATATTGCCTTGAAAGTTCTACAACAGCTCTGGTAGCTAGGCTCAGCAGAGGTAGCATCCTTAAATTTCATCTTCCAATTCTGCCTGCCAACAGAAAAATTACCATTACCATCTCCAGGAAATGATTGCCCTTGTTCCAACCTTTCATCCTTGAAACCTAAGTGGCATGAACCACCATCATCAACCAAATATTGCCTTTAAAGTTCTACAATAGCTCTGGCAGCTAGACTTGCATATTCTGCAAACTCAGTCGCTGCTTGAGCAGCAGAGGTAGCATTCTTAAATTTCATGTTCCAATTCTGCCTGCCAACAGAAAAATTACCATTACCATCTCTAGGAAATGTTTGCCTATGTTCCAACCTATCATCCTTGAAACCTAAGTTGCATGAACCACCATCATCAACACAGTATTGCCTTGAAAGTTCTACAACAGCTCTTGCAGCTAGGCTTGCATGTTCTGCAAACTCAGCCGCTGCTTGAGCAGCAGAGGTAGCATCCTTAAATTTCATGTTCCAATTCTGCCTGCCAACAGAAAAATTACCTTTACCATCTCAAGGAAATGATTGCCCATGTTCCAACCTTTCATCCTTGAAAACTAAGTGGCATGAACCACTATCATCAACACAATATTGCATGGAAAGTTCTACAACAGCTATGGCAGCTAGGCTTGCATGTTCTGCAAACTGACCCGCTGCTTGAGCAGCAGAGGTTGCATCCTTAAATTTCATGTTCCAATACTGCCTGCCAACAGAAAAATTACCATTACCATCTCTAGGAAATGATTGCCCATGTTCCAACCTATCATCCTTGAAACCTAAGTGGCATGAACCACCATCATCAACACAATATTGCCTTGAAAGTTCTACAACAGCTCTGGCAGCTAGGCTTGCATGTTCTGCAAACTCAGCCGTTGCTTGAGCAGCAGAGGTAGCATCCTTAAATTTCATGTTCCAATATTGCCTGCCAACAAAAAACTTACCATTACCATCTCCAGGAAATGATTGCCCATGTTCCAACCTATCATCCTTGAAACCTAAGTGGCATGAAACACCATCATCAACATAATATTGCCTTGAAAGTTCCACAACAACTCTAGCAGCTAGGCTTGCATGTTCTGCAAACTCAGCCACTGCTTGAGCAGCAGAGGTAGCATCCTTAAATTTCATGTTCCAATTCTGCCTGCCATGAGAAAAAATACCATTACAAATCTCTAGGAAATGATTGCCCATGTTCCAACGTTTCATCCTTGAAACCTACGTGGCATGAACCACCATCATCAACACAATATTGCCTTGAAAGTTCTACAACAGCTCTGGCAGCTAGGTTTGCATGTTCTGCAAACTCAGCCGCTGCTTGAGCAGTAGAGGTAGCATCCTTATATTTCATGTTCCAATTCTGCCTGCCAACAGAAATATTACCATTACCATCTCTAGGAAATGATTGCCCATGTTCCAACTTTTCATCCTTGAAACCGAAGTGGCATGAACCACTATCATCAACACAATATTGCCTTGAAAGTTCTACAACATTTCTGGCAGCTAGGCTTGCATGTTCTGCAAACTGAGCCACTACTTGAGCAGCAGAGGTAGCATCCTTAAATTTCATGTTCCAATTCTGCCTGCCATGAGAAAAAGTACCATTACCAATCTCCAGGAAATGATTGCCCATGTTCCAACCTTTCATCCTTGAAACCTAAGTGGCATGAATCACCATCATCAACACAATATTGTCTTGAAAGTTCAACAACAGATCTATCAGCTAGGCTTGCATGTTCTTCAAACTCAGCCGCTGCTTGAGCAGTAGAGGTAGCATCCTTATATTTCATGTTCCAATTCTGCCTGCCAACAGAAATATTACCATTACCATCTCTAGGAAATGATTGCCCATGTTCCAACTTATCATCCTTGAAACCGAAGTGGCATGAACCACCATCATCAACATAATATTGCCTTGAAAGTTCTACAACAGCTCTGGCAGCTAGACTTGAATGTTCTGCAAACTCAGTCGATGCGTGAGCAGCAGAGGTAGCATCCTTAAATTCCATGTTCCAATTCTACCTGCCAACAGAAAAATTACCATTATCATCCCCAGGAAATGATTGCCCATGTTTCAACCTTTCATCCTTGTAACCGAAGTGGCATGAACCTCCATCATCAACACAATATTGCCTTGAAAGTTCTATAACAACTCTGGCAGCTAGGCTTGCATGTTCTGCAAACTCAGCCGCTGCTTGAGCAGCAGAGGTAGCATCCTTAAATTTCATGCTCCAATTCTGCCTGCCATGAGAAAAAGTACCATTACAAATCTCCAGGAAATAATTGCCCATGTTCCAACGTTTCATCCTTGAAACCTAAGTGGCATGAACCACCATCATCAACACGATATTGCCTTGAAAGTTCTACAACAGCTGTGGCAGCTAGGTTTGCATGTTCTGCAAACTCAGCCGCTGCTTGAGTAGCAGAGGTAGCATCCTTAAATTTCATGTTCCAATTCTGCCTACCAACCGAAAAATAACCATTACCATCTCCAGGAAATGATTGCCCATGTTCTAACCTTTCATCCTTGAAAACTAATTGGCATGAACCACCATCATCAACACAATATTGCCTTGAAAGTTATACTATATCTCTGGCAGCTAGGCTTGCATGTTCTGCAAACCCAATCATTGCTTGAGCAGCATAGGTAGCATCATTAAATTTCATGTTCCAATTCTGCTTGCCAACAGAACAATTACCATTACCATCTCTAGGAAATGATTACCCATGTTCCAAAATTTCATCCTTGAAACCTAAGTGGCATGAACCACCATCATCTACACAATATTGCCTTGAAAGTTCTACAACAGCTCTGGCAGCTAGGCTCAGCAGAGGTAGCATCCTTAAATTTCATCTTCCAATTCTGCCTGCCAACAGAAAAATTACCATTACCATCTCCAGGAAATGATTGCCCTTGTTCCAACCTTTCATCCTTGAAACCTAAGTGGCATGAACCACCATCATCAACCAAATATTGCCTTTAAAGTTCTATAATAGCTCTGGCAGCTAGACTTGCATATTCTGCAAACTCAGTCTCGCTGCTTGAGCAGCAGAGGTAGCATTCTTAAATTTCATGTTCCAATTCTGCCTGCCAACAGAAAAATTACCATTACCATCTCTAGGAAATGT
This sequence comes from Nicotiana tomentosiformis, assembly GCF_000390325.3. Taxonomy (NCBI): domain Eukaryota; kingdom Viridiplantae; phylum Streptophyta; class Magnoliopsida; order Solanales; family Solanaceae; genus Nicotiana; species Nicotiana tomentosiformis. Next base: position 1,262,199 of record NW_027174561.1, read on the forward strand.
TTGCCTATGTTCCAACCTATCATCCTTGAAACCTAAGTTGCATGAACCACCATCATCAACACAGTATTGCCTTGAAAGTTCTACAACAGCTCTTGCAGCTAGGCTTGCATGTTCTGCAAACTCAGCCGCTGCTTGAGCAGCAGAGGTAGCATCCTTAAATTTCATGTTCCAATTCTGCCTGCCAACAGAAAAATTACCTTTACCATCTCAAGGAAATGATTGCCCATGTTCCAACCTTTCATCCTTGAAAACTAAGTGGCATGAACCACTATCATCAACACAATATTGCATGGAAAGTTCTACAACAGCTATGGCAGCTAGGCTTGCATGTTCTGCAAACTGACCCGCTGCTTGAGCAGCAGAGGTTGCATCCTTAAATTTCATGTTCCAATACTGCCTGCCAACAGAAAAATTACCATTACCATCTCTAGGAAATGATTGCCCATGTTCCAACCTATCATCCTTGAAACCTAAGTGGCATGAACCACCATCATCAACACAATATTGCCTTGAAAGTTCTACAACAGCTCTGGCAGCTAGGCTTGCATGTTCTGCAAACTCAGCCGTTGCTTGAGCAGCAGAGGTAGCATCCTTAAATTTCATGTTCCAATATTGCCTGCCAACAAAAAACTTACCATTACCATCTCCAGGAAATGATTGCCCATGTTCCAACCTATCATCCTTGAAACCTAAGTGGCATGAAACACCATCATCAACATAATATTGCCTTGAAAGTTCCACAACAACTCTAGCAGCTAGGCTTGCATGTTCTGCAAACTCAGCCACTGCTTGAGCAGCAGAGGTAGCATCCTTAAATTTCATGTTCCAATTCTGCCTGCCATGAGAAAAAATACCATTACAAATCTCTAGGAAATGATTGCCCATGTTCCAACGTTTCATCCTTGAAACCTACGTGGCATGAACCACCATCATCAACACAATATTGCCTTGAAAGTTCTACAACAGCTCTGGCGGCTAGGTTTGCATGTTCTGCAAACTCAGCCGCTGCTTGAGCAGTAGAGGTAGCATCCTTATATTTCATGTTCCAATTCTGCCTGCCAACAGAAATATTACCATTACCATCTCTAGGAAATGATTGCCCATGTTCCAACTTTTCATCCTTGAAACCGAAGTGGCATGAACCACTATCATCAACACAATATTGCCTTGAAAGTTCTACAACATTTCTGGCAGCTAGGCTTGCATGTTCTGCAAACTGAGCCACTGCTTGAGCAGCAGAGGTAGCATCCTTAAATTTCATGTTCCAATTCTGCCTGCCATGAGAAAAAGTACCATTACCAATCTCCAGGAAATGATTGCCCATGTTCCAACCTTTCATCCTTGAAACCTAAGTGGCATGAATCACCATCATCAACACAATATTGTCTTGAAAGTTCAACAACAGATCTATCAGCTAGGCTTGCATGTTCTTCAAACTCAGCCGCTGCTTGAGCAGTAGAGGTAGCATCCTTATATTTCATGTTCCAATTCTGCCTGCCAACAGAAATATTACCATTACCATCTCTAGGAAATGATTGCCCATGTTCCAACTTATCATCCTTGAAACCGAAGTGGCATGAACCACCATCATCAACATAATATTGCCTTGAAAGTTCTACAACAGCTCTGGCAGCTAGACTTGAATGTTCTGCAAACTCAGTCGATGCGTGAGCAGCAGAGGTAGCATCCTTAAATTCCATGTTCCAATTCTACCTGCCAACAGAAAAATTACCATTATCATCCCCAGGAAATGATTGCCCATGTTTCAACCTTTCATCCTTGTAACCGAAGTGGCATGAACCTCCATCATCAACACAATATTGCCTTGAAAGTTCTATAACAACTCTGGCAGCTAGGCTTGCATGTTCTGCAAACTCAGCCGCTGCTTGAGCAGCAGAGGTAGCATCCTTAAATTTCATGCTCCAATTCTGCCTGCCATGAGAAAAAGTACCATTACAAATCTCCAGGAAATAATTGCCCATGTTCCAACGTTTCATCCTTGAAACCTAAGTGGCATGAACCACCATCATCAACACGATATTGCCTTGAAAGTTCTACAACAGCTCTGGCAGCTAGGTTTGCATGTTCTGCAAACTCAGCCGCTGCTTGAGTAGCAGAGGTAGCATCCTTAAATTTCATGTTCCAATTCTGCCTACCAACCGAAAAATAACCATTACCATCTCCAGGAAATGATTGCCCATGTTCCAACCTTTCATCCTTGAAAACTAAGTGGCATGAACCACCATCATCAACACAATATTGCCTTGAAAGTTATACTATATCTCTGGCAGCTAGGCTTGCATGTTCTGCAAACCCAATCATTGCTTGAGCAGCATAGGTAGCATCATTAAATTTCATGTTCCAATTCTGCTTGCCAACAGAAAAATTACCATTACCATCTCTAGGAAATGATTACCCATGTTCCAACATTTCATCCTTGAAACCTAAGTGGCATGAACCACCATCATCTACACAATATTGCCTTGAAAGTTCTACAACAGCTCTGGCAGCTAGACTTGCATGTTTTGCAAACTCAGTCTCTGCTTGAGCAGCAGAGGTAGCATCCTTAAATTTCATGTTTAGTTTCTGCCTACCAACAGAAAAGTTACCATTACCATCTCTAGGAAATTATTGCTTATGTTCCAACCTTTCATCCTTGAAACCTAAGTGGCATGAACCACTATCATCAACACAATATTGCATGGAAAGTTCTACAACAGCTCTAGCAGCTAGGCTTGCATGTTCTGCAAACTGACCAGCTGCTTGAGCAGCAGAGGTAGCATCCTTAAATTTCATGTTCCAATTCCGCCTGCCAACAGAAAAATTACCATTACCATCTCTAGGAAATGATTGCCCATGTTCCAACCTATCATCCTTGAAACCTAAGTGGCATGAACCACCATCATCAACACAATATTGCTTTGAAAGTTCTACAACAGCTCAAGCTGCTAGGTTTGCATGTTCTGCAAACTCAGCCGCTGCTTGAGCAGCAGAGGTAGCATCCTTAAATTTCATGTTCCAATATTGCCTGCCAACAAAAATCTTACCATTACCATCTCCAGGAAATGATTGCCCATGTTCCAACCTGTCATCCTTGAAACCTAAGTGGCATGAACCACCATCATCCACACAGTATTGCCTTGAAAGTTCTACAACAGCTCTTGCAGCTAGGCTTGCATGTTCTGCAAACTCAGTCACTGCTTGAGCAGCAGAGGTAGCATCCGTAAATTTCATGTTCCAATTCTGCCTGCCAACATAAAATTTACCACTACAATCTCAAGGAAATGATTGCCCTTGTTCCAACTTTTCATCCTTGAAACCTAAGTGGCATGAACCACCATCATCAACACAATATTGCCTTTAAAGTTCTACAACAGCTCTGGCAGCTAGGCTTCCATGTTCTTCAAACTCAGCCGCTGCTTGAGCAGTAGAGGTAGCATCCTTAAATTTCATGAACCAACTCTGCCTACCAATAGAAAAATTACCATTACCATCTCAAGGAAATGATTGACCATGTTCCAACCTTTCATCCTTGAAAACTAAGTGGCATGAACCACCATCATCAATAAATTATTGCCTTGAAAGTTCTACAACACCTCTGGCAGCTAGGCTTGCATGTTCTGCAAACTGACCCGCTGCTTGAGCAGCAGAGGTAGCATCCTTAAATTTCATGTTCCAATTCTGCCTGCCAAGAGAAAAATTACCATTACAATCTCTAGGAAATGATTGCCTATGTTCCAACCTTTCATCCTTGAAACCTAAGTGGCATGAACCACCACCATCAACACAATATTGCCTTTAAAGTTCTACAACAGCTATGGAAGCTAGGCTTGCATGTTCTGCAAACTCAGCCGCTGCTTGAGCAGCAGAGGTAGCATCCCTAAATTTCATGTTCCAATTCTGCCTGCCAACAGAAAAATTACCATTACCATCTCCAGGAAATGATTGCCCATGTTCCAACTTTTCATCCTTGAAATCGAAGTAGCATGAACCACTATCATCAACATAATATTGCCTTGAAAGTTCTACAACAGCTCTGGCAGCTAGGCTTGCATGTTCTGCAAACTCAGCCGCTGCTTGAGCAGTAGAGGTAGCATCCTTGAATTTCATGTTCCAATTCTGCCTGCCATGAGAAAAAGTACCATTACCAATCTCCAGGAAATGATTGCCCATGTTCCAACCTTTCATCCTTGAAACCTAAGTGGCATGAACCACCATCATCAACACAATATTGTCTTGAAAGTTCAACAACAGATCTAGCAGCTAGGCTTGCATGTTCTTCAAACTCAGCCGCTGCTTGAGCAGTAGAGGTAGCATCCTTATATTTCATGTTCCAATTCTGCCTACCAACAGAAATATTACCATTACCATCTCAAGGAAATGATTGCCCATGTTCCAACTTATTATCCTTGAAACCGAAGTGGCATGAACCACCATCATTAACACAATATTGCCTTGAAAGTTCTACAACAGCTCTGGCAGCTAGACTTGAATGTTCTGCAAACACAGTCGCTGCGTGAGCAGCAGAGGTAGTATCCTTAAATTCCATGTTCCAATTCTGCCTGCCAACAGAAAAATTACCATTACCATCTCCAGGAAATGATTGCCCATGTTCCAACCTTTCATCCTTGAAAACTAAGTGGCATGAACCACCATCATCAACACAATATTGCCTTGAAAGTTCTATAACAGCTCTGGCAGCTAGGCTTGCATGTTCTGCAAACTCAACCGCTGCTTGAGCAGGAGAGATAGCATCCTTAAATTACATGCTCCAATTCTGCCTGCCATGAGAAAAAGAACCATTACAAATCTCCAGGAAATGATTGACCATGTTCCAAACTTACATCCTTGAAAGTTCTACTATATCTCTGGCAGCTAGGCTTGCATGTTCTGCAAACTCAATCGTTGCTTGAGCAGCATAGGTAGCATCCTTAAATTTCATGTACCAATTCTGCTCGCCAACAGAAAAATTACCATTACCATCTCTAGGAAATGATTACCCATGCTACAACGTTTCATCCTTGAAACCTAAGTGGCATGAACCACCATCATCTACACAATATTGCCTTGAAAGTTCTACAACAGCTCTGGCAGCTAGGTTTGCATGTTCTGCAAACTCAGCCGCTGCTTGAGTAGCAGAGGTAGCATCCTTAAATTTCATGTTCCAATTCTGCCTGCCAACCGAAAAATAACCATTACCATCTCCAGGAAATGATTGCCCATGTTCCAACCTATCATCCTTGAAACCTAAGTGGCATGAACCACCATCATCAACACAATATTGCCTTGAAAGTTCTACCCCAGCTCTGGCAGCTAGGCTTGCATGTTCTGCAAACTCAGCCGCTGCTTGAGCAGCAGAGGTAGCATCCTTAAATTTCATGTTCCAATTCTGCCTGCCATGAGAAAAAGTACCATTACAAATCTAAAGGAAATGATTGCCCATGTTACAACCTTTCATCCTTGTAACCTAAGTGGCATGAACCACCATCATCAACACAATATTGATTTGAAAGTTCTACAACAGCTCTGGCAGCTAGGCTTGCATGTTCTGCAAACTCAGCCGCTGCTTGAGCAGCAGAGGTAGCATCCTTAAATTTCATGTTCCAATTCTGCCTGCCATGAGAAAAAGTACCATTACAAATCTTTAGGAAATGATTGCCCTTGTTCCAACCTTTTATCCTTGAAAACTAAGTGGCATGAAACACCATCATCAACACAATATTGCCTTAAAAGTTCTACTATATCTCTAGCTACTAGGCTTGCATGTTCTGCAAACTGAATCGTTGCGTGAGCAGTAGAGGTAGCATCCTTAAATTTCATGTTCCAATTCTGCTTGCCAACAGAAAAATTACCATTACCATCTCCAGGAAATGATTGCCCATGTTCCAACGTTTCATCCTTGAAACCTAAGTGGCATGAACCACCATCATCAACACGATATTGCCTTGAAAGTTCTACAACAGCTCTGGCAGCTAGGCTTGCATGTTCTACAAACTCAGCCGCTGCTTGAGCAGTAGAGTTAGCATCCTTAAATTTCATGTTCCAATTCTTCCTGCCAACAAAAATATTACCATTACCATCTCCAGGAAATGATTGCCCATGTTCCAACCTTTCATCCTTGAAACCTAAGTGGCATGAACCACCATCATCAACACAATATTGCCTTGAAAGTTCTACAACAGCTCTGGCAGCTAGACTTGGATTTTATGCAAACTCAGTCGTTGCTTGAGCAGCAGAGGTAGCATCCTTAAATTTCATGTTCCAATTCTGTCTGCCAACAGAAAAATTACCATTACCATCTCCAGGAAATGGTTGCCCATTTTCCAACCTTTCATCCTTCAAAACTAAGTGGCATGAACCACCATCATCAAGACAATATTGCCTTGAAAGTTCTACTATATCTCTGGCAGCTAGGCTTGCATGTTCTGCAAACTGAATCGTTGCTTGAGCAGCAGAGGTAGCATCCTTAAATTTCATGGTCCAATTCTGCTTGCCAATAGAAAAATTACCATTACCATCTCTAGGAAATGATTACCCATGTTCAAACGTTTCATCCTTGAAACCTAAGTGACATGAACCACCATCATCAACACAATATTGCCTTAAAAGTTCTACAATTGCTCTGGCAGCTAGGTTTGCATGTTCTGCAAACTAAGCCGCTGCTTGAGTAGCAGAGGTAGCATCCTTAAATTTCATGTGCCAATTCTGCCTGCCAACCGAAAAAAAACCATTACCATCTCCAGGAAATGATTGCGCATGTTCCAACCTTTCATCCTTGAAACCTAAGTGGCATGAACCACCATCATCAACACAATATTGTTTTGAAAGTTCAACAACAGCTCTAGCAGCTAGGCTTGCATGTTCTACAAACTCAGCCGCTGCTTGAGCAGTAGAGGTAGCATCCTTAAATTTCATGTTCCAATTCTGCTTGCCAACAGAAATATTACCATTACCATCTCTAGGAAATGATTGCCCATGTTCCAACCTTTAATCCTTGAAACCTAAGTGGCATGAACCACCATCATCAACACAATATTGCCTTGAAAGTTCGACAACAGCTCTGGCAGCTAGACTTGAATGTTCTACAAACTCAGTCGATGCGTGAGCAACAGAGGTAGCATCCTTAAGTTTCATGTTCCAATTCTTCCTGCCAACAGAAAAATTACCATTACCGTCTCCAGGAAATGATTGCCCATGTTCCAACGTTTCATCCTTGTAACCTAAGTGGCATGAACCACCATCATCAACACAATATTGCCTTGAAAGTTCTACAATAGCTCTGGCAGCTAGGTTTGCATGTTCTGCAAACTTAGCCGCTGCTTGAGTAGCAGAGGTAGCATCCTTAAATTTCATGTGCTAATTCTGCCTGCCAACCAAAAAAAAACCATTACCATCTCCAGGAAATGATTGCCCATGTTCCAACCTTTCACCCTTGAAACCTAAGTGCCATGAACCACCATCATCAACACAATATTGTCTTAAAAGTTCAACAACAGCTCTAGCCGCTAGGCTTGCATGTTCTACAAACTCAGCCGCTGCTTGAGCAGTAGAGGTAGCATCCTTGAATTTCATGTTCCAATTATGCCTGCCAACAGAAATATTACCATTACCATCTCTAGGTTTGATTTCCCATGTTCCAACCTTTCAACCTTGAAACCTAAGTGGCATGAACCACCATCATCAACACAATATTGCCATAAAACTTCTACAACAACTCTGGCAGCTAGACTTGCATGTTCTGCAAACTCAGTCGCTGCGTGAGCAGCAGAGGTAGCATCCTTAAATTCATGTTTCAATTCTGCCTGCAAACAGAAAAATTACCATTGCCATCTCCAGGAAATGATTGCCATGTTCCAACCTTTCATCCTTGTAACCTAAGTCGTATGAACCACCATCATCAACAAAATATTGCCTTGAAAGTTCTACATCAGCTCTGGCAGCTAGGCTTGCATGTTCTGCAAACTCAGCCGCTGCTTGAGCAGCAGAGGTAGCATCCTTAAATTTCATGTTCCAATTCTACCTGCCATGACAAAAAGTACCATTACAAATCTCCAGGAAATGATTGCCCATGTTCCAACCTTTCATCCTTGAAAACTAAGTGGCATGAACCACCATCATCAACACAATATTGACTTGAAAGTTCTACTATATCTCTAGCAGCTAGACTTGCATGTTCTGCAAACTCAATCGTTGCTTGAGCAGCAGAGGTAATGAACCACCATCATCAACACAATATTGCCTTGAAAGTTCTACTATATCTCTGGCAGCTAGGCTTGCATGTTCTGCAAACTCAATCGTTGCTTGAGCAGCAGAGGTAGCATCCTTAAATTTCATGTTCCAATTCTGCTTGCCAACAGAAAAATTACCATTACCTTCACTAGGAAATGATTGCCCATGTTCCAACCTATCATCCTTGAAACCAAAGTGGCATGAACCACCATCATCAACACAATATTGCCTTGAAAGTTCTATAACAGCTATGGTAGCTAGGCTTGCATGTTCTGCAAACTCAGCCGCTGCTTGAGCAATAGAGGTAGCATCCTTAAATTTCATGTTCAGTTTCTGCCTGCCAACAGAAAAATTACCGATACCATCTCTAAGAAATGATTGCCCATGTTCCAACCTTTCATCCTTGAAACCTAAGTGGCATGAACCACTATCATCAATATAATATTGCCTTGAAAGTTCTATAATAGCTGTGGCAGCTAGGCTTGCATGTTCTGCAAACTCAGCTGCTGCTTGAGCAGCAGAGGTAGCATCCTTAAATTTCATGTTACAATTCTGCCTGCCACGAGAAAAAGTACCATTACAAATCTCCAGGAAATGATTGCCCATGTTCCAACCTTTAATCCTTGAAACCTAAGTGGCATGGACCACCATCATCAACACAATATTGCCTTGAAAATTCAACATCAGATCTCGCAGCTAGGCTTGCATGTTCTACAAACTCAACCGTTGCTTGAGCAGAAGAGGTAGCATCCTAAAATTTCATGTTCCAATTCTGCCTGCCAACAAAAATATTACCATTACCATCTCTAGGAAATGATTGTCCATGTTCCAACCTTTCATCCTTGAAACCTAAGTGGCATGAACCACCATCATCAACACAATATTGTCTTGAAAGTTCAACATCAGATATAGCAGCTAGGCTTGCATATTCTACAAACTCAGCCGCTGCTTGAGCAGTAGAGGTAGCATCCTTAAATTTCATGTTCCAATTCTGCCTGCCAACAGAAATATTACCATTACCATCTCTAGGAAATGATTGCCCATGTTCCAACCTTTAATCCTTGAAACCTAAGTGGCATGAACCACCATCATCAACACAATATTGCCTTGAAAGTGCTACAACAGCTCTGGCAGCTAGACTTGAATGTTCTGCAAACTCAGTCGATGCGTGAGCAGCAGAGGTAGCATCCTTAAATTTCATGTTCGAATTCTGCATGCCAACAGAAAAATTACCATTGCCATCTCCAGGAAATGATTGCCATGTTCCAACCTTTCATCCTTGTAACCTAAGTCGCATGAACCACCATCATCAACAAAATATTGCCTTGAAAGTTCTACATCAGCTCTGGCAGCAAGGCTTGCATGTTCTGCAAACTTAGCCGCTGCTTGAGCAGCAGAGGTAGCATCCTTAAATTTCATGTTCCAATTCTACCTGCCATGACAAAAAGTACCATTACAAATCTCCAGGAAATGATTGCCCATGTTCCAACCTTTCATCCTTGAAAACTAAGTGGCATGAACCACCATCATCAACACAATATTGACTTGAAAGTTCTACTATATCTCTAGCAGCTAGACTTGCATGTTCTGCAAACTCAATCGTTGCTTGAGCAGCAGAGGTAATGAACCACCATCATCAACACAATATTGCCTTGAAAGTTCTACTATATCTCTGGCAGCTAGGCTTGCATGTTCTGCAAACTCAATCGTTGCTTGAGTAGCAGAGGTAGCATCCTTAAATTTCATGTTCCAATTCTGCTTGCCAACAGAAAAATTACCATTACCTTCACTAGGAAATGATTGCCCATGTTCCAACGTTTCATCCTTGAAACCTAAGTGGCATGAACCACCATCATCAATACGATATTGCCTTGAAAGTTCTACAACAGCTCTGGCAGCTAGGCTTGCATGTTCTACAAACTCAGCCGCTGCCTGAGCAGTAGAGTTAGCATCCTTAAATTTCATGTTCAGTTTCTGCCTGCCAACAGAAAAATTACCGATACCATCTCTAAGAAATGATTGCCCATGTTCCAACCTTTCATCCTTGAAACCTAAGTGGCATGAACCACTATCATCAATATAATATTGCCTTGAAAGTTCTATAATAGCTGTGGCAGCTAGGCTTGCATGTTCTGCAAACTCAGCTGCTGCTTGAGCAGCAGAGGTAGCATCCTTAAATTTCATGTTACAATTCTGCCTGCCACGAGAAAAAGTACCATTACAAATCTCCAGGAAATGATTGCCCATGTTCCAACCTTTAATCCTTGAAACCTAAGTGGCATGGACCACCATCATCAACACAATATTGCCTTGAAAATTCAACATCAGATCTCGCAGCTAGGCTTGCATGTTCTACAAACTCAACCGTTGCTTGAGCAGAAGAGGTAGCATCCTAAAATTTCATGTTCCAATTCTGCCTGCCAAAAAAATATTACTATTACCATCTCTAGGAAATGATTGCCCATGTTCCAAACTTTCATCCTTGAAACCTAAGTGGCATGAACCACCATCATCAACACAATATTGTCTTGAAAGATCAACATCAGATATAGCAGCTAGGCTTGCATATTCTACAAACTCAGCCGCTGCTTGAGCAGTAGAGGTAGCATCCTTAAATTTCATGTTCCAATTCTGCCTGCCAACAGAAATATTACCATTACCATCTCTAGGAAATGATTGCCCATGTTCCAACCTTTAATCCTTGAAACCTAAGTGGCATGAACCACCATCATCAACACAATATTGCCTTGAAAGTTCTACAACAGCTCTGGCAGCTAGACTTGAATGTTCTGCAAACTCAGTCGATGCGTGAGCAGCAGAGGTAGCATCCTTAAATTTCATGTTCGAATTCTGCATGCCAACAGAAAAATTACCATTACCATCTCCAGGAAATGATTGCCCATGTTACATCCTTTCATCCTTGTAACCTTAGTGGCATGAACCACCATCATCAACACAATATTGCCTTGAAAGTTCTACAACAGCTCTGGCAGCTAGGCTTGCATGTTCTGCAAACTCAGCCGCTGCTTGAGCAGCAGAGGTAGAATCCTTAAATTTCATGTTCCAATTCTGCCTGCCATGAGAAAAAGTACCATTACAAATCTCTAGGAAATGTTTGCCCATGTTCCAACCTTTCATCCTTGAAAACTAAGTGGCATGAACCACCATCATCAACACAATATTGCCTTGAAAGTTCTACTATATCTCTGGCAGCTAGACATGCATGTTCTGCAAACTCAATCGTTGCTTGAGCAGCAGAGGTAGCATCCTTAAATTTCATGTTCCAATTCTGCTTGCCAACATAAAAATTACCATTACCATCTCTAGGAAATGATTATCCATGTTCCAACGTTTCATCCTTGAAACCTAAGTGGCATGAACCACCATCATCAACACAATATTGCCTTGAAAGTTCTACAACAGCTCTGGCAGCTAGGTTTGCATGTTTTGCAAACTCAGCCACTGCTTGAGTAGAAGAGGTAGCATCCTTAAATTTCATGTTCCAATTCTACCTGCCAACCGAAAAATAACCATTACCATCTCCAGGAAATGATTGCCCATGTTCCAACCTTTCATCCTTGAAACCTAAGTTGCATGAACCACCATCATCAACACAATATTATCTTGAAAGTTCAACAAAAGATCTAGCAGCTAGGCTTGCATGTTCTACAAACTCAGCCGCTGCTTGAGCAGTAGAGGTAGCATCCTTAAATTTCATGTTCCAATTCTGCCTGCCAACAGAATAATTACCATTACCATCTCTAGGAAATGATTGCCCATGTTCCAACCTTTCATCCTTGAAACCTAAGTAGCATGAACCACCATCATCAACACAATCTTGCCTTGAAAGTTCTACAACAGCTCTGGCATCTAGACTTGCATTTTCTGCAAACTCAGTCGCTGCGTGAGCAGCAGAGGTAGCATCCTTAAATTCATGTTCAAATTCTGCCTGCCAACAGAAAAATTACCATCACCATCTCCAGGAAATGATTGCCCATGTTCCAACCTTTCATCCTTGTAACCTAAGTGGCATGAACCACCATCATCAAAACAATATTGCCTTGAAAGTTCTACATCAGCTCTGGAAGCTTAGCTTGCATGTTCTGCAAACTCAGCCGCTGCTTGTGCAGCAAAGGTAGCATCCTTAAATTTCATGTTCCAATTCTGCCTGCCATGAGAAAAAGTACCATTACAAATCTCCAGGAAATGATTGCCCATGTTCCAACCTTTCATCCTTGCTAACTAAGTGGCATGAACCACCATCATCAACACAATATTGCCTTAAAAGTTCTACTATATCTCTGGCAGCTAGGCTTGCATGTTCTGCATACTTAGCTGGTGCTTGAGCAGCAGAGGTAGCATCCTTAAATTTCATGTTCCACTTCTGCCTGCCAACAGAATAATTACCATTCCCATCTCTAGGAAATGATTGCCCATGTTCCAACCTATCATCCTTGAAACCTAAGTGGCATGAACCACCATCATCAACACAATATTGCCTTGAAAGTTCTACAACAGCTCTGGCATCTAGACTTGCATTTTCTGCAAACTCAGTCGCTGCGTGAGCAGCAGAGGTAGCATCCTTAAATTCATGTTCAAATTCTGCCTGCCAACAGAAAAATTACCATCACCATCTCCAGGAAATGATTGCCCATGTTCCAACCTTTCATCCTTGTAACCTAAGTGGCATGAACCACCATCATCAAAACAATATTGCCTTGAAAGTTCTACATCAGCTCTAGAAGCTTGGCCTGCATGTTCTGCAAACTCAGCCGCTGCTTGAGCAGCAAAGGTAGCATCCTTAAATTTCATGTTCCAATTCTGCCTGCCATGAGAAAAAGTACCATTACAAATCTCCAGGAAATGATTGCCCATGTTCCAACCTTTCATCCTTGATAACTAAGTGGCATGAACCACCATCATCAACACAATATTGCCTTGAAAGTTCTACTATATCTCTGGCAGCTAGGCTTGCATGTTCTGCATACTTAGCTGCTGCTTGAGCAGCAGAGGTAGCATCCTTAAATTTCATGTTCCACTTCTGCCTGCCAACAGAATAATTACCATTACCATCTCTAGGAAATGATTGCCCATGTTCCAACCTTTCATCCTTGAAACCTAAGTAGCATGAACCACCATCATCAACACAATCTTGCCTTGAAAGTTCTACAACAGCTCTGGCATCTAGACTTGCATTTTCTGCAAACTCAGTCGCTGCGTGAGCAGCAGAGGTAGCATCCTTAAATTCATGTTCAAATTCTGCCTGCCAACAGAAAAATTACCATCACCATCTCCAGGAAATGATTGCCCATGTTCCAACCTTTCATCCTTGTAACCTAAGTGGCATGAACCACCATCATCAAAACAATATTGCCTTGAAAGTTCTACATCAGCTCTGGAAGCTTAGCTTGCATGTTCTGCAAACTCAGCCGCTGCTTGTGCAGCAAAGGTAGCATCCTTAAATTTCATGTTCCAATTCTGCCTGCCATGAGAAAAAGTACCATTACAAATCTCCAGGAAATGATTGCCCATGTTCCAACCTTTCATCCTTGATAACTAAGTGGCATGAACCACCATCATCAACACAATATTGCCTTGAAAGTTCTACTATATCTCTGGCAGCTAGGCTTGCATGTTCTGCATACTTAGCTGCTGCTTGAGCAGCAGAGGTAGCATCCTTAAATTTCATGTTCCAATTATGCCTGCCAACAAAACAATTACCATTACCTTCACCAGGAAATGCTATCCCATGTTCCAACCTATCATCCTTGAAACCTAAGTGGAATGAACCACCATCATCAACACAATATTTCATTGAAAGTTCTATAATAGCTCTGGCAGCTAGGCTTGCATGTTATGCAAACTCAGCCGCTTCTTGAGCAGCAGAGGTAGCATCCTTAAATTTCATGTTTAGTTTCTGCCTGCCAACGGAAAAATTACTATTACCATCTCTAGGAAATGATTGCCCATGTTCCAACCTTTCATCCTTGAACCCTAAGTGGCATGAACCACCATCATCAACACAATATTACCTTGAAAGTTCTATAACAACTCTCGCAGCTAGACTTGCATGTTCTGCAAACTCAGTCGCTGCGTGAGCAGCAGAGGTAGCATCCTTAAATTACATGTGCCAATTCTGCCTGCCAATCGAAAAAAAACCATTACCATCTCCAGGAAATTATTGCCCATGTTCCAACCTTTCATCCTTGAAACCTAAGTGGCATGAACCACCATCATCAACACAATATTGTCTTAAAAGTTCTACAACAGCTCTGGCAGCTAGGCTTGCATGTTCTACAAACTCAGCCGCTCCTTGAGCAGTAGAGGTAGCATCCTTGAATTTCATGTTCCAATTATGCCTGCCAACAGAAATATTACCATTACCATCTCTAGGAAATGATTGCCCATGTTCCAACCTTTCATCCTTGAAACCTAAGTGACATGAACCACCATCATCAACACAATATTACCTTGAAAGTTCTACAACAGCTCTGGCAGCTAGACTTGCATGTTCTGCAAACTCAGTCGTGCGTGAGCAGCAGAGGTAGCATACTTAAATTCATGTTCCAATTCTACCTGCAAACAGAAAAATTACCATTGCCCTCTCCAGGAAATGATTTCCATGTTCCAACCTTTCATCCTTGTAACCTAAGTGGCATGAACCACCATCATCAACAAAATATTGCCTTGAAAGTTCTACATCAGCTCTGGCAGCTAGGCTTGCATGTTCTGCAAACTCAGCCGCTGCTTGAGCAGCAGAGGTAGTATCCTTAAATTTCATGTTCCAATTATGTCTGCCAACAAAACAATTACCATTACCTTCACCAGGAAATGCTATCCCATGTTCCAACCTATCATCCTTGAAACCTAAGTGGAATGAACCACCATCATCAACACAATATTTCATTGAAAGTTCTATAATAGCTCTGGCAGCTAGGCTTGCATGTTATGCAAACTCAGCCGCTTCTTGAGCAGCAGAGGTAGCATCCTTAAATTTCATGTTCAGTTTCTACCTGCCAACGGAAAAATTACTATTACCATCTCTAGGAAATGATTGCCCATGTTCCAACATTTCATCCTTGAACCCTAAGTGGCATGAACCACCATCATCAACACAATATTACCTTGAAAGTTCTACAACAACTCTCGCAGCTAGACTTGCATGTTCTGCAAACTCAGTCGCTGCGTGAGCAGCAGAGGTAGCATCCTTAAATTACATGTGCCAATTCTGCCTGCCAATCGAAAAAAAACCATTACCATCTCCAGGAAATTATTGCCCATGTTCCAACCTTTCATCCTTGAAACCTAAGTGGCATGAACCACCATCATCAACACAATATTGTCTTAAAAGTTCTACAACAGCTCTGGCAGCTAGGCTTGCATGTTCTACAAACTCAGCCGCTCCTTGAGCAGTAGAGGTAGCATCCTTGAATTTCATGTTCCAATTATGCCTGCCAACAGAAATATTACCATTACCATCTCTAGGAAATGATTGCCCATGTTCCAACCTTTCATCCTTGAAACCTAAGTGACATGAACCACCATCATCAACACAATATTGCCTTGAAAGTTCTACAACAGCTCTGGCAGCTGGACTTGCATGTTCTGCAAACTCAGTCGAGCGTGAGCAGCAGAGGTAGCATCCTTAAATTCATGTTCCAATTCTACCTGCAAACAGAAAAATTACCATTGCCCTCTCCAGGAAATGATTTCCATGTTCCAACCTTTCATCCTTGTAACCTAAGTGGCATGAACCACCATCATCAACAAAATATTGCCTTGAAAGTTCTACATCAGCTCTGGCAGCTAGGCTTGCATGTTCTGCAAACTCAGCCGCTGCTTGAGCAGCAGAGGTAGCATCCTTAAATTTCATGTTCCAATTATGCCTGCCAACAAAACAATTACCATTACCTTCACCAGGAAATGCTATCCCATGTTCCAACCTATCATCCTTGAAACCTAAGTGGAATGAACCACCATCATCAACACAATATTTCATTGAAAGTTCTATAATAGCTCTGGCAGCTAGGCTTGCATGTTATGCAAACTCAGCCGCTTCTTGAGCAGCAGAGGTAGCATCCTTAAATTTCATGTTCAGTTTCTGCCTGCCAACGGAAAAATTACTATTACCATCTCCAGTAAATGATTGCCCATGTTCCAACGTTTCATCCTTGAACCCTAATTGGCATGAACCACCATCATCAACACAATATTATCTTGAAAGTTCTACAACAACTCTCGCAGCTAGACTTGCATGTTCTGCAAACTCAGTCGCTGCGTGAGCAGCAGAGGTAGCATCCTTAAATTACATGTGCCAATTCTGCCTGCCAATCGAAAAAAAACCATTACCATCTCCAGGAAATTATTGCCCATGTTCCAACCTTTCATCCTTGAAACCTAAGTGGCATGAACCACCATCATCAACACAATATTGTCTTAAACGTTCTACAACAGCTCTGGCAGCTAGGCTTGCATGTTCCACAAACTCAGCCGCTCCTTGAGCAGTAGAGGTAGCATCCTTGAATTTCATGTTCCAATTATGCCTGCCAACAGAAATATTACCATTACCATCTCTAGGAAATGATTGCCCATGTTCCAACCTTTCATCCTTGAAACCTAAGTGACATGAACCACCATCATCAACATAATATTGCCTTGAAAGTTCTACAACAGCTCTGGCAGCTAGACTTGCATGTTCTGCAAACTCAGTCGTGCGTGAGCAGCAGAGGTAGCATCCTTAAATTCATGTTCCAATTCTACCTGCAAACAGAAAAATTACCATTGCCCTCTCCAGGAAATGATTTCCATGTTCCAACCTTTCATCCTTGTAACCTAAGTGGCATGAACCACCATCATCAACAAAATATTGCCTTGAAAGTTCTACATCAGCTCTGGCAGCTAGGCTTGCATGTTCTGCAAACTCAGCCGCTGCTTGAGCAGCAGAGGTAGCATCCTTAAATTTCATGTTCCAATTATGCCTGCCAACAAAACAATTACCATTACCTTTACCAGGAAATGCTATCCCATGTTCCAACCTATCATCCTTGAAACCTAAGTGGAATGAACCACCATCATCAACACAATATTGAATTGAAAGTTCTATAATAGCTCTGGCAGCTAGGCTTGCATGTTATGCAAACTCAGCCGCTTCTTGAGCAGCAGAGGTAGCATCCTTAAATTTCATGTTCAGTTTCTGCCTGCCAACGGAAAAATTACTATTACCATCTCTAGGAAATGATTGCCCATGATCCAACCTTTCATCCTTGAACCCTAAGTGGCATGAACCACCATCATCAACACAATATTACCTTGAAAGTTCTACAACAACTCTCGCAGCTAGACTTGCATGTTCTGCAAACTCAGTCGCTGCGTGAGCAGCAGAGGTAGCATCCTTAAATTACATGTGCCAATTCTGCCTGCCAATCGAAAAAAAAACCATTACCATCTCCAGGAAATTATTGCCCATGTTCCAACCTTTCATCCTTGAGGCATGAACCACCATCATCAACACAATATTGTCTTAAAAGTTCTACAACAGCTCTGGCAGCTAGGCTTGCATGTTCTACAAACTCAGCCGCTCCTTGAGCAGTAGAGGTAGCATCCTTGAATTTCATGTTCCAATTATGCCTGCCAACGGAAATATTACCATTACCATCTCTAGGAAATGATTGCCCATGTTCCAACCTTTCATCCTTGAAACCTAAGTGACATGAACCACCATCATCAACACAATATTGCCTTGAAAGTTCTACAACAGCTCTGGCAGCTAGACTTGCATGTTCTGCAAACTCAGTCGTGCGTGAGCAGCAGAGGTAGCATCCTTAAATTCATGTTCCAATTCTACCTGCAAATAGAAAAATTACCATTGCCCTCTCCAGGAAATGATTTCCATGTTCCAACCTTTCATCCTTGTAACCTAAGTGGCATGAACCACCATCATCAACAAAATATTGCCTTGAAAGTTCTACATCAGCTCTGGCAGCTAGGCTTGCATGTTCTGCAAACTCAGCCGCTGCTTGAGCAGCAGAGGTAGCATCCTTAAATTTCATGTTCCAATTATGCGTGCCAACAAAACAATTACCATTACCTTCACCAGGAAATGCTATCCCATGTTCCAACCTATCATCCTTGAAACCTAAGTGGAATGAACCACCATCATCAACACAATATTTCATTGAAAGTTCTATAATAGCTCTGGCAGCTAGGCTTGCATGTTATGCAAACTCAGCCGCTTCTTGAGCAGCAGAGGTAGCATCCTTAAATTTCATGTTCAGTTTCTGCGTGCCAACGGAAAAATTACTATTACCATCTCTAGGAAATGATTGCCCATGTTCCAACCTTTCATCCTTGAACCCTAAGTGGCATGAACCACCATCATCAACACCATATTACCTTGAAAGTTCTACAACAACTCTCGCAGCTAGACTTGCATGTTCTGCAAACTCAGTCGCTGCGTGAGCAGCAGAGGTAGCATCCTTAAATTACATGTGCCAATTCTGCCTGCCAATCGAAAAAAAAACCATTACCATCTCCAGGAAACTATTGCCCATGTTCCAACCTTTCATCCTTGAAACCTAAGTGGCATGAACCACCATCATCAACACAATATTGTCTTAAAAGTTCTACAACAGCTCTGGCAGCTAGGCTTGCATGTTCTACAAACTCAGCCGCTCCTTGAGCAGTAGAGGTAGCATCCTTGAATTTCATGTTCCAATTATGCCTGCCAACAGAAATATTACCATTACCATCTCTAGGAAATGATTGCCCATGTTCCAACCTTTCATCCTTGAAACCTAAGTGACATGAACCACCATCATCAACACAATATTGCCTTGAAAGTTCTACAACAGCTCTGGCGGCTAGACTTGCATGTTCTGCAAACTCAGTCGTGCGTGAGCAGCAGAGGTAGCATCCTTAAATTCATGTTCCAATTCTACCTGCAAACAGAAAAATTACCATTGCCCTCTCCAGGAAATGATTTCCATGTTCCAACCTTTCATCCTTGTAACCTAAGTGGCATGAAGCACCATCATCAACAAAATATTGCCTTGAAAGTTCTACATCAGCTCTGGCAGCTAGGCTTGCATGTTCTGCAAACTCAGCCGCTGCTTGAGCATCAGAGGTAGCATCCTTAAATTTCATGTTCCAATTCTGCCTGCCATGACAAAAAGTACCATTACAAATCTCCAGGAAATGATTGCCCATGTTCCAACTTTTCATCCTTGAAAACTAAGTGGCATGAACCACCATCATCAACACAATATTGACTTGAAAGTTCTACTATATCTCTGGCAGCTAGACTTGCATGTTCTGCAAACTCAATCGTTGCTTGAGCAGCAGAGGTAATGAACCACCATCATCAACACAATATTGCCTTGAAAGTTCTACTATATCTCTGGCAGCTAGGCTTGCATGTTCTGCAAACTCAATCGTTACTTGAGCAGCAGAGGTAGCATCCTTAAATTTCATGTTCCAATTCTGCTTGCCAACAGAAAAATTACCATTACCTTCACTAGGAAATGATTGCCCATGTTCCAACCTATCATCGTTGAAACCAAAGTGGCATGAACCACCATCATCAACACAATATTGCCTTGAAAGTTCTATAACAGCTATGGTAGCTAGGCTTGCATGTTCTGCAAACTCAGCCGCTGCTTGAGCAGTAGAGGTAGCATCCTTAAATTTCATGTTCAGTTTCTGCCTGCCAACAGAAAAAATTACCGATACCATCTCTAAGAAATGATTGCCCATGTTCCAACCTTTAATCCTTGAAACCTAAGTGGCATGGACCACCATCATCAACACAATATTGCCTTGAAAATTCAACATCAGATCTCGCAGCTAGGCTTGCATGTTCTACAAACTCAACCACTGCTTGAGCAGAAGAGGTAGCATCCTAAAATTTCATGTTCCAATTCTGCCTGCCAACAAAAATATTACCATTACCATCTCTAGGAAATGATTGCCCATGTTCCAACCTTTCATCCTTGAAACCTAAGTGGCATGAACCACCATCATCAACACAATATTGTCTTGAAAGTTAAACATCAGATCTAGCAGCTAGGCTTGCATATTCTACAAACTCAGCCGCTACTTGAGCAGTAGAGGTAGCATCCTTAAATTTCATGTTCCAATTCTGCCTGCCAACAGAAATATTACCATTACCATCTCTAGGAAATGATTGCCCATGTTCCAACCTTTAATCCTTGAAACCTAAGTGGCATGAACCACCATCATCAACACAATATTGCCTTGAAAGTTCTACAACAGCTCTGGCAGCTACACTTGAATGTTCTGCAAACTCAGTCGATGCGTGAGCAGCAGAGGTAGCATCCTTAAATTTCATGTTCGAATTCTGCATGCCAACAGAAAAATTACCATTACCATCTCCAGGAAATGATTGCCCATGTTACATCCTTTCATCCTTGTAACCTTAGTGGCATGAACCACCATCATCAACACAATATTGCCTTGAAAGTTCTACAACAGCTCTGGCAGCTAGACTTGCATGTTCTGCAAACTCAGCCGCTGCTTGAGCAGCAGAGGTAGAATCCTTAAATTTCATGTTCTAATTCTGCTTGCCATGAGAAAAAGTACCATTACAAATCTCTAGGAAATGTTTGCCCATGTTCCAACCTTTCATCCTGGAAAACTAAGTGGCATGAACCACCATCATCAACACAATATTGCCTTGAAAGTTCTACTATATCTCTGGCAGGTAGGCTTGCATGTTCTGCAAACTCAATCGTTGCTTGAGCAGCAGAGGTAGCATCCTTAACTTTCATGTTCCAATTCTGCTTGCCAACATAAAAATTACCATTACCATCTCTAGGAAATGATTATCTATGTTCCAACGTTTCATCCTTGAAACCTAAGTGGCATGAACCACCATCATCAACACAATATTGCCTTGAAAGTTCTACAACAGCTCTGGCAGCTAGGTTTGCATGTTTTGCAAACTCAGCCACTGCTTGAGTAGAAGAGGTAGCATCCTTAAATTTCATGTTCCAATTCTGCCTGCCAACCGAAAAATAACCATTACCATCTCCAGGAAATGATTGCCCATGTTCCAACCTTTCATCCTTGAAACCTAAGTTGCATGAACCACCATCATCAACACAATATTATCTTGAAAGTTCAACAAAAGATCTAGCAGCTAGGCTTGCATGTTCTACAAACTCAGCCGCTGCTTGAGCAGTAGAGGTAGCATCCTTACATTTCATGTTCCAATTCTGCCTGCCAACAGAATAATTACCATTACCATCTCTAGGAAATGATTGCCCATATTCCAACCTTTCATCCTTGAAACCTAAGTGGCATGAACCACCATCATCAACACAATATTGCCTTGAAAGTTCTACAACAGCTCTGGCATCTAGACTTGCATTTTCTGCAAACTCAGTCGCTGCGTGAGCAGCAGAGGTAGCATCCTTAAATTCATGTTCAAATTCTGCCTGCCAACAGAAAAATTACCATCACCATCTCCAGGAAATGATTGCCCATGTTCCAACCTTTCATCCTTATAACCTAAGTGGCATGAACCACCATCATCAAAACAATATTGCCTTGAAAGTTCTACATCAGCTCTGGAAGCTTAGCTTGCATGTTCTGCAAACTCAGCCGCTGCTTGAGCAGCAAAGGTAGCATCCTTAAATTTCATGTTCCAATTCTGCCTGCCATGAGAAAAAGTACCATTACAAATCTCCAGGAAATGATTGCCCATGTTCCAACCTTTCATCCTTGCTAACTAAGTGGCATGAACCACCATCATGAACATAATATTGCCTTGAAAGTTCTACTATATCTCTGGCAGCTAGGCTTGCATGTTCTGCATACTTAGCTGCTGCTTGAGCAGCAGAGGTAGCATCCTTAAATTTCATGTTCCACTTCTGCCTGCCAACAGAATAATTACCATTCCCATCTCCAGGAAATGATTGCCCATGTTCCAACCTATCATCCTTGAAACCTAAGTGGCATGAACCACCATCATCAACACAATATTGCCTTGAAAGTTCTACTATATCTCTGGCAGCTAGGCTTGCATGTTCTGCATACTTAGCTGCTGCTTGAGCAGCAGAGGTAGCATCCTTAAATTTCATGTTCCACTTCTGCCTGCCAACAGAATAATTACCATTCCCATCTCCAGGAAATGATTGCCCATGTTCCAACCTATCATCCTTGAAACCTAAGTGGCATGAACCACCATCATCAACACAATATTGCCTTGAAAGTTCTACTACAGCTCTGGCATCTAGACTTGCATTTTCTGCAAACTCAGTCGCTGCGTGAGCAGCAGAGGTAGTATCCTTAAATTCATGTTCAAATTCTGCCTGCCAACAGAAAAATTACCATCACCATCTCCAGGAAATGATTGCCCATGTTCCAACCTTTCATCCTTGTAACCTAAGTGGCATGAACCACCATCATCAAAACAATATTGCCTTGAAAGTTCTACATCAGCTCTGGAAGCTTGGCTTGCATGTTCTGCAAACTCAGCCGCTGCTTGAGCAGCAAAGGTAGCATCCTTAAATTTCATGTTCCAATTCTGCCTGCCATGAGAAAAAGTACCATTACAAATCTCCAGGAAATGATTGCCCATGTTCCAACCTTTCATCCTTGATAACTAAGTGGCATGAACCACCATCATCAACACAATATTGCCTTGAAAGTTCTACTATATCTCTGGGAGCTAGGCTTGCATGTTCTGCATACTTAGCTGCTGCTTGAGCAGCAGAGGTAGCATCCTTAAATTTCATGTTCCAATTATGCCTGCCAACAAAACAATTACCATTACCTTCACCAGGAAATGCTATCCCATGTTCCAACCTATCATCCTTGAAACCTAAGTGGAATGAACCACCATCATCAACACAATATTTCATTGAAAGTTCTATAATAGCACTGGCAGCTAGGCTTGCATGTTCTACAAACTCAGCCGCTGCTTGAGCAGTAGAGGTAGCATCCTTGAATTTCATGTTCCAATTATGCCTGCCAACAGAAATATTACCATTACCATATCTAGGAAATGATTGCCCATGTTCCAACCTTTCATCCTTGAAACCTAAGTGACATGAACCACCATCATCAACACAATATTGCCTTGAAAGTTCGACAACAGCTCTGGCAGCTAGACTTGCATGTTCTGCAAACTCAGTCGTGCGTGAGCAGCAGAGGTAGCATCCTTAAATTCATGTTCCAATTCTACCTGCAAACAGAAAAATTACCATTGCCATCTCCAGGAAATGATTTCCATGTTCCAACCTTTCATCCTTGTAACCTAAGTGGCATGAACCACCATCATCAACAAAATATTGCCTTGAAAGTTCTACATCAGCTCTGGCAGCTAGGCTTGCATGTTCTGCAAACTCAGCCGCTGCTTGAGCATCAGAGGTAGCATCCTTAAATTTCATGTTCCAATTCTGCCTGCCATGACAAAAAGTACCATTACAAATCTCCAGGAAATGATTGCCCATGTTCCAACCTTTTATCCTTGAAAACTAAGTGGCATGAACCACCATCATCAACACAATATTGACTGGAAAGTTCTACTATATCTCTGGCAGCTAGACTTGCATGTTCTACAAACTCAATCGTTGCTTGAGCAGCAGAGGTAATGAACCACCATCATTAACACAATATTGCCTTGAAAGTTCTACTATATCTCTGGCAGCTAGGCTTGCATGTTCTGCAAACTCAATCGTTGCTTGAGCAGCAGAGGTAGCATCCTTAAATTTCATGTTCCAATTCTGCTTGCCAACAGAAAAATTACCATTACCTTCACTAGGTAATGATTGCCCATGTTCCAACCTATCATCGTTGAAACCAAAGTGGCATGAACCACCATCATCAACACAATATTGCCTTGAAAGTTCTATAACAGCTATGGTAGCTAGGCTTGCATGTTCTGCAAACTCAGCCGGTGCTTGAGCAGTAGAGGTAGCATCCTTAAATTTCATGTTCAGTTTCTGCCTGCCAACAGAAAAATTACCGATACCATCTCTAAGAAATGATTGCCCATGTTCCAACCTTTCATCCTTGAAACCTAAGTGGCATTAACCACTATCATCAACATAATATTGCCTTGAAAGTTCTATAATAGCTCTGGCAGCTATGCTTCCATGTTCTGCAAACTCAGCCGCTGCTTGAGCAGCAGAGGTAGCATCCTTAAATTTCATGTTCCAATTCTGCTTGCCACGAGAAAAAGTACCATTACAAATCTCCAGGAAATGATTGCCCATGTTCCAACCTTTAATTATTACCATCTCCAGGAAATGATTGCCCATGTTACATCCTTTCATCCTTGTAACCTTAGTGGCATGAACCACCATCATCAACACAATATTGCCTTGAAAGTTCTACAACAGCTCTGGCAGCTAGGCTTGCATGTTCTGCAAACTCAGCCGCTGCTTGAGCAGCAGAGGTAGAATCCTTAAATTTCATGTTCCAATTCTGCCTGCCATGAGAAAAAGTACCATTACAAATCTCCAGGAAATGATTGCCCATGTTCCAACCTTTCATCCTTGCTAACTAAGTGGCATGAACCACCATCATCAACACAATATTGCCTTGAAAGTTCTACTATATCTCTGGCAGCTAGGCTTGCATGTTCTGCATACTTAGGTGCTGCTTGAGCAGCAGAGGTAGCATCCTTAAATTTCATGTTCCACTTCTGCCTGCCAACAGAATAATTACCATTCCCATCTCCAGGAAATGATTGCCCATGTTCCAACCTATCATCCTTGAAACCTAAGTGGCATGAACCACCATCATCAACACAATATTGCCTTGAAAGTTCTACAACAGCTCTGGCATCTAGACTTGCATTTTCTGCAAACTCAGTCGCTGCGTGAGCAGCAGAGGTAGCATCCTTAAATTCATGTTCAAATTTTGCCTGCCAACAGAAAAATTACCATCACCATCTCCAGGAAATGATTGCCCATGTTCCAACCTTTCATCCTTGTAACCTAAGTGGCATGAACCACCATCATCAAAACAATATTGCGTTGAAAGTTCTACATCCGCTCTGGAAGCTTGGCTTGCATGTTCTGCAAACTCAGCCGCTGCTTGAGCAGCAAAGGTAGCATCCTTAAATTTCATGTTCCAATTCTGCCTGCCATGAAAAAAAGTACCATTACAAATCTCCAGGAAATGATTACCCATGTTCCAACCTTTCATCCTTGATAACTAAGTGGCATGAACCACCATCAGCAACACAATATTGCCTTGAAAGTTCTACTATATCTCTGGCAGCTAGGCTTGCATGTTCTGCATACTTAGCTGCTGCTTGAGCAGCAGAGGTAGCATCCTTAAATTTCATGTTCCAATTATGCCTGCCAACAAAACAATTACCATTACCTTCACCAGGAAATGCTATCCCATGTTCCAACCTATCATCCTTGAAACCTAAGTGGAATGAACCACCATCATCAACACAATATTTCATTGAAAGTTCTATAATAGCTCTGGCAGTTAGGCTTGCATGTTATGCAAACTCAGCCGCTTCTTGAGCAGCAGAGGTAGCATCCTTAAATTTCATGTTCAGTTTCTGCCTGCCAACGGAAAAATTACTATTACCATCTCTAGGAAATGATTGCACATGTTCCAACCTTTCATCCTTGAACCCTAAGTGGCATGAACTACCATCATCAACACAATATTACCTTGAAAGTTCTACAACAACTCTCGCAGCTAGACTTGCATGTTCTGCAAACTCAGTCGCTGCGTGAGCAGCAGAGGTAGCATCCTTAAATTACATGTGCCAATTCTGCCTGCCAATCGAAAAAAAACCATTACCATCTCCAGGAAATTATTGCCCATGTTCCAACCTTTCATCCTTGAAACCTAAGTGGCATGAACCACCATCATCAACACAATATTGTCTTAAAAGTTCTACAACAGCTCTGGCAGCTAGGCTTGCATGTTCTACAAACTCAGCTGCTGCTTGAGCAGTAGAGGTAGCATCCTTGAATTTCATGTTCCAATTATGCCTGCCAACAGAAATATTACCATTACCATCACTAGGAAATGATTGCCCATGTTCCAACCTTTCATCCTTGAAACCTAAGTGACATGAACCACCATCATCAACACAATATTGCCTTGAAAGTTCTACAACAGCTCTGGCAGCTAGACTTGCCTGTTCTGCAAACTCAGTCGTGCGTGAGCAGCAGAGGAAGCATCCTTAAATTCATGTTCCAATTCTACCTGCAAACAGAAAAATTACCATTGCCATCTCCAGGAAATGATTTCCATGTTCCATCCTTTCATCCTTGTAACCTAAGTGGCATGAACCACCATCATCAACAAAGTATTGCCTTGAAAGTTCTACATCAGCTCTGGTAGCTAGGCTTGCATGTTCTGCAAACTCAGCTGCTGCTTGAGCATCAGAGGTAGCATCCTTAAATTTCATGTGCCAATTCTGCCTGCCATGACAAAAAGTACCATTACAAATCTCCAGGAAATGATTGCCCATGTTCCAACCTTTCATCCTTGAAAACTAAGTGGCATGAACCACCATCATCAACACAATATTGACTTGAAAGTTCTACTATATCTCTGGCAGCTAGACTTGCATGTTCTGCAAACTCAATCGTTGCTTGAGCAGCAGAGGTAATGAACCACCATCATCAACACAATATTGCCTTGAAAGTTCTACTATATCTCTGGCAGCTAGGCTTGCATGTTCTACAAACTCAATCGTTGCTTGAGCAGCAGAGGTAGCATCCTTAAATTTCATGTTCCAATTCTGCTTGCCAACAGAAAAATTACCATTACCTTCACTAGGAAATGATTGTCCATGTTCCAACCTATCATCCTTGAAACAAAAGTGGCATGAACCACCATCATCAACACAATATTGCCTTGAAAGTTCTATAACAGCTCTGGCAGCTAGGCTTGCATGTTCTGCAAACTCAGCCGCTGCTTGAGCAGCAGAGGTAGCATCCTTAAATTTCATGTTCCAATTCTGCTTGCCACGAGAAAAAGTACCATTACAAATCTCCAGGAAATGATTGCCCATGTTCCAACCTTTAAACCTTGAAACCTAAGTGGCATGGACCACCATCATCAACATAATATTGCCTTGAAAATTCAACATCAGATCTCGCAGCTAGGCTTGCATGTTCTACAAACTCAACCGCTGCTTGAGCAGAAGAGGTAGCATCCTAAAATTTCACGTTCCAATTCTGCCTGTCAACAAAAATATTACCATTACCATCTCTAGGAAATGATTGCCCATGTTCCAACCTTTCATCCTTGAAACCTAAGTGGCATGAACCACCATCATCAACACAATATTGTCTTGAAAGTTCAACATCAGATCTAGCATCTAGGCTTGCATATTCTACAAACTTAGCCGCTGCTTGAGCAGTAGAGGTAGCATCCTTAAATTTCATGTTCCAATTCTGCCTGCCAACAAAAATATTACCATTACCATCTCTAGGAAATGATTGCCCATGTTCCAACCTTTAATCCTTGAAACCTAAGTGGCATGAACCACCATCATCAACACAATATTGCCTTGAAACTTCTACAACAGCTCTGGCAGCTAGACTTGAATGTTCTGCAAACTCAGTCGATGCGTGAGCAGCAGAGGTAGCATCCTTAAATTTCATGTTCGAATTCTGCCTCCCAACAGAAAAATTACCATTACCATCTCCAGGAAATGATTGCCCATGTTACATCCTTTCATCCTTGTAACCTTAGTGGCATGAACCACCATCATCAACACAATATTGCCTTGAAAGTTCTACAACAGCTCTGGAAGCTAGGCTTGCATGTTCTGCAAACTCAGCCGCTGCTTGAGCAGCAGAGGTAGCATCCTTAAATTTCATGTTCCAATTCTGCCTGCCATGAGAAAAAGTACCATTACAAATCTCCAGGAAATGATTACCCATGTTCCAACCTTTCATCCTTGAAAACTAAGTGGCATGAACCTACATCATCTACACATTATTGCCTTGAAAGTTCTACTATATCTCTGGCAGCTAGGCTTGCATGTTCTACAAACTCAATCGTTGCTTGAGCAGCCGAGGTAGCATCCTTAAATTTCATGTTCCAATTCTACTTGCCAACAGAAAAATTACCATTACCATCTCTAGGAAATGATTACCCATGTTCCAACGTTTCATCCTTGAAACCTAAGTGGCATGAACCACCATCATCAACACAATATTGCCTTGAAAGTTCTACAACAGCTCTGGCAGCTAGGTTTGCATGTTCTCCAAACTCAGCCGCTGCTTGAGTAGCAGAGGTAGCATCCTTAAATTTCATGTTCCAATTCTGCCTGCCAACCGAAAAATAACCATTACCATCTCCAGGAAATGATTGCCCATGTTCCAACCTTTCATCCTTGAAACCTAAGTGGCATGAACCACCATCATCAACACAATATTGTCTTGAAAGTTCAACAAAAGATCTAGCAGCTAGGCTTGCATGTTCTACAAACTCAGCAGCTGCTTGAGCAGTAGAGGTAGCATCCTTAAATTTCATGTTCCAATTCTGCCTGCCAACAGAAATATTACCATTACCATCTCTAGGAAATGATTGCCCATGTTCCAACCTTTCATCCTTGAAACCTAAGTGGCATGAACCACCATCATCAACACAATATTGCCTTGAAAGTTCTACAACAGCTCTGGCAGCTAGACTTGCATGTTCTGCAAACTCAGTCGCTGCATGAGCAGCAGAGGTAGCATCCTTAAATTTCATGTTCCAATTCTGCCTGCCAACAGAAAAATTACCATTACCATCTCCAGGAAATGATTGCCCATGTTACAACCTTTCATCCTTGTAACCTAAGTGGCATGAACCACCATCATCAACATAATATTGCCTTGAAACTTCTACAACAGCTCTGGCAGCTAGGCTTGCATGTTCTGCAAACTCAGTCGCTGCTTGAGCAGCAGAGGTAGAATCCTTAAATTTCATGTTCCAATTCTGCCTGCCATGAGAAAAAGTACCATTACAAATCTCCAGGAAATGATTGCCCGTGTTCCAACCTTTCATCCTTGAAAACTAAGTGTCATGAACCACCATCATCAACACAATATTGCCTTGAAAGTTCTAATATATCTCTGGCAGCTAGGCTTGCATGTTCTGCAAACTCAATCGTTGCTTGAGCAGCAGAGGTAGCATCCTTAAATTTCATGTTCCAATTCTGCTTGCCAACATAAAAATTACCATTACCATCTCTAGGAAATGATTACCCATGTTCCAACGTTTCATCCTTGAAACCTAAGTGGCATGAACCACCATCATCAACACAATATTGCCTTGAAAGTTCTACAACACCTCTGGCAGCTAGGTTTGCATGTTTTGCAAACTCAGCTGCTGCTTGAGTAGAAGAGGTAGCATCCTTAAATTTCATGTTCCAATTCTGCCTGCTAACCGAAAAATAACCA
Source organism: Nicotiana tomentosiformis (assembly GCF_000390325.3). Classification (NCBI taxonomy): domain Eukaryota; kingdom Viridiplantae; phylum Streptophyta; class Magnoliopsida; order Solanales; family Solanaceae; genus Nicotiana; species Nicotiana tomentosiformis. The sequence goes on from NW_027174561.1 coordinate 1,291,829, forward strand.
TTACCATCTCCAGGAACTGATTGCCCATGTTCCAACCTTTCATCCTTGAAACCTAAGTTACATGAACCACCATTATCAACACAATATTATCTTGAAAGTTAAACAAAAGATCTAGCAGCTAGGCTTGCATGTTCTACAAACTCAGCCGCTGCTTGAGCAGTAGAGGTAGCATCCTTAAATTTCATGTTCCAATTTTGCCTGCCAACAGAAATATTACCATTACTATCTCTAGGAAATGATTGCCCATGTTCCAACCTTTCATCCTTGAAACCTAAGTGGCATGAACCACCATCATCAACACAATATTGCCTTGAAAGTTCTACAACAGCTCTGGCATCTAGACTTGCATTTTCTGCAAACTCAGTCGCTGCGTGAGCAGCAGAGGTAGCATGCTTAAATTCATGTTCAAATTCTGCCTGCCAACAGAAAAATTACCATCACCATCTCCGGGAAATGATTGCCCATGTTCCAACCTTTCATCCTTGTAACCTAATTGGCATGAACCACCATCATCAAAACAATATTGCCTTGAAAGTTCTACATCAGCTCTGGAAGCTTGGCTTGCATGTTCTACAAACTCAGCCGCTGCTTGAGCAGCAAAGGTAGCATCCTTAAATTTCATGTTCCAATTCTGCCTGCCATGAGAAAAAGTACCATTACAAATCTCCAGGAAATGATTGCCCATGTTCCAAACTTTCATCCTTGAAAACTAAGTGGTATGAACCACCATCATCAACACAATATTGCCTTGAAAGTTCTACTATATCTCTGGCAGCTAGGCTTGCATGTTCTGCATACTTAGCTGCTGCTTGAGCAACAGAGGTAGCATCCTTAAATTTCATGTTCCAATTCTGCCTGCCAACAAAACAATTATCATTACCTTCACCAGGAAATTATATCCCATGTTCCAACCTATCATCCTTGAAACCTAAGTGGCATGAACCACCATCATCAACACAATATTTCATTGAAAGTTCTATAATAGCTCTGGCAGCTAGGCTTGCATGTTCTGCAAACTATGCCGCTTCTTGAGCAGCAGAGGTAGCATCCTTAAATTTCATGTTCAGTTTCTGCCTGCCAACGGAAAAATTACTATTACCATCTCTAGGAAATGATTGCACATGTTCCAACCTTTCATCCTTGAACCCTAAGTGGCATGAACTACCATCATCAACACAATATTACCTTGAAAGTTCTACAACAACTCTCGCAGCTAGACTTGCATGTTCTGCAAACTCAGTCGCTGCGTGAGCAGCAGAGGTAGCATCCTTAAATTACATGTGCCAATTCTGCCTGCCAATCGAAAAAAAACCATTAACATCTCCAGGAAATTATTGCCCATGTTCCAACCTTTCATCCTTGAAACCTAAGTGGCATGAACCACCATCATCAACACAATATTGTCTTAAAAGTTCTACAACAGCTCTGGCAGCTAGGCTTGCATGTTCTACAAACTCAGCTGCTGCTTGAGCAGTAGAGGTAGCATCCTTGAATTTCATGTTCCAATTATGCCTGCCAACAGAAATATTACCATTACCATCACTAGGAAATGATTGCCCATGTTCCAACCTTTCATCCTTGAAACCTAAGTGACATGAACCACCATCATCAACACAATATTGCCTTGAAAGTTCTACAACAGCTCTGGCAGCTAGACTTGCCTGTTCTGCAAACTCAGTCGTGCGTGAGCAGCAGAGGAAGCATCCTTAAATTCATGTTCCAATTCTACCTGCAAACAGAAAAATTACCATTGCCATCTCCAGGAAATGATTTCCATGTTCCATCCTTTCATCCTTGTAACCTAAGTGGCATGAACCACCATCATCAACAAAGTATTGCCTTGAAAGTTCTACATCAGCTCTGGTAGCTAGGCTTGCATGTTCTGCAAACTCAGCTGCTGCTTGAGCATCAGAGGTAGCATCCTTAAATTTCATGTGCCAATTCTGCCTGCCATGACAAAAAGTACCATTACAAATCTCCAGGAAATGATTGCCCATGTTCCAACCTTTCATCCTTGAAAACTAAGTGGCATGAACCACCATCATCAACACAATATTGACTTGAAAGTTCTACTATATCTCTGGCAGCTAGACTTGCATGTTCTGCAAACTCAATCGTTGCTTGAGCAGCAGAGGTAATGAACCACCATCATCAACACAATATTGCCTTGAAAGTTCTACTATATCTCTGGCAGCTAGGCTTGCATGTTCTGCAAACTCAATCGTTGCTTGAGCAGCAGAGGTAGCATTCTTAAATTTCATGTTCCAATTCTGCTTGCCAACAGAAAAATTACCATTACCTTCACTAGGAAATGATTGTCCATGTTCCAACCTATCATCCTTGAAACAAAAGTGGCATGAACCACCATCATCAACACAATATTGCCTTGAAAGTTCTATAACAGCTCTGGCAGCTAGGCTTGCATGTTCTGCAAACTCAGCCGCTGCTTGAGCAGCAGAGGTAGCATCCTTAAATTTCATGTTCCAATTCTGCTTGCCACGAGAAAAAGTACCATTACAAATCTCCAGGAAATGATTGCCCATGTTCCAACCTTTAAACCTTGAAACCTAAGTGGCATGGACCACCATCATCAACATAATATTGCCTTGAAAATTCAACATCAGATCTCGCAGCTAGGCTTGCATGTTCTACAAACTCAACCGCTGCTTGAGCAGAAGAGGTAGCATCCTAAAATTTCACGTTCCAATTCTGCCTGTCAACAAAAATATTACCATTACCATCTCTAGGAAATGATTGCCCATGTTCCAACCTTTCATCCTTGAAACCTAAGTGGCATGAACCACCATCATCAACACAATATTGTCTTGAAAGTTCAACATCAGATCTAGCAGCTAGGCTTGCATATTCTACAAACTTAGCCGCTGCTTGAGCAGTAGAGGTAGCATCCTTAAATTTCATGTTCCAATTCTGCCTGCCAACAAAAATATTACCATTACCATCTCTAGGAAATGATTGCCCATGTTCCAACCTTTAATCCTTGAAACCTAAGTGGCATGAACCACCATCATCAACACAATATTGCCTTGAAACTTCTACAACAGCTCTGGCAGCTAGACTTGAATGTTCTGCAAACTCAGTCGATGCGTGAGCAGCAGAGGTAGCATCCTTAAATTTCATGTTCGAATTCTGCCTCCCAACAGAAAAATTACCATTACCATCTCCAGGAAATGATTGCCCATGTTACATCCTTTCATCCTTGTAACCTTAGTGGCATGAACCACCATCATCAACACAATATTGCCTTGAAAGTTCTACAACAGCTCTGGAAGCTAGGCTTGCATGTTCTGCAAACTCAGCCGCTGCTTGAGCAGCAGAGGTAGCATCCTTAAATTTCATGTTCCAATTCTGCCTGCCATGAGAAAAAGTACCATTACAAATCTCCAGGAAATGATTACCCATGTTCCAACCTTTCATCCTTGAAAACTAAGTGGCATGAACCTACATCATCTACACATTATTGCCTTGAAAGTTCTACTATATCTCTGGCAGCTAGGCTTGCATGTTCTACAAACTCAATCGTTGCTTGAGCAGCCGAGGTAGCATCCTTAAATTTCATGTTCCAATTCTACTTGCCAACAGAAAAATTACCATTACCATCTCTAGGAAATGATTACCCATGTTCCAACGTTTCATCCTTGAAACCTAAGTGGCATGAACCACCATCATCAACACAATATTGCCTTGAAAGTTCTACAACAGCTCTGGCAGCTAGGTTTGCATGTTCTCCAAACTCAGCCGCTGCTTGAGTAGCAGAGGTAGCATCCTTAAATTTCATGTTCCAATTCTGCCTGCCAACCGAAAAATAACCATTACCATCTCCAGGAAATGATTGCCCATGTTCCAACCTTTCATCCTTGAAACCTAAGTGGCATGAACCACCATCATCAACACAATATTGTCTTGAAAGTTCAACAAAAGATCTAGCAGCTAGGCTTGCATGTTCTACAAACTCAGCAGCTGCTTGAGCAGTAGAGGTAGCATCCTTAAATTTCATGTTCCAATTCTGCCTGCCAACAGAAATATTACCATTACCATCTCTAGGAAATGATTGCCCATGTTCCAACCTTTCATCCTTGAAACCTAAGTGGCATGAACCACCATCATCAACACAATATTGCCTTGAAAGTTCTACAACAGCTCTGGCAGCTAGACTTGCATGTTCTGCAAACTCAGTCGCTGCATGAGCAGCAGAGGTAGCATCCTTAAATTTCATGTTCCAATTCTGCCTGCCAACAGAAAAATTACCATTACCATCTCCAGGAAATGATTGCCCATGTTACAACCTTTCATCCTTGTAACCTAAGTGGCATGAACCACCATCATCAACATAATATTGCCTTGAAACTTCTACAACAGCTCTGGCAGCTAGGCTTGCATGTTCTGCAAACTCAGTCGCTGCTTGAGCAGCAGAGGTAGAATCCTTAAATTTCATGTTCCAATTCTGCCTGCCATGAGAAAAAGTACCATTACAAATCTCCAGGAAATGATTGCCCGTGTTCCAACCTTTCATCCTTGAAAACTAAGTGTCATGAACCACCATCATCAACACAATATTGCCTTGAAAGTTCTAATATATCTCTGGCAGCTAGGCTTGCATGTTCTGCAAACTCAATCGTTGCTTGAGCAGCAGAGGTAGCATCCTTAAATTTCATGTTCCAATTCTGCTTGCCAACATAAAAATTACCATTACCATCTCTAGGAAATGATTACCCATGTTCCAACGTTTCATCCTTGAAACCTAAGTGGCATGAACCACCATCATCAACACAATATTGCCTTGAAAGTTCTACAACACCTCTGGCAGCTAGGTTTGCATGTTTTGCAAACTCAGCTGCTGCTTGAGTAGAAGAGGTAGCATCCTTAAATTTCATGTTCCAATTCTGCCTGCCAACCGAAAAATAACCATTACCATCTCCAGGAAATGATTGCCCATGTTCCAACCTTTCATCCTTGAAACCTAAGTTACATGAACCACCATTATCAACACAATATTATCTTGAAAGTTAAACAAAAGATCTAGCAGCTAGGCTTGCATGTTCTACAAACTCAGCCGCTGCTTGAGCAGTAGAGGTAGCATCCTTAAATTTCATGTTCCAATTTTGCCTGCCAACAGAAATATTACCATTACTATCTCTAGGAAATGATTGCCCATGTTCCAACCTTTCATCCTTGAAACCTAAGTGGCATGAACCACCATCATCAACACAATATTGCCTTGAAAGTTCTACAACAGCTCTGGCATCTAGACTTGCATTTTCTGCAAACTCAGTCGCTGCGTGAGCAGCAGAGGTAGCATGCTTAAATTCATGTTCAAATTCTGCCTGCCAACAGAAAAATTACCATCACCATCTCCGGGAAATGATTGCCCATGTTCCAACCTTTCATCCTTGTAACCTAATTGGCATGAACCACCATCATCAAAACAATATTGCCTTGAAAGTTCTACATCAGCTCTGGAAGCTTGGCTTGCATGTTCTACAAACTCAGCCGCTGCTTGAGCAGCAAAGGTAGCATCCTTAAATTTCATGTTCCAATTCTGCCTGCCATGAGAAAAAGTACCATTACAAATCTCCAGGAAATGATTGCCCATGTTCCAAACTTTCATCCTTGAAAACTAAGTGGTATGAACCACCATCATCAACACAATATTGCCTTGAAAGTTCTACTATATCTCTGGCAGCTAGGCTTGCATGTTCTGCATACTTAGCTGCTGCTTGAGCAACAGAGGTAGCATCCTTAAATTTCATGTTCCAATTCTGCCTGTCAACAAAACAATTATCATTACCTTCACCAGGAAATTATATCCCATGTTCCAACCTATCATCCTTGAAACCTAAGTGGCATGAACCACCATCATCAACACAATATTTCATTGAAAGTTCTATAATAGCTCTGGCAGCTAGGCTTGCATGTTCTGCAAACTATGCCGCTTCTTGAGCAGCAGAGGTAGCATCCTTAAATTTCATGTTCAGTTTCTGCCTGCCAACGGAAAAATTACTATTACCATCTCTAGGAAATGATTGCCCATGTTCCAACCTTTCATCCTTGAACCCTAAGTGGCATGAACCACCATCATCAACACAATATTACCTTGAAAGTTCTACAACAACTCTCGCAGCTAGACTTGCATGTTCTGCAAACTCAGTCGCTGCGTGAGCAGCAGAGGTAGCATCCTTAAATTTCAAGTTCCAATTCTGCCTGCCAACAGAAAAATTACTATTACCATCTAGAGGAAATGATTGCCCATGTTACAACCTTTCATCCTTGTAACCTAAGTGGCATGAACCACCATCATAACCACAATATTGCCTTGAAAGTTCTACAACAGCTCTGGCAGCTAGGCTTGCATGTTCTGCAAACTCAGCCACTGTTTGAATAGTAGAGGTAGCATCTTTAAATTTCATGTCCTAATTCTGCCTGCCATGAGAAAAAGAACCATTACAAATCTCCAGGAAATGATTGCCCATGTTCCAAACTTTCATCCTTGAAAACTAAGTGGCATGAACCACCATCATCAACACAATATTGCCTTGAAAGTTATACTATATCTCTGGCAGCTAGGCTTGCATGTTCTGCAAACTGAATCATTGCTTGAGCAGTAGAGGTAGCATCCTTAAATTTCATGTTCCAATTCTGCTTGCCAATAGAAAAATTACCATTACCATCTCCAGGAAATGATTGCCCATGTTACATCCTTTCATCCTTCTAACCTTAGTGGCTTGAACCACCATCATCAACACAATATTGCCTTGAAAGTTCTACAACAGCTCTGGCAGCTAGGCTTGCATGTTCTGCAAACTCAGCCGCTGCTTGAGCAGCAGAGGTAGCATCCTTAAATTTCATGTTCCAATTCTGCCTGCCATGAGAAAAAGTACCATTACAAATCTCCTGGAAATAATTGCCCATGTTCCAAACTTTCATCCTTGAAAACTAAGTGGCATGAACCACCATCATCAACACAATATTGCCTTGAAAGTTCTACTATATTTCTGGCAGCTAGGCTTGCATGTTCTGCAAGACTGAATCTTTGCTTGAGCAGCAGAGGTAGCATCCTTAAATTTCATGTTCCAATTCTGCTTGCCAACAGAAAAATTACCATTCCCATCTCTAGGAAATGATTACCCATGTTCCAACGTTTCATCCTTGAAACCTAAGTGGCATGAACCACCATCATCAACACAACATTGCCTTGAAAGTTCTACAACAGCTCTGGCAGCTAGGTTTGCATGTTCTGCAAACTCAGCCGCTGCTTGAGTAGCAGAGGTAGCATCCTTAAATTTCATGTTCCAATTCTGCCTGCCAACCAAAAAATAACCATTACCTTCTCCAGGAAATGATTTCCCATGTTACAACCTTTCATCCTTGTAACCTAAGTGGCATGAACTACTATCATCAACACAATATTGCCTTGAAAGTTCTACAATAGCTTTGGCAGCTAGGCTTGCATATTTTGCAAACTCAGCCGCTGCTTGAGCAGCAGAGGTAGCATCCTTAAATTTCATGTTCAAATTATGCCTGCCAACAGAAATATTACCATTACCATCTCTAGGAAATGATTGCCCATGTTCCAACCTTTCATCCTTGAAACCTAAGTGGCATGAACCACCATCATCAACACAATATTGCCTTGAAAGTTCTACAACAACTCTGGCAGCTAGACTTGCATGTTCTGCAAACTCAGTCGCTACGTGAGCAGCAGAGGTAGCATCCTTAAATTCATGTTCCAATTTTGCCTGCAAACAGAAAAATTACCATTGCCATTTCCAGGAAATGATTGCCATGTTCCAACCTTTCATCCTTGTAACCTAAGTGGCTTGAACCACCATCATCAACAAAATATTGCCTTGAAAGTTCTACATCAGCTCTGGCAGCTAGGCTTGCATGTTCTGCAAACTCAGCCGCTGCTTGAGCAGCAGAGGTAGCATCCTTAAATTTCATGTTCCAATTCTGCCTGCCATGACAAAAAGTACCATTACAAATCTCCAGGAAATCATTGCCCATGTTCCAACCTTTCATCCTTGAAAACTAATTGGCATGAACCACCATCATCAACACAATATTGCCTTGAAAGTTCTACTATATCTCTGGCAGCTAGGCTTGCATGTTCTACAAACTCAATCGTTGCTTGAGCAGCAGAGGTAGCATTCTTAAATTTCATGTTCCAATTCTGCTTGCCAACAGAAAAATTACCATTACCTTCACTAGGAAATGATTGCCCTTGTTCCAACCTATCATCCTTGAAACCTAAGTGGCATGAACCACCATCATCAACACAATATTGCCTTGAAAGTTCTATAACAGCTATGGCAGCTAGGCTTGCATGTTCTGCAAACTCAGCCGCTGCTTGAGCAGTAGAGGTAGCATCCTTAAATTTCATGTTCAGTTTCTGCCTGCCAATAGAAAAATTACCGATACCATCTCTAGGAAATGATTGCCCATGTTCTAACCTTTCATCCTTGAAACCTAAGTGTCATGAACCACTATCATCAACATAATATTGCCTTGAAAGTTCTACAACAGCTCTGGCAGCTAGGCTTGCATGTTCTGCAAACTCAGCCGCTGCTTGAGCAGCAGAGGTAGCATCCTTAAATTTCATGTTCCAATTCAGCCTCCCAACAGAAATATTACCATTACCATCTCTAATAAATGATTGCCCATGTTCCAACCTTTCATCCTTGAAACCTAAGTGTCATGAACCACCATCATCAACACAATATTGCCTTGAAAGTTCTACAACAGCTCTGGCAGCTAGTCTTGCATATTATGCAAACTCAGTCACTGCGTGAGCAGCAGGGGTAGCATCCTCAAATTTCATGTTCCAATTCTGCCTGCCAATAGAAAAATTACCATTACCATCTCCAGGAAATGATTGCCCATGTTCCAACTTTTCATCCTTGTAACCTAAGTGGCATGATCCACCATCATCAACACAATATTGTCTTGAATGATCAACAACAGCTCTGGCAACTAGAATTGCATGTTCTACAAACTTAGCCGCTGCTTGAGCAGCAGAGGTAGCATCCTTAAATTTCATGTTCCAATTATGCCTGCCAACAGAAATATTACCATTACCATCTCTAGGAAATGATTGCCCATGTTCCAACCTTTCTTCCTTGAAACCTAAGTGGCATGAACCACCATCATCAACACAATATTGCCTTGAAAGTTCTACAACAACTCTGGCAGCTAGACTTGCATGTTCTGCAAACTCAGTCGCTACGTGAGCAGCAGAGGGAGCATCCTTAAATTCATGTTCCAATTCTGCCTGCAAACAGAAAAATTACCATTGCCATTTCCAGGAAATGATTGCCATGTTCCAACCTTTCATCCTTGTAACCTAAGTGGCTTGAACCACCATCATCAACAAAATATTGCCTTGAAAGTTCTACATCAGCTCTGGCAGCTAGGCTTGCATGTTCTGCAAACTCAGCCGCTGCTTGAGCAGCAGAGGTAGCATCCACAAATTTCATGTTCCAATTCTGCCTGCCATGAGAAAAAGTACCATTACAAATCTCCTGGAAATAATTGCCCATGTTCCAAACTTTCATCCTTGAAAACTAAGTGGCATGAACCACCATCATCAACACAATATTGCCTTGAAAGTTCTACTATATTTCTGGCAGCTAGGCTTGCATGTTCTGCAAGACTGAATCATTGCTTGAGCAGCAGAGGGAGCATCCTTAAATTTCATGTTCCAATTCTGCTTGCCAACAGAAAAATTACCATTCCCATCTCTAGGAAATGATTACCCATGTTCCAACGTTTCATCCTTGAAACATAAGTGGCATGAACCACCATCATCAACACAACATTGCCTTGAAAGTTCTACAACACCTCTGGCAGCTAGGTTTGCATGTTCTGCAAACTCAGCCGCTGCTTGAGTAGCAGAGGTAGCATCCTTAAATTTCATGTTCCAATTCTGCCTGCCAACCGAAAAATAACCATTACCTTCTCCAGGAAATGATTTCCCATGTTACAACCTTTCATCCTTGTAACCTAAGTGGCATGAACTACTATCATCAACACAATATTGCCTTGAAAGTTCTACAACAGCTTTGGCAGCTAGGCTTGCATATTTTGCAAACTCAGCCGCTGCTTGAGCAGCAGAGGTAGCATCCTTAAATTTCATGTTCCAATTATGCCTGCCAACAGAAATATTACCATTACCATCTCTAGGAAATGATTGCCCATGTTCAAACCTTTCATCCTTGAAACCTAAGTGGCATGAACCACCATCATCAACACAATATTGCCTTGAAAGTTCTACAACAACTCTGGCAGCTAGACTTGCATGTTCTGCAAACTCAGACGCTGCTTGAGCAGCAGAGGTAGCATCCTTAAATTTCATGTTCCAATTCTGCCTGCCATGACAAAAAGTACCATTACAAATCTCCAGGAAATGATTGCCCATGTTCCAACCTTTCATCCTTAAAACCTAAGTGGCATGAACCACCATCATCAACACAATATTGCCTTGAAAGTTCTACTATATCTCTGGCAGCTAGGCTTGCATGTTCTACAAACTCAATTGTTGCTTGAGCAGCAGAGGTAGCATTCTTAAATTTCATGTTCCAATTCTGCTTGCCAACAGAAAAATTACCATTACCTTCACTAGGAAATGATTGCCCATGTTTCAACCTATCATCCTTGAAACCTAAGTGGCATGAACCACCATCATCAACACAATATTGCCTTGAAAGTTCTATAACAGCTATGGCAGCTAGGCTTGCATGTTCTGCAAACTCAGCCGCTGCTTGAGCAGTAGAGGTAGCATCCTTAAATTTCATGTTCAGTTTCTGCCTGCCAACAGAAAAATTACCGATACCATCTCTAGGAAATGATTGCCCATGTTCCAACCTTTCATCCTTGAAACCTAAGTGTCATGAACCACTATCATCAACATAATATTGCCTTGAAAGTTCTACAACAGCTCTGGCAGCTAGGCTTGCATGTTCAGCAAACTCAGCCATTGCTTGAGCAGCAGAGGTAGCATCCTTAAATTTCATGTTCCAATTCAGCCTGCCAACAGAAATATTACCATTACCATCTCTAGTAAATTATTGCCCATGTTCCAACCTTTCATCCTTGAAACCTAAGTGTCATGAACCACCATCATCAACACAATATTGCCTTGAAAGTTCTACAACAGCTCTGGCAGCTAGTCTTGCATATTATGCAAACTCAGTCACTGCGTGAGCAGCAGGGGTAGCATCCTCAAATTTCATGTTCCAATTCTGCCTGCCAATAGAAAAATTACCATTACAATCTCCAGGAAATGATTGCCCATGTTCCAACCTTTCATCCTTGTAACCTAAGTGGCATGATCCACCATCATCAACACAATATTGTCTTGAAAGTTCAACAACAGCTCTGGCAACTAGGTTTGCATGTTCTACAAACTTAGCCGTTGCTTGAGCAGCAGAGGTAGAATCCTTAAATTTCATGTTCCAATTCTGCCTGCCAACAAAAAAATTACCATTACCTTCACCAGGAAATGATTGCCCATGCTCCAACCTATCATCCTTGAAACCTAAGTGGCATGAACCACCATCATCAACACAATATTGCCTTGTAAGTTCTATAACAGCTCTGGCAACTAGGCTTGCATGTTCTACAAACTCAGTCGTTGCTTCAGCAGTAGAAGAAGCATCCTTAAATTTCATGTTCAGTTTCTGCCTGCCAACAGAAAAATTACCTTTACCATCTCTAGGAAATGATTGTCCATATTCCAACCTTTCATCCTTGAAACCTATGTGGCATGAACCACTATCATCAACACAATATTGCCTTGAAATTTCTACAACAGCTCTGGCAGCTAGGCTTGCATGTTCTGCAAACTTAGCCGCTGCATGAGCAGTACAGGTAGCATCCTTAAATTTCATGTTCCAATTTTGCTTGCCAACAAAAAAATTAGCATTACCATCTCCAGGAAATGATTGCCCATGTTCCAACCTATCATCCTTGAAACCTAGGTGGCATGAACCACCATCATCAACACAATATTGCCTTGAAAGTTCTACAACAGCTCTGGCAGCTAAGCTTGTATGTTATGCAAACTCAGCCGCTGCTTGAGCAACAGAGGTAGCATCCTTAAATTTCATGTTCCAATTCTGCCTACCACCCGAAAAATTACCATTACCATTACCATCTCCAGCAAATGATTGCCCATGTTCCAACCTTTAATCCTTGAAACCTAAGTGTCATGAACCACCATCATCAACACAATATTGTCTTGAAAGTTCAACAATAGCTCTGGCAGCTAGGCTTGCATGTTCTGCAAACTTAGCCGCTGCTTGGACAGCAGAGGTAGCATCCTTAAATTTCATGTTCCAATTCTGCCTGCCAACAAAAAATTACCATTACCTTCACCAGGAAATGATTGCCCATGCTCCAACCTATCATCCTTGAAACCTAAGTAGCATGAACCACCATCATCAACACAATATTGCCTTGAAAGTTCTATAACGGCTCTGGCAACTAGGCTTGCATGTTCTACAAACTCAGCCGCTGCTTGAGCAGCAGAAGTAGAATCCTTAAATTTCATGTTCAGTTTCTGCCTGCCAATAGAAAAATTACCATTACCATCTCTAGGAAATGATTGCCCATGTTCCAACCTTTCATCCTTGAAACCTAAGTGGAATGAACCACCAACATCAACACAATATTGCCTTGAAATTTTTACAATAGCTCTGGCAGCTAGGCTTGCATGTTCTGCAAACTTAGCCGCTGCATGAGCAGTAGAGGTAGCATCCTTAAATTTCATGTTCCTCTTTTGCCTGCCAACAAAACAATTAGCATTACCATCTCCAGGAAATGATTGCCCATGTTCCAACCTATCATCCTTGAAACCTAAGTGGCATGAACCACCATTATCAACACAATATTGCCTTAAAAGTTATACAACAGCTCTAGCACCTAGGCTTGCATGTTCTACAAACTCAGCCGCTGCTTGAGCAGTAGAGGTAGCATCCTTAAATTTCATGTTCCAATTCTTCCTGCCAACCGAAATATTACCATTACCATCTCTAGGAAATGATTGCCCATGTTCCAACCTTTCATCCTTGAAACCTAAGTGGCAAGAACCACCATCATCAACACAATATTGCCTTGAAAGTTCTACAACAGCTCTGGCAGCTAGACCTGCGTGTTCTGCAAACTCAGTCGCTGTTTGGGCAGCAGAGGTAGCATCCTTAAAATTCATGTTACAATTTTGCCTGCCAATAGAAAAATTACCATTACCATCTCAAGGAAATGATTGCCCATGTTCCAACCTTTTATCCTTGTTACCTAAGTGGCATGAAACACCATCATCAACACAATATTGCCTTGAAAGTTCTACAACAGCTCTGGCAGGTAGGCTTGCATGTTCTGCAAACTCAGCCACTGCTTGAGCAGTAGAGGTAGCATCCTAAAATTTCATATTCCTATTCTGCCTGCCATGAGAAAAAGTACCATTACAAATCTCCAGGAAATGATATCCCAGGTTCCAACCTTTCATCCTTGAAAACTAAGTGGCATGAACCAGCATCATTAACACAATATTGCCTTGAAAGTTTTACTATATCTCTGGCAGCTAGGCTTGCATGTTCTGCAAACTTAGACGCTGCTTGAGCAACAGAGGTAACATCCTTAAATTTCATGTTCCAATTCTACTTGCCAATTGAAAAATTACCATTACCATCTCCAGGAAATGATTTCCTATGTTCCATCCTTTCATCCTTAAAACCTAAGTGGCATGAACCACCATCATCAACACAATATTGCCTTGAAAGTCTACAACAGCTCTGGCACCTAGACCTGCATGTTCTGAAAACTCAGTCGTTGTTTGAGCAGCAGAGGTAGCATCCTTAAAATTCATGTTCCAATTTTGCCTGCCAACAGAAAAATTACCATTACCATCTCAAGGAAATGATTGCCCATGTTCCAACCTTTTATCCTTGTAACCTAAGTGGCATGAACCACCATCATCAACACAATATTGCCTTGAAAGTTCTACAATAGCTCTGGTAGCTAGGCTTGCATGTTCTGCAAAGTTAGCCGCTGCTTGAGTAGAAGAAGTAGCATCATTAAATTTCATGTTCCAATTATGCCTGCCAACAGAAAAATTACCATTACCATCTCCAGGAAATGATTGCCCGGGTTCCAACCTTTATCCTTGAAACCTAAGTGGCATGAACCACCATCATCAACACAATATTTCCTTGAAAGTTCTACAATAGTTCTGGCAGCTAGGCTTGAATGTTCTACAAACTCAGCCGCTGCTTGAGCAGTAGAGGAAGAATCCTTAAATTTCATGTTCCAATTCTGCCTGCCAACCGAAATAATACCATTCCATCTCCAGGAAATGATTGCCCATGTTCCAACCTTTCATCCATTAAACCTAAGTGGCATGAACCAACATCATCAACAAAATATTGCCTTGAAAGTTCTACAACAACTCTGGAAGCTAGGCTTGCATGTTCTGCAAAGTCAACCGCTTCTTGAGCAGTAGAGGTAGCATCCTTAAATTTCATGTTCCAATTCTACTTGCCAATAGAAAATTTACCATCTCCAGGAAATGATTGCCCATGTTCCAACCTTTCATCCTTGAAACCTAAGTGGCATGAACCACTATCATCAACACAATATTGCCTTGAAAATTCTACAACAGCTCTGGCAGCTAGGATTGCATGTTCTGCAAACTCAGCCGCTACTTGAGCAGCAAAGGAAGTATCCTTAAAATTCATATTCCAATTCTGCCTGCGAACAGAAAAATTTCCATTACCATCTCTAGGAAATGATTGTCCATGTTCCAACCTTTCATCCTTGAAACCTAAGTTCAACACAATATTGCCTTGAAAGTTCTGTAACAGCTCTGGTAGCTAGGCTTGCATGTTATGCAAACTTAGCCATTGCTTGAGTAGCAGAAGTAGCATCATTAAATTTTGATGTTCCAATTATGCCTGCCAACAGAAAAATTACCATTACCATCTCCAGGAAATGATTGCCCAGGTTCCAACCTTTATCCTTGAAACCTAAGTGGCATGAACCACCATCATCAACACAATATTTCCTTGAAAGTTCTACAACAGCTCTGGCAGCTAGGCTTGAATGTTCTTCAAACTCAGCTGCTGCTTGAGCAGGAGAGGTAGCATCCTTAAATTTCATGTTCCAATTCTGCCTTCGAACCGAAATATTACCATTTCCATCTCCAGGAAATGATTGCCCATGTTTCAGCCTTTCATCCTTGAAACCTAAGTGGCATGAACCACCATCATCAACACAATATTGCCTTGAAAGTTCTACAACAGCTCTGGCAGTTAGGCTTGCATGTTCTGCAAACTCAGCCGCTGCTTGAGCAGCAGAGGTAGCATCCTTAAATTTCATGTTCCAATTCTGCCTGCCAATAGAAAATATATCATCTCCAGGAAATGATTGCCCATGTTCCAACCTTTTATCCTTGAAACTAAAGTGGCATGAACCACTATCATCAACACAATATTGCCTTGAAAGTTCTACAACAACTCTGGCAGCTAGGCTTGCATATTCTACAAACGCATCCCCTGCTTGAGCAGCAAAGATAGCATCCTTAAATTTCATGTTCCAATTCTGCCTGCCAACAGAAAAATTACCATTACCATCTCAAGGAAATGATTGCCCATCTTCCAACCATTCATCCTTAAAAACTAAGTAGCATGAACCACCATCATCAACACAATATTGCCTTGAAAGTTCTACTATATCTCCGGCAGCTAGGCTTGCATTTTCTGCAAACTCAGCCGCTGCTTTAGCAGCAGAGGTAGCATCCTTAAATTTCTTGTTCTAATTCTTCCTGCCAAGCGAAATATTACCATTACCATCTCCAGGAAATGATTGCCCATGTTCCAAACTTTCATCCTTGAAACCTATGTGGCATGAACCACTATCATCAACACAATATTGCCTTGAAAATTCTACAACAGCTTTGGCAGCTAGGATTGCATGTTCTGCAAACTCAGTCGTTGCTTGAGCAGTAGAGGAAGCATCCTTAAAATTCATATTCCAATTCTGCCTGCCAACAGAAAAATTACCATTACCATATCTAGGAAATGATTGTCCATGTTCCAACCTTTAATCCTTGAAACCTAAGTGGCATGAACCACCATCATCAACACAATATTGCCTTGAAAGTTCTACTACAGCACTGCCACCTAAGCTTGCATGCTCTACAAAGTCAACCGGTTCTTGAGCAGCAGAGGTAGCATCCTTAAATTTCATGTTCCAATTCTACCTGCCAACAGAAAAATTACCATTACCATCTCAAGGAAATGATTGCCCATGTTCCAACCTTTCATCCTTCAAAACTAAGTAGCATAAACTACCATCATCAACACAATATTGCCTTAAAAATTCTACAATAGCTCTGGCAGATAGGCTTGCATGTTCTGCAAACTCATCCGCTGCTTGACTAGCAGAGGTAGCATCCTTAAATTTCATGTTCCAATTCTGCCTGCCAAAAGAAAAATTACCATTACCATCTCTAGGAAATGATTGTCCATGTTCCAACATATCATCCTTGAAACCTAAGTGGAATGAACCACCATCATCAACACAATATTGCCTTGAAAGTTCTACAACAGCACTGGCACCTAGGCTTGCATGCTCTACAAAGTCAGCCGCTGCTTGAGTAGCAGAGGTAGCATCCCTAAATTTCATGTTCCAACTCTACCTACCAACAGAAAAATTACCATTACCATCTCCAGGAAATGATTGCACATGTTCCAACCTTTCATACTTGAAACCTAAGTGGCATGAACCACCATCATCAACATAATATTGCCTTGAAAGTTCTACAATAGCTCTAGAAGCTAGGCTTGCATGCTCTGCAAACTCAGCCTTTGCTTGAGCAGTTGAGGTAGCATCCTTAAATTTCATGTTCCAACTCTGCCTATCAACAGAAAAATTACCATTACCTACTCTAGGAAATTATTGCCCATGTTCCAACCTTTCATCCTTGAAACCTAAGTGGCATGAACCACCATCATCAACACTATATTGTCTTGAAAGATCTATAACAGCTCTGGCAGTTAGGCATGAATGTTCGGCAAACTCAGCCGCTGCTTGAGCAGCAGAGGTAGCATCCTTAAATTTCATGTTCCAATTCTGCCTGCCAACCGAAATATTACCATTACCATCTCCAGGAAGTGATTGTCCATGTTCCAACCTTTCATCCTTGAAACCTAAGTGGCATGAACCACTATCATCAACACAAAATTGCCTTGAAAGTTCTACAACAGGTCTGGCAGTTAGGCTTGCATGTTCTGCAAACTCAGCCGCTGCTTGAGCAGCAGAGGTAGCATCCTTAAATTTCATGTTCCAATTCTGCCTACCAATAGAAAATTTATGATCTCCAGGAAATGATTGCGCATGTTCCAACCTTTCATCCTTGAAACCTAAGTGGCATGAACCACCATCATCAACCCAATATTGCCTTGAAAGTTCTATAACAGGTCTGGCAGCTAAGCTTGCATATTCTATAAACTCATCCCCTTCTTGAGCAACAGAGGTAGATTCCTTAAATTTCATGTTCCAATTCTGCCTGCCAACAGAAAAATTACCATTACCATCTCAAGGAAATGATTGCC
The DNA here is from genome assembly GCF_000390325.3 of Nicotiana tomentosiformis. Classification (NCBI taxonomy): domain Eukaryota; kingdom Viridiplantae; phylum Streptophyta; class Magnoliopsida; order Solanales; family Solanaceae; genus Nicotiana; species Nicotiana tomentosiformis. The sequence continues at coordinate 1,309,453 of NW_027174561.1, forward strand.
CATGTTCCAACCTTTCATCCTTGAAAACTAAGTAGCATGAACCACCATCATCAACACAATATTGCCTTGAAAGTTCTACTATATCTCTGGCAGCTCGGCTTGCATGTTCTGCAAACTCAGCCGCTGCTTGAGCAGCAGAGGTAGCATCCTTAAATTTCATGTTCTAATTCTGCCTGCCAAGCGAAATATTACCATTACCATCTCGAGGAAATGATTGCCCATGTTCCAACCTTTCATCATTAAAACCTAAGTGGCATGAACCACCATCATCAACAAACTATTGCCTTGAAAGTTCTACAAAAGCTCTGGAGGCTAGGCTTGCATGTTCTGCAAACTCAGCCGTTGCTTAAGCAGCAGAGGTAGCATCCTTAAATTTCATGTTCCAATTCTGCCTACCAAGCGAAATATTACCATTACCATCTCCAGGAAATGATTGCCATGTTCCAAACTTTCATCCTTGAAACCTAAGTGGCATGAACTATTATCATCAACACAATATTGCCTTGAAAATTCTACAACAGCTCTGGCAGCTAGGATTGCATGTTCTGCAAACTCAGCCGCTGCTTGAGCAGCAGAGGTAGCATCCTTAAATTTCATGTTCCAATTCTGCTTGCCAACCGATAAATTACCATTACCATCTCTAGGAAATGATTGCCCATGTTCCAACCTTTCATCCTTGAAATCTAAGTGGCATGAACCACCGTCATTAACACAATATTGCCTTTAAAGTTCTCCAATAGCTATGGCAGCTAGGCTTGCATGTTCGGCAAACTAAGCCGCTGCTTGAGCAGCAGAGGAAGCATCCTTAAATTTCATGTTCCAATTCTGCCTGCCAACAGAAAAATTACATTACCATCTCCAGGAAATAATAGCCCATGTTCCAACCTTTCATACTTGAAACCTAAGTGGCATGAACCACCATCATCCACACAATATTGCGCTTGAATGTTCTGTAAACTCAGCCGCTTCTTGAGCAGCAGAGGTAGCATCCTTAAATTTCATGATCCAATTCTGCATGCCAACCAAAAAATTACCATTACCATCTCCAGGAAATGATTGCCCATGTTCCAACCTTTCATACTTGAAACCTAAGTGGCATGAACCACCATCATCCACACATCATTGTGCTTGAATGTTCTGCAAACTCAACCGCTGCTTGAGCAGCAGAGGTAGCATCCTTAAATTTCATGTTCCAATTCTGCATGCCAACCAAAAAATTACCATTACTATCTCCAGGAATTGATTGCCCAGGTTCCAACCTTTCATACTTGAAACCTAAGTGGCATGAACCACCATCATCCACACAATATTGTGCTTGAATGTTCTGCAAACTCAACCGCTGCTTGAGCAGCAGAGGTAGCATCCTTAAATTTCATGTTCCAACTCTGCATGCCAACCAAACAATTACCATTACCATCTCCAGGAAATGATTGCCCATGTTCCAACCTTTTATACATGAAACCTAAGTGGAATGAACCACCATCATCCACACAATATTGCGCTTGAATGTTCTGCAAACTCAACCGCTGCTTGAGCAGTAGAGGTAGCATCCTTAAATTTCATGTTCCAATTCTGCGTGCCAACAAAAAAATTACCATTACCATCTCTAGGAAATGATTGACCATGTTCCAACCTTTCATACTTGAAAACTAAGTGGCATGAACCACCATCATCAACACAATATTGCATTAAAAGTTCTACAACAGCTCTGGCACCTAGGTTTGCATGCTCTGCCAAGTCAGTCGCTGCTTGAGCAGCAGAGGTAGCATCCTTAAATTTCATGTTCCAATTTTGTCTGCCAACAGAAAAATTACCATAACCATCTCTAGGAAATTATTGCCCATGTTCCAACCTTTCATCCTTGAAACCTAAGTGGCATGAACCACCATCATCAACACAATATTGCCTTTAAAGTTCTACAACAGCTCTGGCAGCTAGGCTTGAATGTTCTGCAAACTCAGCCGCTGCTTGAGCAGCAGAGGTAGCATCCTTAAATTTCATGTTCCAATTCTTCCTACCAACCGAAAAATTACCATTACCATCTCCAGGAAATGATTACCCATGTTCCAACCTTTCATCCTTGAAATCTAAGTGGCATGAACCACCATCATCAATACAATATTGCCTTTAAAGTTCTACAATAGCTATGGTAGCTAGGCTTGCATGTTCTGCAAACTCAGCCACTGCTTTAGCAGCAGAGGTAGCATCCTTAAATTTCATGTTCCAATTCTACCTGCCAACAGAAAAATTACCATTACCATCTCCAGGAAATGATTGCCAATGTTCCAACCTTTCATACTTGAAACCTAAGTGGCATGAACCACCATCATCCACACAATATTGCGCTTGAATGTTCTGCAAACTCAGCCGCTGCTTGAGCAGCAGAGGTTGCATCCTTAAATTTCATGTTCCAATTCTGCATGCCAACCAAAAATTACCATTACCATCTCCAGGAAATGATTGCCCATGTTCCAACCTTTCATACTTGAAAACTAAGTGGCATAAACCACCATCATTAACACAATATTGCATTAAAAGTTCTACAACAGCTCTGGCACCTAGGTTTGCATGCTCTGCCAAGTCAGTCGCTGCTTGAGCTGCAGAGGTAGCATCCTTAAATTTCATGTTCCAATTTTGCCTGCCAACAGAAAAATTACCATAACCATCTCTAGGAAATTATTACCCATGTTCCAACCTTTCATCCTTGAAACCTAAGTGGCATGAACCACCATCATCAACACAATATTGCCTTTAAAGTTCTACACTAGCTATGGCAGCTAGGCTTGAATGTTCTGCAAACTCAGCCGCTGCTTGAGCAGCAGAGGTAGCATCCTTAAATTTCATGTTCCAATTCTGCCTACCAACCGAAAAATTACCATTACCATCTCCAGGAAATGATTACCCATGTTCCAACCTTTCATCCTTGAAATCTAAGTGGCATGAACCACCATCATCAATACAATATTGCCTTTAAAGTTCTACAATAGCTATGGTAGCTAGGCTTGCATGTTCTACAAACTCAGCCGCTGCTTGAGCAGCAGAGGTAGCATCCTTAAATTTCATGTTCCAATTCTACCTGCCAACAGAAAAATTACCATTACCATCTCCAGGAAATGATTGCCAATGTTCCAACCTTTCATACTTGAAACCTAAGTGGCATGAACCACCATCATCCACACAATATTGCGCTTGAATGTTCTGCAAACTCAGCCGCTGCTTGAGCAGCAGAGGTTGCATCCTTAAATTTCATGTTCCAATTTTGCATGCCAACCAAAGATTAACATTACCATCTCCAGGAAATGATTGCCCATGTTCCAACCTTTCATACTTGAAACCTAAGTGGCATGAACCACCATCATCCACACAATATTGTGCTTGAATGTTCTGCAAACTCAACCGCTGCTTGAGCATCAAAGGTAGCATCCTTAAATTTCATGTTCCAATTCTGCATGCCAACCAAAAAATTACCATTACCATCTCCAGGAAATGATTGCCCATGTTCCAACCTTTCTTACATGAAACCTAAGTGGCATGAACCACCATCATCCACACAATATTGCGCTTGAATGTTCTGCAAACTCAACCGCTGCTTGAGCATCAAAGGTAGCATCCTTAAATTTCATGTTCCAATTCTGCATGCCAACCAAAAAATTACCATTACCATCTCCAGGAAATGATTGCCCATGTTCCAACCTTTCTTACATGAAACCTAAGTGGCATGAACCACCATCATCCACACAATATTGCGCTTGAATGTTCTGCAAACTCAACCGCTGCTTGAGCAGCAGAGGTAGCATCCTTAAATTTCATGTTCCAATTCTGCATGCCAATCAAAAAATTACCATTACCATCTCTAGGAAATGATTGCCCATGTTCCAACCTTTTATACTTGAAAACTAAGTGGCATGAACCACCATCATCAACACAATATTGCATTAAAAGTTCTACAACAGCTCTGGCACCTAGGTTTGCATGCTCTGCCAAGTCAGTCGCTGCTTGAGCAGCAGAAGTAGCATCCATAAATTTCATGTTCCAAATTTGCCTGCCAACAGAAAAATTACCATAACCATCTCTAGGAAATTATTGCCCATGTTCCAACCTTTCATCCTTGAAACCTAAGTGGCATTAACCACCATCATCAACACAATATTGCCTTTAAAGTTCTACAACAGCTCTGGCAGCTAGGCTTGAATGTTCTGCAAACTCAGCCGCTGCTTGAGCAGCAGAGGTAGCATCCTTAAATTTCATGTTCCAATTCTGCCTGCCAGCCGAAAAATTACCATTACCATCTCCAGGAAATGATTGCCCATGTTCCAACCTTTCATCCTTGAAATTTAAGTGGCATCAACCACTATCATCAACACAATATTGCCTCTAAAGTTCTACAATAGCTATGGCAGCTAGGCTTGCATGTTCTGCAAACTCAGCCGCTGCTTGAGCAGTAGAGGTAGCATCCTTAAATTTCATGTTCCAATTCTACCTGCCAACAGAAAAATTACCATTACCATCTCTAGGAAATGATTTCCCATGTTCCAACCTTTCATACTTGAAACCTAAGTGGCATGAACCACCATCATCCTTACAATATTTCGCTAGAATGTTCTGCAAACTCAGTCGCTGCTTGAGAAGCAGAGTTTGCATCCTTAAATTTCATGTTCCAATTCTGCATGCCAACCAAACAATTACCATTACCATCTCTAGGAAATGATTGCCCTTGTTCCAACCTTTCATACTTGAAACCTAAGTAGCATGAAACACCATCATCAACACAATATTGCATTAAAAGTTCTACAACCGCTCTGGCACCTAGGTTTGCATGCTCTGCAAAGTCAGTCGCTGTTTGAGCAGCAGAGGTAGCATCCTTAAATTTCATGTTCCAATTATGCCTGCCAACAGAAAAATTACCATTACCATCTCACGGAAATGATTGCCCATGTTCCAACATTTCATCCTTGAAACCTAAGTGGCATGAACCACCATTATCAACACAATATTACCTTGAAAGTTCTACAACAGCTATGGCAGCTAGGCTTGAATGTTCTTCAAACTCAGCCGCTGGTTGAGCAGCAGAGGTAGCATCCTTAAATTTCATGTTCCAATTCTGCTTGCCAACAGACAAATTATCATTACCATCTCGAGGAAATGATTGCCCATGTTACAACCTTTCATCGTTGAAACCTAAGTGGCATGAACCACCATCATCAACACACTATTGCCTTGAAAGTTCTGCAAAAGCTCTGGCTGCTAGGCTTGCATGTTCTACAAACTCAGCCGCTGCTAGAGCAGTAGAGGTAGGATCCTTAAATTTCATGTTCCAATTCTGCATGCCAACCGAAAAATTACCATTACCATCTCCAGGAAATGATTACCCATGTTCCAACCTTTCATCCTTGAAATCTAAGTGTCATGAACCACCATCATCAATACAATATGCCTTTAAAGTTCTACAATAGCTATGGTAGCTAGGCTTGCATGTTCTGCAAACTCTGCCGCTGCTTGAGCAGCAGAGGTAGCATCCTTAAATTTCATGTTCCAATTCTGCCTGCCAGCCGAAATATTACCATTACCATCTCCAGGAAATGATTGCCCATGTTCCAACCTTTCATTATTGAAATTTAAGTGGCATCAACCACTATCATCAACACAATATTGCCTCTAAAGTTCTACAATAGCTATGGCAGCTAGGCTTGCATGTTCTGCAAACTCAGCCGCTGCTTGAGCAGCAGAGGTAGCATCCTTAAATTTCATGTTCCAATTCTACCTGCCAACAGAAAAATTACCATTACCATCTCTAGGAAATGATTGCCCATGTTCCAACCTTTCATACTTGAAACCTAAGTGGCATGAACCACCATCATCCTTACAATATTTCGCTAGAATGTTCTGCAAACTCAGTCGCTGCTTGAGAAGCAGAGTTTGCATCCTTAAATTTCATGTTCCAATTCTGCATGCCAACCAAACAATTACCATTACCATCTCTAGGAAATGATTGCCCTTGTTCCAACCTTTCATACTTGAAACCTAAGTAGCATGAAACACCATCATCAACACAATATTGCATTAAAAGTTCTACAACCGCTCTGGCACCTAGGTTTGCATGCTCTGCAAAGTCAGTCGCTGTTTGAGCAGCAGAGGTAGCATCCTTAAATTTCATGTTCCAATTATGCCTGCCAACAGAAAAATTACCATTACCATCTCACGGAAATGATTGCCCATGTTCCAACATTTCATCCTTGAAACCTAAGTGGCATGAACCACCATTATCAACACAATATTACCTTGAAAGTTCTACAACAGCTATGGCAGCTAGGCTTGAATGTTCTTCAAACTCAGCCGCTGGTTGAGCAGCAGAGGTAGCATCCTTAAATTTCATGTTCCAATTCTGCTTGCCAACAGACAAATTATCATTACCATCTCGAGGAAATGATTGCCCATGTTACAACCTTTCATCGTTGAAACCTAAGTGGCATGAACCACCATCATCAACACACTATTGCCTTGAAAGTTCTGCAAAAGCTCTGGCTGCTAGGCTTGCATGTTCTACAAACTCAGCCGCTGCTAGAGCAGAAGAGGTAGGATCCTTAAATTTCATGTTCCAATTCTGCATGCCAACCGAAAAATTACCATTACCATCTCCAGGAAATGATTACCCATGTTCCAACCTTTCATCCTTGAAATCTAAGTGTCATGAACCACCATCATCAATACAATATGCCTTTAAAGTTCTACAATAGCTATGGTAGCTAGGCTTGCATGTTCTGCAAACTCTGCCGCTGCTTGAGCAGCAGAGGTAGCATCCTTAAATTTCATGTTCCAATTCTGCCTGCCAGCCGAAAAATTACCATTACCATCTCCAGGAAATGATTGCCCATGTTCCAACCTTTCATTATTGAAATTTAAGTGGCATCAACCACTATCATCAACACAATATTGCCTCTAAAGTTCTACAATAGCTATGGCAGCTAGGCTTGCATGTTCTGCAAACTCAGCCGCTGCTTGAGCAGCAGAGGTAGCATCCTTAAATTTCATGTTCCAATTCTACCTGCCAACAGAAAAATTACCATTACCATCTCTAGGAAATGATTGCCCATGTTCCAACCTTTCATACTTGAAACCTAAGTGGCATGAACCACCATCATCCTTACAATATTTCGCTAGAATGTTCTGCAAACTCAGTCGCTGCTTGAGAAGCAGAGTTTGCATCCTTAAATTTCATGTTCCAATTCTGCATGCCAACCAAACAATTACCATTACCATCTCTAGGAAATGATTGCCCTTGTTCCAACCTTTCATACGTGAAACCTAAGTAGCATGAAACACCATCATCAACACAATATTGCATTAAAAGTTCTACAACCGCTCTGGCACCTAGGTTTGCATGCTCTGCAAAGTCAGTCGCTGTTTGAGCTGCAGAGGTAGCATCCTTAAATTTCATGTTCCAATTATGCCTGCCAACAGAAAAATTACCATTACCATCTCACGGAAATGATTGCCCATGTTCCAACATTTCATCCTTGAAACCTAAGTGGCATGAACCACCATTATCAACACAATATTACCTTGAAAGTTCTACAACAGCTATGGCAGCTAGGCTTGAATGTTCTTCAAACTCAGCTGCTGGTTGAGCAGCAGAGGTAGCATCCTTAAATTTCATGTTCCAATTCTGCTTGCCAACAGACAAATTATCATTACCATCTCGAGGAAATGATTGCCCATGTTACAACCTTTCATCGTTGAAACCTAAGTGGCATGAACCACCATCATCAACACACTATTGCCTTGAAAGTTCTGCAAAAGCTCTAGCTGCTAGGCTTGCATGTTCTACAAACTCAGCCGCTGCTAGAGCAGTAGAGGTAGGATCCTTAAATTTCATGTTCCAATTCTGCATGCCAACCGAAAAATTACCATTACCATCTCCAGGAAATGATTACCCATGTTCCAACCTTTCATCCTTGAAATCTAAGTGTCATGAACCACCATCATCAATACAATATGCCTTTAAAGTTCTACAATAGCTATGGTAGCTAGGCTTGCATGTTCTGCAAACTCTGCCGCTGCTTGAGCAGCAGAGGTAGCATCCTTAAATTTCATGTTCCAATTCTGCCTGCCAGCCGAAATATTACCATTACCATCTCCAGGAAATGATTGCCCATGTTCCAACCTTTCATTATTGAAATTTAAGTGGCATCAACCACTATCATCAACACAATATTGCCTCTAAAGTTCTACAATAGCTATGGCAGCTAGGCTTGCATGTTCTGCAAACTCAGCCGCTGCTTGAGCAGCAGAGGTAGCATCCTTAAATTTCATGTTCCAATTCTACCTGCCAACAGAAAAATTACCATTACCATCTCTAGGAAATGATTGCCCATGTTCCAACCTTTCATACTTGAAACCTAAGTGGCATGAACCACCATCATCCTTACAATATTTCGCTAGAATGTTCTGCAAACTCAGTCGCTGCTTGAGAAGCAGAGTTTGCATCCTTAAATTTCATGTTCCAATTCTGCATGCCAACCAAACAATTACCATTACCATCTCTAGGAAATGATTGCCCTTGTTCCAACCTTTCATACTTGAAACCTAAGTAGCATGAAACACCATCATCAACACAATATTGCATTAAAAGTTCTACAACCGCTCTGGCACCTAGGTTTGCATGCTCTGCAAAGTCAGTCGCTGTTTGAGCTGCAGAGGTAGCATCCTTAAATTTCATGTTCCAATTATGCCTGCCAAGAGAAAAATTACCATTACCATCTCACGGAAATGATTGCCCATGTTCCAACATTTCATCCTTGAAACCTAAGTGGCATGAACCACCATTATCAACACAATATTGCCTTGAAAGTTCTACAACAGCTATGGCAGCTAGGCTTGAATGTTCTTCAAACTCAGCCGCTGCTTGAGCAGCAGAGGTAGCATCCTTAAATTTCATGTTCCAATTCTACTTGCCAACAGAAAAATTACCATTACCATCTCGAGGAAATGATTGCCCATGTTCCAACCTTTCATCGTTGAAACCTAAGTGGCATGAACCACCATCATCAACACACTATTGCCTTGAAAGTTCGGCAAAAGCTCTGGCGGCTAGGCTTGCATGTTCTGCAAACTTAGCCGCTGCTAGAGCAGTAGAGGTAGGATCCTTAAATTTCATGTTCCAATTCTGCATGCCAACCGAAAAATTACCATTACCATCTTCAGGAAATGATTACCCATGTTCCAACCTTTCATCCTTGAAATCTAAGTGTCATGAACCACCATCATCAATACAATATTGCCTTTAAAGTTCTACAATAGCTATGGTAGCTAGGCTTGCATGTTCTGCAAACTCAGCCGCTGCTTGAGCAGCAGAGGTAGCATCCTTAAATTTCATGTTCCAATTCTGCCTGCCAGCCGAAAAATTACCATTACCATCTCCAGGAAATGATTGCCCATGTTCCAACCTTTCATCCTTGAAATTTAAGTGGCATCAACCACTATCATCAACACAATATTGCCTCTAAAGTTCTACAATAGCTATGGCAGCTAGGCTTGCATGTTCTGCAAACTCAGCCGCTGCTTGAGCAGCAGAGGTAGCATCCTTAAATTTCATGTTCCAATTCTACCTGCTAACAGAAAAATTACCATTACCATCTCTAGGAAATAATTGCCCATGTTCCAACCTTTCATACTTGAAACCTAAGTGGCATGAACCACCATCATCCTTACAATATTTCGCTAGAATGTTCTGCAAACTCAGTCGCTGCTTGAGAAGCAGAGTTTGCATCCTTAAATTTCATGTTCCAATTCTGCATGCCAACCAAACAATTACCATTACCATCTCTAGGAAATGATTGCCCTTGTTCCAACCTTTCATACTTGAAACCTAAGTAGCATGAAACACCATCATCAACACAATATTGCATTAAAAGTTCTACAACCGCTCTGGCACCTAGGTTTGCATGCTCTGCAAAGTCAGTCGATGTTTGAGCAGCAGAGGTAGCATCCTTAAATTTCATGTTCCAATTATGCCTGCCAACAGAAAAATTACCATTACCATCTCACGGAAATGATTGCCCATGTTCCAACATTTCATCCTTGAAACCTAAGTGGCATGAACCACCATTATCAACACAATATTGCCTTGAAAGTTCTACAACAGCTATGGCAGCTAGGCTTGAATGTTCTTCAAACTCAGCCGCTGCTTGAGCAGCAGAGGTAGCATCCTTAAATTTCATGTTCCAATGCTGCATGCCAACCGAAAAATTACCATTACCATCTCCAGGAAATGATTACCCATGTTCCAACCTTTCATCCTTGAAATCTAAGTGGCATGAACCACCATTATCAATACAATATTGCCTTTAAAGTTCTACAATAGCTATGGTAGCTAGGCTTGCATGTTCTGCAAACTCAGCCGCTGCTTGAGCAGCAGACGTAGCATCCTTAATTTTCATGTTCCAATTCTACCTGCCAACAGAAAAATTACCATTACCATCTCCAGGAAATGATTGCCAATGTTCCAACCTTTCATACTTGAAACCTAAGTGGCATGAACCACCATCATCCACACAATATTGTGCTTGAATGTTCTGCAAACTCAGCCGCTGCTTGAGCAGCAGAGGTTGCATCCTTAAATTTCATGTTCCAATTCTGCATGCCAACCAAATAATTACCATTACCATCTCCAGGAAATTATTGCCCATGTTCCAACCTTTCATCCTTGAAACCTAAGTGGCATGAACCACCATCATCAACCCAATATTGCCTTGAAAGTTTTACAACAGGTCTGGCAGCTAGGCTTGCATATTCTACAAACTCATCCCCTTCTTCAGCAGCAGAGGTAGAATCCTTAAATTTCATGTTCCAATTCTGCCTGCCAACAGAAAAATTACCATTACCATCTCAAGGAAATGATTGCCCATGTTCCAACCTTTCATCCTTGAAAACTAAGTAGCATGAACCACCATCATCAACACAATATTGCCTTAAAAGTTCTACTATATCTCTGGCAGCTAGGCTTGCATGTTCTGCAAACTCAGCCGCTGCTTGAGCAGCATAGGTAGCATCCTTAAATTTCATGTTCCAATTCTGCTTGCCAACCAAAAAATTACCATTACCATCTCGAGGAAATGATTGCCCATGTTCCAACCTTTCATACTTGAAACCTAAGTGGCTTGAACCGCCATCATCAACACAATATTGCCTTGCAAGTTCTACAACAGCTATGGCAGTTAGGCTTGAATGTTCTTCAAACTCAGCCGCTGCTTGAGCAGCAGAGGTAGCATCCTTAAATTTCATGTTCCAATTCTTCTTGCCAACTGAAAAACTACCATTACCATCTCGAGGAAATGATTGCCCATGTTCCAACCTTTCATCGTTGAAACCTAAGTGGCATGAACCACCATCATCAACACACTATTGCCTTGAAAGTTCTGCAAAGCTCTGGCGGCTAGGCTTGCATGTTCTGCAAACTCAGCCGCTGCTTCAGCAGCAAAGGAAGCATCCTTAAATTTCATGTTCCAATTCTGCCTACCAACAGAAAAATTACCATTACCATCTCCAGGAAATGATTGCCCATGTTCCAACCTTTCATGCTTGAAACCTAAGTGGCAGGAACCACCATCATCCACACAATATTATGCTTGAATGTTCTGCAAACTCAGCCGCTGCTTGAGCAGCAGAGGTAGCATCCTTAAATTTCATGTTCCAATTCTGCATGCCAACCAAAACATTACCATTACCATCTCCAGGAAATGATTGCCCATGTTCCAACCTTTTATACTTGAAACCTAAGTGGCATGAACCACCATCATCCACACAATATTGCGCTTGAATGTTCTGCAAACTCAACCGCTGCTTGAGCAGCAGAGGTAGCATCCTTAAATTTCATGTTCCAATTCTGCATGCCAACCAAAAAATTACCATTACCATCTCAAGGAAATGATTACCCATGTTCCAACCTTTCATACTTTAAACCTAAGTGGCATGAACCACCATCATCAACACAATTTTGCATTAAAAGTTCTACAATAGCTCTGGTACCTAGGTTTGCATGCTCTGCAAAGTCAGTCACTGCTTGAGCAGCAGAGGTAGCATCCTTAAATTTCATGTTCCAATTATGTCTGCCAATAAAATAATTACCATTACCATCTCCAGGAAATGATTACCAATGTTCCAACCTTTCATACTTGAAACCTAAGTGGCATGAACCACCATCATCCACACAATATTGCGCTTGAATGTTCTGCAAACTCAGCCGCTGCTTGAGCAGTAGAAGTAGCATCCTTAAATTTCATGTTCTAATTCTACATGCCAACCGAAAAATACCATTACCATCTCCAGGAAATGATTGCCCATGTTCCAACCTTTCATACTTGAAACCAAAGTGGCATGAACCACCATCATCCACACAATATTGCGCTTGAATGTTCTGCAAACTCAGCCGCTGCTTGAGCAGCAGAGGTTGCATCCTTAAATTTCATGTTCCAATTCTGCATGCCAACCAAACAATTACCATTACCATCTCCAGGAAATGATTGCCCATGTTCCAACCTTTCATACTAGAAACCTAAGTGGCATGAAACACCATCATCAACACAATATTTCATTAAAAGTTCTACAACTGCTCTGGCACCTAGGTTTGCATGCTCTGCAAAGTCAGTCGCTACTTGAGCAATAGAGGTAGCATCCTTAAATTTCATGTTCCAATTATGCCTACCAACAGAAAAATTACAATTACCATCTCACGGAAATGATTGCCCATTTTCCAACCTTTCATCGTTGAAACCTAAGTGGCATGAACCACCATAATCACACACTATTGCCTTGAAAGTTCTACAAAAGCTCTGGCGGCTAGGCTTGCATGTTCTTCAAACTCAGCCGCTTCTTGAGCAGCAGAGGTAGTATCCTTAAATTTCATGTTCCAATTCTGCCTGCCAACTAAAAAATTACCATTACCATATCCAGGAAATGATTGCCCATGTTTCAACCTTTCATCCTTGAAATCTAAGTGGCATGAACCACCATCATCAACACAATATTGCCTTTAAAGTTCTACAATAGCTATGGCAGCTAGGCTTGCATGTTCTGCAAACTGAGCCGATGCTTGAACAGCAGAGGTAGCATCCTTAAATTTCATGTTCCAATTCTGCATGCCAATAGAAAAATTACCATTACCATCTCCAGGAAATGATTGCCAATGTTCCAACCTTTCATACTTGAAACCTAAGTGGCATGAACCACCATCATCAACACAATATTGCGCTTGAATGTTCTGTAAACTCAGCCGCTGCTTGAGCAGCAGAGGTTCCCCCTTAAATTTCATGTTCCAATTCTACCTGCCAATAGAAAAATTACCATTACCGTCACCAGGAAATGATTGCCAATGTTCCAACCTTTCATACTTGAAACCTAAGTGGCATGAACCACCATCATCCACACAATATTGCGCTTGAATGGTCTGCAAACTCAGCTGCTGCTTGAGCAGCAAGGTTCCCCCTTAAATTTCATTTTCCAATTATGCCTGCCAACACAAAAAATACCATTACCATCTCCAGGAATTGATTGACCATGTTCCAACATTTCATCCTTGAAACCTATGTGGCATGAACTAGCATCATCAACACAATATTACCTTGAAAGCTCTACAACAACTATGGCAGCTAGGCTTGAATGTTCTTCAAACTCAGCCGCTGCTTGAGCAGCACAGGTAGCATCCTTAAATTTCATGTTCCAATTCTGCCTGCCAACAGAACAATTACCATTACCATCTCTAGGAAATGATTGCCCATGCTCCAACCTTTCATCCTTGAAACCTAAGTGGCATGAACCACCATCATGAACACAATATTGCCTTTAAAGTTCTACAACAGCTCTGGGAGTTAGGCTTGAATGTTCTGCAAACTCAGCCGTTGCTTGAGCAGCAGAGGTAGCATCCTTAAATTTCATGTTCCAATTCTGCCTGCCAACCGAAAAATTACCATTACCATCTCCAGGAAATGATTGCCCATGTTCCAACCTTTCATCCTTGAAATCTAAGTGGCATGAACCACCATCATCAACACAATATTGCCTTTAAAAATCTACAATAGCTATGGCATCTAGGCTTGCATGTTCTGCAAACTCAGCCGCTGCTTGAGCAGCAGAGGAAGCATCCTTAAATTTCATGTTCCAATTCTGCCTGCCAATAGAAAAATTATCATTACCATCTCAAGGAAATGATTGCCCATGTTCCAACCTTTCATACTTGAAACCTAAGTGGCATGAACCACGATCATCCACACAATATTGCGCTTGAATGTTCTGCAAACTCAGCCGCTGCTTGAGCTGCTGAGGTAGCATCCTTAAATTTCGTGTTCCAATTCTGCATGTCAACCAAAAAATTATCATTACCATCTCCAGCAAATGATTGCCCATGTTTCAGCCTTTCATACTTGAAACCTAAGTGGCTTGAACCACCATCATCAACACAATATTTCCTTGAAAGTTCTACAACAGCTATGGCAGCTAGGCTTGAATGTTCTGTAAACTGAACCACTGCATGAGCATCAGAGGTTGCATCCTTAAATTTCATGTTCCAATTTTCCCTACCAACAGAAAAATTACCATAACCATCTCTAGGAAATGATTGCCCATGTTCCAACCTTTCATTCTTGAAACCTAAGTGGCATGAACCACCATCATCAACACAATATTGCCTTTAAAGTTCTACAACAGCTCTGGCAGCTAGACTTGAATGTTCTGAAAATCAGTCGCTGCTTGAGCAACAGAGGTAGCATCCTTAAATTTCATGTTCCAATTCTGCCTGCCAACCGAAAAATTACCATTACCATCTCCAGGATATGTTTCCCCATGTTCCAACCTTTCATCCTTGAAATCTAAGTGGCATGAACCACCATCATCAACACAATATTGCCTTCAAAGTTCTACAATAGCTATGGCAGCTAGGCTTGCATGTTCTGCAAACTCAGCCGCTGCTTGAGAAGCAGAGGATGCATCCTTAAATTTCATGTTCCAATTCTGCCTGCCAACAGAAAAATTACCATTACCATCTCCAGGAAATGATTGTCCATGTTCCAACCATTCATACTTGAAACCTAAGTGGCATGAACCACCATCATCCACACAATATTGCGCTTGAATGTTCTGCAAACTCAGCCGTTGCTTGAGCAGCAGAGGTAGCATCCTTAAATTTCATGTTCCAATTCTGCCTGCCAACCGAAAAATTACCATTACCATCTCCAGGAAATGATTGCCCATGTTCCAACCTTTCATCCTTGAAATCTAAGTGGCATGAACCACCATCATCAACACAATATTGCCTTTAAAAATCTACAATAGCTATGGCATCTAGGCTTGCATGTTCTGCAAACTCAGCCGCTGCTTAAGCAGCAGAGGAAGCATCCTTAAATTTCATGTTCCAATTCTGCCTGCCAATAGAAAAATTACCATTACCATCTCAAGGAAATGATTGCCCATGTTCCAACCTTTCATACTTGAAACCTAAGTGGCATGAACCACGATCATCCACACAATATTGCGCTTGAATGTTCTGCAAACTCAGCCGCTGCTTGAGCTGCTGAGGTAGCATCCTTAAATTTCGTGTTCCAATTCTGCATGTCAACCAAAAAATTATCATTACCATCTCCAGCAAATGATTGCCCATGTTTCAACCTTTCATACTTGAAACCTAAGTGGCTTGAACCACCATCATCAACACAATATTTCCTTGAAAGTTCTACAACAGCTATGGCAGCTAGGCTTGAATGTTCTGTAAACTGAACCACTGCATGAGCATCAGAGGTTGCATCCTTAAATTTCATGTTCCAATTTTCCCTACCAACAGAAAAATTACCATAACCATCTCTAGGAAATGATTGCCCATGTTCCAACCTTTCATTCTTGAAACCTAAGTGGCATGAACCACCATCATCAACACAATATTGCCTTTAAAGTTCTACAACAGCTCTGGCAGCTAGACTTGAATGTTCTGAAAATCAGTCGCTGCTTGAGCAACAGAGGTAGCATCCTTAAATTTCATGTTCCAATTCTACCTGCCAACCGAAAAATTACCATTACCATCTCCAGGATATGTTTCCCCATGTTCCAACCTTTCATCCTTGAAATCTAAGTGGCATGAACCACCATCATCAACACAATATTGCCTTCAAAGTTCTACAATAGCTATGGCAGCTAGGCTTGCATGTTCTGCAAACTCAGCCGCTGCTTGAGAAGCAGAGGAAGCATCCTTAAATTTCATGTTCCAATTCTGCCTGCCAACAGAAAAATTACCATTACCATCTCCAGGAAATGATTGTCCATGTTCCAACCATTCATACTTGAAACCTAAGTGGCATGAACCACCATCATCCACACAATATTGCGCTTGAATGTTCTCCAAACTCAGCCGCTGCTTGAGCTGCTGAGGTAGCATCCTTAAATTTTATGTTCCAATTCTGCATGCCAACCAAAAAATTATCATTACCATCTCCAGCAAATGATTGCCCATGTTTCAACCTTTCATACTTGAAACCTAAGTGGCTTGAACCACCATCATCAACACAATATTTCCTTGAAAGTTCTACAACAGCTATGGCTGCTAGGCTTGAATGTTCTGCATACTCAGCCACTGCTTGAGCAGCAGAGGTAGCATCCTTAAATTTCATGTTCCAATTCTGCATGCCAACCAAACAATTACCATTACCATCTCAAGGAAATGATTGCCCATGTTCCAACCTTTCATACTTGAACCCTATGTGGCATGAACCACCATCATCAACACAATATTGCATTAAAAGTTCTACAACAGCTCTGGCACCTAGGTTTGCATGCTCTGCAAAGTCAGTCGCTTCTTGAGCAACAGAGGTAGCATCCTTAAATTTCATGTTCCAATTATGCCTGCCAACAGAAAAATTACCATTACCATCTCCAGGATATGATTGCCCATGTTCTAACATTTCATCTTTGAAACCTAAGTGGCGTGAAACACCATCATCAACACAATATTGCCTTGAAAGTTCTACAACAGCTATGGCAGCTAGGCTTGAATGTTCTTCAAACTCAGCCGCTGCTTGAGCAGCAGAGGTAGCATCCTTAAATTTCATGTTCCAATTTTGCCTGCCAACCGAAAAATTACCATTACTATCTCGAGGAAATGATTGCCCATGTTCCAACCTTTCATCATTGAAACCTAAGTGGCATGAACCACCATCATCAACACACTATTGCTATGAAAGTTCTACAAAGGCTCTGGCGGCTAGGCTTGCATGTTCTGCAAACTCAGCCGTTGCTTAAGCAGCAGAGGTAGCATCCTTAAATTTCATGTTCCAATTCTGCCTGCCAACAGAAAAATTACCATTACCATCTCTAGGAAATGATTGCCCATGCTCCAAACTTTCATCCTTGAAACCTAAGTGGCATGAACCACCATCATCAACACAATATTGCCTTTAAAGTTCTACAATAGCTCTGGCAGCTAGGCTTGAATGTTCTGCAAACTCAGCCGCTGCTTGAGCAGCAGAGGTAGCATCCTTAAATTTCATGTTCCAATTCTGCCTGCCAACCGAAAAATTACCATTACCATCTCCTGGAAATGATTGCCCATGTTCCAACCTTTCATCCTTGTAACCTAAGTGGCATGAACCACCATCATCAACACAATATTGCCTTTAAAGTTCTACAATAGCTATGGCAGCTAGGCTTGAATGTTCTGCAAACTCAGCCGCTGCTTGAGCAGCAGAGGTAGCATCCTTAAATTTCATGTTCCAATTCTGCCTGCCAACCGAAAAATTACCATTACCATCTCCTGGAAATGATTGCCCATGTTCCAACCTTTCATCCTTGAAACCTAAGTGGCATGAACCACCATCATCCACACAATATTGCGCTTGAATGTTCTGAAAATCAGTCGCTGCTTGAGCAACAGAGGTAGCATCCTTAAATTTCATGTTCCAATTCTGCCTGCCAACCGAAAAATTACCATTACCATCTCCAGGATATGTTTCCCCATGTTCCAACCTTTCATCCTTGAAATCTAAGTGGCATGAACCACCATCATCAACACAATATTGCCTTCAAAGTTCTACAATAGCTATGGCAGCTAGGCTTGCATGTTCTGCAAACTCAGCCGCTGCTTGAGCAGCAGAGGAAGCATCCTTAAATTTCATGTTCCAATTCTGCCTGCCAACAGAAAAATTACCATTACCATCTCCAGGAAATGATTGTCCATGTTCCAACCATTCATACTTGAAACCTAAGTGGCATGAACCACCATCATCCACACAATATTGCGCTTGAATGTTCTGCAAACTCAGCCGCTGCTTGAGCTGCTGAGGTAGCATCCTTAAATTTTATGTTCCAATTCTGCATGCCAACCAAAAAATTATCATTACCATCTCCAGCAAATGATTGCCCATGTTTCAACCTTTCATACTTGAAACCTAAGTGGCTTGAACCACCATCATCAACACAATATTTCCTTGAAAGTTCTACAACAGCTATGGCTGCTAGGCTTGAATGTTCTGCATACTCAGCCACTGCTTGAGCAGCAGAGGTAGCATCCTTAAATTTCATGTTCCAATTCTGCATGCCAACCAAACAATTACCATTACCATCTCAAGGAAATGATTGCCCATGTTCCAACCTTTCATACTTGAACCCTATGTGGCAATAACCACCATCATCAACACAATATTGCATTAAAAGTTCTACAACAGCTCTGGCACCTAGGTTTGCATGCTCTGCAAAGTCGGTCGCTTCTTGAGCAACAGAGGTAGCATCCTTAAATTTCATGTTCCAATTATGCCTGCCAACAGAAAAATTACCATTACCATCTCCAGGATATGATTGCCCATGTTCTAACATTTCATCCTTGAAACCTAAGTGGCGTGAAACACCATCATCAACACAATATTGACTTGAAAGTTCTACAACAGCTATGGCAGCTAGGCTTGAATGTTCTTCAAACTCAGCCGCTGCTTGAGCAGCAGAGGTAGCATCCTTAAATCTCATGTTCCAATTTTGCCTGCCAACCGAAAAATTACCATTACTATCTCGAGGAAATGATTGCCCATGTTCCAACCTTTCATCATTGAAACCTAAGTGGCATGAACCACCATCATCAACACACTATTGCTATGAAAGTTCTATAAAAGCTCTGGCGGCTAGGCTTGCATGTTCTGCAAACTCAGCCGTTGCTTAAGCAGCAGAGGTAGCATCCTTAAATTTCATGTTCCAATTCTGCCTGCCAACAGAAAAATTACCATTACCATCTCTAGGAAATGATTGCCCATGCTCCAAACTTTCATCCTTGAAACCTAAGTGGCATAAACCACCATCATCAACATAATATTGCCTTTAAAGTTCTACAATAGCTCTGGCAGCTAGGCTTGAATGTTCTGCAAACTCAGCCGCTGCTTGAGCAGCAGAGGTAGCATCCTTAAATTTCATGTTCCAATTCTGCCTGCCAACCGAAAAATTACCATTACCATCTCCTGGAAATGATTGCCCATGTTCCAACCTTTCATCCTTGAAACCTAAGTGGCATGAACCACCATCATCAACACAATATTGCCTTTAAAGTTCTACAATAGCTATGGCAGCTAGGCTTGAATGTTCTGCAAACTCAGCCGCTGCTTGAGCAGCAGAGGTAGCATCCTTAAATTTCATGTTCCAATTCTGCCTGCCAACCGAAAAATTACCATTACCATCTCCTGGAAATGATTGCCCATGTTCCAACCTTTCATCCTTGAAACCTAAGTGGCATGAACCACCATCATCCACACAATATTGCGCTTGAATGTTCTGCAAACTCAGCCACTCCTTGAGCAGCAGAGGTAGCATCCTTAAATTTCATGTTCCAATTCTGCTTCCCAACCGAAAAATTACCATTACCATCTCCAGGAAATGTTTGCCCATGTTCCAACCTTTCATCCTTGAAATCTAAGTGGCATGAACCACCATCATCAACACAATATTGCCTTTAAAGTTCTACAATAGCTATGGCAGCTAGGCTTGCATGTTTTACAAACTCAGCCGTTGCTTGAGCAGCAGAGGAAGCATCCTTAAATTTCATGTTCCAATTCTGCCTGCCAACAGAAAAATTACCATTACCATCTCCAGGAAATGATTGCCCATGTTCCAACCTTTCATACTTGAAACCTAAGTGGCATGAACCACCATCATCCACACAATATTGCGCTTGAATATTCTGCAAACTCAGCCGCTGCTTGAGCAGCAGAGGTAGCATCCTTAAATTTCATGTTCCAATTCTGCATGCCAACCAAACAATTACTATTACCATCTCCGGGAAATGATTGCCCATGTTCCAACCTTTCATACTCGAAACCTAAGTGGCATGAACCACCATCATCAACACAATATTGCATTAAAAGTTCTACAACAGCTCTGGCACCTAGGTTTGCATGCTCTACAAAGTTAGTCGCTTCTTGAGCAGCAGAGGTAGCATCCTCAAATTTCATGTTCCAATTATGCCTGCCAACAGACAAATTACCATTACAATCTCCAGGTAATGATTGCCCATGTTCCAACCTTTCATACTTGATACCTAAGTGGCTTGAACCACCATCATCAACACAATATTTCCTTCAAATTTCTACAACAGTTATGGCAGCTAGGCTTGAATGTTCTGCAAACTCAGCCGCTGCTTGAGCATCAGAGGTAGCATCCTTAAATTTCATGTTCCAATTTTGCCTACCAATAGAAAAATTACCATAACCATCTCCAGGAAATGATTGCCCATGTTCCAACCTTTCATACTTGAAACCTAAGTGGCTTGAACCACCATCATCAACACAATATTTCCTTGAAAGTTCTACAACAGCTATGACAGCTAGGCTTAAATGTTCTGCAAACTCAGCCGCTGCTTGAGCAGCAGAGGTAGCATCCTTAAATTTCATGTTCCAATTTTTCCTACCAATAAAAAAATTACCATAACCATCTCTTGGAAATGAATGCCCATGTTCCTTGAAACCTAACTGGCATGAACCACCATAATCAACACAATATTGCCTTTAAAGTTCTACAACTCCTCTGGCAGCTAGGATTGAATGTTCTTTAAACTCAGCCGCTGCTTGAGCAGCAGAGGTAGCATCCTTAAATTTCATGTTCCAATTCTGCCTGCCAACCGAAAAATTACCATTACCATCTCCAGGAAATGATTGCCCATGTTCCAACCTTTCATCCTTGAAATCTAAGTGGCATGAGCCACCATCATCAACACAATATTGCCTTTAAATTTCTACAATAGCTATGGCAGCTAGGCTTGCATGTTCTGCAAACTCAGCCGCTGCTTGAGCAGCAGAGGAAGCATCCTTAAATTTCATGTTCCAATTCTGCCTGCCAACAGAAAAATTACAATTACCATCTCCAGGAAATGATTGCCCATGTTCCAACCTTTCATACTTGAAACCTAAGTGGCATGAACCACCATCATCCACACAATATTGCGCTTGAATGTTCTGCAAACTCAGCCGCTGCTTGAGCAGCAGAGGTAGCATCCTTAAATTTCATGTTCCAATTCTGCCTGCCAACCGAAAAATTACCATTACCATCTCCTGGAAATGATTGCCCATGTTCCAACCTTTCATCCTTGAAACCTAAGTGGCATGAACCACCATCATCCACACAATATTGCGCTTGAATGTTCTGCAAACTCAGCCGCTCCTTGAGCAGCAGAGGTAGCATCCTTAAATTTCATGTTCCAATTCTGCTTCCCAACCGAAAAATTACCATTACCATCTCCAGGAAATGTTTGCCCATGTTCCAACCTTTCATCCTTGAAATCTAAGTGGCATGAACCACCATCATCAACACAATATTGCCTTTAAAGTTCTACAATAGCTATGGCAGCTAGGCTTGAATGTTTTACAAACTCAGCCGTTGCTTGAGCAGCAGAGGAAGCATCCTTAAATTTCATGTTCCAATTCTGCCTGCCAACAGAAAAATTACCATTACCATCTCCAGGAAATGATTGCCCATGTTCCAACCTTTCATACTTGAAACCTAAGTGGCATGAACCACCATCATCCACACAATATTGCGCTTGAATATTCTGCAAACTCAGCCGCTGCTTGAGCAGCAGAGGTAGCATCCTTAAATTTCATGTTCCAATTCTGCATGCCAACCAAACAATTACTATTACCATCTCCGGGAAATGATTGCCCATGTTCCAACCTTTCATACTCGAAACCTAAGTGGCATGAACCACCATCATCAACACAATATTGCATTAAAAGTTCTACAACAGCTCTGGCACCTAGGTTTGCATGCTCTACAAAGTTAGTCGCTTCTTGAGCAGCAGAGGTAGCATCCTCAAATTTCATGTTCCAATTATGCCTGCCAACAGACAAATTACCATTACAATCTCCAGGTAATGATTGCCCATGTTCCAACCTTTCATACTTGATACCTAAGTGGCTTGAACCACCATCATCAACACAATATTTCCTTCAAATTTCTACAACAGTTATGGCAGCTAGGCTTGAATGTTCTGCAAACTCAGCCGCTGCTTGAGCATCAGAGGTAGCATCCTTAAATTTCATGTTCCAATTTTGCCTACCAATAGAAAAATTACCATAACCATCTCCAGGAAATGATTGCCCATGTTCCAACCTTTCATACTTGAAACCTAAGTGGCTTGAACCACCATCATCAACACAATATTTCCTTGAAAGTTCTACAACAGCTATGGCAGCTAGGCTTAAATGTTCTGCAAACTCAGCCGCTGCTTGAGCAGCAGAGGTAGCATCCTTAAATTTCATGTTCCAATTTTTCCTACCAATAAAAAAATTACCATAACCATCTCTTGGAAATGAATGCCCATGTTCCTTGAAACCTAACTGGCATGAACCACCATAATCAACACAATATTGCCTTTAAAGTTCTCCAACTCCTCTGGCAGCTAGGATTGAATGTTCTTTAAACTCAGCCGCTGCTTGAGCAGCAGAGGTAGCATCCTTAAATTTCATGTTCCAATTCCGCCTGCCAACCGAAAAATTACCATTACCATCTCCAGGAAATGATTGCCCATGTTCCAACCTTTCATCCTTGAAATCTAAGTGGCATGAGCCACCATCATCAACACAATATTGCCTTTAAATTTCTACAATAGCTATGGCAGCTAGGCTTGCATGTTCTGCAAACTCAGCCGCTGCTTGAGCAGCAGAGGAAGCATCCTTAAATTTCATGTTCCAATTCTGCCTGCCAACAGAAAAATTACAATTACCATCTCCAGGAAATGATTGCCCATGTTCCAACCTTTCATACTTGAAACCTAAGTGGCATGAACCACCATCATCCACACAATATTGCGCTTGAATGTTCTGCAAACTCAGCCGCTGCTTGAGCAGCAGAGGTAGCATCCTTAAATTTCATGTTCCAATTTTGCCTGCCAACCGAAAAATTACCATTACTATCTCGAGGAAATGATTGCCCATGTTCCAACCTTTCATCATTGAAACCTAAGTGGCATGAACCACCATCATCAACACACTATTGCCTTGAAAGTTCTTCAAAAGCTCTGGCGGCTAGGCTTGCATGTTCTGCAAACTCAGCCGTTGCTTAAGCAGCAGAGGTAGCATCCTTAAATTTCATGTTCCAATTCTGCCTGCCAACAGAAAAATTACCATTACCATCTCTAGGAAATGATTGCCCATGCTCCAACCTTTCATCCTTGAAACCTAAGTGTCATGAACCACCATCATCAACACAATATTACCTTTAAAGTTCTACAACAGCTCTGGCAGCTAGGCTTGAATGTTCTGCAAACTCAGCCGCTGCTTGAGCAGTAGAGGTAGCATCCTTAAATTTCATGTTCCAATTCTGCCTGCCAACCGAAAAATTACCATTACCATCTCCTGGAAATTATTGCCCATGTTCCAACCTTTCATCCTTGAAACCTAAGTGGCATGAACCACCATCATCCACACAATATTGCGCTTGAATGTTCTGCAAACTCAGCCGCTGCTTGAGCAGCAGAGGTAGCATCCTTAAATTTCATGTTCCAATTTTGCCTGCCAACCGAAAAATTACCATTACTATCTCGAGGAAATGATTGCCCATGTTCCAACCTTTCATCATTGAAACCTAAGTGGCATGAACCACCATCAGCAACACACTATTGCCTTGAAAGTTCTTCAAAAGCTCTGGCGGCTAGGCTTGCATGTTCTGCAAACTCAGCCGTTGCTTAAGCAGCAGAGGTAGCATCCTTAAATTTCATGTTCCAATTCTGCCTGCCAACAGAAAAATTACCATTACCATCTCTAGGAAATGATTGCCCATGCTCCAACCTTTCATCCTTGAAACCTAAGTGTCATGAACCACCATCATCAACACAATATTACCTTTAAAGTTCTACAACAGCTCTGGCAGCTAGGCTTGAATGTTCTGCAAACTCAGCCGCTGCTTGAGCAGTAGAGGTAGCATCCTTAAATTTCATGTTCCAATTCTGCCTGCCAACCGAAAAATTACCATTACCATCTCCTGGAAATTATTGCCCATGTTCCAACCTTTCATCCTTGAAACCTAAGTGGCATGAACCACCATCATCCACACAATATAGCGCTTGAATGTTCTGCAACCTCAGCCGCTGCTAGAGAAGCTGAGGTTGCATCCTTAAATTTCATGTTCCAATTCTGCATGGCAACCAAAAAATTACCATTACCCTCTCCAGGAAATGATTGCCCATGATCCAACCTTTCATACTTGAAACCTAAGTGGCTTGAACCACCATCATCAACACAATATTTCCTTGAAAGTTCCACAATAGCTATGGCAGCTAGGCTTGAATGTTCTGCAAACTCAGCCACTGCTTGAGCATCAGAGGTAGCATCCTTAAATTTCATGATCCAATTTTGCCCACCAACATAAAAATTACCATAACCATCTCTAAGAAATGATTGCCCATGTTCCAACCTTTGATTCTTGAAACCTAAGTGGCATAAACCACAATCATCAACACAATATTGCCTTTAAAGTTCTACAACAGCTCTGGCAGCTAGGCTTGAATGTTCTGCAAACTCAGCCGCTGCTTGAGCAGCAGAGGTAGCATCCTTAAATTTCAAGTTCCAATTCTTCCTGCCAACCAAAATATTACCATAACCATCTCCAGGAAATGATTGCCCATGTTCCAACCTTTCATACTTGAAACCTAAGTGGCTTGAACCCCCATCATCAATACAATATTTCCTTGAAAGTTCTACAACAGCTATGGCAGCTAGGCTTGAATGTTCTGCAAACTCAGCCGCTGCTTGAGCATCAGAGGTAGCATCCTTAAATTACATGTTCCAATTTTGCCTACCAATAGTAAAATTACCATAACCATCTCTTGTAAATGAATGCCCATGTTCCAACCTTTCATCCTTGAAACATAACTGGCATGAACCACCATAATCAACACAATATTTCCTTTAAAGTTCTACAACAGCTCTGGCAGCTAGGCTTGAATGTTCTGCAATCTCAACCGCTGCTTGAGTAGCAGAGGTAGCATCCTTAAATTTCATGTTCCAATTTTGCCTGCCAACCAAAAATTTACCATTACCATCTCCAGGAAATGATTGCCCATGTTCCAACCTTTCATCCTTGAAATCTAAGTGGCATGAACCACCACCATCAACACAATATTGCCTTTAAAGTTCTACAATAGCTATGGAAGCTAGGCTTGCATGTTCTGCAAACTCAGTCGTTGCTTGAGCAGCAGAGGAAGCATCCTTAAATTTCATGTTCCAATTCTGCCTGCCAACAGAAAGATTACCATTACCATCTCCAGGAAATGATTGCCCATGTTCCAACCTTTCATACTTGAAACCTAAGTGGCATGATCCACCATCATCCACACAATATTGCGGTTGAATGTTCTGCAAACTCAGCTGCTGCTTGAGCAGCAGAGGTAGCATCCTTAAATTTCATGTTCCAATTCTGCATGCCAACCAAACAATTACCATTAGCATCTCCAGGAAATGATTACCCAAGTTCCAACCATTCATACTTGAAACCTAAGTGGTATGAACCACCTTCATCCACAAAATATTGCGTTTGAATATTCTGCAAACTCAGTCGCTGCTTGAGCAGCAGAGGTAGCATCCTTAAATTTCATGTTCCAATTCTGCATGCCAGCCAAAAAATTACCATTACCATCTCCAGGAAATGATTGCCCATGTTCCAACCTTTCATACTTGAACCCTAAGTGGCATGAACCACCATCATCAACACAATATTGCGTTAAAAGTTCTACAACAGCTCTGGCACCTAGGTTTGCATGCTCTGCAAAGTCAGTCACTGCTTGAGCAGCAGAGGTAGCATCCTTAAATTTCATGTTCAAATTTTGCCTACCAACAGAACAATTACCATAACTATCTCTAGGAAATGATTGCCCATGTTCCAACCTTTCATTCTTGAAACCTAAGTGGCATGAACCACCATCATCAACACAATATTGCCTTCAAAGTTCTACAACAATTATGGCAGCTAGGCTTGAATGTTCTGCAAACTCAGCCGCTGCTTGAGCAGCAGAGGTAGCATCCTTAAATTTCATGTTCCAATTCTGCTTGCCAACCGAAATATTACCATTACCATCTCCAAGAAATGTTTGCCCATGTTCCAACCTTTCATCCTTGAAATCTAAGTGGCATGAACCACCATCATCAACACAATATTGCCTTTAAAGTTATACAATAGCTATGGCAGCTAGGCTTGCATGTTCTGCAAACTCAGCCGTTGCTTGAGCAGCAGAGGAAGCATCCTTAAATTTCATGTTCCAATTCTGCCTGCCAACAGAAAAAATACCATTACCATCTCCAAGAAATGATTGCCCATGTTCCAACCTTTCATACTTGAAACCTAAGTGGCATGAACCACCATCATCCACACAATATTGCGCTTGAATGTTCTGCAAACTCAGCCGCTGCTTGAGCAGCAAAGGTAGCATCCGTAAATTTCATGTTCCAATTCTGCATGCCAACCAAACAATTACCATTACCATCTCAAGGAAATGATTGCCCATGTTCCAACCTTTCATACTTGAACCCTAAGTGGCATGAACCACCATCATCAACACAATATTGCATTAAAAGTTCTACAACAGCTCTGGCACCTAGGTTTGCATGCTCTGCAAAGTCAGTCGCTTCTTGAGCAACAGAGGTAGCATCCTTAAATTTCATGTTCCAATTATGCCTGCCAACAGAAAAATTACCATTACCATCTCCAGGATATGATTGCCCATGTTCTAACATTTCATCCTTGAAACCTAAGTGGCGTGAAACACCATCATCAACACAATATTGCCTTGAAAGTTCTACAACAGCTATGGCAGCTAGGCTTGAATGTTCTTCAAACTCAGCCGCTGCTTGAGCAGCAGAGGTAGCATCCTTAAATTTCATGTTCCAATTTTGCCTGCCAACCGAAAAATTACCATTACTATCTCGAGGAAATGATTGCCCATGTTCCAACCTTTCATCATTGAAACCTAAGTGGCATGAACCACCATCATCAACACACTATTGCCTTGAAAGTACTACAAAAGCTCTGGCAGCTAGGCTTGCATGTTCTGCAAACTCAGCCGTTGCTTAAGCAGCAGAGGTAGCATCCTTAAATTTCATGTTCCAATTTTGCCTGCCAACAGAAAAATTACCATTACCATCTCTAGGAAATGATTGCCCATGTTCCAAACTTTCATACTTGAAACCTAAGTGGCATGATCCACCATCATCCACACAATATTGCGGTTGAATGTTCTGCAAACTCAGCTGCTGCTTGAGCAGTAGAGGTAGCATCCTTAAATTTCATGTTCCAATTCTGCATGCCAACCAAACAATTACCATTAGCATCTCCAGGAAATGATTGCCCAAGTTCCAACCATTCATACTTGAAACCTAAGTGGTATGAACGACCTTCATCCACAAAATATTGCGTTTGAATATTCTGCAAACTCAGCCGCTGCTTGAGCAGCAGAGGTAGCATCCTTAAATTTCATGTTCCAATTCTGCATGCCAACCAAAAATTACCATTACCATCTCCAGGAAATGATTGCCCATGTTCCAACCTTTCATACTTGAACCCTAAGTGGCATGAACCACCATCATCAACACAATATTGCCTTTAAAGTTATACAATAGCTATGGCAGCTAGGCTTGCATGTTCTGCAAACTCAGCCGTTGCTTGAGCAGCAGAGGAAGCATCCTTAAATTTCATGTTCCAATTCTGCCTACCAACAGAAAAAATACCATTACCATCTCCAAGAAATGATTGCCCATGTTCCAACCTTTCATTCTTGAAACCTAAGTGGCATGAACCACCATCATCAACACACTATTGCTATGAAAGTTCTACAAAAGCTATGGCAGCTAGGCTTGAATGTTCTTCAAACTCAGCCGCTACTTGAGCAGCAGAGGTAGCATCCTTAAATTTCATGTTCCAATTTTGCCTGCCAACCGAAAAATTACCATTACTATCTCGAGGAAATGATTGCCCATGTTCCAACCTTTCATCATTGAAACCTAAGTGGCATGAACCACCATCATCAACACACTATTGCTATGAAAGTTCTACAAAAGCTCTGGCGGCTAGGCTTGCATGTTCTGCAAACTCAGCCGTTGCTTAAGCAGCAGAGGTAGCATCCTTAAATTTCATGTTCCAATTCTGCCTGCCAACAGAAAAATTACCATTACCATCTCTAGGAAATGATTGCCCATGCTCCAAACTTTCATCCTTGAAACCTAAGTGGCATGAACCACCATCATCAACACAATATTGCCTTTAAAGTTCTACAATAGCTCTGGCAGCTAGGCTTGAATGTTCTGCAAACTCAGCCGCTGCTTGAGCAGCAGAGGTAGCATCCTTAAATTTCATGTTCCAATTCTGCCTGCCAACCGAAAAATTACCATTACCATCTCCTGGAAATGATTGCCCATGTTCCAACCTTTCATCCTTGAAACCTAAGTGGCATGAACCACCATCATCCACACAATATAGCGCTTGAATGTTTTGCAAACTCAGCCGCTGCTTGAGAAGCTGAGGTAGCATCCTTAAATTTCATGTTCCAATTCTGCATGCCAACCAAAAAATTACCATTACCCTCTCCAGGAAATGATTGCCCATGATCCAACCTTTCATACTTGAAACCTAAGTGGCTTGAACCACCATCATCAACACAATATTTCCTTGAAAGTTCTACAATAGCTATGGCAGCTAGGCTTGAATGTTCTGCAAACTCAGCCAATGCTTGAGCATCAGAGGTAGCATCCTTATATTTCATGATCCAATTTTTCCTACCAACAGAAAAATTACCATAACCATCTCTAGGAAATGATTGCCCATGTTCCAACCTTTCATTCTTGAAACCTAAGTGGCATGAACCACCATCATCAACACAATATTGCCTTTAAAGTTCTACAACAATTATGGCAGCTAGGCTTGAATGTTCTGCAAACTCAGCCGCTGCTTGAGCAGCAGAGGTAGCATCCTTAAATTTCATGTTCCAATTCTGCATGCCAACCAAACAATTACCATTACCATCTCAAGGAAATGATTGCCCATGTTCCAGCCTTTCATACTTGAACCCTATGTGGCATGAACCACCATCATCAACACAATATTGCATTAAAAGTTCTACAACAGCTCTGGCACCTAGGTTTGCATGCTCTGCAAAGTCAGTCGCTTCTTGAGCAACAGAGGTAGCATCCTTAAATTTCATGTTCCAATTATGCCTGCCAACAGAAAAATTACCATTACCATCTCCAGGATATGATTGCCCATGTTCTAACATTTCATCCTTGAAACCTAAGTGGCGTGAAACACCATCCTCAACACAATATTGCCTTGAAAGTTCTACAACAGCTATGGCAGCTAGGCTTGAATGTTCTTCAAACTCAGCCGCTGCTTGAGCAGCAGAGGTAGTATCCTTAAATTTCATGTTCCAATTTTGCCTGCCAACCGAAAAATTACCATTACTATCTCGAGGAAATGATTGCCCATGTTCCAACCTTTCATCATTGAAACCTAAGTGGCATGAACCACCATCATCAACACACTATTGCTATGAAAGTTCTACAAAAGCTCTGGCGGCTAGGCTTGCATATTCTGCAAACTCAGCCGTTGCTTAAGCAGCAGAGGTAGCATCCTTAAATTTCATGTTCCAATTCTGCCTGCCAACAGAAAAATTACCATTACCATCTCTAGGAAATGATTGCCCATGCTCCAAACTTTCATCCATGAAACCTAAGTGGTATGAACCACCATCATCAACACAATATTGCCTTTAAAGTTCTATAATAGCTCTGGCAGCTAGGCTTGAATGTTCTGCAAACTCAGCCGCTGCTTGAGCAGCAGAGGTAGCATCCTTAAATTTCATGTTCCAATTCTGCCTGCCAACCGAAAAATTACCATTACCATCTCCTGGAAATGATTGCCCATGTTCCAACCTTTCATCCTTGAAACCTAAGTGGCATGAACCACCATCATCCACACAATATAGCGCTTGAATGTTCTGCAAACTCAGCCGCTGCTTGAGAAGCTGAGGTAGCATCCTTAAATTTCATGTTCCAATTCTGCATGCCAACCAAAAAATTACCATTACCCTCTCCAGGAAATGATTGCCCATGATCCAACCTTTCATACTTGAAACCTAAGTGGCTTGAACCACCATCATCAACACAATATTTCCTTGAAAGTTCTACAACAGCTATGGCAGCTAGGCTTGAATGTTCTGCAAACTCAGCCAATGCTTGAGCATCAGAGGTAGCATCCTTATATTTCATGATCCAATTTTTCCTACCAACAGAAAAATTACCATAACCATCTCTAGGAAATGATTGCCCATGTTCCAACGTTTGATTCTTGAAACCTAAGTGGCATGAACCACAATCATCAACACAATATTGCCTTTAAAGTTCTATAACAGCTCTGGCAGCTAGGCATGAATGCTCTGCAAACTCAGCCGCTGCTTGAGCAGCAGAGGTAGCATCCTTAAATTTCATGTTCCAATTCTGCCTGCCAACCAAAAAATTACCATTACCATCTCCAGGAAATGTTTGCCCATGTTCCAACCTTTCATCCTTGAAATCTAAGTGGCATGAACCACCATCATCAACACAATATTGCCTTTAAAGTACTATAATAGCTATGGCAGCTAGGCTTGCATGATCTGCAAACTCAGCCGTTGCTTGAGCAGCAGAGGAAGCATCCTTATATTTCATGTTCCAATTCTGCCTGCCAACAGAAAAATTACCATTACCATCTCCAGGAAATGATTGCCCATGTTCCAACCTTTCATACTTGAAACCTAAGTGGCATGAACCACCATCATCCACACAATATTGCGCTTGAATGTTCTGCAAAGTCAAGCCGCTACTTGAGCAGCAGAGGTAGCATCCTTAAATTTCATGTTCCAATTCTGCATGCCAACCAAACAATTACCATTACCATCTCCAGGAAATGATTTCCCATGTTCCAACCTTTCATACTTGAAACCTAAGTGGCATGAACCACCATCATCAACACAATATTGCATTAAAAGTTCTACAACAACTGTGGCACCTAGGTTTGCATGCTCTGCAAAGTCAGTCGCTGCTTGAGCAACAGAGGTAGCATCCTTACATTTCATGTTCCAATTATGCCTGCCAACAGAAACATTACCATTACCATCTCCAGAAAATGATTGCCCATGTTCCAACATTTCATCCTTGAAACCTAAGTGGCATGAACCACCATCATCAACACAATATTGCCTTGAAAGTTCTATAACAGCTATGGCAGCTAGGCTTGAATGTTCTTCAAACTTAGCCGCTGCTTGAGCAGCAGAAGTAGGATCCTTAAATTTCACGTTCCAATTCCGCCTGCCAACCGAAAAATTACCATTACCATCTCGAGGAAATGATTGCCCATGTTCCAACCTTTCATCCTTGAAATCTAAGTGGCGTGAACCCTCATCATCAACATAATATTGCGGTTGAATGTTCTGCAAACTCAGCCGCTGCTTGAGCAGCAGAGGTACCATCCTTAAATTTCATGTTCCAATTCTGCATGCCAACCAAACAATTACCATTAGCATCTCCGGGAAATGATTGCCCCTGTTCCAACCATTCATACTTGAAACCTAAGTGGCATGAACCACCTTCATCCACAAAATATTGCGTTTGAATATTCTGCAAACTCAGCCGCTGCTTGAGCAGCAGAGGTAGCATCCTTAAATTTCATGTTCCAATTCTGCATGCCAACCAACAAATTACAATTACCATCTCCAGGAAATGATTGCCCATGTTCCAACCTTTCATACTTGATCCCTAAGTGGCATGAACCACCATCATCAACTCAATATTGCATTAAAAGTTCTACAACAGCTCTGGCACCTAGGTTTGCATGCTCTGCAAAGTCAGTCGCAGCTTGAGCAGCAGAGGTAGCATCCTTAAATTTCATGTTCTAATTTTGCCTGCCAACAGAAAAATTTCCATAACTATCTCTAGGAAATGATTGCCCATGTTCCAACCTTTCATTCTTCAAACCTAAGTGGCATGAACCACCATCATCAACACAATATTGCCTTTAAAGTTCTACAACAATTATGGTAGCTAGGCTTGAATGTTCTGCAAACTCAGCCGTTGCTTGAGCAGCAGAGGTAGCATCCTTAAATTTCATGTTCCAATTCTGCTTGCAAACCTAAAAATTACCATTACCATCTCCAGGAAATGTTTGCCCATGTTCCAACCTTTCATCCTTGAAATCTAAGTGGCATGAACCACCATCATCAACACAATATTACCTTTAAAGTTCTACAATAGCTATGGCAGCTAGGCTTGCATGTTCTGCAAACTCAGCCGTTGCTTGAGCAGCAGAGGAAGCATCCTTAAATTTCATGTTCCAATTATGCCTGCCAACAGAAGAAATACCATTACCATCTCCAGGAAATGATTGCCCATGTTCCAACCTTTCATACTTGAAACCTAAGTGGCATGAACCACCATCATCCACACAATATTGCGCTTGAATGTTCTGCAAACTCAGCCGCTGCTTGAGCAGCCGAGGTAGCATCCTTAAATTTCATGTTCCAATTCTGCATGCCAACCAAACAATTACCATTACCATCTCCAGGAAATGATTTCCCATGTTCCAACTTTTCATACTTGAACCCTAAGTGGCATGAACCACCATCATCAACACAATATTGCGTTAAAAGTTCTACAACAGCTCTGGCACCTAGGTTTGCATGCTCTGCAAAGTCAGTCGCTGCTTGAGCAGCAGAGGTAGCATCCTTAAATTTCATGTTCCAATTCTGCTTGCCAACCGAAAAATTACCATTACCATCTCCAGGAAATGTTTGCCCATGTTTCAACCTTTCATCCTTGAAATCTAAGTGGCATGAACCACCATCATCAACACAATATTGCCTTTAAAGTTCTACAATAGCTATGGCTGCTAGGCTTGCATGTTCTGCAAACTCAGCCGTTGCTTGAGCAGCAGAGGAAGCATCCTTAAATTTCATGTTCCAATTCTACCTGCCAACAGAAAAAATACCATTACCATCTCCAAGAAATGATTGCCCATGTTCCAACCTTTCATACTTGAAACCTAAGTGGAATGAACCACCATCATCCACACAATATTGCGCTTGAATGTTCTGCAAACTCAGCCGCTGCTTGAGCAGCAGAGGTAACATCCTTAAATTTCATGTTCCAATTCTACATGCCAACCAAAAAATTACCCTTACCATCTCAAGGAAATGATTGCCCATGTTCCAACCTTTCATACTTGAACCCTAAGTGGCATGAACCACCATCATCAACACAATATTGCATTAAAAGTTCTACAACAGCTCTGGCACCTAGGTTTGCATGCTCTTCAAAGTCAGTCGCTTCTTGAGCAACAGAGGTAGCATCCTTAAATTTCATGTTCCAATTATGCCTGCCAACAGAAAAATTACCATTACCATCTCCAGGATATGATTGCCCATGTTCTAACATTTCATCCTTGAAACCTAAGTGGCGTGAAACACCATCATCAACACAATATTGCCTTGAAAGTTCTACAACAGCTATGGCAGCTAGGCTTGAATGTTCTTCAAACTCAGCCGCTGCTTGAGCAGCAGAGGTAGCATCCTTAAATTTCATGTTCCAATTTTGCCTGCCAACCGAAAAATTACCATTACTATCTCGAGGAAATGATTGCCCATGTTCCAACCTTTCATCATTGAAACCTAAGTGGCATGAACCACCATCATCAACACACTATTGCCTTGAAAGTACTACAAAAGCTCTGGCAGCTAGGCTTGCATGTTCTGCAAACTCAGCCGTTGCTTAAGCAGCAGAGGTAGCATCCTTAAATTTCATGTTCCAATTTTGCCTGCCAACAGAAAAATTACCATTACCATCTCTAGGAAATGATTGCCCATGTTCCAAACTTTCATACTTGAAACCTAAGTGGCATGATCCACCATCATCCACACAATATTGCGGTTGAATGTTCTGCAAACTCAGCTGCTGCTTGAGCAGTAGAGGTAGCATCCTTAAATTTCATGTTCCAATTCTGCATGCCAACCAAACAATTACCATTAACATCTCCTGAAAATGATTGCCCATGTTCCAACCATTTATCCTTGAAACCTAAGTGGCATGAACCACCATCATCCACACAATATAGCGCTTGAATGTTCTGCAAACTCAGCCGTGCTTGAGAAGCTGAGGTAGCATCCTTAAATTTCATGTTCCAATTCTGCATGCCAACCAAAAAATTACCATTACCCTCTCCAGGAAATGATTGCCCATGATCCAACCTTTCATACTTGAAACCTAAGTGGCTTGAACCACCATCATCAACACAATATTTCCTTGAAAGTTCTACAACAGCTATGGCAGCTAGGCTTGAATGTTCTGCAAACTCAGCCAATGCTTGAGCATCAGAGGAAGCATCCTTATATTTCATGATCCAATTTTGCCTAACAACAGAAAAATTACCATAACCATCTCTAGGAAATGATTGCCCATGTTCCAACGTTTGATTCTTGAAACCTAAGTGGCATGAACCACAATCATCAACACAATATTGTCTTTAAAGTTCTACAACAGCTCTGGCAGCTAGGCTTGAATGTTCTGCAAACTCAGCCGCTGCTTGAGCAGCAGTGGTAGCATCCTTAAATTTCATGTTCCAGTTCTGCCTGCCAACCAAACAATTACCATTACCATCTCCAGGAAATATTTGCCCATGTTCCAACCTTTCATCCTTGAAATCTAAGTGGCATGAAC
Source organism: Nicotiana tomentosiformis (assembly GCF_000390325.3). Classification (NCBI taxonomy): domain Eukaryota; kingdom Viridiplantae; phylum Streptophyta; class Magnoliopsida; order Solanales; family Solanaceae; genus Nicotiana; species Nicotiana tomentosiformis. The sequence goes on from NW_027174561.1 coordinate 1,344,678, forward strand.
CACCATCATCAACACAATATTGCCTTTAAAGTACTACAATAGCTATGGCAGCTAGGCTTGCATGTTCTGCAAACTCAGCTGTTGCTTGAGCAGCAGAGGAAGCATCCTTATATTTCATGTTCCAATTCTGCCTGCCAATAGAAAAATTACCATTACCATCTCCAGGAAATGATTGCCCATGTTCCAACCTTTCATACTTGAAACCTAAGTGGCATGAACTACCATCATCCACACAATATTGCGCTTGAATGTTCTGCAAAGTCAGCCGCTACTTGAGCAGCAGAGGTAGCATCCTTAAATTTCATGTTCCAATTCTGCAAGCCAACCAAACAATTACCATTACCATCTCCAGGAAATGATTTCCCATGTTCCAACCTTACATACTTGAAACCTAAGTGGCATGAACCACCATCATCAACACAATATTGCATTAAAAGTTCTACAACAGCTGTGGCACCTAGGTTTGCATGCTCTGCAAAGTCAGTCGCTGCTTGAGCAACAGAGGTAGCATCCTTACATTTCATGTTCCAATTATGCCTGCCAACAGAAAAATTACCATTACCATCTCCAGAAAATGATTGCCCATGTTCCAACATTTCATCCTTGAAACCTAAGTGGCATGAACCACCATCATCAACACAATATTGCCTTGAAAGTTCTACAACAGCTATGGTAGCTAGGCTTGAATGTTCTTCAAACTCAGCCGCTGCTTGAGCAGCAGAAGTAGGATCCTTAAATTTCATGTTCCAATTGCGCCTGCTAACCGAAAAATTACCATTACCATCTCGAAGAAATGATTGCCCATGTTCCAACCTTTCATCCTTGAAATCTAAGTGGCATGAACCCCCATCATCAACACAATATTGCGGTTGAATGTTCTGCAAACTCAGCCGCTGCTTGAGCAGCAGAGGTAGCATCCTTAAATTTCATGTTCCAATTCTGCATGCCAACCAAACAATTACCATTAGCATCTCCAGGAAATGATTGCCCCTGTTCCAACCATTCATACTTGAAACCTAAGTGGCATGAACCACCTTCATCCACAAAATATTGCGTTTGAATATTCTGCAAACTCAACCGCTGCTTGAGCAGCAGAGGTAGCATCCTTAAATTTCATGTTCCAATTCTGCATGCCAACCAAAAAATTACCATTACCATCTCCAGGAAATGATTGCCCATGTTCCAACCTTTCATACTTGATCCCTAAGTGGCATGAACCACCATCATCAACACAATATTGCATTAAAAGTTCTACAACAGCTCTGGCACCTAGGTTTGCATGCTCTGCAAAGTTAGTCGCAGCTTGAGCAGCAGATGTAGCATCCTTAAATTTCATGTTCCAATTTTGCCTGCCAACAGAAAAATTACCATAACTATCTCTAGGAAATGATTGCCCATGTTCCAACCTTTCATTCTTGAAACCTAAGTGGCATGAACCAACATCATCAACACAATATTGTCTTTAAAGTTCTACAACAATTATGGCAGCTAGACTTGAATGTTCTGCAAACTCAGCCGCTGCTTGAGCAGCAGAGGTAGCATCCTTAAATTTCATGTTCCAATTCTGCTTGCCAACCGAAAAATTACCATTACCATCTCCAGGAAATGTTTGCCCATGTTCCAACCTTTCATCCTTGAAATCTAACTGGCATGAACCACCATCATCAACACAATATTGCCTTTAAAGTTCTACAATAGCTATTGCAGCTAGGCTTGCATGTTCTGCAAACTCAGCCGTTGCTTGAGCATCAGAGGAAGCATCCTTATATTTCATGATCCAATTTTGCCTAACAACAGAAAAATTACCATAACCATCTCTAGGAAATGATTACCCATGTTCCAACGTTTGATTCTTGAAACCTAAGTGGCATGAACCACAATCATCAACACAATATTGTCTTTAAAGTTCTACAACAGCTCTGGCAGCTAGGCTTGTATGTTCTGCAAACTCAGCCGCTGCTTGAGCAGCAGAGGTAGCATCCTTAAATTTCATGTTCCAATTCTGCCTGCCAACCAAAAAATTACCATTACCATCTCCAGGAAATGTTTGCCCATGTTCCAACCTTTTATCCCTGAAATCTAAGTGGCATGAACCACCATCATCAACACAATATTGCCTTTAAAGTACTACAATAGCTATGGCAGCTAGGCTTGCATGTTCTGCAAACTCAGCTGTTGCTTGAGCAGCAGAGGAAGCATCCTTATATTTCATGTTCCAATTCTGCCTGCCAATAGAAAAATTACCTTTACCATCTCCAGGAAATGATTGCCCATGTTCCAACCTTTCATACTTGAAACCTAAGTGGCATGAACCACCATCATCCACACAATATTGCGCTTGAATGTTCTGCAAAGTCAGCCGCTACTTGAGTAGCAGAGGTAGCATCCTTAAATTTCATGTTCCAATTCTGCATGCCAACCAAACAATTACCATTACCATCTCCAGGAAATGATTTCCCATGTTCCAACCTTACATACTTGAAACCTAAGTGGCATGAACCACCATCATCAACACAATATTGCATTAAAAGTTCTACAACAGCTCTGGCACCTAGGTTTGCATGCTCTGCAAAGTCAGTCGCTGCTTGAGCAACAGAGGTAGCATCCTTACATTTCATGTTCCAATTATGCCTGCCAACAGAAAAATTACCATTACCATCTCCAGAAAATGATTGCCCATGTTCCAACATTTCATCCTTGAAACCTAAGTGGCATGAACCACCATCATCAACACAATATTGCCTTGAAAGTTCTACAACAGCTATGGTAGCTAGGCTTGAATGTTCTTCAAACTCAGCTGCTGCTTGAGCAGCAGAAGTAGGATCCTTAAATTTCATGTTCCAATTCCGCCTGCTAACCGAAAAATTACCATTACCATCTCGAAGAAATGATTGCCCATGTTCCAACCTTTCATCCTTGAAATCTAAGTGGCATGAACCCCCATCATCAACACAATATTGCGGTTGAATGTTCTGCAAACTCAGCCGCTTCTTGAGCAGCAGAGGTAGCATCCTTAAATTTCATGTTCCAATTCTGCATGCCAACCAAACAATTACCATTAGCATCTCTAGGAAATGATTGCCCCTGTTCCAACCATTCATACTTGAAACCTAAGTGGCATGAACCACCTTCATCCACAAAATATTGCGTTTGAATATTCTGCAAACTCAGCCGCTGCTTGAGCAGCAGAGGTAGCATCCTTAAATTTCATGTTCCAATTCTGCATGCCAACCAAAAAATTACCATTACCATCTCCAGGAAATGATTGCCCATGTTCCAACCTTTCATACTTGATCCCTAAGTGGCATGAACCACCATCATCAACACAATATTGCATTAAAAGTTCTACAACAGCTCTGGCACCTAGGTTTGCATGCTCTGCAAAGTTAGTCGCAGCTTGAGCAGCAGAGGTAGCATCCTTAAATTTCATGTTCCAATTTTGCCTGCCAACAGAAAAATTACCATAACTATCTCTAGGAAATGATTGCCCATGTTCCAACCTTTCATTCTTGAAACCTAAGTGGCATGAACCAACATCATCAACACAATATTGCCTTTAAAGTTCTACAACAATTATGGCAGCTAGACTTGAATGTTCTGTAAACTCAGCCGCTGCTTGAGCAGCAGAGGTAGCATCCTTAAATTTCATGTTCCAATTCTACTTGCCAACCGAAAAATTACCATTACCATCTCCAGGAAATGTTTGCCAATGTTCCAACCTTTCATCCTTGAAATCTAAATGGCATGAACCACCATCATCAACACAATATTACCTTTAAAGTTCTACAATAGCTATTGCAGCTAGGCTTGCATGTTCTGCAAACTCAGCCGTTGCTTGAGCATCAGAGGAAGCATCCTTATATTTCATGATCCAATTTTGCCTAACAACAGAAAAATTACCATAACCATCTCTAGGAAATGATTGCCCATGTTCCAACGTTTGATTCTTGAAACCTAAGTGGCATGAACCACAATCATCAACATAATATTGTCTTTAAAGTTCTACAACAGCTCTGGCAGCTAGGCTTGTATGTTCTGCAAACTCAGCCGCTGCTTGAGCAGCAGAGGTAGCATCCTTAAATTTCATGTTCCAATTCTACCTGCCAACCAAAAAATTACCATTACCATCTCCAGGAAATGTTTGCCCATGTTCCAACCTTTCATCCCTGAAATCTAAGTGGCATGAACCACCATCATCAACACAATATTGCCTTTAAAGTACTACAATAGCTATGGCAGCTAGGCTTGCATGTTCTGCAAACTCAGCTGTTGCTTGAGCAGCAGAGGAAGCATCCTTATATTTCATGTTCCAATTCTGCCAGCCAATAGAAAAATTACCATTACCATCTCCAGGAAATGATTGCCCATGTTCCAACCTTTCATACTTGAAACCTAAGTGGCATGAACCACCATCATCCACACAATATTGCGCTTGAATGTTCTGCAAAGTCAGCCGCTACTTAAGTAGCAGAGGTAGCATCCTTAAATTTCATGTTCCAATTCTGCATGCCAACCAAACAATTACCATTACCATCTCCAGGAAATGATTTCCCATGTTCCAACCTTACATACTTGAAACCTAAGTGGCATGAACCACCATCATCAACACAATATTGCATTAAAAGTTCTACAACAGCTGTGGCACCTAGGTTTGCATGCTCTGCAAAGTCAGTCGCTGCTTGAGCAACAGAGGTAGCATCCTTACATTTCATGTTCCAATTATGCCTGCCAACAGAAAAATTACCATTACCATCTCCAGAAAATGATTGCCCATGTTCCAACATTTCATCCTTGAAACCTAAGTGGCATGAACCACCATCATCAACACAATATTGCCTTGAAAGTTCTACAACAGCTATGGTAGCTAGGCTTGAATGTTCTTCAAACTCAGCCGCTGCTTGAGCAGCAGAAGTAGGATCCTTAAATTTCATGTTCCAATTCCGCCTGCTAACCGAAAAATTACCATTACCATCTCGAAGAAATGATTGCCCATGTTCCAACCTTTCATCCTTGAAATCTAAGTGGCATGAACCCCCATCATCAACACAATATTGCGGTTGAATGTTCTGCAAACTCAGCCGCTGCTTGAGCAGCAGAGGTAGCATCCTTAAATTTCATGTTCCAATTCTGCATGCCAACCAAACAATTACCATTAGCATCTCCAGGAAATGATTGCCCTTGTTCCAACCATTCATACTTGAAACCTAAGTGGCATGAACCACCTTCATCCACAAAATATTGCGTTTGAATATTCTGCAAACTCAGCCGCTGCTTGAGCAGCAGAGGTAGCATCCTTAAATTTCATGTTCCAATTCTGCATGCCAACCAAAAAATTACCATTACCATCTCCAGGAAATGATTGCCCATGTTCCAACCTTTCATACTTGATCCCTAAGTGGCATGAACCACCATCATCAACACAATATTGCATTAAAAGTTCTACAACAGCTCTGCCACCTAGGTTTGCATGCTCTGCAAAGTCAGTCACTTCTTGAGCAACAGAGGTAGCATCCTTAAATTTCATGTTCCAATTATGCCTGCCAACAGAAAAATTACCATTACCATCTCCAGGAAATGATTGCCCATGTTCTAACATTTCATCCTTGAAACCTAAGTGGCGTGAAACACCATCATCAACACAATATTGCCTTGAAAGTTCTACAACAATTATGGCAGCTAGACTTGAATGTTCTGCAAACTCAGCCGCTGCTTGAGCAGCAGAGGTAGCATCCTTAAATTTCATGTTCCAATTCTGCTTGCCAACCGAAAAATTACCATTACCATCTCCAGGAAATGTTTGCCCATGTTCCAACCTTTCATCCTTGAAATCTAAGTGGCATGAACCACCATCATCAACACAATATTGCCTTTAAAGTTCTACAATAGCTATGGCAGCTAGGCTTGCATGTTCTGCAAACTCAGCCGTTGCTTGAGCAGCAGAGGAAGCATCCTTAAATTTCATGTTCTAATTTTGCCTGCCAACAGAAAAAATACCATTACCATCTCCAGGAAATGATTGCCCATGTTCCAACCTTTCATACTTGAAACCTAAGTGGCATGAACCACCATCATCCACACAATATTGCGCTTGAATGTTCTGCTAACTCAGCCGCTGCTTGAGCAGCAAAGGTAGCATCCTTAAATTTCATGTTCCAATTCTGCATGCCAGCCAAACAATTACCATTACCATCTCCAGGAAATGATTGCCCATGTTCCAACCTTTCATACTTGAAACCTAAGTGGCATGAACCACCGTCATCAACACAATATTGCATTAAAAGTTTTACAACAGCTCTGGCACCTAGGTTTGCATGCTCTGCAAAGTTAGTCACTTCTTGAGCAACAGAGGTAGCATCCTTAAATTTCATGTTCCAATTATGAATGCCAACAGAAAAATTACCATTACCATCTCCAGGAAATGATTGCCCATGTTCTAACATTTCATCCTTGAAACCTAAGTGGCGTGAAACACCATCATCAACACAATATTGCCTTGAAAGTTCTACAATAGCTATGGAAGCTAGGCTTGAATGTTCTTCAAACTCAGCCGCTGCTTGTGCAGCAGAAGTAGCATCCTTAAATTTCATGTTCCAATTTTCCCTGCCAACCGAAAAATTACCATTAATATCTCGAGGAAATGATTGCCCATGTTCCAACCTTTCATCATTGAAACCTAAGTGGCATGAACCACCATCATCAACACACTATTGCCTTGAAAGTTATACAAAAGCTCTGGCGGCTAGGCTTGCAGGTTCTGCAAGCTCAGCCGTTGGTAAGCAGCAGAGGTAGCATCCTTAAATTTCATGTTCCAATTCTGCCTGCCAACAGAAAAATTACCATTACCATATCTAGGAAATGATTGCCCATGCTCCAACCTTTCATCCTTGAAACCTAAGTGGCATGAACCACCATCATCAACACAATATTACCTTTAAAGTTCTACAACAACTCTGGCAGCTAGGCTTGAATGTTCTGCAAACTCAGTCGCTGCTTGAGCAGCAGAGGTAGCATCCTTAAATTTCATGTTCCAATTCTGCCTGCCAACCGAAAAATTACCATTACCATCTCCTGGAAATGATTGCCCATGTTCCAACCTTTCATCCTCGAAACCTAAGTGGAATGAACCACCATCATCCACACAATATAGCGCTTGAATGTTCTGCAAACTCAGCTGGTGCTTGAGAAGCTGAGGTAGCATCCTTAAATTTCATGTTCCAATTCCGCCTGCCAACCGAAAAATTACCATTACCATCTCGAGGAAATGATTGTCCATGTTCCAACCTTTCATCCTTGAAATCTAAGTGGCATGAACCCCCATCATCAACACAATATTGCGGTTGAATGTTCTGCAAACTCAGCCGCTGCTTGAGCAGTAGAGGTAGCATCCTTAAATTTCATGTTCCAATTCTGCATGCCAACCAAACAATTACCATTAGCATATCCAGGAAATGATTGTCCATGTTCCAACCATTCATACTTGATCCCTAAGTGGCATGAACCACCATCATCAACACAATATTGCGTTAAAAGTTCTACAACAGCTCTGGCTCCTAGGTTTGCATGCTCTGCAAAGTCAGTCGCAGCTTGAGCAGCAGAGGTAGCATCCTTAAATTTCATGTTCCAATTTTGCCTGCCAACAGAAAAATTTCCATAACCATCTATAGGAAAGTATTGCCCATGTTCCAAACTTTCATCCTTGAAACCTAAGTGGCATGAACCACCATCATCAACACAATATTGCCTTTAAAGTTCTACAACAGCTCTGGCAGCTAGGCTTGAATGTTCTGCAAACTCAGCCGCTGCTTGAGCAGCAGAGGTAGCATCCTTAAATTTCATGTTCCAATTTTGCCTGCCAACCGAAAAATTACCATTACCATCTCCAGGAAATAAATGCCCATGTTCCAACCTTTCATCCTTGAAACCTAAGTGGCATGAAACACCATCATCCACACCATATAGCGCTTGAATGTTCTGCAAACTCAGCCACTGCTTGAGAACCTGTGGTAGCATCCTTAAATTTCATGTTCCAATTCTGCATGCCAAACAAAAAATTACCATTACCCTCTCCAGGAAATGATTGCCCATGATCCAACCTTTCATACTTGAAACTTAAGTGGCTTGAACCACCATCATCAACACAATATTTCCTTGAAAGTTCTACAACAGCTATGGCAGCTAGGCTTGAATGTTCTGCAAACTCAGCCACTGCTTGAGCATCAGAGGTAGCATCCTTAAATTTCATGATACAATTTTGCCTACCAACAGAAAAATTACCATAACCATCTCTAGGAAATAATTGCCCATGTTCCAACCTTTGATTCTTGAAACCTAAGTGGCATGAACCACAATCATCAACATAATATTGCCTTTAAAGTTCTACAACAGCTCTGGCAGCTAGGCTTGAATGTTCTGCAAACTCAGCCGCCGCTTGAGCAGCAGAGGTAGCATCCTTAAATTTCATGTTCCAATTCTGCCTGCCAACCAAAAAATTACCATTACCATCTCCAGGAAATGTTTGCCCATGTTCAAACCTTTCATCCTTGAAATCTAAGTGGCATGAACCACCATCATCATCAAAATATTGCCTTTAAAGTACTACAATAGCTATGGCAGCTAGGCTTGCATATTTTGCAAACTCAGCCGTTGCTTGAGAAGCAGAGGAAGCATCCTTAAATTTCATGTTCCAATTCTGCCTGCCAACAGAAAAATTACCATTACCATCTCCAGGAAATGATTGCCCATGTTCCAACCTTTCAAACTTGAAACCTAAGTGGCATAAACCACCATCATCCACACAATATTGCGCTTGAATGTTCTGCAAAGTCAGCCGCTACTTGAGCAGCAGAGGTAGCATCCTTAAATTTCATGTTCGAATTCTGCATGCCAACCAAACAATTACCATTACCATCTCCAGGAAATGATTTCCCATGTTCCAACCTTTCATACTTGAAACCTAAGTGGCATGAACCACCACCATCAACACAATATTGCATTAAAAGTTCTACAACAGCTGTGGCACCTAGGTTTGCATGCTCTGCAAAGTCAGTCGCTGCTTGAGCAACAGAGGTAGCATCCTTACATTTCATGTTCCAATTATGCCTGCCAACAGTAAAATTACCATTACCATCTCCAGAAAATGATTGCCCATGTTCCAACTTTTCATCCTTGAAACCTAAGTGGCATGAACCACCATCATCAACACAATATTGCCTTGAAAGTTCTACAACAGCTATGGCTGCTAGGCTTGAATGTTCTTCAAACTCAGCCGCTGCTTGAGCAGCAGAGGTAGGATCCTTAAATTTCATGTTCCAATTCCGCCTGCCAACCGAACAATTACCATTACCATCTCGAGGAAATGATTGCCCATGTTCCAACCTTTCATCCTTGAAATCTAAGTGGAATGAACCCCCATCATCAACACAATATTGCGGTTGAATGTTCTGCAAACTCAGCCGCAGCTTGAGCAGCAGAGGTAGCATCCTTAAATTTCATGTTCCAATTCTGTATGCCAACCAAACAATTACCATTAGCATATCCAGGAAATGATTGCCCATGTTCCAACCATTCATTCTTGAAACCTAAGTGGCATGAACCACCTTCATCCACAAAATATTGCGTTTGAATATTCTGCAAACTCAGCCGCTGCTTGAGCAGCAAAGGTAGCATCCTTAAATTTCATGTTCCAATTCTGCATGCCAACCAAAAAATTACCATTACCATCTCCAGGAAATGATTGCCCATGTTCCAACCTTTCATACTTGATCCCTAAGTGGCATGAACCACTATCATCAACACAATATTGCGTTAAAAGTTCTACAACAGCTCTGGCACCTAGGTTTGCATGCTCGGCAAAGTCAGTCGCAGCTTGAGCAGCAGAGGTAGCATCCTTAAATTTCATGTTCCAATTTTTCCTGCCAACAGAAAAATTACCATAACCATCTCTAGGAAATGATTGCCCATGTTCCAAACTTTCATCCTTGAAACCTAAGTGGCATGAACCACCATCATCAACACAATATTGCCTTTAAAGTTCTACAACAGCTCTGGCAGCTAGGCTTGAATGTTCTGCAAACTCAGCCGCTGCTTGAGCAGCAGAGGTAGCATCCTTAAATTTCATGTTCCAATTTTGCCTGCCAACCGAAAAATTACCATTACCATCTCCAGAAAATGATTGCCCATGTTCCAACCTTTCATCCTTGAAATCTAAGTGGCATGAACCACCATCATCAACACAATATTGCCTTGAAATTTCTACAACAGCTATGGCTGCTAGGCTTGAATGTTCTTCAAACTCAGCCGCTGCTTGAGCAGCAGAGGTAGGATCCTTAAATTTCATGTTCCAATTCCGCCTGCCAACCGAACAATTACCATTACCATCTCGAGGAAATGATTGCCCATGTTCCAATCTTTCATCCTTGAAACCTAAGTGGCATGAACCACCATCATCCACACAATATAGCGCTTGAATGTTCTGCAAACTCAGCCGCTGCTTGAGAAGATAAGGTAGCATCCTTAAATTTCATGTTCCAATTCTGCATGCCAACCAAAAAATTACCATTACCCTCTACAGGAAATGATTGCCCCTGATCCAACCTTTCATACTTGAAACCTAAGTGGCTTGAACCACCATCATCAACATAATATTTCCTTGAAAGTTCTACAACAGCTATGGCAACTAGGCTTGAATGTTCTGCAAACTCAGCCACTGCTTGAGCATCAGAGGTAGCATCCATAAATTTCATGATCCAATTTTGCCTACCAACAGAAAAATTACCATAACCATCTCTAGGAAATGATTGCCCATGTTCCAACCTTTGATTATTGAAACCTATGTGGCATGAACCACAATCATCAACACAATATTGCCTTTAAAGTTCTACAACAGCTCTGGCAGCTAGGCTTGAATGTTCTGCAAACTCAGCCGTTGCTTGAGCAGCAGAGGTAGCATCCTTAAATTTCATGTTCCCATTCTGCCTGCCAACCAAAAAATTACCATTACCATCTCCAGGAAATGTTTGCCCATGTTCAAACCTTTCATACTTGAAATCTAAGTGGCATGAACCACCATCATCATCAAAATATTGCCTTTAAAGTACTACAATAGCTATGGCAGCTAGGCTTGCATGTTTTGCAAACTCAGCCGTTGCTTGAGAAGCAGAGGAAGCATCCTTAAATTTCATGTTCCAATTCTGCCTGCCAACAGAAAAATTACCATTACCATCACCAGGAAATGATTGCCCGTGTTCCAACCTTTCATACTTGAAACCTAAGTGGCATAAACCACCATCATCCACACAATATTGCGCTTGAATGTTCTGCAAAGTCAGTCGCTACTTGAGCAGCAGAGGTAGCATCCTTAAATTTCATGTTCGAATTCTGCATGCCAACCAAACAATTACCATTACCATCTCCAGGAAATGATTTCCCATGTTCCAACCTTTCATACTTGAAACCTAAGTGGCATGAACCACCATCATCAACACAATATTGCATTAAAAGTTCTACAACAGCTGTGGCACCTAGGTTTGCATGCTCTGCAAAGTCAGTCGCTGCTTGAGCAACAGAGGTAGCATCCTTACATTTCATGTTCCAATTATGCCTGCCAACAGTAAAATTACCATTACCATCTCCAGAAAATGATTGCCCATGTTCCAACTTTTCATCCTTGAAACCTAAGTGGCATGAACCACCATCATCAACACAATATTGCCTTGAAAGTTCTGCAACAGCTATGGCTGCTAGGCTTGAATGTTCTTCAAACTCAGCCGCTGCTTGAGCAGCAGAGGTAGGATCCTTAAATTTCATGTTCCAATTCCGCCTGCCAACCGAACAATTACCATTACCATCTCGAGGAAAAGATTGCCCATGTTCCAACCTTTCATCCTTGAAATCTAAGTGGAATGAACCCCTATCATCAACACAATATTGCGGTTGAATGTTCTGCAAACTCAGCCGCAGCTTGAGCAGCAGAGGTAGCATCCTTAAATTTCATGTTCCAATTCTGCATGCCAACCAAACAATTACCATTAGCATATCCAGGAAATGATTGCCCATGTTCCAACCATTCATTCTTGAAACCTAAGTGGCATGAACCACCTTCATCCACAAAATATTGCGTTTGAATATTCTGCAAACTCAGCCGCTGCTTGAGCAGCAAAGGTAGCATCCTTAAATTTCATGTTCCAATTCTGCATACCAACCAAAAAATTACCATTACCATCAAATGGAAATGATTGCCCATGTTCCAACCTTTCATACTTGATCCCTAAGTGGCATGAACCACCATCATCAACACGATATTGCGTTAAAAGTTCTACAACAGCTCTGGCACCTAGGTTTGCATGCTCTGCAAAGTCAGTCGCAGCTTGAGCAGCAGAGGTAGCATCCTTAAATTTCATGTTCCAATTTTTCCTGCCAACAGAAAAATTACCATAACCATCTCTAGGAAATGATTGCCCATGTTCCAAACTTTCATCCTTGAAACCTAAGTGGCATGAACCACCATCATCATCAAAATATTGCCTTTAAAGTACTACAATAGCTATGGCAGCTAGGCTTGCATGTTTTGCAAACTCAGCCGTTGCTTGAGAAGCAGAGGAAGCATCCTTAAATTTCATGTTCCAATTCTGCCTGCCAACAGAAAAATTACCATTACCATCACCAGGAAATGATTGCCCGTGTTCCAACCTTTCATACTTGAAACCTAAGTGGCATAAACCACCATCATCCACACAATATTGCGCTTGAATGTTCTGCAAAGTCAGCCGCTACTTGAGCAGCAGAGGTAGCATCCTTAAATTTCATGTTCGAATTCTGCATGCCAACCAAACAATTACCATTACCATCTCCAGGAAATGATTTCCCATGTTCCAACCTTTCATACTTGAAACCTAAGTGGCATGAACCACCATCATCAACATAATATTGCATTAAAAGTTCTACAACAGCTGTGGCACCTAGGTTTGCATGCTCTGCAAAGTCAGTCGCTGCTTGAGCAACAGAGGTAGCATCCTTACATTTCATGTTCCAATTATGCCTGCCAACAGTAAAATTACCATTACCATCTCCAGAAAATGATTGCCCATGTTCCAACTTTTCATCCTTGAAACCTAAGTGGCATGAACCACCATCATCAACACAATATTGCCTTGAAAGTTCTGCAACAGCTATGGCTGCTAGGCTTGAATGTTCTTCAAACTCAGCCGCTGCTTGAGCAGCAGAGGTAGGATCCTTAAATTTCATGTTCCAATTCCGCCTGCCAACCGAACAATTACCATTACCATCTCGAGGAAAAGATTGCCCATGTTCCAACCTTTCATCCTTGAAATCTAAGTGGAATGAACCCCTATCATCAACACAATATTGCGGTTGAATGTTCTGCAAACTCAGCCGCAGCTTGAGCAGCAGAGGTAGCATCCTTAAATTTCATGTTCCAATTCTGCATGCCAACCAAACAATTACCATTAGCATATCCAGGAAATGATTGCCCATGTTCCAACCATTCATTCTTGAAACCTAAGTGGCATGAACCACCTTCATCCACAAAATATTGCGTTTGAATATTCTGCAAACTCAGCCGCTGCTTGAGCAGCAAAGGTAGCATCCTTAAATTTCATGTTCCAATTCTGCATACCAACCAAAAAATTACCATTACCATCAAATGGAAATGATTGCCCATGTTCCTACCTTTCATACTTGATCCCTAAGTGGCATGAACCACCATCATCAACACGATATTGCGTTAAAAGTTCTACAACAGCTCTGGCACCTAGGTTTGCATGCTCTGCAAAGTCAGTCGCAGCTTGAGCAGCAGAGGTAGCATCCTTAAATTTCATGTTCCAATTTTTCCTGCCAACAGAAAAATTACCATAACCATCTCTAGGAAATGATTGCCCATGTTCCAAACTTTCATCCTTGAAACCTAAGTGGCATGAACCACCATCATCAACACAATATTGCCTTTAAAGTTCTACAACAGCTCTGGCAGCTAGGCTTGAATGTTCTGCAAACTCAGCCGCTGCTTGAGCAGCAGAGGTAGCATCCTTAAATTTCATGTTCCAATTTTGCCTGCCAACCGAAAAATTACCATTACCATCTCCAGAAAATGATTGCCCATGTTCCAACCTTTCATCCTTGAAATCTAAGTGGCATGAACCACCATCATCAACACAATATTGCCTTCAAATTTCTACAACAGCTATGGCTGCTAGGCTTGAATGTTCTTCAAACTCAGCCGCTGCTTGAGCAGCAGAGGTAGGATCCTTAAATTTCATGTTCCAATTCCGCCTGCCAACCGAACAATTACCATTACCATCTCGAGGAAATGATTGCCCATGTTCCAATCTTTCATCCTTGAAACCTAAGTGGCATGAACCACCATCATCCACACAATATAACGCTTGAATGTTCTGCAAACTCAGCCGCTGCTTGAGAAGCTGAGGTAGCATCCTTAAATTTCATGTTCCAATTCTGCATGCCAACCAAAAAATTACCATTACCCTCTACAGGAAATGATTGCCCATGATCCAACCTTTCATACTTGAAACCTAAGTGGCTTGAACCACCATCATCAACACAATATTTCCTTAAAAGTTCTACAACAGCTATGGCAGCTAGGCTTGAATGTTCTGCAAACTCAGCCACTGCTTGAGCATCAGAGGTAGCATCCTTAAATTTCATGATCCAATTTTGCCTACCAACAGAAAAATTACCATAACCATCTCTAGGAAATGATTGCCCATGTTCCAACCTTTGATTATTGAAACCTATGTGGCATGAACCACAATCATCAACACAATATTGCCTTTAAAGTTCTACAACAGCTCTGGTAGCTAGGCTTGAATGTTCTGCAAACTCAGCCGCTGCTTGAACAGCAGAGGTAGCATCCCTAAATTTCATGTTCCAATTCTGCCTGCCAACCAAAAAATTACCATTACCATCTCCAGGAAATGTTTGCCCATGTTCCAACCTTTCATTCTTGAAATCTAAGTGGCATGAACCACCATTATCAACACAATATTGCCTTTAAAGTACTACAATAGCTATGGCAGCTAGGCTTGCATGTTCTACAAACTCAGCCGTTGCTTGATCAGCAGAAGAAGCATCCTTAAATTTCATGTTCCAATTCTGCCTGCCAACAGAAAAATTACCATTACCATCTCCAGAAAATGATTGCCCATGTTCCAACCTTTCATACTTGTAACCTAAGTGGCATGAACCACCATCATCCACACGATATTGCGCTTGAATGTTCTGCAAAGCCAGCCGCTACTTGAGCAGCAGAGGTAGCATCCTTAAATTTCATGTTCCAATTCTGCATGCCAACCAAACAATTACCATTACCATCTCCAGGAAATGATTTCCCATGTTCCAACCTTTCATACTTGAAACCTAAGTGGCATGAACCACCATCATCAACACAATATTGCATTAAAAGTTCTACAACAGCTGTGGCACCTAGGTTTGCATGCTCTGCAAAGTCAGTTGCTGCTTGAGCAACAGAGGTAGCATCCTTACATTTCATGTTCCAATTATGCCTGCCAACAGAAAAATTACCATTACCATCTCCAGAAAATGATTGCCCATGTTCCAACATTTCATCCTTGAAACCTAAGTGGCATGAACCTCCATCATCAACAAAATATTTCCTTGAAAGTTCTACAACAGCTATGGAAGCTAGGCTTGAATGTTCTTCAAACTCAGCCGCTGCTTGAGCAGCAGAGGTAGGATCCTTAAATTTCATGTTCCAATTCCGCCTGCCAACCGAAAAATTACCATTACCATCTCGAGGAAATGATTGCCCATGTTCCAACCTTTCATCCTTGAAATCTAAGTGGCATGAACCCCCATCATCAACACAATATTGCGGTTGAATGTTCTGCAAACTCAGCCGCTGCTTGAGCAGCAGAGGTAGCATCCTTAAATTTCATGTTCCAATTCTGCATGCCAACCAAACAATTACCATTAGCATATCCAGGAAATGATTGTCCATGTTCCAACCATTCATACTTGAAACCTAAGTGGCATGAACCACCTTCATCCACAAAATATTGCGTTTGAATATTCAGCAAACTCAGCCGCTGCTTAAGCAGCAAAGGTAGCATCCTTAAATTTCATGTTCCAATTCTGCATGCCAACCAAAAAATTACCATTACCATCTCCAGGAAATGATTGCCCATGTTCCAACCTTTCATACTTGATCCCTAAGTGGCATGAACCACCATCATCAGCACAATATTGCGTTAAAAGTTCTACAACAGCTCTGGCACCTAGGTTTGCATGCTCTGCAAAGTCAGCCGCAACTTGAGCAGCAGAGGTAGCATCCTTAAATTTCATGATCCAATTTTGCCTGCCAACAGAAAAATTACCATAACCATCTCTAGGAAATGATTGTCCATGTTCCAAACTTTCATCCTTGAAACCTAAGTGGCATGAACCACCATCATTAACACAATATTGCCTTTAAAGTTCTACAACAGCTCTGGCAGCTAGGCTTGAATGTTCTGCAAACTCAGCCGCTGCTTGAGCAGCAGAGGCAGCATCCTTAAATTTCATGTTCCAATTTTCCCTGCCAACAGAAAAATTACCATTACCATCTCTAGGAAATGATTGCCCATGTTCCAACCTTTCATACTTGGAACCTAAGTGGCATGAACCACCATCATCCACACAATATAGCGCTTGAATGTTCTGCAAACTCAGCCGCTGCTTGAGAAGCTGAGGTAGCATCCTTAAATTTCATGTTCCAATTCTGCATGCCAACCATAAAATTACTATTACCCTCTACAGGAAATGATTGCCCATGATCCACCCTTTACTACTTGAAACCTAAGTGGCTTGAACCACCATCATCAACACAATATTTCCTTGAAAGTTCTACAACAGCTATGGCAGCTAGGCTTGAATGTTCTGCAAACTCAGCCACTGCTTGAGCATCAGAGGTAGCATCCTTAAATTTCATGATCCAATTTTGCCTACCAACAGAAAAATTACCATAACCATCTCTAGGAAATGATTGCGCATGTTCCAACCTTTGATTCTTGAAACCTAAGTGGCATGAACCACAATCATCAACACAATATTGCCTTTAAAGTTCTACAACAGCTCTGGCAGCTAGGCTTGAATGTTCTGCAAACTCAGCCGCTGCTTGAGCAGCAGAGGTAGCATCCTTAAATTTCATGTTCCAATTCTGCCTGCCAACCCAAAAATTACCATTACCATCTCCAGGAAATGTTTGCCCATGTTCCAACCTTTCATCCTTGAAATCTAAGTGGCATGAACCAGCATCATCAACGCAATATTTCCTTTAAAGTACTACAATAGCTATGGCAGCTAGGCTTGCATGTTCTGCAAACTCAGCCATTACTTGAGCAGCAAAGGAAGCATCCTTAAATTTCATGTTCCAATTCTGCCTGCCAACAGAAAAATTACCATTACCATCTCCAGGAAATGATTGCCCATGTTCCAACCTTTCATACTTGAAACCTAAGTGGCATGAACCACCATCATCCACACAATATTGCGCTTGAATGTTCTGCAAAGTCAGCCGCTACTTGAGCAGCAGAGGTAGCATCCTTAAATTTCATGTTCCAATTCTGCATGCCAACCAAACAATTACCATTACCATCTCCAGGAAATGATTTCCCATGTTCCAACCTTTCATACTTGAAACCTAAGTGGCATGAACCACCATCATCAACACAATATTGCATTAAAAGTTCTACAACAGCTGTGGCACCTAGGTTTGCATGCTCTGCAAAGTCAGTTGCTGCTTGAGCAACAGAGGTAGCATCCTTACATTTCATGTTCCAATTATGCCTGCCAACAGAAAAATTACCATTACCATCTCCAGAAAATGATTGCCCATGTTCCAACATTTCATCCTTGAAACCTAAGTGGCATGAACCACCATCATCAACACAATATTGCCTTGAAAGTTCTACAACAGCTATGGCAGCTAGGCTTGAATGTTCTTCAAACTCAGCCGTTGCTTGAGCAGCAGAGGAAGCATCCTTAAATTTCATGTTCCAATTCTGCCTGCCAACAGAAAAATTACCATTACCATCTCCAGGAAATGATTGCCCATGTTCCCACCTTTCATACTTGAAACCTAAGTGGCATGAACCACTATCATCCATACAATATTGCGCTTGAATGTTCTGCAAAGTCAGCCGCTACTTGAGCAGCAGAGGTAGCATCCTTAAATTTCATGTTCCAATTCTGCATGCCAACCAAACAATTACCATTACCATCTCCAGGAAATGATTGCCCATGTTCCAACCTTTCATACTTGATCCCTAAGTGGCATGAACCACCATCATCAACACAATATTGCATTAAAAGTTCTACAACAACTGTGGCACCTAGGTTTGCATGCTCTGCAAAGTCAGTTGCTGCTTGAGCACCAGAGGTAGCATCCTTACATTTCATGTTCCAATTATGCCTGCCAACAGAAAAATTACCATTACCATCTCCAGCAAATGATTGCCCATGTTCCAACATTTCATCCTTGAAACCTAAGTGGCATGAACCACCATCATCAACACAATATTGCCTTGAAAGTTCTACAACAGCTATGGCAGCTAGGCTTGAATTTTCTTCAAACACAGCCGCTACTTGAGCAGTAGAGGTAGGATCCTTAAATTTCATGTTCCAATTCCGCCTGCCAACCGAACAATTACCATTACCATCTCGAGTAAATGATTGGCCATGTTCCAACCTTTCATCCTTGAAATCTAAGTGGCATGAACCCCCATCATCAACACAATATTGCGGTTGAATGTTCTGCAAACTCAGCCGCTGCTTGAGCAGTAGAGGTAGCATCCTTAAATTTCATGTTCCAATTCTGCATGCCAACCAAATAATTACCATTTGCATCTCCAGGAAATGATTGCCCATGTTCCAACCATTCATACTTGAAACCTAAGTGGCATGAACCACCTTCATCCACAAAATATTGCGTTTGAATATTCTGCAAACTCAGCCGCTGCTTGAGCAGCAGAGGTAGCATCCTTACATTTCATGTTCCAATTATGCCTGCCAACAGAAAAATTACCATTACCATCTCCAGAAAATGATTGCCCATGTTCCAACATTTCATCCTTGAAACCTAAGTGGCATGAACCACCATCATCAACACAATATTGCCTTGAAAGTTCTACAACAGCTATGGCAGCTAGGCTTGAATGTTCTTCAAACTCAGCCGTTGCTTGAGCAGCAGAGGAAGCATCCTTAAATTTCATGTTCCAATTCTGCCTGCCAACAGAAAAATTACCATTACCATCTCCAGGAAATGATTGCCCATGTTCCCACCTTTCATACTTGAAACCTAAGTGGCATGAACCACCATCATCCATACAATATTGCGCTTGAATGTTCTGCAAAGTCAGCCGCTACTTGAGCAGTAGAGGTAGCATCCTTAAATTTCATGTTCCAATTCTGCATGCCAACCAAACAATTACCATTACCATCTCCAGGAAATGATTGCCCATGTTCCAACCTTTCATACTTGATCCCTAAGTGGCATGAACCACCATCATCAACACAATATTGCATTAAAAGTTGTACAACAACTGTGGCACCTAGGTTTGCATGCTCTGCAAAGTCAGTTGCTGCTTGAGCACCAGAGGTAGCATCCTTACATTTCATGTTCCAATTATGCCTGCCAACAGAAAAATTACCATTACCATCTCCAGCAAATGATTGCCCATGTTCCAACATTTCATCCTTGAAACCTAAGTGGCGTGAACCACCATCATCAACACAATATTGCCTTGAACGTTCTACAACAGCTATGGCAGCTAGGCTTGAATTTTCTTCAAACACAGCTGCTACTTGAGCAGTAGAGGTAGGATCCTTAAATTTCATGTTCCAATTCCGCCTGCCAACCGAAAAATTACCATTACCATCTCGAGTAAATGATTGGCCATGTTCCAACCTTTCATCCTTGAAATCTAAGTGGCATGAACCCCCATCATCAACACAATATTGCGGTTGAATGTTCTGCAAACTCAGCCGCTGCTTGAGCAGTAGAGGTAGCATCCTTAAATTTCATGTTCCAATTCTGCATGCCAACCAAATAATTACCATTTGCATCTCCAGGAAATGACTGCCCATGTTCCAACCATTCATACTTGAAACCTAAGTGGCATGAACCACCTTCATCCACAAAATATTGCGTTTGAATATTCTGCAAACTCAGCCGCTGCTTGAGCAGCAGAGGTAGCATCCTTAAATTTCATGTTCCAATTCTGCATGCCAACCAAACAATTACCATTACCCTCTCCAGGAAATGATTGCCCATGATCCAACCTTTCATACTTGAAACCTAAGTGGCTTGAACCACCATCATCAACACAATATTTCCTTGAAAGTTCTACAACAGCTATGGCAGCTAGGCTTGAATGTTCTGCAAACTCAGCCGCTACTTGAGCAGCAGAGGTAGCATCCTTAAATTTCATGTTCCAATTCTCCCTGCCAACAGAAAAATTACCATTACCATCTCCAGGAAATGATTTCCCATGTTCCAACCTTTCATACTTGAAACCTAAGTGGCATGAACCACCATCATCCACACAATATAGTGCTTGAATGTTCTACAAACTCAGCCGCTGCTTGAGAAGCTGAGGTAGCATCCTTAAATTTCATGTTCCAATTATGCATGCCAACCAAAAAATTACTATTACCCTCTACAGGAAATGATTGCCCATGATCCAACCTTTCATACTTGAAACCTAAGTGGCTTGAACCACCATCATTAACACAATATTTCCTTGAAAGTTCTACAACAGCTATGGCAGCTAGGCTTGAATGTTCTCCAAACTCAGCCACTGCTTGAGCATCAGAGGTAGCATCCTTAAATTTCATGATCCAATTTTGCCTACCAACAGAAAAATTACCATAACCATCTCTAGGAATTGATTGCCCATGTTCCAACCTTTGATTCTTGAAATCTAAGTGGCATGAACCACAATCATCAACACAATATTGCCTTTAAAGTTCTACAATAGCTGTAGCAGCTAGGCTTGAATGTTCTGCAAACTCAGCCGCTGCTTGAGCAGCAGAGGTAGCATCCTTAAATTTCATGTTCCAATTCTGCCTGCCAACCAAAAAATTACCATTACCATCTCCAGGAAATGTTTGACCATGTTCCAACCTTTCATCCTTGAAATCTCTAAGTGGCATGAACCACCATCATCAACACAATATTGCCTTTAAAGTACTACAATAGCTATGGCAGCTAGGCTTGCATGTTCTGCAAACTCAGCCGTTGCTTGAGCAGCAGAGGAGGCATCCTTAAATTTCATGTTCCAATTCTACCTGCCAACAGAAAAATTACCATTACCATCTCCAGGAAATGATTGCCCATGTTCCAACCTTTCATACTTGAAACCTAAGTGGCATGAACCACCATCATCAACACAATATTGCGCTTGAATGTTCTGCAAAGTCAGCCGCTACTTGAGCAGCAGAGGTAGCATCCTTAAATTTCATGTTCCAATTCTGCCTGCCAACCAAAAAATTACCATTACCATCTCCAGGAAATGTTTGACCATGTTCCAACCTTTCATCCTTGAAATCTCTAAGTGGCATGAACCACCATCATCAACACAATATTGCCTTTAAAGTACTACAATAGCTATGGCAGCTAGGCTTGCATGTTCTGCAAACTCAGCCGTTGCTTGAGCAGCAGAGGAGGCATCCTTAAATTTCATGTTCCAATTCTACCTGCCAACAGAAAAATTACCATTACCATCTCCAGGAAATGATTGCCCATGTTCCAACCTTTCATACTTGAAACCTAAGTGGCATGAACCACCATCATCAACACAATATTGCGCTTGAATGTTCTGCAAAGTCAGCCGCTACTTGAGCAGCAGAGGTAGCATCCTTAAATTTCATGTTCCAATTCTGCATGCCAACAAAACAATTACCATTACCATCTCCAGGAAATGATTTCCCATGTTCCAACCTTTCATACTTGAAACCTAAGTGGCATGAACCACCATCATCAACACAATATTGCATTAAATGTTCTACAATAGCTGTGGCACCTAGGTTTGCATGCTCTGCAAAGTCAGTTGCTGCTTGAGCAACAGAGGTAGCATCCTTACATTTCATGTTCCAATTCCGCCTGCCAACCGAAAAATTTCCATTACTATCTCGAGGAAATGATTGCCCATGTTCCAACCTTTCATCCTTGAAATCTAAGTGGCATGAACCCCCATCATCAACACAATATTGCGGTTGAATTTTCTGCAAACTCAGCCGCTGCTTGAGCAGCAGAGGTTGCATCCTTAAATTTCATGTTCCAATTCTGCATGCCAACCAAACAATTACCATTAGCAGATCCAGCAAATGATTGCCCATGTTCCAACCATTCATACTTGAAACCTAAGTGGCATGAACCACCTTCATCCACAAAATATTGCGTTTGAATATTCTGCAAACTCAGCCGCTGCTTGAGCAGCAAAGGTAGCATCCTTAAATTTCATGTTCCAATTCTGCATGCCAACCAAAAAATTACCATTACCATCTCCAGGAAATTGATTGCCCATGTTCCAACTTTTCATACTTGATCCCTAAGTGGCATGAACCACCATCATCAACACAATATTGCGTTAAAAGTTCTACAACAGTTCTGGCACCTAGGTTTGCATGCTCTGCAAAGTCAGTCGCAGCTTGAGCAGCAGAGGTAGCATCCTTAAATTTCATGTTCCAATTTTGCCTGCCAACAGAAATATTTCCATAACCATCTCTAGGAAATGATTGCCCATGTCCCAAACTTTCATCCTTGAAACCTAAATGGCATAAACCACCATCATGATCACAATATTGCCTTTAAAGTTCTACAACAGCTCTGGCAGCTAGGCTTGAATGTTCTGCAAACTCAGCCGCTGCTTGAGCAGCAGCGGTAGCATCCTTAAATTTCATGTTCCAATTTTGCCTGCCAACCAAAGAATTACCATTACCATCTCCAGGAAATGATTGCCCATGTTCCAACCTTTCATCCTTGAAATCTAAGTGGCATGAACCACCATCATCAACACAATATTGCCTTTAAAGTTCTACAATAGTTATGGCAGCTAGGCTTGCATGTTCTGGAAACTCAGCCGCTGCTTGTGCAGCAGAGGTAGCATCCTTAAATTTCATGTTCCAATTCTCCCTGCCAACAGAAAAATTACCATTACCATCTGCAGGAAATGATTGCCCATGTTCCAACCTTTCATACTTGAAACCTAAGTGGCATGAACCACCATCATCCACACAATATAGCGCTTGAATGTTCTGCAAACTCAGCCGCCGCTTGAGAAGCTGAGGTAGCATCCTCAAATTTCATGTTCCAATTCTGCATGCCAACCAAACAATTACCATTTCCCTCTACAGGAAATGATTGCCCATGATCCAACCTTTCATACTTGAAACCTAAGTGGCTTGAACCACCATCATCAACACAATATTTCCTTGAAAGTTCTACAACAGCTATGGCAGCTAGGCTTGAATGTTCTGCAAACTCAGCCACTGCTTGAGCATCAGAGGTAGCATCCTTAAATTTCATGATCCAATTTTCCTACCAATAGAAAAATTACCATAACCATCTCTAGGAAATGATTGCCCATGTTCCAACCTTTGATTCTGGAAACCTAAGTGGCATGAACCACAATCATCAACACAATATTGCCTTTAAAGTTCTACAACAGCTCTGGCAGCTAGGCTTGAATGTTCTGCAAACTCAGCCGCTGCTTGAGCAGCAGAGGTAGCATCCTTAAATTTCATGTTCCAATTCTGCCTGCCAACCAAAAAATTACCATTACCATCTCCAGGAAATGTTTGCCCATGTTCCAACCTTTCATCCTTGAAATATAAGTGGCATGAACCACCATCATCAACACAATATTGCCTTTAAAGTTCTACAATAGTTATGGCAGCTAGGCTTGCATGTTCTGGAAACTCAGCCGCTGCTTGTGCAGCAGAGGTAGCATCCTTAAATTTCATGTTCCAATTCTCCTGCCTACAGAAAAATTACCATTACCATCTCCAGGAAATGATTGCCCATGTTCCAACCTTTCATACTTGAAACCTAAGTGGCATGAACCGCCATCATCCACACAATATAGCGCTTGAATGTTCTGCAAACTCAGCCGCTGCTTGAGAAGCTGAGGTAGCATTCTTAAATTTCATGTTCCAATTCTGCATGCCAACCAAAATATTACCATTACCCTCTACAGGAAATGATTGCCCATGATCCAACCTTTCATACTTGAAACCTAAGTGGCTTGAACCACCATCATCAACACAATATTTCCTTGAAAGTTTTACAACAGCTATGGCAGCTAGGCTTGAATGTTCTGCAAACTCAGCCACTGCTTGAGCATCACAGGTAGCTTCCTTAAATTTCATGATCCAATTTTGCCTACCAATAGAAACATTACCATAACCATCTCTAGGAAATGATTGCCCATGTTCCAACCTTTGATTCTTGAAACCTAAGTGGCATGAACCACAATCATCAACACAATATTGCCTTTAAAGTTCTACAACAGCTCTGGCAGCTAGGCTTGAATGTTCTGCAAACTCAGCCGCTGCTTGAGCAGCAGAGGTAGCATCCTTAAATTTCATGTTCCAATTCTGCCTGCCAACCAAAAAATTACCATTACCATCTCCAAGAAATGTTTGCCCATGTTCCAACCTTTCATCCTTGAAATCTAAGTGGCATTAACCACCATCATCAACACAATATTGCCTTTAAAGTACTACAATAGCTATGGCAGCTAGGCTTGCATGTTCTGCAAACTCAGCCGTTGCTTGAGCAGCAGAGGAAGCATCCTTAAATTTCATGTTCCAATTCTGCCTGCCAACAGAAAAATTACACTTACCATCTCCAGGAAATGATTGCCCATGTTGCAACCTTTCATACTTGAAACCTAAGTGGCATGAACCACCATCATCCACACAATATTGCGCTTGAATGTTCTGCAAAGTCAGCCGCTACTTGAGCAGCAGAGGTAGCATCCTTAAATTTCATGTTCTAATTCTGCATGCCGACCAAACAATTACCATTACCATCTCCAGGAAATGATTTCCCATGTTCCAACCTTTCATCCTTGAAAACCAAGTGGCATGAACCATCATCATCAACATAATATTGCCTTGAAAGTTCTACAACAGCTCTGGCAGCTAGGCTTGAATGTTCTACAAACTCAGCCGTTGCTTGAGCAGCAGAGGTAGCATCCTTACATTTCATGTTCCAATTATGCCTGCCAACAGAAAAATTACCATTACCATCTCCAGAAAATGATTGCCCATGTTCCAACATTTCATCCTTGAAACCTAAGTGGCATGAACCACCATCATCAACACAATATTGCCTTGAAAGTTCTACGACAGCTATGGCAGCTAGGCTTGAATGTTCTTCAAACTCAGTTGCTGCTTGAGCAGCAGAGGTAGGATCCTTAAATTTCATGTTCCAATTCCGCCTGCCAACAGAAAAATTACCATTACCATTTCCAGGAAATGATTACCCATGTTCCAACCTTTCATACTTGAAACCTAAGTGGCATGAACCACCATCATCCACACAATATAGCGCTTGAATGTTCTGCAAACTCAGCTGCTGCTTGAGAAGCTGAGGTAGCATTCTTAAATTTCATGTTTCCATTCTGCATGCCAGCCAAAATATTACCATTACCCTCTACAGGAAATGATTGCCCATGATCCAACCTTTCATACTTGAAACCTAAGTGGCTTGAACCACCATCATCAACACAATATTTCCTTGAAAGTTCTACAACAGCTATGGCAGCTAGGATTGAATGTTCTGCAAACTCAGCCACTGCTTGAGCATCAGAGGTAGCATCCTTAAATTTCATGATCCAATTTTGCCTACCAACAGAAAAATTACCATAACCATCTCTAGGAAATGATTGCCCATGTTCCAACCTTTGATTCTTGAAACCTAAGTGGCATGAACCACAATCATCAACACAATATTGCCTTTAAAGTTCTACAACAGCTCTGGCAGCTAGGCTTGAATGTTCTGCAAACTCAGCCGCTGCTTGAGCAGCAGAGGTAGCATCCTTAAATTTCATGTTCCAATTTTGCCTGCCAACCAATAAATTACCATTACCATCTCCAGGAAATGTTTGCCCATGTTCCAACCTTTCATCCTTGAAATCTAAGTGGCATTAACCACCATTATCAACACAATATTGCCTTTAAAGTACTACAATAGCTATGGCAGCTAGGCTTGCATGTTCTACAAACTCAGCCGTTGCTTGAGCAGCAGAGGAAGCATCCTTAAATTTCATGTTCCAATTCTGCCTGCCAACAGAAAAATTACCATTACCATCTCCAGGAAATGATTGCCCATGTTGCAACCTTTCATACTTGAAACCTAAGTGGCATGAACCACCATCATCCACACAATATTGCGCTTGAATGTTCTGCAAAGTCAGCCGCTACTTGAGCAGCAGAGGTAGCATCCTTAAATTTCATGTTCTAATTCTGCATGCCAACCAAACAATTACCATTACCATCTCCAGGAAATGATTGCCCATGTTCCAACCATTCACACTTGAAACCTAAGTGGCAAGAACCACCTTCATCCACAAAATATTGCGTTTGAATATTCTGCAACCTCAGACGCTGCTTGAGCAGCAAAGGTAGCATCCTTAAATTTCATGTTCCAATTCTGCATGCCAACCAAAAAATTACCATTACCATCTCCACGAAATGATTGCCCATGTTCCAAACTTTCATCCTTGAAAACCAAGTGGCATGAACCACCATCATCAACATAATATTGCCTTGAAAGTTCTACAACAGCTCTGGCAGCTAGGCTTGAATGTTCTACAAACTCAGCCGCTGCTTGAGCAGCAGAGGTAGCATCCTTACATTTCATGTTCCAATTATGCCTGCCAACAGAAAAGTTACCATTACCATCTCCAGAAAATGATTGCCCATGTTCCAACATTTCATCCCTGAAACCTAAGTGGCATGAACCACCATCATCAACACAATATTGCCTTGAAAGTTCTACGACAGTTATGGCAGCTAGGCTTGAATGTTCTTCAAACTCAGTCGCTACTTGAGCAGCAGAGGTAGGATCCTTAAATTTCATGTTCCAATTCCGCCTGCCAACCGAAAAATTACCATTACCATCTCGAGGAAATGATTGCCCATGTTCCAACGTTTCATCCTTGAAATCTAAGTGGCATGCACCCCCATCATCAACACAATATTGCGGTTGAATGTTCTGCAAATTCAGCCGCTGCTTGAGCAGCAGAGGTAGCATCCTTAAATTTCATGTTCCAATTCTGCATGCCAACCAAACAATTACCATTAGCATCTCCAGGAAATGATTGCCCATGTTCCAACCATTCATACTTGAAACCTAAGTGGCAAGAACCACCTTCATCCACAAAATATTGCGTTTGAATATTCTGCAACCTCAGACGCTGCTTGAGCAGCAAAGGTAGCATCCTTAAATTTCATGTTCCAATTCTGCATGCCAACCAAAAAATTACCATTACCATCTCCACGAAATGATTGCCCATGTTCCAAACTTTCATCCTTGAAAACCAAGTGGCATGAACCACCATCATCAACATAATATTACCTTGAAAGTTCTACAACAGCTCTGGCAGCTAATCTTGAATGTTCTGCAAACTCAGCCGCTGCTTGAGCAGCAGAGGTAGCATCCTTAAATTTCATGTTCCAATTTTGCCTGCCAACCGAAAAATTTCCATTACCATCTCCAGGAAATGATTGCCCATGTTCCAACCTTTCATCTTTGAAATCTAAGTGACATGAACCACCATCATCAACACAATATTGCCTTTAAAGTTCTACAATAGTTATAGCAGCTAGGCTTGTATGTTCTGGACACTCAGCTGCTGCTTGTGCAGCAGAGGTAGCATCCTTAAATTTCATGTTCCAATTCTCCCTGTCAACAGAAAAATTGCCATTACTATCTCTAGGAAATGATTGCCCATGTTCCAACCTTTCATCCTTGAAATCTAAGTGGCATGCACCCCCATCATCAACACAATATTGCGGTTGAATGTTCTGCAAACTCAGCCGCTGCTTGAACAGCAGAGGTAGCATCCTTAAATTTCATGTTCCAATTCTGCATGCCAACCAAACAATTACCATTAGCATCTCCAGGAAATGATTGCCCATGTTCCAACCATTCATACTTGAAACCTAAGTGGCATGAACCACCTTCATCCACAAAATATTGCGTTTGAATATTCTGCAAACTCAGCCGCTGCTTGAGCAGCAAAGGTAGCATCCTTAAATTTCATGTTCCAATTCTGCATGCCAACCAAAAAATTACCATTACCATCTCCAGGAAATGATTGCCCACGTTCCAACCTTTCATACTTGATCCCTAAGTGGCATGAACCACCATCATCAACACAATGTTGCGTTAAAAGTTCTACAACAGCTCTGGCACCTAGGTTTGCATGCTCTGCAAAGTCAGTCGCAGCTTGAGCAGCAGAGGTAGCATCCTTAAATTTCATGTTCCAATTCCGCCTGCCAACCAAAAAATTACCATTACCATCTTGAGGAAATGATTGCCCATGTTCCAACCTTTCATCCTTGAAATATAAGTGGCATGAACCCCCATCATCAACACAATATTGCGGTTGAATGTTCTGCAAACTCAGCCGCTGCTTGAGCAGCAGAGGTAGCATCCTTAAATTTCATGTTCCAATTCTGCATGCCAACCAAACAATTACCATTAGCATCTCCAGGAAATGATTGCCCATGTTCCAACCATTCATACTTGAAACCTAAGTGGCATGAAACACCTTCATCCACAAAATATTGCGTTTGAATATTCTGCAAACTCAGCCGCTGCTTGAGCAGCAGAGGTAGCATCCTTAAATTTCATGTTCCAATTCTGCATGCCAACAAAAAAATTACCATTACCCTCTCCAGGAAATGATTGCCCATGATCCAACCTTTCATACTTGAAACCTAAGTGGCTTGAACCACCATCATCAACACAATATTTCCTTGAAAGTTCTACAACAGCTATGGCAGCTAGGCTTGAATGTTCTGCAAACTCAGCCACTGCTTGAGCGTCAGAGGTAGCATCCTTAAATTTCATGATCCAATTTTGCCTACCAACAAAAAAATTACCATAACCATCTCTAGGAAATGATTGCCCATGTTCCAACCTTTCATCCTTGAAATCTAAGTGGCATGCACCCCCATCATCAACACAATATTGCAGTTGAATGTTCTGCAAATTCAGCCGCTGCTTGAGCAGCAGAGGTAGCATCCTTAAATTTCATGTTCCAATTCTGCATGCAACCAAACAATTACCATTAGCATCTCCAGGAAATGATTGCCCATGTTCCAACCATTCATACTTGAAACCTAAGTGGCATGAACCACCTTCATCCACAAAATATTGCGTTTGAATATTCTGCAACCTCAGCCGCTGCTTGAGCAGCAAAGGTAGCATCCTTAAATTTCATGTTCCAATTCTGCATGCCAACCAAAAAATTACCATTACCATCTCCAGGAAATGATTGCCCATGTTCCAACCTTTTATCCTTGAACACCAAGTGGCATGAACCACCATCATCAACATAATATTGCCTTAAAAGTTCTACAACAGATCTGGCAGCTAGGCTTGAATGTTCTGCAAACTCAGCCGCTGCTTGAGCAGCAGAGGTAGCATCCTTAAATTTCATGTTCCAATTTTGCCTGCCAACCGAAAAATTTCCATTACCACCTCCAGGAAATGATTGCCCATGTTCCAAACTTTCATCCTTGAAATCTAAGTGACATGAACCACCATCATCAACACAATATTGCCTTTAAAGTTCTACAACAGCTATGGCAGCTAGGCTTGAATGTTCTTCAAACTCAGCCGCTGCTTGAGCAGCAGAGGTAGGAGCCTTAAATTTCATGTTCCAATTCCGCCTGCCAACCGAAAAATTACCATTACCATCTCGAGGAAATGATTGCCCATGTTCCAACCTTTCATCCTTGAAATCTAAGTGGCATGCACCCCCATCATCAACACAATATTGCGGTTGAATGTTCTGCAAACTCAGCCGCTGCTTGAGCAGCAGAGGTAGCATCCTTAAATTTCATGTTCCAATTCTGCATGCCAACCAAACAATTACCATTAGCATCTCCAGGAAATGATTGCCAATGTTCCAACCATTCATACTTGAAACCTAAGTGGCATGAACCACCTTCATCCACAAAATATTGCGTTTGAATATTCTGCAAACTCAGCCGCTGCTTGAGCAGCAAAGGTAGCATCCTTAAATTTCATGTTCCAATTCTGCATGCCAACCAAAAAATTACCATTACCATCTCCAGGAAATGATTGCCCATGTTCCAACCTTTCATACTTGATCCCTAAGTGGCATGAACCACCATCATCAACACAATGTTGCGTTAAAAGTTCTACAACAGCTCTGGCACCTAGGTTTGCATGCTCTGCAAAATTTCATGTTCCAATTTTGCCTGCCAACAGAAAAATTACCATAACCATCTATAGGAAATGATTGCCCATGTTCCAAACTTTCATCCTTGAAACCTAAGTGGCATGAACCACCATCATCAACACAATATTGCCTTGAAAGTTCTACAATAGCTATGGCAGCTAGGCTTGAATGTTCTGCAAACTCAGCCGCTGCTTGAGCAGCAGAGGTAGGAGCCTTAAATTTCATGTTCCAATTCCGCCTGCCAACCGAAAAATTACCATTACCATCTCGAGGAAATGATTGCCCATGTTCCAACCTTTCATCCTTGAAATCTAAGTGGCATGAACCCCCATCATCAACACAATATTGCGGTTGAATGTTCTGCAAACTCAGCCGCTGCTTGAGCAGCAGAGGTAGCATCCTTAAATTTCATGTTCCAATTCTGCATGCCAACCAAACAATTACCATTAGCATCTCCAGGAAATGATTGCCCATGTTCCAACCATTCAAACTTGAAACCTAAGTGGCATGAACCACCTTCATCCACAAAATATTGCGTTTAAATATTCTGCAAACTCAGCCGCTGCTTGAGTAGCAGAGGTAGCATCCTTAAATTTCATGTTCCAATTCTGCATGCCAACCAAAAAATTACCATTACCCTCTCCAGGAAATGATTGCCCATGATCCAACCTTTCATACTTGAAACCTAAGTGGCTTGAACCACCATCATCAACACAATATTTCCTTGAAAGTTCTACAACAGCTATGGCAGCTAGGCTTGAATGTTCTGCAAACTCAGCCACTGCTTGAGCGTCAGAGGTAGCATCCTTAAATTTCATGATCCAATTTTGCCTACCAACAGAAAAATTACCATAACCATCTCTAGGAAATGATTGCCCATGTTCCAACCTTTTATTCTTGAAACCTAAGTGGCATGGCCCACAATCATCAACACAATATTGCCTTTAAAGTTCTACAACAGCTATGGCAGCTAGGCTTGAATGTTCTGCAAACTCAGCCGCTGCTTGAGCAGCAGAGGTAGCATCCTTAAATTTCATGTTCCAATTCTGCCTGCCAACCAAAAAATTACCATTACCATCTCCAGGAAATGTTTACCCATGCTCCAACCATTCATCCTTGAAATCTAAGTGGCATGAACCACCATCATCAACACAATATTGCCTTTAAAGTACTACAATAGCTATGGCAGCTAGGCTTGCATGTTCTGCAAACTCAGCCGTTGCTTGAGCAGCAGAGGAAGCATCCTTAAATTTCATGTTCCAATTCTGCCTGCCAACAGAAAAATTACCATTACCATCTCCAGGAAATGATTGCCCATGTTCCAACCTTTCATACTTGAAACCTAAGTGGCATGAACCACCATCATCCACACAATATTGCGCTTGAATGTTCTGCAAAGTCAGCCGCTACTTGAGCAGCAGAGGTAGCATCCTTAAATTTCATGTTCCAATTCTGCATGCCAACCTAACAATTAACATTACCATCTCCAGGAAATGATTTCCCATGTTCCAACCTTTCATACTTGAAACCTAAGTGGCATGAACCACCATCATCAACACAATATTGCATTAAAAATTCTACAACAGCTGTGGCACCTAGGTTTGCATGCTCTACAAAGTCAGTTGCTGCTTGAGCAACAGAGGTAGCATCCTTACATTTCATGTTCCAATTATGCCTGCCAACAGAACAATTACCATTACCATCTCCAGAAAATGATTGCCCATGTTCCAACATTTCATCCTTGAAACCTAAGTGGCATGAACCACCATCATCAACACAATATTTCCTTGAAAGTTCTACAACAACTATGGCAGCTAGGCTTGAATGTTCTTCAAACTCAGTCGCTGCTTGAGCAGCAGAGGTAGGATCCTTAAATTTCATGTTCCAATTCTGCCTGCCAACCGAAAAATTACCATTACCATCTCGAGGAAATGATTGCCCATGTTCCAACCTTTCATCCTTTAAATCTAAGTGGCATGAACCCCCATCATCAACACAATATTGCGGTTGAATGTTTTGCAAACTCAGCCGCTGCTTGAGCAGCAGAGGTAGCATCCTTAAATTTCATGTTCCAATTCTGCATGCCAACCAAACAATTACCATTAGCATCTCCAGGAAATGATTGCCCATGTTCCAACCATTCATACTTGAAACCGAAGTGGCATGAACCACCTTCATCCACAAAATATTGCGTTTGAATATTCTGGAAATTCAGCCGCTGCTTGAGCAGCAAAGGTAGCATCCTTAAATTTCATGTTCCAATTCTGCATGCCAACCAAAAAATTACCATTACCATCTCCAGGAAATGATTGCCCATGTTCCAACCTTTCATCCTTGAAAACCAAGTGGCATGAACCACCATCATCAACATAATATTGCCTTGAAAGTTCTACAACAGCTCTGGCAGCTAGGCTTGAATGTTCTGCAAACTTAGCCGCTGCTTGAGCAGCAGAGGTAGCATCCTTAAATTTCATGTTCCAATTTTGCCTGCCAACCGAAAAATTTCCATTACCATCTCCAGGAAATGATTGCCCATGTTCCAACCTTTCATCCTTGAAATCTAAGTGACATGAACCACCATCATCAACACAATATTGCCTTTAAAGTTCTACAATAGTTATAGCAGCTAGGCTTGTATGCTCTGGAAACTCAGCTGCTGCTTGT
The DNA here is from genome assembly GCF_000390325.3 of Nicotiana tomentosiformis. Lineage (NCBI taxonomy): Eukaryota > Viridiplantae > Streptophyta > Magnoliopsida > Solanales > Solanaceae > Nicotiana > Nicotiana tomentosiformis. The sequence goes on from NW_027174561.1 coordinate 1,377,818, forward strand.
GCAGCAGAGGTAGCATCCTTAAATTTCATGTTCCAATTCTCCCTGCCAACAGAAAATTTACCATTACCATCTCTAGGAAATGATTGCCCATGTTCCAACCTTTCATAATTGAAACCTAAGTGGCATGAACTACCATCATCCACACAATATTGCGCTTGAATGTTCTGCAAACTCAGCCGCTGCTTGAGCAGCAGAGGTAGCATCCTTAAATTTCATGTTCCAATTCTACATGCCAACAGAAAAATTACCATTACCATCTCTAGGAAATGATTTCCCATGTTCCAACCTTTCATTTTTGAAACCTAAGTGAGATGAACCACCATCATCCACACAATATTGCGCTTGAATGTTCTGCAAACTCAGCCACTGCATGAGTATCAGAGGTAGCATCCTTAAATTTCATGTTCCAATTTCGCCTACCAACAGAAACATTACCATAACTATCTCTAGGAAATGATTGCCCATGTTCCAACCTTTCATTCTTGAAACCTAAGTGGCATGAACCACCATCATCAACACAATATTGCCTTTAAAGTTTTACAACAGCTCTAGCAGCTAGGCTTAAAAGTTCTACAAACTCAGCCGCTGCTTGAGCAGCAGAGGTTGCATCCTTAAATTTCATGTTCCAATTCTGCCTGCCAACCGAAAAATTACCATTACCATCTCAAGGGAATGTTTGCCCATGTTCCAACCTTTCATCCTTGAAATCTAAGTGGCATGAACCACCATCATCAACACAATATTGCCTTTAAAGTTCTACAATAGCTATGGCAGCTAGGCTTGCATGTTCTGCAAACTCAACCGTTGCTTGAGCAGCAGAGGAAGTATCCTTAAATTTCATGTTCCAATTCTGCCTGCCAACAGAACAATTACCATTACCATCTCCAGGAAATGATTGCCCATGTTCCAACCTTTCATACTTGAAACCTAAGTGGCATGAACCACCATCATCCACACAATATTGCGCTTGAATGTTCTGCAAACTCAGCCGCTGCTTGAGCAGAAGAGGTAGCATCATTAAATTTCATGTTCCAATTCTGCATGCCAACCAAACAATTACCATTACCATCTCCAGGAAATGATTGCCCATGTTCCAACCTTTCATACTTGAAACTAAGTGGCATGAACCACCATCGTCAAAACAATATTGCATTAAAAGTTCTACAACAGCTTTGGCACCTAGGTTTGCATGCTCTGCAAAGTCAGTCGCTGCTTCAGCAACAGAGGTAGCATCCTTAAAATTCATGTTCCAATTATGCCTGCCAACAGAAAAATTACCATTACCATCTCCAGGAAATGATTGCCCATGTTCCAACATTTCATCCTTGAAACCTAAGTGGCATGAACCACCATCATCAGCACAATATTGCCTTGAAAGTTCTACAACAGCTATGGCAGCTAGGCTTGAATGTTCTTCAAACTCTGCCGCTGCTTTAGCAGCAGAGGTAGCATCCTTAAATTTCATGTTCCAATTCTGCCTCCCAACCGAAAAATTACCATTACCATCTCGAGGAAATGATTGCCCATGTTCCAACCTTTCATCATTGAAACCTAAGTGGCATGAACCACCATCATCAACACACTATTGCCTTGAAAGTTCTACAAAAGCTCTGGCGGCTAGACTTGCATATTCTGCAAACTCAGCCGTTGCTTAAGCAGCAGAGGTAGCATCCTTAAATTTCATGTTCCAATTCTGCCTGCCAAGAGAAAAATTACCATTACCATCTCTAGGAAATGATTGCCCATGCTCCAACCTTTCATCCTTGAAACCTAAGTGGCATGAACCACCATCATCAACACAATATTGCCTTTAAAGTTCTACAACTGCTCTGGTAGCTAGGCTTGAATGTTCTGCAAACTCAGCCGCTGCTTGAGCAGCAGAGGTAGCATCCTAAAATTTCATGTTCCAATTCTGCCTGCCAACCGAATAATTACCATTACCATCTCCAGGAAATGATTGCCCATGTTCCAACCTTTCATCCTTGGCATGAACCACCATCATCCACACAATATTGCACTTGAATGTTCTGCAAACTCAGCCGCTGCTTGAGCAGGTGAGGTAGCATCCTTAAATTGCATGTTCCAATTCTGCATACCAAACAAAATATTACCATTACCATCTCCAGGAAATGATTGCCCATGTTCCAACCTTTCATACTTGAAACCTAAGTGGCTTGGACCACCATCATCAACATAATATTTCCTTGAAAGTTCTACAACAGCTATGGCAGCTAGGCTTGAATGTTCTGCAAACTAAGCCACTGCTTGAGCATCAGAGGTAGCATCCTTAAATTTCATGTTCCAATTTTGCCTACCAACAGAAAAATTACCATAACCATCTCTAGGAAATGATTGCCCATGTTCCAACCTTTGATTCTTGAAACCTAAGTGGCATGAACCACCATCATTAACACAATATTACCTTTAAAGTTCTACAACAGCTCTGGCAGCTAGGCTTGAATGTTCTGCAAACTCAGCCGCTGCTTGAGCAGCAAAGGTAGCATCCTTAAATTTCATGTTCCAATTCTGCCTGCCAACCAAAAAATTACCATTACCATCTCCACGAAATGTTTGCCCATGTTCCAACATTTCATCCTTGAAATCTAAGTGGCATGAACCATCATCATCAACACAATATTGCCTTTAAAGTTCTACAATAGCTATGGCAGCTAGGCTTGCATGTTCTGCAAACTCAGCCGTTACTTGAGCAGCAGAGGAAGCATCCTTAAATTTCATGTTCCAATTCTGCCTGCCATAAGAAAAATTACCATTACCATCTCCAGGAAATGATTTCCCATGTTCCAACCTTTCATACTTGAAACCTAAGTGGCTTGAACCACCATCATCCACACAATATTACGCTTGAATATTCTGCAAACTCAGCCGCTGCTTGAGCAGCAGAGGTAGCATCCTTAAATTTCATGTTCCAATTCTGCATGCCAACCAAAAATTACCATTACCATCTCCAGGAAATGATTGCCCATATTCCAACCATTCATACTTGAAACCTAAGTGGCATGAACCACCTTCATCCACACAATATTACGCTTGAATATTCTGCAAACTCAGCCGCTGCTTGAGCAGCAGAGGTAGCATCCTTAAATTTCAGGTTCCAATTCTGCATGCCAACCAATATATTACCATTACCATCTCCAGGAAATGATTGCCCATGTTCTAACCTTTCATACTTGAAACCTAAGTGGCATGAAACACCATCATCAACTCAATATTGCATTAAAAGTTCTACAACAACTTTGGCACCTAGGTTTGCATGCTCTGCAAAGTAGGTCGCTGCTTGAGCAGCAGTGGTAGCATCCTTAAATTTCATGTTCCAATTTTGCCTGCCAACAGAAAAATTACTATAACCATCTCTAGGAAATGATTGCCCATGTTCCAACCTTTCATCCATGAAACCTAAGTGGCATGAACCACCATCATCAACACAATATTGCCTTTAAAGTTCTACAACAGCTCTGGCAGATAGGCTTGAATGTTCTGCAAACTTAGCCGCTTCTTGAGCAGCAGAGGTAGCATCCTTAAATTTCATGTTCCAATTCTGCCTGCCAACCGAAAAATTTCCATTACCATCTCCAGGAAATGATTTCCCATGTTCCAACCTTTCATCCTTGAAATCTAAGTGGCATGAACCACCATCATCAACACAATATTGCCTTTGAAGTTCTACAATAGCTATGGCAGCTAGGCTTGTATGTTCTGCAAACTCAACCGTTGCTTGAGCAGCAGAGGAAGTATCCTTAAATTTCATGATCCAATTCTGCCTGCCAACAGAACAATTACCATTACCATCTCCAGGAAATTATTGCCCATGTTCCAACCTTTCATACTTGAAACCTAAGTGGCATGAACCACCATCATCCACACAATATTGCGCTTGAATGTTCTGCAAACTCAGCCGCTGCTTGAGCAGAAGAGGTAGCATCATTAAATTTCATGTTCCAATTCTACATGCCAACCAAACAATTACCATTACCATCTCCAGGAAATGATTGCCCATGTTCCAACCTTTCATACTTGAAACTAAGTGGCATGAACCACCATCGTCAAAACAATATTGCATTAAAAGTTCTACAACAACTTTGGCACCTAGGTTTGCATGCTCTGCAAAGTCAGTCGCTGCTTGAGCAACAGAGGTAGCATCCTTAAAATTCATGTTCCAATTATGCCTGCCAACAGAAAAATTACCATTACCATCTCCAGGAAATGATTGCCCATGTTCCAACATTTCATCCTTGAAACCTAAGTGGCATGAACCACCATCATCAACACAATATTGCCTTGAAAGTTCTACAACAGCTATGGGAGCTAGGCTTGAATGTTCTTCAAACTCTGCCGCTGCTTTAGCAGCAGAGGTAGCATCCTTAAATTTCATGTTCCAATTCTGCCTCCCAACCGAAAAATTACCATTACCATCTCGAGGAAATGATTGCCCATGTTCCAACCTTTCATCATTGAAACCTAAGTGGCATGAACCACCATCATCAACACACTATTGCCTTGAAAGTTCTACAAAAGCTCTGGCGGCTAGGCTTGCATATTCTGCAAACTCAGCCGTTGCTTAAGCAGCAGAGGTAGCATCCTTAAATTTCATGTTCCAATTCTGCCTGCCAAGAGAAAAATTACCATTACCATCTCTAGGAAATGATTGCCCATGCTCCAACCTTTCATCCTTGAAACCTAAGTGGCATGAACCACCATCATCAACACAATATTGCCTTTAAAGTTCTACAACTGCTCTGGTAGCTAGGCTTGAATGTTCTGCAAACTCAGCCGCTGCTTGAGCAGCAGAGGTAGCATCCTAAAATTTCATGTTCCAATTCTGCCTGCCAACCGAATAATTACCATTACCATCTCCAGGAAATGATTGCCCATGTTTTAACCTTTCATCCTTGGCATGAACCACCATCATCCACACAATATTGCACTTGAATGTTCTGCAAACTCAGCCGCTGCTTGAGCAGGTGAGGTAGCATCCTTAAATTGCATGTTCCAATTCTGCATACCAAACAAAATATTACCATTACCATCTCCAGGAAATGATTGCCCATGTTCCAACCTTTCATACTTGAAACCTAAGTGGCTTGGACCACCATCATCAACATAATATTTCCTTGAAAGTTCTACAACAGCTATGGCAGCTAGGCTTGAATGTTCTTCAAACTCTGCCGCTGCTTTAGCAGCAGAGGTAGCATCCTTAAATTTCATGTTCCAATTTTGCCTACCAACAGAAAAATTACCATAACCATCTCTAGGAAATGATTGCCCATGTTCCAACCTTTGATTCTTGAAACCTAAGTGGCATGAACCACCATCATTAACACAATATTGCCTTTAAAGTTCTACAACAGCTCTGGCAGCTAGGCTTGAATGTTTTGCAAACTCAGCCGCTGCTTGAGCAACAAAGGTAGCATCCTTAAATTTCATGTTCCAATTCTTCCTGCCAACCAAAAAATTACCATTACCATCTCCACGAAATGTTTGCCCATGTTCCAACATTTCATCCTTGAAATCTAAGTGGCATGAACCACCATCATCAACACAATATTGCCTTTAAAGTTCTACAATAGCTATGGCAGCTAGGCTTGCATGTTCTGCAAACTCAGCCGTTACTTGAGCAGCAGAGGAAGCATCCTTAAATTTCATGTTCCAATTCTGCCTGCCAAAAGAAAAATTACCATTACCATCTCCAGGAAATGATTGCCCATGTTCCAACCTTTCATACTTGAAACCTAAGTGGCATGAACCACCATCATCCACACAATATTACGCTTGAATATTCTGCAAACTCAGCCGCTGCTTGAGCAGCAGAGGTAGCATCCTTAAATTTCATGTTCCAATTCTGCATGCCAACCAAAAATTACCATTACCATCTCCAGGAAATGATTGCCCATATTCCAACCATTCATACTTGAAACCTAAGTGGCATGAACCACCTTCATCCACACAATATTACGCTTGAATATTCTGCAAACTCAGCCGCTGCTTGAGCAGCAGAGGTAGCATCCTTAAATTTCATGTTCCTATTCTGCATGCCAACCAAACAATTACCATTACCATCTCCAGGAAATGATTGCCCATGTTCCAACCTTTCATACTTGAAACCTAAGTGGCATGAACCACCATCATCAACACAATATTGCATTAAAAGTTCTACAACAGCTCTGGCACCTAGGTTTGCATGCTCTGCAAAGTCAGTCGCTGCTTGAGCAGCAGAGGTAGCATCCTTAAATTTCATGTTCCAATTCTGCATGCCAACCAAAATATTACCATTACCATCTCCAGGAAATGATTGCCCATGTTCTAACCTTTCATACTTGAAACCTAAGTGGCATGAACCACCATCATCAACTCAATATTGCATTAAAAGTTCTACAACAACTTTGGCACCTAGGTTTGCATGCTCTGCAAAGTCAATCGCTGCTTGAGCAGCAGAGGTAGCATCCTTAAATTTCATGTTCCAATTTTGCCGGCCAACAGAAAAATTACTATAACCATCTCTAGGAAATGATTGCCCATGTTCCAACCTTTCATCCATGAAACCTAAGTGGCATGAACCACCATCATCAACACAATATTGCCTTTAAAGTTCTACAACAGCTCTGGCAGATAGGCTTGAATGTTCTGCAAACTTAGCCGCTTCTTGAGCAGCAGAGGTAGCATCCTTAAATTTCATGTTCCAATTCTGCCTGCCAACCGAAAAATTTCCATTACCATCTCCAGGAAATGATTTCCCATGTTCCATCCTTTCATCCTTGAAATCTAAGTGGCATGAACCACCATCATCAACACAATATTGCCTTTAAAGTTCTACAATAGCTATGGCAGCTAGGCTTGCATGTTCTGCACACTCAGCCGCTGCATGAGCAACAGAGGTAGCATCCTTAAATTTCATGTTCCAATTCTACCTGCCAACAGGAAAGTTACCATTACCATCTCCAGGAAATGATTGACCATGTTCCAACCTTTCATACTTGAAACCTAAGTAGCATAAACCACCATCATCCACACAATATTGCGCTTGAATGTTCTGCAAACTCAGCCGCTGCTTGAGCATCAAAGGTAGCATCCTTAAAATTCATGTTCCAATTTTGCCTACCAACAGAAAAATTACCATAAACATCTCTAGAAAATGATTGCCCATGTTCCAACCTTTGATTCTTGAAACCAAAGTGACATGAACCACCATCATTAACACAATATTGACTTTAAAGTTCTACAACAGCTCTGGCAGCTAGGCTTGAATGTTCTGCAAACTCAGCCGCTGCTTGAGCAGCAGAGGTTGCATCCTTAAATTTCATGTTCCAATTCTGCCTGCCAACCGAAAAATTACCATTACCATCTCCATGAAATGTTTGCCCATGTTCCAACATTTCATCCTTGAAATCTAAGTGGCATGAACCATCATCATCAACACAATATTGCCTTTAAAGTTCTACAATAGCTATGGCAGCTAGGCTTGCATGTTCTGCAAACTCAACCGTTGCTTGAGCAGCAGAGGAAGCATCCTTAAATTTCATGTTCCAATTCTGCTTGCCAAAAGAAAAATTACCATTACCATCTCCAGGAAATGATTGCCCATGTTCCAACCTTTCATACTTGAAACCTAAGTGGCATGAACCACCATCATCCACACAATATTACGCTTGAATATTCTGCAAACTCAGCCGCTGCTTGAGCAGCAGAGGTAGCATCCTTAAATTTCAGGTTCCAATTCTGCATGCCAACCAAAATATTACCATTACCATCTCCAGGAAATGATTGCCCATGTTCTAACCTTTCATACTTGAAACCTAAGTGGCATGAACCACCATCATCAACTCAATATTGCATTAAAAGTTCTACAACAACTTTGGCACCTAGGTTTGCATGCTCAGCAAAGTCAGTCGCTGCTTGAGCAGCAGAGGTAGCATCCTTAAATTTCATGTTCCAATTTTGCCGGCCAACAGAAAAATTACTATAACCATCTCTAGGAAATGATTGCCCATGTTCCAACCTTTCATCCATGAAACCTAAGTGGCATGAACCACCATCATCAACACAATATTGCCTTTAAAGTTCTACAACAGCTCTGGAAGATAGGCTTGAATGTTCTGCAAACTCAGCCGATGCTTGAGCAGCAGAGGTAGCATCCTTAAATTTCATGTTCCAATTCTGCCTGCCAACCGAAATATTTCCATTACCATCTCCAGGAAATGATTTCCCATGTTCCAACCTTTCATCCTTGAAATCTAAGTGGCATGAACCACCATCATCAACACAATATTGCCTTTAAAGTTCTACAATAGCTATGGCAGCTAGGCTTGCATGTTCTGCAAACTCAGCCGCTGCATGAGCAACAGAGGTAGCATCCTTAAATTTCATGTTCCAATTCTACCTGCCAACAGGAAAGTTACCATTACCATCTCTAGGAAATGATTGACCATGTTCCAACCTTTCATACTTGAAACCTAAGTGGCATGAACCACCATCATCCACACAATATTATGCTTGAATATTCCTCAAACTCAGCCGCTGCTTGAGCAGTAGAGGTAGCATCCTTAAATTTCATGTTCCAATTCTGCATGCCAACCAAATATTACCATTACCATCTCCAGGAAATGATTGCCCATATTCCAACCATTCATACTTGAAACCTAAGTGGCATGAACCACCTTCATCCACACAATATTGCACTTGAATATTCTGCAAACTCAGCCGCTGCTTGAGCAGCAGAGGTAGCATCCTTAAATTTCATGTTCCAATTCTGCATGCCAACCAAAATATTACCATTACCATCTCCAGGAAATGAGTGCCCATGTTCCAACCTTTCATACTTGAAACCTAAGTGGCATGAACCACCATCATCAACTCAATATTGCATTAAAAGTTCTACAACAGCTTTGGCACCTAGGTTTGCATGCTTTGCAAAGTGAGTCGCTGCTTGAGCAACAGAGGTAGCATCCTTAAATTTCATGTTCCAATTTTGCCTGCCAACAGAAAAATTACCATTACCATCTCCAGGAAAAGATTGCCCATGTTCCAACATTTCATCTTTGAAACCTAAGTGGCATGAACCACCATTATCAACACAATATTGCCTTGAAAGTTCTACAACAGCTATGGCGGCTAGGCTTGAATGTTCTTCAAACTCAGCCGCTGCTTGAGCAGCAGAGGTAGCATCCTTAAATTTCATGTTCCAATTCTGCCTGCCAACCGAAAAATTACCATTACCATCTCGAGGAAATGATTCCCCATGTTCCAACCTTTCATCATTGAAACCTATGTGGCATGAACCACCATCATTAACACACTATTGTGTTGAAAGTTCTACAAAAGCTCTGGCGGCTAGGCTTGCATGTTCTGCAAACTCAGCCATTGCTTAAGTAGCAGAGGTAGCATCCTTAAATTTCATGTTCCAATTCTGCCTGCCAATAGAAAAATTACCATTACCATCTCTATGAAATGATTACCCATGTTCCAACCTTTCATCCTTGAAACCTAAGTGGCATGGACCACCATCATCAACACAATATTGCCTTTAAAGTTCTACAATGGCTATGACAGCTAGGCTTGCATGTTCTGGAAACTCAGCCGCTGCTTGAGCAGCAGAGGAAGCATCCTTAAATTTCATGTTCCAATTCTGCCTGCCAATATAAAAATTACCATTACCATCTCCAGGAAATGATTGCCCATGTTCCTACCTTTCATACTTGAAACCTAAGTGGCATGAACCACCATCATCAACACAATATTACCTTTAAAGTTCTACAATAGCTATGGCAGCTAGGCTTGCATGTTCTGCAAACTCAGCCGCTGCTTGAGCAGCAGAGGAAGCATCCTTAAATTTCATGTTCCAATTCTGCCTGCCAACAGAAAAATTACTATTACCATATCTAGGAAATGATTTCCCATGTTCCAACCTTTCATCCTTGAAACCTAAGTGGCATGAACCACCATCATCAACTCAATATTGCCTTTAAAGTTCTACAATAGCTATGGCAGCTAGGCTTGCATGTTCTGAAAACTCAGCCGCTGCTTGAGCAGTAGAGGAAGCATCCTTAAATTTCATGTTCCGATTCTGCCTGCCAACAGAAAAATTACCATTACCATCTCCAGGAAATGATTACCCATGTTCCAACCTTTCATACTTGAAACCTAAGTGGTATGAACCACCATCATCCACACAATATTGCGCTTGAATGTTCTGCAAACTCAGCCGCTGCTTGAGCAGCAGAGGTAGCATCCTTAAATTTCATGTTCCAATTCTGCATGCCAACCAAAAAATTACCATTACCATCTCCAAGAAATGATTGCCCATGTTCCAACCTTTCATCCTTGAAATCTAAATGGCATTAACCACCATCATCAACACAATATTGCCTTTAAATATCTACAATAGCTATGGCAGCTTGGCTTGCATGTTCTGCAAACTCAGCCGCTGCTTGAGCAGCAGAGGAAGCATCCTTAAATTTCATGTTCCAATTCTGCCTGCCAACAGAAAAATTACCATTACTATCTCCAGGAAATGATTGCCCATGTTCCAACCTTTCATTCATGAAACCTTAGTGGCTTGAACCACCATCATTAACACAATATTTCCTTGAAAGTTCTACAGCAACTATCGCAGCTAGGCTTGAATGTTCTGCAAACTCAGCCGCTGCTTGAGCAGCAGAGGTAGCATCCTTAAATTTCATATTCCAATTTTGCCTGCCAACCGAAAAATTACCATTACCATCTCCAGGAATTGATTGCCCATGTTCCAACCTTTCATCCTTGAAATCTAAGTGGCATGAACCACCATCATCAACACAATATTGCCTTTAAAGTTCTACAATAGCTATGGCAGCTAGGCTTGCATGCTCTACAAACTCAGCCGCTGCGTGAGCAGCAAAGGTAGCATCCATTAATTTCATGTTCCAATTCTACCTGCCAACAGGAAAGTTACCATTACCATCTCCAGGAAATGATTGACCATGTTCCAACCTTTCATACTTAAAACGTAAGTAGCATGAACCACCATCATCCACACAATATTGCGCTTGAATGTTCTGCTAACTCAGCCGCTGCTTGAGCAGCAGAGGTAGCATCCTTAAATTTCATGTTCCTATTCTGCATGCCAACCAAACAATTACCATTACCATCTCCAGAAAATGATTGCCCATGTTCCAACCTTTCATACTTGAAACCTAAGTGGCATGAACCACCATCATCAACACAATATTGCATTAAAAGTTCTACAATAGCTCTGGCACCTAGGTTTGCATGCTCTGCAAAGTCAGTCGCTGCTTGAGCAACAGAGGTAGCATCCTTAAATTTCATGTTCCAATTATGCCTGCCAACAGAAAAATTACCATTACCATCTCCAGGAAAAGATTGCCCATGTTCCAACATTTCATCCTTGAAACCTAAGTGGCATGAACCACCATCATCAACACAATATTGCCTTGAAAGTTCTACAACAGCTATGGCGGCTAGGCTTGAATGTTCTTCAAACTCAGCCGCTGCTTGAGCAGCAGAGGTAGCATCCTTAAATTTCATGTTCCAATTCTGCCTGCCAACCAAAAAATTACCATTACCATCTCGAGGAAGTGATTGTCCATGTTCCAACCTTTCATTCATGAAACCTTAGTGGCTTGAACCACCATCATTAACACAATATTTCCTTGAAAGTTCTACAGCAACTATCGCAGCTAGGCTTGAATGTTCTGCAAACTCAGCCGCTGCTTGAGCAGCAGAGGTTGCATCCTTAAATTTTATGTTCCAATTCTGCCTGCCAACCGAAAAATTACCATTACCATCTCCAAGAAATGATTGCCCATGTTCCAACCTTTTATCTTTGAAACCTAAGTAGCATGAACCATCATCATCAACACAATATTTCATTAAAAGTTCTACAACAGCTCTGGAAGCTAGGCTTGCATGTTCTGCAAACTCAGCCGCTGCTTGAGCAATAGAGGAAGTATCCTTAAATTTCATGTTCCAATTATGCCTGCCAACAGAAAAATTACCATTACCATCTCCAGGAAATGATTTCCCATGTTCCAACATTTCATTCATGAAACCTTAGTGGCTTGAACCACCAACATTAACACAATATTTCCTTTAAAGTTCTACAATAGCTCTGGCAGCTAGGCTTGAATGTTCTACAAACTCAGTCGCTGCTTGAGCAGTAGAGGTAGCATCCTTAAATTTCATGTTCCAATTCTGCCTGCCAAACAAAAAATTACCATTACCATCTCGAGGAATTGATTGCCCATGTTCCAACCTTTCATCCTTGAAATCTAAGTGGCATGAACCACCATCATCTACACAATATTGCCTTTAAAGTTCTACAATAGCTATGGCAGCTAGGCTTGCATGTTCTACAAACTCAGCCGCTGCGTGAGAAGCAGAGGTAGTATCCATTAATTTCATGTTCCAATTCTACCTGCCAACAAGAAAGTTACCATTACCATCTCCAGGAAATGATTGACCATGTTCCAACCTTTCATACTTGAAACCTAAGTAGCATGAACCACCATCATCCACACAATATTGCGCTTGAATGTTTTGCTAACTCAGCCGCTGCTTGAGCAGCAGATGTAGCATCCTTAAATTTCATGTTCCTATTCTGCATGCCAACCAAACAATTACCATTACCATCTCCAAGAAATGATTGCCCATGTTCCAACCTTTCATACTTGAAACCTAAGTGGCATGAACCACCATCATTAACACAATATTTCCTTGAAAGTTCTACAGCAACTATCGCAGCTAGGCTTGAATGTTCTGCAAACTCAGCCGCTGCTTGAGCAGCAGAGGTTGCATCCTTAAATTTCATGTTCCAATTCTGCCTGCCAACCGAAAAATTACCATTACCATCTCCAGGAAATGATTGCCCATGTTCCAACCTTTTATCCTTGAAACATAAGTAGCATGAACCATCATCATCAACACAATATTGCCTTAAAAGTTCTACAACAGCTCTGGAAGCTAGGCTTGCATGTTCTGCAAACTCAGCCGCTGCTTGAGCAACAGAGGAAGCATCCTTAAATTTCATGTTCCAATTATGCCTGCCAACAGAAAAATTACCATTACCATCTCCAGGAAATGATTTCCCATGTTCCAACCTTTCATTCATGAAACCTTAGTGGCTTGAACCACCATCATTAACACAATATTTCCTTGAAAGTTCTACAGCAACTATCGCAGCTAGGCTTGAATGTTCTGCAAACTCAGCCGCTGCTTGAGCAGCAGAGGTTGCATCCTTAAATTTCATGTTCCAATTCTGCCTGCCAACCGAAAAATTACCATTACCATCTCCAGGAAATGATTGCCCATGTTCCAACCTTTCATCCTTGAAATCTAAGTGGCATGAACCACCATCATCAACACAATATTTCCTTTAAAGTTCTACAATAGCTATGGCAGCTAGGCTTGCATGTTCTGCAAACTAGGCCGCTGCGTGAGCAGCAGAGGTAGCTTCCATTAATTTCATGTTCCAATTCTACCTGCCAACATGAAAGTTACCATTACCATCTCCAGGAAATGATTGACCATGTTCCAACCTTTCATACTTAAATCCTAAGTAGCATGAACCACCATCATACACACAATATTTCGCTTGAATGTTCTGCTAACTCAGCCGCTGCTTGAGCAGCAGAGGTAGCATCCTTAAATTTCATGTTCCTATTCTGCATGCCAACCAAACAATTACCATTACCATCTCCAGGAAATGATTGCCCATGTTCCAACCTTTCATACTTGAAACCTAAGTGGCATGAACCACCATCATCAACACAATATTGCCTTGAAAGTTCTACAACAGCTATGGCGGCTAGGCTTGAATGTTCTTCAAACTCAGCCGTTGCTTGAGCAGCAGTGGTAGCATCCTTAAATTTCATGTTCCAATTCTGCCTGCCAACCGAAAAATTACCATTACCATCTCCAGGAAATGATTTCCCATGTTCCAACCTTTCATTCATGAAACCTTAGTGGCTTGAACCACCATCATTAACACAATATTTCCTTGAAAGTTCTACAGCAACTATCGCAGCTAGGCTTGAATGTTCTGCAAACTCAACCGCTGCTTGAGCAGCAGAGGTTGCATCCTTAAATTTCATGTTCCAATTCTGCCTGCCAACCGAAAAATTACCATTACCATCTCCAAGAAATGATTGCCCATGTTCCAACCTTTCATCCTTGAAATCTAAGTGGCATGAACCACCATCATCAACACAATATTTCCTTTAAAGTTCTACAATAGCTATGGCAGCTAGGCTTGCATGTTCTGCAAACTAGGCCGCTGCGTGAGCAGCAGAGGTAGCTTCCATTAATTTCATGTTCCAATTCTACCTGCCAACATGAAAGTTACCATTACCATCTCCAGGAAATGATTGACCATGTTCTAACCTTTCATACTTAAATCCTAAGTAGCATGAACCACCATCATCCACACAATATTGCGCTTGAATGTTCTGCTAACTCAGCCGCTGCTTGAGCAGCAGAGGTAGCATCCTTAAATTTCATGTTCCTATTCTGCATGCCAACCAAACAATTACCATTACCATCTCCAGGAAATGATTGCCTATGTTCCAACCTTTCATACTTGAAACCTAAGTGGCATGAACCACCATCATCAACACAATATTGCATTAAAAGTTCTACAACAGCTCTGGCACCTAGGTTTGCATGCTCTGCAAAGTGAGTCGCTGCTTGAGCAGCAGAGGTAGCATCCTTAAATTTCATGTTCCTATTCTGCATGCCAACCAAACAATTACTATTACCATCTCCAGGAAATGATTGCCCATGTTCCAACCTTTCATACTTGAAACCTAAGTGGCATGAACCACCATCATCAACACAATATTGCCTTGAAAGTTCTACAACAGCTATGGCGGCTAGGCTTGAATGTTCTTCAAACTCAGCCGCTGCTTGAGCAGCAGAGGTAGCATCCTTAAATTTCATGTTCCAATTCTGCCTGCCAACCGATAAATTACCATTACCATCTCAAGAAATTATTGTCCATGTTCCAACCTTTCATTCATGAAAACTTAGTGGCTTGAACCACCATCATTAACACAATATTTCCTTGACAGTTTTACAGCAACTATCGCAGCTAGGCTTGAATGTTCTGCAAACTCAGCCGCTGCTTGAGCAGAAGAGGTTGCATCCTTAAATTTCATGTTCCAATTCTGCCTGCCAACCGAAAAATTACCATTACCATCTCCAGGAAATGATTGCCCATGTTCCAACCTTTTATCCTTGAAACCTTAGTAGCATGAACCATCATCATCAACACAATATTGCCTTAAAAGTTCTACAAAAGCTCTGGCACCTAGGTTTGCATGCTCTGCAAAGTCAGTCGCTGCTTGAGCAACAGAGGTAGCATCCTTAAATTTCATGTTCCAATTATGCCTGCCAACAGAAAAATTACCATTACCATCTCCCGGAAAAGATTGCCCATGTTCCAACATTTCATCCTTGAAACCTAAGTGGCATGAACCACCATCATCAACACAATATTGCCTTGAAAGTTCTACAACAACTATGGCGGCTAGGCTTGAATGTTCTTCAAACTCAGCCATTGCTTGAGCAGCAGAGGTAGCATCCTTAAATTTCATGTTCCAATTCTGCCTGCCAACCGAAAAATTACCATTACCATCTCAAGGAAATGATTGTCCATGTTCCAACCTTTCATTCATGAAACCTTAGTGGCTTGAACCACCATCATTAACACAATATTTCCTTGAAAGTTCTACAGCAACTATCGCAGCTAGGCTTGAATGTTCTGCAAACTCAGCCGCTGCTTGAGCAGCAGAGGTTGCATCCTTAAATTTCATGTTCCAATTCTGCCTGCCAACCGAAAAATTACCATTACCATCTCCAGGAAATGATTGCCCATGTTCCAACCTTTCATCCTTGAAATCTAAGTGGCATGAACCACCATCATCAACATAATATTTCCTTTAAAGTTCTACAATAGCTATGGCAGCTAGGCTTGCATGTTCTGCAAACTAGGCCGCTGCGTGAGCAGCAGAGGTAGCTTCCATTAATTTCATGTTCCAATTCTACCTGCCAACATGAAAGTTACCATTACCATCTCCAGGAAATGATTGACCATGTTCCAACCTTTCATACTTAAATCCTAAGTAGCATGAACCACCATCATCCACACAATATTGCGCTTGAATGTTCTGCTAACTCAGCCGCTGCTTGAGCAGTAGAGGTAGCATCCTTAAATTTCATGTTCCTATTCTGCATGCCAACCAAACAATTACCATTACCATCTCCAGGAAATGATTGCCCATGTTCCAACCTTTCATACTTGAAACCTAAGTGGCATGAACCACCATCATCAACACAATATTGCATTAAAAGTTCTACAACAGCTCTGGCACCTAGGTTTGCATGCTCTGCAAAGTCAGTCGCTGCTTGAGCAACAGAGGTAGCATCCTTAAATTTCATGTTCCAATTATGCCTGCCAACAGAAAAATTACCATTACCATCTCCCGGAAAAGATTGCCCATGTTCCAACATTTCATCCTTGAAATCTAAGTGGCATGAACCACCATCATCAACACAATATTGCCTTGAAAGTTCTACAACAGCTATGGCGGCTAGGCTTGAATGTTCTTCAAACTCAGCCGTTGCTTGAGCAGCAGTGGTAGCATCCTTAAATTTCATGTTCCAATTCTGCCTGCCAACCGAAAAATTACCATTACCATCTCAAGGAAATGATTGTCCATGTTCCAACCTTTCATTCATGAAACCTTAGTGGCTTGAACCACCATCATTAACACAATATTTCCTTGAAAGTTCTACAGCAACTATCGCAGCTAGGCTTGAATGTTCTGCAAACTCAGCCGCTGCTTGAGGAGCAGAGGTTGCATCCTTAAATTTCATGTTCCAATTCTGCCTGCCAACCGAACAATTACCATTACCATCTCCAGGAAATGATTGCCCATGTTCCAACCTTTTATCCTTGAAACCTAAGTAGCATGAACCATCATCATCAACACAATATTGCCTTAAAAGTTCTACAACAGCTCTGGAAGCTAGGCTTGCATGTTCTGCAAACTTAGCCGCTGCTTGAGCAACAGAGGAAGCATCCTTAAATTTCATGTTCCAATTATGCCTTCCAACAGAAAAATTACCATTACCATCTCCAGGAAATGATTTCCCATGTTCCAACCTTTCATTCATGAAACCTTAGTGGCTTGAACCACCATCATTAACACAATATTTCCTTGAAAGTTCTACAGCAACTATCGCAGCTAGGCTTGAATGTTCTGCAAACTCAGCCGCTGCTTGAGCAGCAGAGGTTGCATCCTTAAATTTCATGTTCCAATTCTGCCTGCCAACCGAAAAATTACCATTACCATCTCCAGGAAATGATTGCCCATGTTCCAACCTTTCATCCTTGAAATCTAAGTGGCATGAACCACCATCATCAACATAATATTTCCTTTAAAGTTCTACAATAGCTATGGCAGCTAGGCTTGCATGTTCTGCAAACTAGGCCGCTGCGTGAGCAGCAGAGGTAGTTTCCATTAATTTCATGTTCCAATTCTACCTGCCAACATGAAAGTTACCATTACCATCTCCAGGAAATGATTGACCATGTTCCAACCTTTCATACTTAAATCCTAAGTAGCATGAACCACCATCATCCACACAATATTGCGCTTGAATGTTCTGCTAACTCAGCCGCTGCTTGAGCAGCAGAGGTAGCATCCTTAAATTTCATGTTCCTATTCTGCATGCCAACCAAACAATTACCATTACCATCTCCAGGAAATGATTGCCCATGTTCCAACCTTTCATACTTGAAACCTAAGTGGCATGAACCACCATCATCAACACAATATTGCATTAAAAGTTCTACAACAGCTCTGGCACCTAGGTTTGCATGCTCTGCAAAGTCAGTCGCTGCTTGAGCAACAGAGGTAGCATCCTTAAATTTCATGTTCCAATTATGCCTGCCAACAGAAAAATTACCATTACCATCTCCAGGAAAATATTGCCCATGTTCCAACATTTCATCCTTGAAACCTAAGTGGCATGAACCACCATCATCAACACAATATTGCCTTGAAAGTTCTACAACAGCTATGGCACCTAGGTTAGCATACTTTGCAGAGTTAGTCGCTGCTTGAGCAACAGAGGTAGCATCCTTAAATTTCATGTTCCAATTTTGCCTGCCAACAGAAAAATTACCATTACCATCTCCAGGAAATGATTGCCCATGTTCCAACATTTCATCCTTGAAACCTAAGTGGCATGAACCACCATCATCAACACAATATTGCCTTGAAAGTTCTACAACAGCTATGGCAGCTAGCCTTGAATGTTCTTCAAACTCAACCGCTGCTTGAGCAGCAGAGGTAGCATCCTTAAATTTCATGTTCCAATTCTGCCTCCCAACAGAAAAATTACCATTACCATCTCCAGAAAATGATTGCCCATGTTCCAACCTTTCATCATTGAAACCTAAGTAACATGAACCACCATCAACAACACACTATTGCCTTGAAAGTTCTACAAAAGCTCTGGCGGCTAGGCTTGCTTGTTCTGCAAACACAGTCGTTGCTTAAGCAACAGAGGTAGCATCCTTAAATTTCATGTTCAAATTCTTCCTGCCAACGGAAAAATAACCATTACCAACTCTAGGAAATTATTGCCCATGTTCCAACCTTTCATCCTTGAAACCTAAGTGGCATGAACCACCATCATCAACACAATATTGCCTTGAAAGTTATACAACAGCTGTGGCAGCTAGGCTTGCATGCTCTGCAAACTCAGCCGCTGCTTGAGCAGCAGAGGTAGCATCCTTAAATTTCATGTTCCAATTCTGCCTGCCAACAGAAACATTACCATTACCATCTCCAGGAAATGATTGCCCATGTTCCAACCTTTCATCCTTGAAACCTAAGTGGCATGAACCATCATCATCCACACAATATTGCCTTTAAAGTTCTACAACATCTCTGGCGGCTAGGCTTGAATGTTCTACAAACTCAGCCGCTGCTTGAGCAGCAGATGTAGCATCCTTAAATTTCATGTTCCAATTCTGCATGCCAAATGAAGAATTACCATTACTATCTCCAGGAAATGATTGCCCATGTTCCAATATTTCATCCTTGAAACCTAAGTGGCATGAATCACCATCATCAACATAATATTTCCTTGAAAGTTCTACAACAGCTCTGGCACCTAGGTTTCCATGCTCTGCAAAGTCAGTCGCTGCTTGTGCAGCAGAGGTAGCATCCTTAAATTTCATGTTCCAATTATGCCTGACAACAGAAAAATTACCATTACCATCTCCAGGAAATGATTGCCCATGTTCCAACATTTCATCCTTGAAACCTAAGTGACATGAACCACCATCATCGACACAATATTGCCTTTAAAGTTCTACAATATCTCTGGCGGCTAGGCTTGCATGTTCAGCAAACACAGCCGCTGCTTGAGCAGCAGAGGTAGCATCCTTAAATTTCATGTTCCAATTCTGCCTGCCAACCAAAAAATTACCATTACCATCTCCAGCAAATGATTGCCCATGTTCCAATATTTCATCCTTGAAACCTAAGTGTAATGAACCACCATCATCAACACAATATTGCCTGGAAAGTTCTACAAAAGCTCTGGCGGCTAGGCTTGCATGTTCTGCCAACTTAGCCGCTGCTTGGCAGCAGAGGTAGCATCCCTAAATTTCATGTTCCAATTCTGCCTGCCAACAGAATAATTACCATTACCATCTCCAGGAAATGATTGCCCATGTTCCAACTTTTCATACTTGAAACCTAAGTGCCATGAAACACCATCATCCACACAATATTGCCTTTAAAGTTCTACAACAGATCAGGCAGCTAGGCTTGAATGTTCATTAAACTCAGCCGCTACTTGAGCAGCAGAGGTAGCATCCTTAAATTTCATGTTCTAATTCTGCATGCCAACCGAAAAATTACCATTACCATCTCTCCAGGAAATGATTTCCCATGTTCCAACATTTCATAATTGAAACCTAAGTGGCATGAACCACCATCATCAACACAATATTGCATTAAAAGTTCTTCAACAGCTCTGGCAGCTAGGCTTGCATGTTCTGCAAACTCAGTCGCTGCTTGAGTAGTAGAGGTAGCATCCATAAATTTCATGGTCTAATTCTTCCTGCCAAAAAAATATTTACCATTACCATCTCCAGGAAATGATTGCCCATGTTCTAACCTTTCATACTTGAAACCTAAGTGGCATGAACCACCATCATCAACACAATATTGCCATGAAAGTTCTACACGAGCTCTGGCAGCTAGACTTGCATGTTATGCAAATTCAACCGTTGCTTGAGCAGCAGAGGTAGCATCCTTAAATTTCATGTTCATATTATGTCTGCCAATAGAAAAATTACCATTACCATCTCCAGGAAATGATTGCCCATGTTCCAACCTTTCATCCTTGAAAACTAAGTGGCAGGAACCACCATCATCAACACACTATTGCCTTGAAAGTTCTACAAAAGCTCTGGCGGCTAGGCTTGCATGTTCTACAAACTCAGCCGCTGCTTGAGCATTAGAGGTAGCGTCCTTAAATTTCATGTTCATATTATGTCTGCCAACAGAAAAATTACCATTACCATCTCTAGGAAATGATTGCCCATGTTCCAACCTTTCATCCTTGAAAACTAAGTGGCATGAACCACCAAAATCAACACACTATTGCCTTGAAAGTTCTACAAAAGATCTGGAGGCTAGGCTTGCATGTTCTGCAAGCTCAGCCGCTGCTTGAGCAGCAGAGGTAGCATCCTTAAATTTCATGTTCCAATTCTGCCTGCCAACAGAAAAATTACCATTACCATCTTTAGGAAATGATTGCCCTTGTTCCAACCTTTCATACTTGCAACCTAAGTGGCATGAACCACCATCATCAACACAATATTGCATTAAAAGTTCTACAACAGCTCTGGCAGCTAGGCTTGCATATTCTTCAAACTCACTCGCTGCTTGAGCAGTTGAGGTAGCATCCTTAAATTTCATGTTCTAATTCTTCCTGCCAAAAAAATATTTACCATTAGCATCTCCAGGAAATGATTGCCCAAGTTCTAGCCTTTCATCCATGAAACCTAAGTGGCATGAACCACCATCATCAACACAATATTGCCTTGAAAGTTCTACAAAAGCTCTGGCGGCTAGGCTTGCATGTTCTGCAAACTCAGCCGCTGCTTGAGAAGCAAAGATAGCATCCTTAAATTTCATGTTCCGATTCTGCATGCCAACCGAAAAATTACCATTACCATCTCCAGCAAATGATTGCCCATGTTCCAACCTTTCATCCTTGAAAACTAAGTGGCAGGAACCACCATCATCAACACACTATTGCCTTGAAAGTTCTACAAAAGCTCTGGCGGCTAGGCTTGCATGTTCTGCAAACTCAGCCGCTGCTTGAGCAGCAGAGGTAGCATCCTTAAATTTCATGTTCATATTATATCTGCCAATAGAAAAATTACCATTACCATCTCTAGGAAATGATTGCCCATGTTCCAACCTTTCATCCTTGAAAACTAAGTGGCATGAACCACCATCATCAACACACTATTGCCTTGAAAGTTCTACAAAAGTTCTGGAGGCTAGGCTATCATGTTCTGCAAACTCAGCCGCTGCTTGAGCAGCAGAGGTTGCATCCTTAAATTTCATGTTCCAATTCTGCCTACCAACAGAAAAATTACCATTACCATCTTTAGGAAATGATTACCTTTGTTCCAACCTTTCATACTTGAAACCTAAGTGGCATGAACCACCATCATCAACACAATATTGCATTAAAAGTTCTACAACAGCTCTGGCAGCTAGGCTTGCATGTTCTTCAAACTCAGTCGCTGCTTGAGCAGTTGAGGTAGCATCCTCAAATTTCATGTTCTAATTCTTCCTGCCAAAAAAATATTTACCATTAGCATCTCCAGGAAATGATTGCCCAAGTTCTAGCCTTTCATCCATGAAACCTAAGTGGCATGAACCACCATCATCAACACAATATTGCCTTGAAAGTTCTACAAAAGCTCTGGCGGCTAGGCTTGCATGTTCTGCAAACTCAGCCGCTGCTTGAGCAGCAGAGATAGCATCCTTAAATTTCATGTTCCAATTCTGCATGCCAATCGAACAATTAGCATTACCATCTCCAGCAAATGATTGCCCATGTTCCAATCTTTCATCCTTGAAACCTAAGTGGCATGAACCACTATCATCAACACAATATTGCCTTGAAAGTTCTACAAAAGCTCTGGCGGCAAGGATTGCATGTTCTGCAAACTCAGCCGCTGCTTGAGCAACAGAGGTAGCATCCTTAAATTTCATGTTCCAATTCTGCCTGCAAACAGAAACATTACCATTACCATCTTTAGGAAATGATTGCCTATGTTCCAACAATTCATACTTGAAACCTAAGTGGCATGAACCACCATCATCAACACAATATTGCCTTGAAAGGTCTACAAGAGCTCTGGCAGCTGGACTTGCATGTTATGCAAACTCATCCGCTCCTTGAGCAGCAGTGGTAGCATCCTTATCATCTCCAGCAAATGATTTCCCATGTTCCAATCTTTCATCCTTGAAACCTAAGTGGCATAAACCACCATCATCAACACAATATTGCCTTGAAAGTTCTACAAAAGCTCTGGCGGCTAGGCTTGCATGTTCTGCAAACTTAGCCGCTGCTTGAGCAGCAGAGATAGCATCCTTAAATTTCATGTTCCAATTCTGCATGCCAACCGAAAAATTACCATTACCATCTCCAGCAAATGATTTCCCATGTTCCAATCTTTCATCCTTGAAACCAAAGTGGCATGAACCACCATCATCAACACAATATTGCCTTGAAAGTTCTATGGCAGCTAAGCTTGCATGTTCTGCAAACTCAGTCGCTGCTTGAGCAGTAGAGGTAGCATCCTTAAATTTCATGTCCTAATTCTTCCTGCCAAAAAAATATTTACCATTACCATCTCCAGGAAATGATTGCCCATGTTCTAGCCTTTCATACTTGAAACCTAAGTGGCATGAACCACCATCATCAACACACTATTGCCTTGAAAGTTCTACAAAAGCTCTGGCGGCTAGGCTTGCATGTTCTACAAACTCAACCGCTGCTTGAGCAGCAGAGGTAGCATCCTTAAATTTCATGTTCCAATTCTGCGTGCCAATAGAAAAATTACCATTACCATCTTTAGGAAATGATTGCCCATGTTCCAACCTTTCATACTTGAAACCTAAGTGGCATGAACCACCATCATCAACACAATATTGCATTAAAAGTTCTACAACAGCTCTGGCAGCTAGGCCTGCATGTTCTGCAAACTCAGTCGCTGCTTGAGCAGTAGAGGTAGCATCCTTAAATTTCATGATCTAATTCTTCCTGCCAAAAAAGTATTTACCATTTCCATCTCCAGGAAATGATTACCCATGTTCTAGCCTTTAATACTTGAAACCTAAGTGGCATGAACCACCATTATCAACACAATATTGCCTTGAAAGTTCTACAAAAGCTGTGGCGGCTAGGCTTGCATGTTCTGCAAACTCAGCCGTTGCTTGAGCAGCAGAGATAGCATCCTTAAATTTCATGTTCCAATTCTGCATGCCAACCAAACAATTACCATTACCATCTCCAGCAAATGATTGCCCATGTTCCAATCTTTCATCCTTGAAACCTAAGTGGCATGAACCACAATCTTCAACACATTATTGCCTTGAAAGTTCTACAAAAGCTCTGGCGGCTAGGCTTGCATGTTCATCAAACTCAGCCGCTGCTTGAGCAGCAGAGGTAGCATCCTTAAATTTCATGTTCCAATTCTGCCTGCCAATAGAAAAATTACCATTACCATCATTAGGAAATGATTGCCTATGTTCCAACATTTCATACTTGAAACCTAAGTGGCATGAACCACCATCATCAACACAATATTGCCTTGAAAGTTCTACAAAAGCTCTGGCGGCTAGGCTTGCATGTTCTGTAAACTCAACCGCTGCTTGAGCAGTAGAGGTAGCATCCTTAAATTTCATGTTCCAGTACCTGCCTGCCAACAGAAACATTACCATTACCATCTTTAGGAAATGATTGCCTATGTTCCAACATTTCATACTTGAAACCTAAGTGGCATGAACCACCATCATCAACACAATATTGCCTTGAAAGTTCTACAAAAGCTTTGGCGGCTAGGCTTTCATGTTATGCAAACTCATCCGCTGCTTGAGCAGCAGAGGTGGCATCCTTAAATTTCATGTTCCAATTCTGCCTGCCAACAGAAAAATTACCATTACCATCTCCAGCAAATGATTGCCCATGTTCCAATCTTTCATCCTTGAAACCTAAGTGGCATGAACCACCATCATCAACACAATATTGCCTTGAAAGTTCTACAAAAGCTCTGGCGGCTAGGATTGCATGTTCTGCAAACTCGCCGCTGCTTGAGAAGCAGAGATAGCATCCTTAAATTTCATGTTCCAATTCTGCATGCAACCCAAACAATTACCATTACCATCTCCAGCAAATGATTGCCCATGTTCCAATCTTTCATCCTTGAAACCTAAGTGGCATGAACCACCATCATCAACATATTATTGCCTTGAAAGTTCTACAAAAGCTCTGGCGGCTAGGCTTGCATATTCTGCAAACTCAGCCGCTGGTTGAGCAGCAGAGGTAGCATCCTTAAATTTAATGTTCCAATTCTGCCTGCCAACCGAAAAATTACCATTACCTTCTTTAGGAAATGATTGCCCATGTTCCAACCTTTCATACTTGAAACCTAAGTGGCATGAACCACCATCATCAACACAATATTGCATTAAAAGTTCTACAACAGCTCTGGCAGCTGGGCTTGCATGTTCTGCAAACTCAGTCGCTGCTTGAGCAGTAGAGGTAGCATCCTTAAATTTCATGATCTAATTCTTTCTGCCAAAAAAATATTTACCATTACCATCTCTAGGAAATGAATGCCCATGTTCTAGCATTTCATACTTGAAACCTAAGTGGCATGAACCACCATCATCAACACAATATTGCCATGAAATTTCTACACGAGCTCTGGCAGCTAGACTTGCATGTTATGCAAACCCAGCCGCTGCTTGAGCAGCAGAGGTAGCATCCTTAAATTTCATGTTCATATTATGTCTGCCAACAGAAAAATTACCATTACCATCTCCAGGAAATGATTGCCCATGTTCCAACCTTTCATCCTTGAAAACTAAGTAGCAGGAACCACCATCATCAACACAATATTGCCTTGAAAGTTTTACAAAAGCTCTGGCGGCTAGGCTTGCATGTTCTGCAAACTCAGCCGCTGCTTGAGCAGCAGAGGTAGCATCCTTAAATTTCATGTTCATAATATGTCTGCCAACAGAAAAATTACCATTACCATCTCCAGCAAATGATTGCCCATGTTCCAATCTTTCATCCTTGAAACCTAAGTGGCATGAACCACAGTCTTCAACACATTATTGCCTTGAAAGTTCTACAAAAGCTCTGGCGGCTAGGCTTGCATGTTCATCAAACTCAGCCGCTGCTTAAGCAGCAGAGGTAGCATCCTTAAATTTCATGTTCCAATTCTGCCTGCCAATAGAAAAATTACCATTACCATCTTTAGGAAATGATTGCCTATGTTCCAACATTTCATACTTGAAACCTAAGTGGCATGAACCACCATCATCAACACAATATTGCCTTGAAAGTTCTACAAAAGCTCTGGCGGCTAGGCTTGCATGTTCTGTAAACTCAACCGCTGCTTGAGCAGTAGAGGTAGCATCCTTAAATTTCATGTTCCAATTCTGCCTGCCAACAGAAAAATTACCATTACCATCTTTAGGAAATGATTGCCTATGTTCCAACATTTCATACTTGAAACCTAAGTGGCATGAACCACCATCATCAACGCAATATTGCCTTGAAAGTTCTACAAAAGCTTTGGCGGCTAGGCTTTCATGTTATGCAAACTCATCCGCTGCTTGAGCAGCAGAGGTGGCATCCTTAAATTTCATGTTCCAATTCTGCCTGCCAACAGAAAAATTACCATTACCATCTCCAGCAAATGATTGCCCATGTTCCAATCTTTCATCCTTGAAACCTAAGTGGCATGAACCACCATCATCAACACAATATTGCCTTGAAAGTTCTACAAAAGCTCTGGCGGCTAGGCTTGCATGTTCTGCAAACTCAGCCGCTGCTTGAGCAGCAGAGATAGCATCCTTAAATTTCATGTTCCAATTCTGCATGCCAACCGAAAAATTACCATTACCTTCTCCAGCAAATGATTGCCCATGTTCCAATCTTTCATCCTTGAAACCTAAGTGGCATGAACCACCATCATCAACACATTATTGCCTTGAAAGTTCTACAAAAGCTCTGGCGGCTAGGCTTGCATATTCTGCAAACTCAGCCGCTGGTTGAGCAGCAGAGGTAGCATCCTTAAATTTAATGTTCCAATTCTGCCTGCCAACCGAAAAATTACCATTACCTTCTTTAGGAAATGATTGCCCATGTTCCAACCTTTCATACTTGAAACCTAAGTGGCATGAACCACCATCATCAACACAATATTGCATTAAAAGTTCTACAACAGCTCTGGCAGCTGGGCTTGCATGTTCTGCAAACTCAGTCGCTGCTTGAGCAGTAGAGGTAGCATCCTTAAATTTCATGATCTTATTCTTCCTGCCAAAAAAATATTTACCATTACCATCTCTAGGAAATGAATGCCCATGTTCTAGCCTTCCATACTTGAAACCTAAGTGGCATGAACCACCATCATCAACACAATATTGCCATGAAATTTCTACACGAGCTCTGGCAGCTAGACTTGCATGTTATGCAAACTCAGCCGCTGCTTGAGAAGCAGAGGTAGCATCCTTAAATTTCATGTTCATATTATGTCTGCCAACAGAAAAATTACCATTACCATCTCCAGGAAATGATTGCCCATGTTCCAACCTTTCATCCTTGAAAACTAAGTGGCAGGAACCACCATCATCAACACAATATTGCCTTGAAAGTTTTACAAAAGCTCTGGCGGCTAGGCTTGCATGTTCTGCAAACTCAGCCGCTGCTTGAGCAGCAGAGGTAGCATCCTTAAATTTCATGTTCATAATATGTCTGCCAACAGAAAAATTACCATTACCATCTCCAGCAAATGATTGCCCATGTTCCAACCTTTCATCCTTGAAACCTAAGTGGCATGAACCACCATCATCAACACACTATTGCCTTGAAAGTTCTACAAAAGCTCTGGCGGCTAGGCTTGCATGTTCTACAAACTCAGCCGCTGCTTGAGCAGGAGAGGTAGCATCCTTAAATTTCATGTTCCAATTCTGCCTGCCAACAGAAAAATTACCATTACCATCTTTAGGAAATGATTGCCCATGTTCCAACCTTTCATACTTGAAACCTAAGTGGCATGAACCACCATTATCAACACAATATTGCATTAAAAGTTCTACAACAGCTCTGGCAGCTGGGCTTGCATGTTCTGCAAACTTAGTCGCTGCTTGAGCAGTAGAGGTAGCATCCTTAAATTTCATGATCTAATTCTTCCTGCCAAAACAATATTTACCATTTCCATCTCCAAGAAATGATTGCCCATGTTCTAGCCTTTCATACTTGAAACCTAAGTGGCATGAACCACCATCATCAACACAATATTGCCTTGAAAGTTCTACAAAAGCTCTGGCGGCTAGGCTTGCATGTTCTGCAAACTCAGCCGTTGCTTGAGCAGCAGAGATAGCATCCTTAAATTTCATGTTCCAATTCTGCATGCCAACCGAAGAATTACCATTATCATCTCCAGCAAATGATTGCCCATGTTCCAATCTTTCATCCTTGAAACCTAAGTGGCATGAACCACCATCATCAACACATTATTGCCTTTAAAGTTCTACAAAAGCTCTGGCGGCTAGGCTTGCATGTTCTGCAAACTCAGCCGCTGCTTGAGTAGTAGAGGTAGCATCCTTAAATTTCATGTTCCAATTCTGCATGCCAACCAAAAAATTACCATTACCATCTCCAGCAAATGATTGCCCATGTTCCAATCTTTCATCCTTGAAACCTAAGTGGCATGAACCACCATCATCAAAACATTATTGCCTTGAAAGTTCTACAAAAGCTCTGGCGGCTAGGCTTGCATGTTCTGCAAACTCAGCCGCTGCTTGAGCAGCAGAGGTAGCATCCTTAAATTTCATGTTCCAATTCTGCCTGCCAACAGAAAAATTACCATTACCATCTTTAGGAAATGATTGCCTATGTTCCAACATTTCATACTTGAAACCTAAGTGGCATGAACAACCATCATCAACACAATATTGCCTTGAAAGTTCTACAAAAGCTCTGGCTGCTAGGCTTGCATGTTCTGCAAACTCAGCCGCTGCTTGAGCAGCAGAGGTAGCATCCTTAAATTTCATGTTCCGATTCTGCCTGCCAACAGAAATATTACCATTACCATCTTTAGGAAATGATTGCCTATGTTCCAACATTTTATACTTGAAACCTAAGTGGCATGAACCACTATCATCAACACAATATTGCCTTGAAAGTTCTACAAAAGCTTTGGCAGCTAGGCTTGCATGTTATGCAAACTCATCCGCTTCTTGAGCAGCAGAGGTGGCATCCTTAAATTTCATGTTCCAATTCTGCCTGCCAACTGTAAAATTACCATTACCATCTCCAACAAATGATTGCCCATGTTCCAATCTTTCATCTTTGAAACCTAAGTGGCATGAACCACCATCATCAACACAATATTGCCTTGAAAGTTCTACAAAAGCTCTGGCGGCTACGCTTACATGTTCTGCAAACTCAGCCGCTGCTTGAGCAGGAGAGGTAGCATCCTTAAATTTCATGTTCCAATTCTGCCTGCCAACAGAAAAATTACCATTACCATTTTAGGAAATGATTGCCCATGTTCCAACCTTTCATACTTGAAACCTAAGTGGCATGAACCACCATTATCAACACAATATTGCATTAAAAGTTCTACAATAGCTCTGGCAGCTGGGCTTGCATGTTCTGCAAACTCAGTCGCTGCTTGAGCAGTAGAGGTAGCATCCTTAAATTTCAAGATCTAATTCTTTCTGCCAAAAAAATATTTACCATTTCCATCTCCAGGAAATGATTGCCCATGTTCTAGCCTTTCATACTTGAAACCTAAGTGGCATGAACCACTATCATCAACACAATATTGCATTAAAAGTTCTACAACAGCTCTGGCAGCTGGGCTTGCATGTTCTGCAAACTTAGTCGCTGCTTGAGCAGTAGAGGTAGCATCCTTAAATTTCATGATCTAATTCTTCCTGCCAAAACAATATTTACCATTTCCATCTCCAATAAATGATTGCCCATGTTCTAGCCTTTCATACTTGAAACCTAAGTGGCATGAACCACCATCATCAACACAATATTGCCTTGAAAGTTCTACAAAAGCTCTGGCGGCTAGGCTTGCATGTTCTGCAAACTCAGCCGTTGCTTGAGCAGCAGAGATAGCATCCTTAAATTTCATGTTCCAATTCTGCATGCCAACCGAAGAATTACCATTATCATCTCCAGCAAATGATTGCCCATGTTCCAATCTTTCATCCTTGAAACCTAAGTGGCATGAACCACCATCATCAACACATTATTGCCTTTAAAGTTCTACAAAAGCTCTGGCGGCTAGGCTTGCATGTTCTGCAAACTCAGCCGCTGCTTGAGTAGTAGAGGTAGCATCCTTAAATTTCATGTTCCAATTCTGCATGCCAACCAAAAAATTACCATTACCATCTCCAGCAAATGATTGCCCATGTTCCAATCTTTCATCCTTGAAACCTAAGTGGCATGAACCACCATCATCAAAACATTATTGCCTTGAAAGTTCTACAAAAGCTCTGGCGGCTAGGCTTGCATGTTCTGCAAACTCAGCCGCTGCTTGAGCAGCAGAGGTAGCATCCTTAAATTTCATGTTCCAATTCTGCCTGCCAACAGAAAAATTACCATTACCATCTTTAGGAAATGATTGCCTATGTTCCAACATTTCATACTTGAAACCTAAGTGGCATGAACAACCATCATCAACACAATATTGCCTTGAAAGTTCTACAAAAGCTCTGGCTGCTAGGCTTGCATGTTCTGCAAACTCAGCCGCTGCTTGAGCAGCAGAGGTAGCATCCTTAAATTTCATGTTCCAATTCTGCCTGCCAACAGAAAAATTACCATTACCATCTTTAGGAAATGATTGCCTATGTTCCAACATTTTATACTTGAAACCTAAGTGGCATGAACCACTATCATCAACACAATATTGCCTTGAAAGTTCTACAAAAGCTTTGGCAGCTAGGCTTGCATGTTATGCAAACTCATCCGCTTCTTGAGCAGCAGAGGTGGCATCCTTAAATTTCATGTTCCAATTCTGCCTGCCAACTGTAAAATTACCATTACCATCTCCAACAAATGATTGCCCATGTTCCAATCTTTCATCTTTGAAACCTAAGTGGCATGAACCACCATCATCAACACAATATTGCCTTGAAAGTTCTACAAAAGCTCTGGCGGCTACGCTTACATGTTCTGCAAACTCAGCCGCTGCTTGAGCAGGAGAGGTAGCATCCTTAAATTTCATGTTCCAATTCTGCCTGCCAACAGAAAAATTACCATTACCATTTTAGGAAATGATTGCCTATGTTCCAACCTTTCATACTTGAAACCTAAGTGGCATGAACAACCATCATCAACACAATATTGCCTTGAAAGTTCTACAAAAGCTCTGGCTGCTAGGCTTGCATGTTCTGCAAACTCAGCCGCTGCTTGAGCAGCAGAGGTAGCATCCTTAAATTTCATGTTCCGATTCTGCCTGCCAACAGAAAAATTACCATTACCATCTTTAGGAAATGATTGCCTATGTTCCAACATTTTATACTTGAAACCTAAGTGGCATGAACCACTATCATCAACACAATATTGCCTTGAAAGTTCTACAAAAGCTTTGGCAGCTAGGCTTGCATGTTCTGCAAACTCATCCGCTACTTGAGCAGCCGAGATAGCATCCTTAAATCTCATGTTCCAATTCTGCATGCCAACTGTAAAATTACCATTACCATCTCCAACAAATGATTGCCCATGTTCCAATCTTTCATCTTTGAAACCTAAGTGGCATGAACCACCATCATCAACACAATATTGCCTTGAAAGTTCTACAAAAGCTCTGGCGGCTACGCTTACATGTTCTGCAAACTCAGCCGCTGCTTGAGCAGGAGAGGTAGCATCCTTAAATTTCATGTTCCAATTCTGCCTGCCAACAGAAAAATTACCATTACCATTTTAGGAAATGATTGCCCATGTTCCAACCTTTCATACTTGAAACCTAAGTGGCATGAACCACCATTATCAACACAATATTGCATTAAAAGTTCTACAATAGCTCTGGCAGCTGGGCTTGCATGTTCTGCAAACTCAGTCGCTGCTTGAGCAGTAGAGGTAGCATCCTTAAATTTCAAGATCTAATTCTTTCTGCCAAAAAAATATTTACCATTTCCATCTCCAGGAAATGATTGCCCATGTTCTAGCCTTTCATACTTGAAACCTAAGTGGCATGAACCACTATCATCAACACAATATTGCATTAAAAGTTCTACAACAGCTCTGGCAGCTGGGCTTGCATGTTCTGCAAACTTAGTCGCTGCTTGAGCAGTAGAGGTAGCATCCTTAAATTTCATGATCTAATTCTTCCTGCCAAAACAATATTTACCATTTCCATCTCCAAGATATTATTGCCCATGTTCTAGCCTTTCATACTTGAAACCTAAGTGGCATGAACCACCATCATCAACACAATATTGCCTTGAAAGTTCTACAAAAGCTCTGGCGGCTAGGCTTGCATGTTCTGCAAACTCAGCCGTTGCTTGAGCAGCAGAGATAGCATCCTTAAATTTCATGTTCCAATTCTGCATGCCAACCGAAGAATTACCATTATCATCTCCAGCAAATGATTGCCCATGTTCCAATCTTTCATCCTTGAAACCTAAGTGGCATGAACCACCATCATCAACACATTATTGCCTTTAAAGTTCTACAAAAGCTCTGGCGGCTAGGCTTGCATGTTCTGCAAACTCAGCCGCTGCTTGAGTAGTAGAGGTAGCATCCTTAAATTTCATGTTCCAATTCTGCATGCCAACCAAAAAATTACCATTACCATCTCCAGCAAATGATTGCCCATGTTCCAATCTTTCATCCTTGAAACCTAAGTGGCATGAACCACCATCATCAAAACATTATTGCCTTGAAAGTTCTACAAAAGCTCTGGCGGCTAGGCTTGCATGTTCTGCAAACTCAGCCGCTGCTTGAGCAGCAGAGGTAGCATCCTTAAATTTCATGTTCCAATTCTGCCTGCCAACAGAAAAATTACCATTACCATCTTTAGGAAATGATTGCCTATGTTCCAACATTTCATACTTGAAACCTAAGTGGCATGAACAACCATCATCAACACAATATTGCCTTGAAAGTTCTACAAAAGCTCTGGCTGCTAGGCTTGCATGTTCTGCAAACTCAGCCGCTGCTTGAGCAGCAGAGGTAGCATCCTTAAATTTCATGTTCCAATTCTGCCTGCCAACAGAAAAATTACCATTACCATCTTTAGGAAATGATTGCCTATGTTCCAACATTTTATACTTGAAACCTAAGTGGCATGAACCACTATCATCAACACAATATTGCCTTGAAAGTTCTACAAAAGCTTTGGCAGCTAGGCTTGCATGTTATGCAAACTCATCCGCTTCTTGAGCAGCAGAGGTGGCATCCTTAAATTTCATGTTCCAATTCTGCCTGCCAACTGTAAAATTACCATTACCATCTCCAACAAATGATTGCCCATGTTCCAATCTTTCATCTTTGAAACCTAAGTGGCATGAACCACCATCATCAACACAATATTGCCTTGAAAGTTCTACAAAAGCTCTGGCGGCTACGCTTACATGTTCTGCAAACTCAGCCGCTGCTTGAGCAGGAGAGGTAGCATCCTTAAATTTCATGTTCCAATTCTGCCTGCCAACAGAAAAATTACCATTACCATTTTAGGAAATGATTGCCCATGTTCCAACCTTTCATACTTGAAACCTAAGTGGCATGAACCACCATTATCAACACAATATTGCATTAAAAGTTCTACAATAGCTCTGGCAGCTAGGCTTGCATGTTCTGCAAACTCAGTCGCTGCTTGAGCAGTAGAGGTAGCATCCTTAAATTTCAAGATCTAATTCTTTCTGCCAAAAAAATATTTACCATTTCCATCTCCAGGAAATGATTGCCCATGTTCTAGCCTTTCATACTTGAAACCTAAGTGGCATGAACCACTATCATCAACACAATATTGCCTTGAAAGTTCTACAAAAGCTTTGGCGGCTAGGCTTGCATGTTCTGCAAACTCATCCGCTACTTGAGCAGCCGAGATAGCATCCTTAAATTTCATGTTCCAATTCTGCATGCCAACCGAAGAATTACAATTACCATCTCCAGCAAATGATTGCCCATGTTCCAATCTTTCATCCTTGAAACCTAAGTGGCATGAACCACCATCATCAACACATTATTGCCTTTAAAGTTCTACAAAAGCTCAGATGGCTAGGCTTGCATGTTTTGCAAACTCAGCCGCTGCTTGAGCAGCAGAGGTAGCATCCTTAAATTTCATGTTCCAATTCTGCATGCCAACCAAAACATTACCATTACCATCTCCAGCAAATGATTGCCCATGTTCCAATCTTTCATCCTTAAAACCTAAGTGGCATGAACCACCAT
The DNA here is from genome assembly GCF_000390325.3 of Nicotiana tomentosiformis. Classification (NCBI taxonomy): domain Eukaryota; kingdom Viridiplantae; phylum Streptophyta; class Magnoliopsida; order Solanales; family Solanaceae; genus Nicotiana; species Nicotiana tomentosiformis. The sequence continues at coordinate 1,411,580 of NW_027174561.1, forward strand.
CATCAAAATATTATTGCCTTGAAAGTTCTACAAAAGCTCTGGCGGCTAGGCTTGCATGTTCTGCAACTGAGCCGCTGCTTGAGCAGCAGAGGTAGCATCCTTAAATTTCATGTTCCAATTCTGCCTGCCAACAGAAAAATTACCATTATCATCTTTAGGAAATGATTGCCCATGTTCCAACCTTTCATACTTGAAACCTAAGTGGCATGAACCACCATCATCAACACAATATTGCATTAAAAGTTCTACAACAGCTCTGGCAGCTGGGCTTGCATGTTCTGCAAACTCAGTCGCTGCTTGAGCAGTAGAGGTAGCATCCTTAAATTTCAAGATCTAATTCTTTCTGCCAAAAAAATATTTACCATTTCCATCTCCACGAAATGATTGCCCATGTTCTAGCCTTTCATACTTGAAACCTAAGTGGTATGAACCACCATCATCAACACAATATTGCCTTGAAAGTTCTACAAAAGCTCTGGCGGCTAGGCTTGCATGTTCTGCAAACTCAGCCGCTACTTGAGCAGCAGAGATAGCATCCTTAAATTTCATATTCCAATTCTGCATGCCAACCGAAAAATTACCATTACCATCTCCATCAAATGATTGCCCATGTTCCAATCTTTCATCCTTGAAACCTAAGTGGCATGAACCACCATCATCAACACATTATTGCCTTGAAAGTTCTACAAAAGCTCTGGCGGCTAGGCTTGCATGTTCTGCAAACTCAGCCGCTGCTTGAGCAGCAGAGGTAGCGTCCTTAAATTTCATGTTCCAATTCTGCCTGCCAATAGAAAAATTACCATTACCATGTTTAGGAAATGATTGCCTACGTTCCAACATTTCATACTTGAAACCTAAGTGGCATGAACCACCATCATCAACACAATATTGCCTTGAAAGTTCTACAAAAGCTCTGGTTGCTAGGCTTGCATGTTCTGTAAACTCAGCCGCTGCTTGAGCAGCAGAGGTAGCATCCTTAAATTTCATGTTCCAATTCTGCCTGCCAATAGAAAATTTACCATTACCATCTTTAGGAAATAATTCCCTATGTTCCAAAATTTCATACTTGAAACCTAAGTGGCATGAACCACCATCATCAACACAATATTGCCTTGAAAGTTCTACAAAAGCTTTGGCAGCTAGGCTTGCATGTTATGCAAACTCATCCGCTGCTTGAGCAGCATAGGTGGCATCCTTAAATTTCATGTTCCAATTCTGCCTGCCAACAGAAAAATTACCATTACCATCTCCAGCAAATGATTGCCCATGTTCCAATCTTTCATCCTTGAAACCTAAGTGGCATGAACCACCATCATCAACACAATATTGCCTTGAAAGTTCTACAAAGCTCTGGCGGCTAGGCTTGCATGTTCTGCAAACTCGCCGCTGCTTGAGAAGCAGAGATAGCATCCTTAAATTTCATGTTCCAATTCTGCATGCCAACCAAAAAATTACCATTACCATCTCCAGCAAATGATTGCCCATGTTATAATCTTTCATCCTTGAAACCTATGTGGCATGAACCACCATCATCAACACATTATTGCCTTGAAAGTTCTACAAAAGCACTGGCGGCTAGGCTTGCATGTTCTGCAAACTGAGCCGCTGCTTGAGCAGCAGAGGTAGCATCCTTAAATTTCATGTTCGAATTCTGCCTACCAACAGAAAAATTACCATTACCATCTTTAGGAAATGATTGCCTATGTTCCAACATTTCATACTTGAAACCTAAGTGGCATGAACCACCATCATCAACACAATATTGCCTTGAAAGTTCTACAAAGGCTCTGGTGGCTAGGCTTGCAAGTTCTTCAAACTCAGCCGCTGCTTGAGCAGCAGAGGTAGCATCCTTAAATTTCATGTTCCAATTCTGCCTGCCGATAGAAAAATTACCATTACCATCTTTAGGAAATGATTGCCTATGTTCCAACATTTCATACTTGAAACCTAAGTGGCATGAACCACCATCATCAACACAATATTGCCTTGAAAGTTCTACAAAAGCTTTGGCGGCTAGGCTTGCATGTTATGCAAACTCATCCGCTGCTTGAGCAGCAGAGGTAGCATCCTTAAATTTCATGTTCCAATTCTGCCTGCCAACCGAAAAATTACCATTACCATCTCCAGCAAATGATTGCCCATGTTCCAATATTTTATCCTTGAAACCTAAGTGGCATGAACCACCATTATAAACATAATATTGCCTTGAAAGTTCTACAAAAGCTCTGGCGGCTTGGCTTGCATGTTCTGCAAACGCAGCCGCTGCTTGAGCAGAAGAGGTTACATCCTTAAATTTCATGTTCTAATTCTGCCTGCCAACAGAAAAATTACCATTACCATCTTTAGGAAATGATGGCCCATGTTCCAACCTTTCATACTTGAAACCTAAGTGGCATGAACCACCATCATCAACACAATATTGCATTAAAAGTTCTACAACAGCTCTGGCAGCTAGGCTTGCATATTCTGTAAACTCAGTCGCTTCTTGAGCAGCAGAGGTAGCATCCTTAAATTTCATGTTCCAATTCTGCCTGCCAACAGAACAATTACCATTACCATCTTTAGGAAATGATTGCCCATGTTCCAACTTTTCATACTTGAAACCTAAGTGGAATGAACCACCATCATCAACACAATATTGCCTCGAAAGTTCTACAAAGGCTCTGGCGGCTAGGCTTGCATGTTCTGCCAACTCAGCCGCTGCTTGAGCAGCAGAGGTAGCATCGTTAAATTTCATGTTCCAATTCTGCCTACCGACAGAAAAATTACCATTACCATCTTTAGGAAATGATTGCCTATGTTCCAACATTTCATACTTGAAACCTAAGTGGCATGAACCACCATCATCAACACAATATTGCCTTGAAAGTTCTATAAAAGCTTTGGCGGCTAGGCTTGCATGTTATGCAAACTCATCCGCTGCTTGAGCAGCAGAGGTAGCATCCTTAAATTTCATGTTCCAATTCTGCCTGCCAACCGAAAAATTACCATTACCATCTCCAGCAAATGATTGCCCATGTTACAATCTTTCATCCTTGAAACCTAAGTGGCATGAACCACCATTATGAACACAATATTGCCTTGAAAGTTCTACAAAAGCTCTGGCGGCTAGGCTTGCATGTTCTGCAAACTCAGCCGCTGCTTGAGCAGCACATGTTACATCCTTAAATTTCATGTTCTAATTCTGCCTGCCAACAGAAAAATTACCATTACCATCTTTAGGAAATGATTGCCCATGTTCCAACCTTTCATACTTGAAACCTAAGTGGCATGAACCACCATCATCAACACAATATTGCATTAAAAGTTCTACAGCAGCTCTGGCAGCTAGGCTTGCATATTCTGCAAACTCAGTCGCTTCTTGAGCAGCAGAGGTAGCATCCTTAAATTTCATGTTCCAATTCTGCCTGCCAACAGAACAATTACCATTACCATCTTTAGGAAATGATTGCCCATGTTCCAACTTTTCATACTTGAAACCTAAGTGGCATGAACCACCATTATCAACACAATATTGCATAAAAAGTTCTACAACAGCTCTGGCAGCAAGGCTTGCATGTTCTGCAAACTCAGTCGCTGCTTGAGCTGTAGAGGTAACATCCTTAAATTTCATGTTCTAATTCTTCCTGCCAAAACAATATTAACCCTTACCATCTCCAGGAAATGATTGCCCATGTTCTAGGCTTTCATACTTGAAACATAAGTGGCATGAACCACCATCATCAACACAATATTAACATGAAAGTTCTACAAGAGCTCTGGCAGCTAGACTTGCATGTTATGCAAACTCAGCCGCTGCTTGAGCAGCAGAGGTAGTATCCTTAAATTTCATGTTCATATTATGTCTGCCAACAGAAAAATTACCATTACCATCTCCAGGAAATGATTGCCCATGTTCCAACCATTCATCCTTGAAAACTAAGTGGCATGAACAACCATCATCAACACACTATTGCCTTGAAAGTTCTACAAAAGCTCTGGCGGCTAGGCTTGCATGTTCTGCAAACTCAGCCGCTGCTTGAGCAGCAGAGGTAGCATCCTTAAATTTCATGTTCCAATTCTGCCTGTCAACAGAAAAATTACCATTAACATCTCCAACAAATGATTGCCCATGTTCCAATCTTTCATCCTTAAAACCAAAGTGGCATGAACCACCACCATCAACACAATATTGCCTTGAAAGTGCTACAAAAGCTCTGGCAGCTAAGCTTACATGTTCTGCAAACTCAGCCACTGCTTGAGCAGCAGAGTTAGCATCCTTAAATTTTATGTTCCAATTCTGCCTGCCAACAGAAAAATTATCATTACCATCTTTAGGAAATGATTGCCTATGTTCAAACATTTCATACTTGAAACCTAAGTGGCATGAACCACCATCATCAACACAATATTGCCTTGAAAGTTCTACAAAAGCTTTGGCAGCTAGGCTTGCATGTTATGCAAACTCATCCACTACTTGAGCAGCAGAGGTAGCATCCTTAAATTTCATGTTCCAATTCTGCCTGCCAACAGAAAAATTACCATTACCAACTCCAGCAAATGATTGCCCATGTTCCAATCTTTCATCCTTGAAACCTAAGTGGCATGAACCACCATTATCAACGCAATATTGCCTTGAAAGTTCTACAAAAGCTCTGGCGTCTAGGCTTGCATGTTCTGCAAACTCAGCCGCTGCTTGAGCAGCAGAGGTAGCATCCTTAAATTTTATGTTCCAATTCTGCCTGCCAACAGAAAAATTACCATTACTATCTTTAGGAAATGATTGCCCATGTTCCAACCTTTCATCCTTGAAAACTAAGTGGCATGAACCACCATTATCAACACAATATTGCCTTGAAAGTTCTACAAAAGCTCTGGCGGCTAGGCTTGCATGTTCTGCAAACTCAGCCGCTGCTTGAGCAGCAGAGGTAGCATCCTTAAATATCATGTACATATTCTGCCTGCCAACAAAAAAATTACAATTACCATCTTTAGGAAATGATTGCCCATGTTCCAACCTTTCATACTTGAAACCTAAGTGGCATGAAACACCATCATCAACACAATATTGCATTAAAAGTTGTACGACAGCTCTTGCAGCTAGGCTTGCATGCTCTGCAAACTCAGTCGCTCCTTGAGCAGTAGAGGTAGCATCCTTAAATTTCAAGTTCTAATTCTTCCTGCCAAAAATAATATTTACTATTACCATCTCCAGGAAATGATTGCCCATGTTCTAGCCTTTCATACTTGAAACCTAAGTGGCATGAACCACCATCATCAGCACAATATTGCCATGAAAGTTCTACAAGAGCTCTGGCAGCTAGACTTGCGTGTTATGCAAACTCGGCCGCTGCTTGAGCAGCAGAGGTAGGATCTTTAAATTTCATGTTCATATTATGTCTGCCAATAGAAAAATTACCATTACCATCTCCAAGAAATGATTGCCCAAGTTCCAACCTTTCATCCTTGAAAACTAAGTGGCATGAACCACCATCATCAACACACTATTGCCTTGAAAGTTCTACAAAAGCTCTGGCAGCTAGGCTTGCATGTTCTGCAAACTCAGCCGCTGCTTGAGTAGCAGAGGTAGCTTCCTTAAATTTCATGTTCCAATTCTGCCTGCCAACAGAAAAATTACCATTACCATCTCTAGGAAATGATTGCCCATGTTCAAACCTTTCATCCTTGAAACCTAAGTGGCATGAACCACCATCATCAACACAATATTGCCTTGAAAGTTCTACAACAGCTCTGGAAGCTAGGCTTTAATGTTCTGCAAGCTCAGTTGCTGCTTGAGCAGCAGAGGTAGCATCCTTAAATTTCATGTTCCAATTCTGCCTGCCAACCGAAAACTTACCATTACCATCTCCAGCAAATGATTGCCCATGTTCCGATCTTTCATCCTTGAAACCTAAGTGGCATGAACCACCATCATCAACACTATATTGCCTTGAAAGTTCTACAAAAGCTCTAGCGGCTAAGCTTGCATGTTCTGCAAACTCAGCCTCTGCTTGAGCAGCAGAGGTAGCATCCTTAAATTTTATGTTCCAATTCTGCCTGCCAACAGAAAAATTACCATTACCATCTTTAGGAAATGATTGCCTATGTTCCAACAATTCATACTTGAAACCTAAGTGGCATGAACCACCATCACCAATACAATATTGCCTTGAAAGTTCTACAAAAGCTTTGGCGGCTAGGCTTGCATGTTATGCAAACTCATCCGCTGCTTGAGCAGCAGAGGTAGCATCCTTAAATTTCATGTTCCAATTCTGCCTACCAACAGAAAAATTACCATTACCATCTCCAGCAAATGATTGCCTATGTTCCAATCTTTCATCCTTGAAACCTAAGTGGTATGAACCACCATCATAAACACAATATTGCCTTGAAAGTTCTACAAAAGCTCTGGCGGCTAGGCTTGCATGTTCTGCAAACTCCACCACTGCTTGAGCAGCAGAGGTAGCATCCTTTAATTTCATGTTCATAGGATGTCTGCCAACAGAAAAATTACCATTACCATCTCCAGGAAATGATTGCCCATGTTCCAACCTTTCATCCTTGAAACCTAAGTGGCATGAACCACCTTCATCAACACAATATTGCCTTGAAAGTTCTACAACAGCTCTGGTAGCGAGGCCTGAATGTTCTGCATACTCAGCCGCTGCTTCAGCAGCAGAGGTAGCATCCTTAAATTTCATGTTCCAATTCTGCCTGCCAACCGAAAAATTACCATTACCATCTCCAGCAAATGATTGCCCATGTTCTTATCTTTCATCCTTGAAACCTAAGTGGCATGAACCACCATCATCAACACAATATTGCCTTGAAAGTTCTACAAAAGCTCTGGCGGCTAGGCTTGCATGTTCTGCAAACTCAGCCGCTGCTTGAGCTGTAGAGGTAGCATCCTTAAATTTCATGTTCCAATTCTTCCTGCCAACAGAAAAATTACCATTACCATCTTTAGGAAATGATTGCCCATGTTCCAACCTTTCATACTTGAAACCTAAGTGGCATGAACCACCATCATCAACACAATATTGCATTAAAAGTTCTACAACAGCTCTGGCAGCTAGGCTTGCATGTTCTGCAAACTCAGTCGCTGCTTGAGCAGTAGAGGTAGCATCCTTAAATTTAATGTTCTAATTCTTCCTGCCAAAAAATATTTACCATTACCATCTCCAGGAAATGATTGCCCATGTTCAAGCCTTTCATACTTGAAACCTAAGTGGCATGAACCACCATCAACAACACAATATTGCCTTGAAAGTTCTACAAGAGCTCTGGCAGCTAGACTTGCATTTTATGCAAACTCAGCCGACTGCTTGAGCAGCAGAGGTAGCATCCTTAAATTTCATGTTCATATTATGTCTGCCAACAGAAAAATTACCAATTACCATCTCCAGGAAATGATTGCCCATGTTCCAACCTTTCATCCTTGAAAACTAAGTGCCATGAACCACCATCATCAACACACTATTGCCTTGAAAGTACTACAAAAGCTCTGGCGGCTAGGCTTGCATGTTCTGCAAACTCAGCCGCTGCTTGAGCAGCAGAGGTAGCATCCTTAAATTTCATGTTCCAATTCTGCCTGCCAACAGAAAAATTACCATTACCATCTCTAGGAAATGATTGCCCATGTTCCAACCTTTCATCCTTGAAACCGAAATGGCATGAACCACCATCATCAACACAATATTGCCTTGAAAGTTCTACAACAGCTCTGGCAGCTAAGCTTGCATGTTCTGCAAACTCAGCCGATGCTTGAGCAGCAGAGGTAGCATCCTTAAATTTTATGTTCCAATACTGCCTGCCAACAGAAAAATTACCATTACCATCTTTAGGAAATGATTGCCAATGTTCCAACAATTCATACTTGAAACCTAAGTGGCATGAACCACCAACATCAATACAATATTGCCTTGAAATTTCTACAAAAGCTTTGGCGGCTAGGCTTGCATGTTATGCAAACTCATCCGCTGCTTGAGCAACAGAGGTAGCATCCTTAAATTTTATGTTCCAATTCTGCCTACCAACAGAAAAATTACCATTACCATCTCCAGCAAATGATTGCCCATGTTCCAATCTTTCATCCTTGAAACCTGAGTGGCATGAACCACCATCATCAACACAATGTTGCATTAAAAGTTCTACAACAGCTCTTGCAGCTAGGCTTGCATGTTCTGCAAACTCAGTCGCTCCTTGAGCAGTAGAGGTAGCATCCTTAAATTTCAAGTTCTAATTCTTCCTGAAAAAAATAATATTTACTATTACCATCTCCAGGAAATGATTGCCCATGTTCTAGCCTTTCATACTTGAAACCTAAGTGGCATGAACCACCATCATCTGCACAATATTGCCATGAAAGTTCTACAAGAGCTCTGGCAGCTAGACTTGCGTGTTATGCAAACTCGGCCGCTGCTTGAGCAGCAGAGGTAGGATCTTTAAATTTCATGTTCATATTATGTCTGCCAACAGAAAAATTACTATTACCATCTCCAGGAAATGATTGCCCAAGTTCCAACCTTTCATCCTTGAAAACTAAGTGGCATGAACCACCATCATCAACACACTATTGCCTTGAAAGTTCTACAAAAGCTCTGGCAGCTAGGCTTGCATATTCTGCAAACTCAGCCGCAGCTTGAGTAGCAGAGGTAGCATCCTTAAATTTCATGTTCCAATTCTGCCTGCCAACAGAAAAATTACCATTACCATCTCTAGGAAATGATTGCCCATGTTCAAACCTTTCATCCTTGAAACCTAAGTGGCATGAACCACCATCATCAACACAATATTGCCTTGAAAGTTCTACAACAGCTCTGGAAGCTAGGCTTTAATGTTCTGCAAACTCAGTTGCTGCTTGAGCAGCAGAGGTAGCATCCTTAAATTTCATGTTCCAATTCTGCCTGCCAACCGAAAAATTACCATTACCATCTCCAGCAAATGATTGTCCATGTTCCGATCTTTCATCCTTGAAACCTAAGTGGCATGAACCACCATCATCAACACTATATTGCCTTGAAAGTTCTACAAAAGCTCTGGCGGCTAAGCTTGCATGTTCTGCAAACTCAGCCGCTGCTTGAGCAACAGAGGTAGCATCTTTAAATTTTATGTTCCAATTCTGCCTGCCAACAGAAAAATTACCATTACCATCTTTAGGAAATGATTGCCTATGTTCCAACAATTCATACTTGAAACCTAAGTGGCATGAACCACCATCATCAATACAATATTGCCTTGAAAGTTCTACAAAAGCTTTGGCGGCTAGGCTTGCATGTTATGCAAACTCATCCGCTGCTTGAGCAGCAGAGCTAGCATCCTTGAATTTCATGTTCCAATTCTTTCTACCAATAGAAAAATTACCATTACCATCTCCAGCAAATGATTTCCCATGTTCCAATCTTTCATCCTTGAAACCTAAGTGGCATGAACCACCATCATCAACACAATATTGCCTTGAAAGTTCTACAAAAGCTCTAGCGGCTAGGCTTGCATGTTCTGCAAACTCTGCCGCTGCTTGAGCAGCAGAGGTAGCATCCTTTAATTTCACGTTCATATTATGTCTGCCAATAGAAAAATTACCATTACCATCTCCAGGAAATGATTGCCCATGTTCCAACCTTTCATCCTTGAAACCTAAGTGGCATGAACCACCTTCATCAACACAATATTGCCTTGAAAGTTCTACAACAGCTCTGGCAGCTAGGCTTGAATGTTCTGCAAACTCAGCCGCTGCTTCAGCAGCAGAGGTAGCATCCTTATATTTCATGTTCCAATTCTGCCTGCCAACCGAAAAATTACCATTACCATCTCCAGCAAATGATTGCCCATGTTCCAATATTTCATCCTTGAAACCTAAGTGGCATGAACCACCATCATCAACACAATATTGCCTTGAAAGTTCTACAAAAGCTCTGGCGGCTAGGCTTGCATGTTCTGCAAACTCAGCCGCTGCTTGAGCAGAGCAGAGGTAGCATCCTTAAATTTCATGTTCCAATTCTACCTGCCAACAGAAAAATTACCATTACCATCTTTAGGAAATGATTGCCCATGTTCCAACCTTTCATACTTGAAACCTAAGTGGCATGAACCACCATCATCAACACAATATTGCATTAAAAGTTCTACAATAGCTCTGGCAGCTAGGCTTGCATGTTCTGCAAACTCAGTCGCTGCTTGAGCAGTAGAGGTAGCATCCTTAAATTTAATGTTCTAATTCTTCCTGCCAAAAAAATATTTACCATTACCATCTCCAGGAAATGATTACCCATGTTCAAGCCTTTCATACTTGAAACCTAAGTTGCATGAACCACCATCATCAACACAATATTGACTTGAAAGTTCTACAAGAGCTCTGGCAGCTAGACTTGCATGTTATGCAAATTCAGCCGCTGCTTGAGCAGCAGAGGTAGCATCCTTAAATTTCATGTTCATATTATGTCTGCCAATAGAAAAATTACCAATTACCATCTCCAGGAAATGATTGCCCATGTTCCAACCTTTCATCCTTGAAAACTAAGTGGCATGAACCACCATCAGCAACACACTATTGCCTTGAAAGTTCTACAAAAGCTCTGGCGGCTAGGCTTGCATGTTCTGCAAACTCAGCCGCTGCTTGAGCAGCAGAGGTAGCATCCTTAAATTTCATGTTCCAATTCTGCCTGCCAACAGAAAAATTACCATTACCATCTCTAGGAAATGATTGCCCATGTTCCAACCTTTCATCCTTGAAACCGAAATGGCATGAACCACCATCATCAACACAATATTGCCTTGAAAGTTCTACAACAGCTCTGGCAGCTAGGCTTGAATGTTCTGCAAACTCAGCCGCTGCTTGAGCAGCAGAGGTAGCATCCTTAAATTTCATGTTCCAATTCTGCCTGCCAACCGAAAAATTAGCATTACCATCTCTAGCAAATGATTGCACATGTTCCAATCTTTCATCCTTGAAACCTAAGTGGCATGAACCACCATCATCAACACAATATTGCCTTGAAAGTTCTACAAAAGCTCTGGCGGCTAAGCTTGCATGTTCTGCAAACTCAGCCGCTGCTTGAGCAACAGAGGTAGCATCCTTAAATTTCATGTTCCATTTCTGCCTTCCAACAGAAAAATTACCATTACTATCTCCAGGAAATGAATACCAAAGTTCCAACATTTCATACTTGAAACCTAAGTGGCATGAACCACCATCATCAACACAATATTTCCTTGAAAGTTCTACAAAAGCTTTGGCGGCTAGGCTTGCATGTTATGCAAACTCATCCGCTGGTTGAGCAGCAGAGGTAGCATCCTTAAATTTCATGTTCCAATTTTGCCTGCCAACCAAAAAATTACCATTACCATCTCCAGCAAATGATTGCCCATGTTCCAATCTTTCATCCTTGAAACCTAAGTGGCATGAACCACCATCATCAACACAATATTTCCTTGAAAGTTCTACAAAAGCTCTGGCGGCTAGACTTGCATGTTCTGCAAACTCAGGCGCTGCTTGAGCAGTAGAGGTAGCATCCTTAAATTTCATGTTCCAATTCTGCCTGCCAACAGAAAAATTACCATTACCATCTTTAGGAAATGATTGCCCATGTTCCAACCTTTCATACTTGAAACCTAAGTGGCATGAACCACCATCATCAACACAATATTGCATTAAAAGTTCTACAACAGCTCTGGCAGCTAGGCTTGCATGTTCTGCAAACTCAGTCGCTGCTTGAGCAGTAGAGGTAGCATCCTTAAATTTCATGTTCTGATTCTTCCGGCCAAAAAAATATTTACCATTACCATCTCCAGGAAATGATTGCCCATGTTCTAGCCTTTCGTACTGAAACCTAAGTGGCATGAAACACCATCATCAACACAATATTGCCATGAAAGTTCTACAAGAGCTCTGGCAGCTAGACTTGCATGTTATGCAAACTCAGCCGCTGCTTGAGCAGCAGAGGTAGCATCCTTAAATTTCATGTTCATATTATGTCTGCCAACAGAAAAATTACCATTACTATCTCCAGGAAATGATTGCCAATGTTCCAACCTTTCATCCTTGAAAACTAAGTGGCATGAACCTCCATCATCAACACACTATTGCCTTGAAAGTTCTACAAAAGCTTTGGCGGCTAGGCTTGCATGTTATGCAAACTCAGCCGCTGCTTGAGCAGCAGAGGTAGCATCTTTAAATTTCATGTTCCAATTCTGCCTGCCAACCGAAAAATTAGCATTACCATCTCTAGCAAATGATTGCCCATGTTCCAATCTATCATCCTTGAAACCTAAGTGGCACGAACCACCATCATCAACACAATATTGCCTTGAAAGTTCTACAAAAGCTCTGGCGGCTAAGCTTGCATGTTCTGCAAACTCAACCGCTGCTTGAGCAACAGAGGTAGCATCCTTAAATTTCATGTTCCATTTCTGCCTTCCAACAGAAAAATTACCATTACTATCTCCAGGAAATGAATACCAAAGTTCCAACATTTCATACTTGAAACCTAAGTGGCATGAACCACCATCATCAACACAATATTTCCTTGAAAGTTCTACAAAAGCTTTGGCGGCTAGGCTTGCATGTTATGCAAACTCATCCGCTGGTTGAGCAGCAGAGGTAGCATCCTTAAATTTCATGTTCCAATTTTGCCTGCCAACCAAAAAATTACCATTACCATCTCCAGCAAATGATTGCCCATGTTCCAATCTTTCATCCTTGAAACCTAAGTGGCATGAACCACCATCATCAACACAATATTTCCTGGAAAGTTCTACAAAAGCTCTGGCGGCTAGGCTTGCATGTTCTGCAAACTCAGGCGCTGCTTGAGCAGTAGAGGTAGCATCCTTAAATTTCATGTTCCAATTCTGCCTGCCAACAGAAAAATTACCATTACCATCTTTAGGAAATGATTGCCCATGTTCCAACCTTTCATACTTGAAACCTAAGTGGCATGAACCACCATCATCAACACAATATTGCATTAAAAGTTCTACAACAGCTCTGGCAGCTAGGCTTGCATGTTCTGCAAACTCAGTCGCTGCTTGAGCAGTAGAGGTAGCATCCTTAAATTTCATGTTTTGATTCTTCCGGCCAAAAAAATATTTACCATTACCATCTCCAGGAAATGATTGCCCATGTTCTAGCCTTTCATACTTGAAACCTAAGTGGCATGAACCACCATCATCAACACAATATTGCCATGAAAGTTCTACACGAGCTCTGGCAGCTAGACTTGCATGTTATGCAAACTCAGCCGTTGCTTGAGCAGCAGAGGTAGCATCCTTAAATTTCATGTTCATATTATGTCTGCCAACAGATAAATTACCATTACTATCTCCAGGAAATGATTGCCCATGTTCCAACCTTTCATCCTTGAAAACTAAGTGGCATGAACCTCCATCATCAACACACTATTGCCTTGAAAGTTCTACAAAAGCTTTGGCGGCTAGGCTTGCATGTTATGCAAACTCAGCCGCTGCTTGAGCAAGCAGAGGTAGCATCCTTAAATTTCATGTTCCAATTCTGCCTGCCAACCGAAAAATTACCATTACCATCTCCAGCAAATGATTGCCCATGTTCCAATCTTTCATCCTTGAAACCTAAGTGGCATGAACCACCATCATCAACAAAATATTGCCTTGAAAGTTCTACAAAAGCTCTGGCGGCTAAGCTTGCATGTTCTGCAAACTCAGCCGCTGCTTGAGCAGCAGAGGTAGCATCCTTAAATTTCATGTTCCAATTCTGCCTGCCAACAGAAAAATTATTCTCGAAAGCCTGTTTATAAGAAATAGCTTATGCCACTCGTATTGCCCCGGATTGACAAAAGAGGCTTGGATTGGAGATTCTTGTGTAAACATTCAAGTTGACAATCGGATTCGTCTGCTGACGAGGATTCTGATGTTTCGGATGGAGATAGTTATGCTGATGCTGATGCCAAGGCTTATTCCACTACGGATACAAAAAGACAGAAAAGGGATTATTCCTCCTTTTCGGGATTTATAAATTCATTTTCTTCCTTCCCCGAGCCCACCTTTAGCCCTTTCTTCAACTACTATTGTGGTAGGAACACATTCTTCGAGCAGGAGAACATTCTGATTTGAACATTCTTCCAGGAAAGGATTGCCCATGTTCTAGCCTTTCATACTTGAAACCTAAGTGGCATGAACCACCATCATCAACACAATATTGCCATGAAAGTTATACAAGAGCTCTGGCAGCTAGACTTGCATGTTATGCAAACTCAGCCGCTGCTTGAGCAGCAGAGGTTGCATCCTTAAATTTCATGTTCCAATTCTGCCTGCCAACCGAAAAATTACCATTACCATCTCCAGAAATGATTGTCCATGTTCCAACCTTTCATCCTTGAAAACTAAGTGGCATGAACCTCCATCATCAACACACTATTGCCTTGAAAGTTCTACAAAAGCTCTGGCGGCTAGGCTTGCATGTTTTGCAAACTCAGCCGCTTCTTGAGCAGCAGAGGTAGCATCCTTAAATTTCATGTTCCAATTCTGCCTGCCAACAGAAAAATTACCATTACCATCTCTAGGAAATAATTGCCCATGTTCCAACCTTTCATCCTTGAAACCTAAGTGGCATGAACCACCATCATCAACACAATATTGCCTTGAAAATTCTACAACAATTCTGGCAGCTAGGCTTGAATGTTCTGCAAACTCAGCCGCTGCTTGAGCAGCAGAGGTAGCATCCTTAAATTTCATGTTACAATTCTGCCTGCCAACCGAAAAATTACCATTACCATCTCCAGCAAATGATTGCCCATGTTCCAATCTTTCATCCTTGAAACCTAAGTGGCATGAACCACCATCATCAACACAATATTGCCCTGAAAGTTCTACAAAAGCTCTGGCGGCTAGGCTTGCATGTTCTGCAAACTCAGCGGCTGCTTGAGCAGCAGACGTAGCATCCTTAAATTTCATGTTCATATTACGTCTGCCAATAGAAAAATTACCATTACCATCTCCAGGAAATGATTGCCCATGTTCCAACCTTTCATCCTTGAAACCTAAGTGGCATGAACCACCTTCATTAACACAATATTACCTTGAAGGTTCTACAATAGCTCTGGCAGCTAGGCTTGAATGTTCTGCAAACTCAGCCGCTGCTTGAGCAGCAGAGGTTGCATCCTTAAATTTCATGTTCCAATTCTGCCTGCCAACCGAACAATTACCATTACCATCTCCAGCAAATGATTGCCCATGTTCCAATCTTTCATCCTTGAAACCTAAGTGGCATGAACCACCATTATCAACACAATATTGGCTTGAAAGTTCTACAAAAGCTCTGGCGGCTAGGCTTGCATGTTCTGCAAACTCAGCCGCTGCTTGAGCAGCAGAGGTAGCATCCTTAAATTACATGTTCCAATTTTGCCTGCCAACAGAAAAATTACCATTACCATCTTTAGGAAATGATTGACAATGTTCCAACCTTTCATCCTTGAAAACTAAGTGGCATGAACCACCATTATCAACACAATATTGCCTTGAAAGTTCTACAAAAGCTCTGGCGGCTAGGCTTGCATGTTCTGCAAACTCAGCCGCTGCTTGAGCAACAGAGGTTGCATCCTCAAATATCATGTTCATATTCTGCCTGCCAATAGAAAAATTACAATTACCATCTTTAGGAAATGATTGCCCATGTTCCAACCTTTCATACTTGAAACCTAAGTGGCATGAAACACCATCATCAACACAATATTGCTTTAAAAGCTCTACAACAGCTCTTGCAGCTACGCTTGCATGTTCTGCAAACTCAGTCGCTGCTTGAGCAGTAGAGGTAGCATCCTTAAATTTCAAGTTCTAATTCTTCCTGCCAAAAAAATATTTACTATTACCATCTCCAGGAAATGATTGCCCATGTTCTAGCCTTTCATACTTGAAACCTAAGTGGCATGAACCACCATCATCAGCACAATATTGCCATGAAAGTTCTACAAGAGCTCTGGCAGCTAGACTTGCGTGTTATGCAAACTCAGCAACTGCTTGAGCAGCAGAGATAGCATCCTTAAATTTCATGTTCATATTATGTCTGCCAACAGAAAAATTACCATTACCATCTACAGGAAATGATTGCCCATGTTCCTACCTTTCATCCTTGAAAACTAAGTGGCATGAACCACCATCATCAACACACTATTGCCTTGAAAGTTCTACAAAAGCTCTGGCAGCTAGGCTTGCATGTTCTGCAAACTCAGCCTTTGCTTGAGCAGCAGAGGTAGCATCCTTAAATTTCATGTTCCAATTCTGCCTGCCAACCGAAAAATTACCATTACCATCTCCAGCAAATGATTGCCCATGTTCTGATCTTTCATCCTTGAAACCTAAGTGGCATGAACCACCATCATCAACACTATATTGCCTTGAAAGTTCTACAAAAGCTCTGGCGGCTAAGCTTGCATGTTCTGCAAACTCAGCCGTTGCTTGAGCCGCAGAGGTAGCATCCTTAAATTTTATGTTCCAATTCTGCCTGCCAACAGAAAAATTGCCATTACCATCTTTAGGAAATGATTGCCTATGTTCCAACATTTCATACTTAAAACCTAAGTGGCATGAACCACCATCATCAATACAATATTGACTTGAAAGTTCAACAAAAGCTTTGGAGGCTAGGCTTGCATGTTATGCAAACTCATCCGCTGCTTGAGAAGCAGAGGTAGCATCCTTAAATTTCATGTTCCAATTCTGCCTACCAACAGAAAAATTACCATTACCATCTCCAGCAAATGATTGCCCATGTTCCAATCTTTCATCCTTGAAACCTAAGTGGCATGAACCACCATCATCAACACAATATTGCCTTGAAAGTTATACAAAAGCTCTGGCGGCTAGGCTTGCATGTTCTGTAAACTCAGCCGCTGCTTGAGCAGCAGAGGTAGCATCCTTACATTTAATGTTCCAATTCTGCCTGCCAACAGAAAAATTACCATTACCATCTTTAGAAAATGATTGCCCATGTTCCAACATTTCATACTTGAAAACCTAAATGGCATGAACCACCACCATCAACACAATATTGCATTAAAAGTTCTACAACAGCTCTGGCAGCTAGGCATGCATGTTCTGCAAACTCAGTCGCTGCTTGAGCAGTAGAGGTAGCATCCTTAAATTTCATGTTCATATTATGTCTTCCAACAGAAAAATTACCATTACCATCTCTAGCAAATGATTGCCCATGTTCCAATATTTCATCCTTGAAACCTAAGTGGCATGAACCACCATCATCAACACAATATTTCATTGAAAGTTCTACAAAAGCTCTGGCGGCTAAGCTTGCATGTTCTGCAAACTCAGCCGCTGCTTGAGCAGCAGAGGTAGCATCCTTAAATTTCATGTTCCAATTCTGCCTGCCAACAGAAAAATTACCATTACCATCTCTAGCAAATGATTGCCCATGTTCCAATCTTTCATCCTTGAAACTTAAGTGGCATGAACCACCATCATCAACACAATATTGCCTTGAAAGTTCTACAAAAGCTCTGGCGGATAAGCTTGCATGTTCTGCAAACTCAGCCGCTGCTTGAGCAACAGAGATAGCACCCTTAAATTTCATGTTCCATTTCTGCCTTCCAACAGAAAAATTACCATTACCATCTCCAGGAAATGAATACCAAAGTTCCAACATTTCATACTTGAAACCTAAGTGGCATGAACCACCATCATCAACACAATATTTCCTTGAAAGTTCTACAAAAGATTTGGCGGCTAGGCTTGCATGTTAGGCAAACTCATCCGCTGGTTGAGCCGCAGAGGTAGCATCCTTAAATTTCATGTTCCAATTCTGCCTGCCAACCGAAAAATTACCATTACCATCTCCAGCAAATGATTGCCCATGTTCCAATCTTTCTTCCTTGAAACCTAAGTGGCATGAACCACCATAATCAACACAATATTGCCTTGAAAGTTCTACAAAAGCTCTGGCGGCTAGGCTTGCATATTCTGCAAACTCAGCCGCTGCTTGAGCAGCAGAGGTAGCATCCTTAAATTTCATGTTCCAATTCTGCCTGCCAATAGAAAAATTACCATTACCATCTTTAGGAAATGATTGCCCATGTTCCTACCTTTCATACTTGAAACCTAAGTGGCATGAACCACCATCATCAACACAATATTGCATTAAAAGTTCTACAAGAGCTCTGGCAGCTAGGCTTGCATGTTCTGCAAACTCAGTCGCTGCTTGAGCAGTAGAGGTAGCATCCTTAAATTTCATTTTCTAATTCTTCCTGCCAAAACAATATTTACCATTACCATCTCTAGGAAATGATTGCCCATGTTCTAGCCTTTCATACTTGAAACCTAAGTGGCATGAACCACCATCATCAACACAATATTGCATTAAAAGTTCTACAAGAGCTCTGGCAGCTAGACTTGCATGTTCCGCAAACTCAGTCGCTGCTTGAGCAGCAGAGGTAGCATCCTTAAATTTCATGTTCATATTATGTTTGCCAAAAGAAAAATTACCATTACCATCTCTAGCAAATGATTGCCCATGTTCCAATATTTCATCCTTGAAACCTAAGTGGCATGAACCACCATCATCAACATAATATTTCATTGAAAGTTCTACAAAAGCTCTGGCGGCTAAGCTTGCATGTTCTGCAAACTCAGCCGCTGCTTGAGCAGCAGAGGTAGCATCCTTAAATTTCACGTTCCAATTCTGCCTGCCAACAGAAAAATTACCATTACCATCTCTAGCAAATGATTGCCCATGTTCCAATCTTTCATCCTTGAAACCTAAGTGGCATGAACCACCATCATCAACACAATATTGCCTTGAAAGTTCTACAAAAGCTCTGGCGGATAAGCTTGCATGTTCTGCAAACTCAGCCGCTGCTTGAGCAATAGAGATAGCACCCTTAAATTTCATGTTCCATTTCTGCCTTCCAACAGAAAAATTACCATTACCATCTCCAGGAAATGAATACCAAAGTTCCAACATTTCATACTTGAAACCTAAGTGGCATGAACCACCATCATCAACACAATATTTCCTTGAAAGTTCTACAAAAGCTTTGGCGGCTAGGATCGCATGTTATGCAAACTCAGCCGCTACTTGAGCAGCAGAGGTAGCATCCTTAAATTTCATGTTCCAATTCTGCCTGCCAACCGAAAAATTACCATTACCATCTCCAGCAAAAGATTGCCCATGTTCCAATCTTTCATCCTTGAAACCTAAGTGGCATGAACCACCATCATCAACACAATATTGCCTTGAAAGTTCTACAACAGTTCTGGTAGCTAGGCTTGAATGTTCTGCAAACTCAGCCGCTGCTTGAGCAGCAGAGGTAGCATCCTTAAATTTCATGTTCCAATTCTGCCTGCCAACCGAAAAATTACCATTACCATCTCCAGCAAATGATTGCCCATGTTCCAATCTTTCATCCTTGAAACCTAAGTGGCATGAACCACCATCATCAACAAAATATTGCCTTGAAAGTTCTACAAAAGCTCTGGCGGCTAAGCTTGAATGTTCTGCAAACTCAGCCGCTGCTTGAGCAGCAGAGGTAGCATCCTTAAATTTTATGTTCCAATTCTGCCTGCCAAGAGAAAAATTACCATTGCCATCTTTAGGAAATGATTGCCTATGTTCCAACATTTCATACTTGAAACCTAAGTGGCATGAACCACCATCATCAACACAATATTGCCATGAAAGTTGTACAAGAGCTCTGGCAGCTAGGCTTGCATGTTCTGTAAACTCAGTCGCTGCTTGAGCAGTAGAGGTAGCATCCTTAAATTTCATGTTCTAATTCTTCCTGCCAAAAAAATATTTACCATTATCATCTCCAGGAAATGATTGCCCATGTTCTAGCCTTTCATACTTGAAACCTAAGTGGCATGAACCACCATCATCAACACGATATTGCCATGAAAGTTCTACAAGAGCTCTAGCAGCTAGGCTTGCATGTTCTGCAAACTCAACCGCTGCTTGAGCAGCAGAGGTAGCATCCTTAAATTTCATGTTCATATTATGTCTGCCAACATAAAAATTACCATTACCATCTCCAGGAAATGATTGCCCATGTTCCAACCTTTCATCCTTGAAAACTAAGTGGCATGAACCTCCATCATCAACACACTATTGCCTTGAAAGTTCTACAAAATCTCTGGCGGCTAGGCTTGCATGTTCTGCAAACTCAGCCGCTGCTTGAGCAGCAGAGGTAGCATCCTTAAATTTCATGTTCCAATTCTGCCTGCCAACAGAAAAATTACCATTACCTTCTCTAGGAAATGATTGCCCATGTTCCAACCTTTCATCCTTGACACCTAAGTGGCATGAACCACCATCATCAACACAATATTGCCTTGAAAGTTCTACAACAGTTATGACAGCTAGGCTTGAATGTTCTGCAAACTCAGCCGCTGCTTGAGCAGCAGAGGTAGCATCCTTAAATTTCATGTTCCAATGCTGCCTGCCAACAGAAAAATTACCATTACCATCTCCAGGAAATGAATACCAAAGTTCCAACATTTCATACTTGAAACCTACGTGGCATGAACCACCATCATCAACACAATATTTCCTTGAAAGTTCTACAAAAGCTTTGGCGGCTAGGCTCGCATGTTATGCAAACTCAGCCGCTGCTTGAGTAGCAGAGGTAGCATACTTAAATTTCATGTTCCAATTCTGCCTGCCAACCGAAAATTAACATTACCATCTCCAGCAAATGATTGCCCAAGTTCCAATCTTTCATCCTTGAAACCTAAGTGGCATGAACCACCATCATCAACAAAATATTGCCTTGAAAGTTCTACAAAAGCTCTGGCGGCTAAGCTTGCATGTTCTGCAAACTCAGTCGCTGCTTGAGCAGTAGAGGTAGCAACCTTAAATTTTATGTTCCGATTCAGCCTGCCAACAGAAAAATTACCATTACCATCTTTAGGAAATGATTGCCTATGTTCCAACATTTCATACTTGAAAACTAAGTGGCATGAACCACCATCATTAACACAATATTGCCATGAAAGTTCTACAAGAGCTCTGGCAGCTAGGCTTGCATGTTCTGCAAACTCAGTCGCTGCTTGAGCAGTAGAGGTAGTATCCTTAAATTTCATGTTCTAATTCTTCCTGCCAAAAAAATATTTACCATTACCATCTCCAGGAAATGATTGCCCATGTTCCAACCTTTCATCCTTGAAAACTAAGTGGCATGAACCTCCATCATCAACACACTATTACCTTGAAAGTTCTACAAAAGATCTGGCGGCTAGGCTTGCATGTTCTGCAAACTCAGCCGCTGCTTGAGCAGCAGAGGTAGCATCCTTAAATTTCATGTTCCAATTCTGCCTGCCAACCGAAAAATTACCATTACCATCTCCAGCAAATGATTGCCCTTGTTCCAACCTTTCATCCTTGACACCTAAGTGGCATGAACCACCATCGTCAACACAATATTGCCTTGAACGTTCTACAACAGTTCTGGCAGCTAGGCTTGAATGTTCTGCAAACTCAGCCGCTGCTTGAGCAGCAAAGGTAGCATCCTTAAATTTCATGTTCCAATTCTGCCTGCCAACCAAAAAATTACCATTACCATCTCCAGCAAATGATTGCCCATGTTCCAATCTTTCATCCTTGAAACCTAAGTGGCATGAACCACCATCGTCAACAAAATATTGCCTTGAAAGTTCTACAAAAGCTCTGGCGGCTAAGCTTGCATGTTCTGCAAACTCAGCCGCTGCTTGAGCAGCAGAGATAGCATCCTTAAATTTTATGTTCCAATTCTGCCTGCCAATAGAAACATTACCATTACCATCTTTAGGAAATGATTTCCTATGTTCCAACATTTCATACTAGAAACCTAAGTGGCATGAACCACCATCATCAACACAATATTGCCTTGAAAGTTCTACAAAAGCTTTGGCGGCTAGGCTTGCATGTTATGCAAAGTCATACGCTGCTTGAGCAGTAGAGGTAGCATCCTTAAATTTCATGTTCCAATTCTGCCTGCCAACAGAAAAATTACCATTACCATCTCCAGCAAATGATTGCCCATGTTCCAATCTTTCATCCTTGAAACCTAAGTGGCATGAACCACCTTCATCAACACAATATTGCCTTGAAAGTTCTACAAAAGCTCTGGCGGCTAGGCTTGCATGTTCTGCAAACTCAGCCGCTGCTTGAGCAGCAGAGGTAGCATCCATAAATTTCATGTTCCAATTCTGCCTGCCAATAGAAAAATTACCATTACCATCTCCAGGAAATGATTGCCCATGTTCCTACCTTTCATCCTTGAAACCTAAGTGGCATGAACCACCATCATCAACACAATATTGCCTTGAAAGTTCTACAACAGCTCTGGCATCTAGGCTTGCATATTCTGCAAACTCAGCCGCTGCTTGAGCAGCAGAGGTAGCATCCTTAAATTTCATGTTCCAATTCTGCCTGCCAACAGAAAAATTACCATTACCATCTCTAGGAAATGATTGCCCATGTTCCAACCTTTCATCCTTGAAACCTAAGTGGCATGAACCACCATCATCAACAAAATATTGCCTTGAAAGTTCTACAACAGCTCTGGCAGCTAAGCTTGCATGTTCTGCAATCTCAGCCGCTGCTTGAGCAGCAGAGGTAGCATTCTTAAATTTTATGTTCCAATTTCGCTTGCCAACAGAAAAATTACCATTACCATCTCCAGCAAATGATTCCCCATGTTCCAATCTTTCATCCTTGAAACCTAAGTGGCATGAACCACCATCATCAACACAATATTGCCTTGAAAGTTCTACAATAGCTCTGGTGGCTTGGCTTGCATGTTCTGCAAACTCAGGCGCTGCTTGAGCAGCAGAGGTAGCATCCTAAAATTTCATGTTCCAATTCTGCCTGCCAACAGAAAAATTACCATTACCATCTTTAGGAAATGATTGCCCATGTTCCAACCTTTCATACTTGAAACCTAAGTGGCATGAACCACCATCATCAACACAATATTGCATTAAAAGTTCTACAACAGCTCTGGCAGCTAGGCTTGCATGTTCTGCAAACTCAGTCGCTGCTTGAGCAGTAGAGGTAGCATCCTTAAATTTCATGTTCTAATTCTTCCTGCCAAAAAAATATTTACCATTACCATCTCCAGGAAATGATTGCCCATGTTCTAGCCTTTCATACTTGAAACCTAAGTGGCATGAACCACCATCATCAACACAATATTGCCATGAAAGTTCTACAAGAGCTCTGGCAGCTATACTTGCATGTTATGCAAACTCAGCCGCTGCTTGAGCAGCAGAGGTAGCATCCTTAAATTTCATGTTCATATTATGTCTGCCAACAGAAAAATTACCATTACCATCTCTAGGAAATGATTGCCCATGTCCCAACCTTTCATCCTTGAAAACTAAGTGGCATGAACCACCATCATCAACACACTATTGCCTTGAAAGTTCTACAAAAGCTCTGGCGGCTAGGCTTGCATATTCTGCAAACTCAGCCGCTGCTTGAGCAGCAGAGGTAGCATCCTTAAATTTCATGTTCCAATTCTGCCTGCCAACAGAAAAATTACCATTACCATCTTTAGGAAATGATTGCCTATGTTCCATCATTTCATACTTGAAACCTAAGTGGCATGAACCACCATCATCAACACAATATTGCATTGAAAATACTACAAAAGCTTTGGCGGCTAGGCTTGCATGTTATGCAAACTCATACGCTACTTGAGCAGCAGAGGTAGCATCCTTAAATTTCATGTTCCAATTCTCCCTGCCAACAGAAAAATTTCCATTACCATCTCCAGCAAATGATTGCCCATGTTCCAATCTTTCATCCTTGAAACCTAAGTGGCATGAACTACCTTCATCAACACAATATTGCCTTGAAAGTTCTACAAAAGCTCTGGCGGCTAGGCTTGCATGTTCTGCAAACTCAGCCACTGCTTGAGTAGCAGAGGTAGCATCCTTAAATTTCATGTTCATATTATGTCTGCCAATAGAACAATTATCATTACCATCTCCAGGAAATGATTGTTCATGTTCCAACCTTTCATCCTTGAAACCTAAGTGGCATGCACCACCTTCATCAACACACTATTGCCTTGAAAGTTCTACAAAAGCTCTGGCGGCTAGGCTTGCATGTTCTGCAAACTCAGCCGCTGCTTGAGCAGCAGAGGTAGCATCCTTAAATTTCATGTTCCAATTCTGCCTGCCAACAGAAACATTACCATTACCATCTCTAGGAAATGATTGCCCATGTTCCAACCTTTCATCCTTGAAACCTAAGTGGCATGAACCACCATCATCAACACAATATTTCCTTGAAAGTTCTATCACAGCTCTGGCAGCTAGGCTTGAATGTTCTGCAAACTCAGCCGCTGCTTGAGCAGCAGAGGTAGCATCCTTAAATTTCATGTTCCAATTCTGCCTGCCAACCGAAAAATTACCATTACCATCTCCAGCAAATGATTGCCCATGTTCCAATCTTTCATCCTTGAAACCTAAGTGGCATGAACCACCATTATCAACACAATATTGCCTTGAAAGTTCTACAAGAGCTCTGGCGGCTAGGCTTGCATGTTCTGCAAACTGAGCCGCTTCTTGAGCAGTAGAGGTAGCATCCTTAAATTTCATGTTCATATTATGTCTGCCAAGAGAAAAATTACCATTACCATCTCCAGGAAATGATTTCCCATGTTCCAACGTTTCATCCTTGAAAACTAAGTGGCATGAACCACCATCATCAACACACTATTGCCTTGAAAGTTCTACAAAAGCTCTAGCGGTTAGGTTTGCATGTTCTGCAAACTCAGCCGCTGCTTGAGCAGCAGAGGTAGCATCCTTAAATTTCATGTTCCAATTCTGCCTGCCAACAGAGAAATTACCATTACCATCTCTAGGATATGATTGCCCATGTTCCAACCTTTCATCCTTGAATCCTAAGTGGCAAGAACCACCATCATCAACACAATATTGCCTTGAAAGTTCTACATTAGCTCTGGCAGCAAGGCTTGAATATTCTGCAAACTCAGCTGCTGCTTGAGCAGCAGAGGTAGCATCCTTAAATTTCATGTTCATATTATGTCTGCCAACAGAAACATTTCCATTACCATCTACAAGAAATGATTGCCCATGTTCCAACCATTCATCCTTGAAAACTAAGTGGCATGAACCACCACCATCAACACACTATTGCCTTAAAAGTTCTACAAAAGCTCTGGCGGCTAGGCTTGCATGTTCTGCAAACTCAGCCGCTGCTTGAGCAGCAGAGGTAGCATCCTAAAATTTCATGTTCCAATTCTGCCTGCCAACCGAAAAATTAGCATTACCATCTCTAGGAAATGATTGCCCATGTTCCAACCTTTTATCCTTGAAACCTAATTGGCATGAACCACCATCATCAACACAGTATTGCCTTGAAAGTTCTACACCAGCTCTGACAGCTAGGTTTGAATCTTCTGCAAACTCATCCGCTGCTTGAGCAGCAGAGGTAGCATCCTTAAATTTCATGTTCCAATTCTTCCTGCCAACCGAAAAATTACCATTACCATCTCCAGCAAATGATTGCCCATGTTCCAACCTTTCATCCTTGAATCCTAAGTGGCAAGAACCACCATCATCAACACAATATTGCCTTGAAAGTTCTACATTAGCTCTGGCAGCAAGGCTTGAATATTCTGCAAACTCAGCTGTTGCTTGAGCAGCAGAGGTAGCATCCTTAAATTTCATGTTCGTATTATGTCTGCCAACAGAAACATTTCCATTACCATCTACAGGAAATGATTGCCCATGTTCCAACCTTTCATCCTTGAAAACTAAGTGGCATGAACCACCACCATCAACACACTATTGCCTTAAAAGTTCTACAAAAGCTCTGGCGGCTAGGCTTGCATGTTCTGCAAACTCAGCCGCTGCTTGAGCAGCAGAGGTAGCATCCTTAAATTTCATGTTCCAATTCTGCCTGCCAACCGAAAAATTAGCATTACCATCTCTAGGAAATAATTGCCCATGTTCCAACCTTTTATCCTTGAAACCTAAGTGGCATGAACCACCATCATCAACACAGTATTGCCTTCAAAGTTCTACACCAGCTCTGACAGCTAGGCTTGAATGTTATGCAAACTCAGCCGCTGCTTGAGCAGCAGAGGTAGCATCCTTAAATTTCATGTTCCAATTATGCCTGCCAACCGAAAAATTACCATTACCATCTCCAGCAAATGATTGCCCATGTTCCAACCTTTCATCCTTGAAACCTAAGTGGCAAGAACCACCATCATCAACACAATATTGCCTTGAAAGTTCTACATTAGCTCTGGCAGCAAGGCTTGAATATTCTGCAAACTCAGCTACTGCTTGAGCAGCAGAGGTAGCATCCTTAAATTTCATTTTCGTATTATGTCTGCCAACAGAAATATTTCCATTACCATCTACAGGAAATGATTGCCCATGTTCCAACCTTTCATCCTTGAAAACTAAGTGGCATGAACCACCACCATCAACACACTATTGCCTTAAAAGTTCTACAAAAGCTCTGGCGGCTAGGCTTGCATGTTCTGCAAACTCAGCCGTTGCTTGAGCAGCAGAGGTAGCATCCTTAAATTTCATGTTCCAATTCTGCCTGCCAACCGAAAAATTAGCATTACCATCTCTAGGAAATAATTGCCCATGTTCCAACCTTTTATCCTTCAAACCTAAGTGGCATGAACCACCATCATCAACACAGTATTGCCTTGAAAGTTCTACACCAGCTCTGACAGCTAGGCTTGAATGTTATGCAAACTCAGCCGCTGCTTGAGCAGCAGAGGTAGCATCCTTAAATTTCATGTTCCAATTCTGCCTGCTAACCGAAAAATTACCATTACCATCTCCAGCAAATGATTGCCCATGTTCCAACCTTTCATCCTTGAAACCTAAGTGGCAAGAACCACCATCATCAACACAATATTGCCTTGAAAGTTCTACATTAGCTCTGGCAGCAAGGCTTGAATATTCTGCAAACTCAGCTGCTGCTTGAGCAGCAGAGGTAGCATCCTTAAATTTCATGTTCGTATGATGTCTGCCAACAGAAACATTTCCATTACCATCTACAGGAAATGATTGCCCATGTTCCAACCTTTCATCCTTGAAAACTAAGTGGCATGAACCACCACCATCAACACACTATTGCCTTAAAAGTTCTACAAAAGCTCTGGCGGCTAGGCTTGCATGTTCTGCAAACTCAGCCGCTGCTTGAGCAGCAGAGGTAGCATCCTTAAATTTCATGTTCCAATTCTGCCTGCCAACCGAAAAATTAGCATTACCATCTCTAGGAAATAATTGCCCATGTTCCAACCTTTTATCCTTGAAACCTAAGTGGCATGAACCACCATCATCAACACAGTATTGCCTTGAAAGTTCTACACCAGCTCTGACAGCTAGGCTTGAATGTTCTGCAAACTCAGCCGCTGCTTGAGCATCAGAGGTAGCATCCTTAAATTTCATGTTCCAATTCTGCCTGCCAACCAAAAAATTACCATTACCATCTCCAGCAAATGATTGCCCATGTTCAAATCTTTCATCCTTGAAACCTAAGTGGCATGAACCACCATCATCAACACAATATTGCCTTAAAAGTTCTACAAGAGCTCTGGCGGCTAGGCTTGCATGTTCTGCAAACTCAGCCGCTGCTTGAGCAGCAGAGGTAGCATCCTTACATTTCATGTTCATATTATGTCTGCCAACAGAAAAATTACCATTACCATCTCCAGGAAATGATTGCCCATGTTCCAACCTTTCATTCTTGAAAACTAAGTGGCATGAACCACCATCATCAACACACTATTGCCTTGAAAGTTCTACAAAAGCTCTGGCGGCTAGGCTTGCATGTTCTACAAACTCAGCCGCTGCTTGAGCAGCAGAGGTAGCATCCTTAAATTTCATGTTCCAATTCTGCCTGCCAACAGAGAAATTACTATTACCATCTCTAGGAAATGATTGCCCATGTTCCAACCTTTCATCCTTGAAACCTAAGTGGCATGAACCACCAACATCAAAACAATATTGCCTTGAAAGTTCTACAACAGCTCTGGCAGCTAGGCTTGAATGTTCTGCAAACTCAGCCGCTGCTTGAGCAGCAGAGGTAGCATCCTTAAATTTCATGTTCATATTATGTCTGCCAACAGAAAAATTACCATTACCATCTCCAGGAAATGATTGCCCATGTTCCAACCTTTCATCCTTGAAACTAAGTGGAATGAACCACCATCATCAACACACTATTGCCTTAAAAGTTCTACAAAAGCTCTGGCGGCTAGGCTTGCATGTTCTGCAAACTCAGCCGCTGCTTGAGCAGCAGAGGTAGCATCCTTAAATTTCATGTTCCAATTCTGCCTGCCAACAAAAAAATTACCATTACCATCTCTAGGAAATGATTGCCCATGTTCCAACCTTTCATCCTTGAAACCTAAGTGGCATGAACCACCATCATCAACACAATATTGCCTTGAAAGTTCTACAACACCTTTGGCAGCTATGCTTGAATGTTCTGCAAACTCAGCCGCTGCTTGAGCAGCAGAGATAGCATCCTTAAATTTCATGTTCATATTATGTCTGCCAACAGAAAAATTACCATTACCATCTCCAGGAAATGATTGCCCATGTTCCAACCTTTAATCCTTGAAAACTAAGTGGCATGAACCACCA
The DNA here is from genome assembly GCF_000390325.3 of Nicotiana tomentosiformis. Taxonomy (NCBI): domain Eukaryota; kingdom Viridiplantae; phylum Streptophyta; class Magnoliopsida; order Solanales; family Solanaceae; genus Nicotiana; species Nicotiana tomentosiformis. The sequence goes on from NW_027174561.1 coordinate 1,440,164, forward strand.
TCATCAACACACTATTGCCTTAAAAGTTCTACAAAAGCTCTGGCGGCTAGGCTTGCATGTTCTGCAAACTCAGCCGCTGCTTGAGCAGCAGAGGTAGCATCCTTAAATTTCATGTTCCAATTATGCCTGCCAACTGAAAAATTACCATTACCATCTCTATGAAATGATTGCCCATGTTCCAACCTTTTATCCTTGAAACCTAAGTGGCATAACCACCATCATCAACACAATATTGCCTTGAAATTTCTACAACAGCTCTGGCAGCTAGGCTTGAATGTTCTGCAAACTCAGCCGCTGCTTGAGCAGCAGAGGTAGCATCCTTAAAATTTCATGTTCCAATTCTGCCTGCCTACCGAAAAATTACCATCACCATCTCCAGAAAATGATTGCCCATGTTCCAATCTTTCATCCTTGAAACCTAAGTGGCATGAATCACCATCATCAACACAATATTGCCTTGAAAGTTCTACAAAAGCTCTGGCGGCTAAGCTTGCATGTTCTGCAAACTCAGCCGCTGCTTGAGCAGCAGAGGTAGCATCCTTAAATTTCATGTTCCAATTCTGCTTGCCAACAGAAAAATTACCATTACCATCTTTAGGAAATGATTGCCCATGTTCCAACATTTCATACTTGAAACCTAAGTGGCATGAACCACCATCATCAACACACTATTGCCTTGAAAGTTCAACAAAAGCTTTGGCGGCTAGGCTTGCATGTTCTGCAAACTCAGCCACTACTTGAGCAGCAGAGGTAGCATCCTTAAATTTCATGTTCCAATTCTGCTTGCCAAAAGAAAAATTACCATTACCATCTCCAGCAAATGATTGCCCATGTTCCAATCTTACATCCTTGAAACCTAAGTGGCATGAACCACGATCATGAACACAATATTGCATTGAAAGTTCTACAAAAGCTCTGGCGGCTAGGCTTGCATGTTCTGCAAACTCAGTCGCTGCTTGAGCAGCAGAGGTAGCATCCTTAAATTTCATGTTCATATTATTTCTGCCAACAGAAAAATTACCATTACCATCTCTAGGAAATAATTGCCCATGTTCCAACCTTTAATCCTTGAAAATAAGTGGCATGAACCACCATCATCAACATACTATTGCCTTAAAAGTTTTACAAAAGCTCTTGCGCCTAGGCTTGCATGTTCTGCAAACTCAGCCGCTGCTTGAGCAGCAGAGGTAGCATCCTTAAATTTCATGTTCCAATTCTGCCTGCCAACAGAAAAAATACCATTACCATCTCTATGAAATGATTGCCCATGTTCCAACCTTTTATCCTTGAAACCTAAGTGGCATAACCACCATTATCAACACAATATTGCCTTGAAATTTCTACAACAGCTCTGGCAGCTAGGCTTGAATGTTCTGCAAACTCAGCCGCTGCTTGAGCAGCAGAGGTAGCATCCTTAAAATTTCATGTTCCAATTCTGCCTGCCTACCGAAAAATTACCATTACCATCTCCAGAAAATGATTGCCCATGTTCCAATCTTTCATCCTTGAAACCTAAGTGGCATGAATCACCATCATCAACACAATATTGCCTTGAAAGTTCTACAAAAGCTCTGGCGGCTAAGCTTGCATGTTCTGCAAACTCAGCCGCTGCTTGAGCAGCAGAGGTAGCATCCTTAAATTTCATGTTCCAATTCTGCCTGCCAACAGAAAAATTACCATTACCATCTTTAGGAAATAATTGCCCATGTTCCAACATTTCATACTTGAAACCTAAGTGGCATGAACCACCATCATCAACACACTATTGCCTTGAAAGTTCAACAAAAGCTTTGGCGGCTAGGCTTGCATGTTCTGCAAACTCAGCCACTACTTGAGCAGCAGAGGTAGCATCCTTAAATTTCATTTTCCAATTCTGCTTGCCAAAAGAAAAATTACCATTACCATCTCCAGCAAATGATTGCCCATGTTCCAATCTTACATCCTTGAAACCTAAGTGGCATGAACCACGATCATGAACACAATATTTCATTAAAAGTTCTACAAAAGCTCTGACGGCTAGGCTTGCATGTTCTGCAAACTCAGTCGCTGCTTGAGCAGCAGAGGTAGCATCCTTAAATTTCATTTTCATATTATTTCTGCCAACAGAAAAATTACCATTACCATCTCTAGGAAATAATTGCCCATGTTCCAACCTTTAATCCTTGAAAATAAGTGGCATGAACCACCATCATCAACATACTATTGCCTTAAAAGTTTTACAAAAGCTCTTGCGGCTAGGCTTGCATGTTCTGCAAACTCAGCCGCTGCTTGAGCAGCAGAGGTAGCATCCTTAAATTTCATGTTCCAATTCTGCCTGCCAACAGAAAAAATACCATTACCATCTCTATGAAATGATTGCCCATGTTCCAACCTTTTATCCTTGAAACCTAAGTGGCATAACCACCATTATCAACACAATATTGCCTTGAAATTTCTACAACAGCTCTGGCAGCTAGGCTTGAATGTTCTGCAAACTCAGCCGCTGCTTGAGCAGCAGAGGTAGCATCCTTAAAATTTCATGTTCCAATTCTGCCTGCCTACCGAAAAATTACCATTACCATCTCCAGAAAATGATTGCCCATGTTCCAATCTTTCATCCTTGAAACCTAAGTGGCATGAATCACCATCATCAACACAATATTGCCTTGAAAGTTCTACAAAAGCTCTGGCGGCTAAGCTTGCATGTTCTGCAAACTCAGCCGCTGCTTGAGCAGCAGAGGTAGCATCCTTAAATTTCATGTTCCAATTCTGCCTGCCAACAGAAAAATTACCATTACCATCTTTAGGAAATAATTGCCCATGTTCCAACATTTCATACTTGAAACCTAAGTGGCATGAACCACCATCATCAACACACTATTGCCTTGAAAGTTCAACAAAAGCTTTGGCGGCTAGGCTTGCATGTTCTGCAAACTCAGCCACTACTTGAGCAGCAGAGGTAGCATCCTTAAATTTCATTTTCCAATTCTGCTTGCCAAAAGAAAAATTACCATTACCATCTCCAGCAAATGATTGCCCATGTTCCAATCTTACATCCTTGAAACCTAAGTGGCATGAACCACGATCATGAACACAATATTTCATTAAAAGTTCTACAAAAGCTCTGACGGCTAGGCTTGCATGTTCTGCAAACTCAGTCGCTGCTTGAGCAGCAGAGGTAGCATCCTTAAATTTCATTTTCATATTATTTCTGCCAACAGAAAAATTACCATTACCATCTCTAGGAAATGATTGCCCATGTTCCAACCTTTCATCCTTGAAACATAAGTGGCATGAACCACCATCATCAACACAATATTGCCTTGAAAGTTCTATAACACCTTTGGCAGCTATGCTTGAATGTTCTGCAAACTCAGCCGCTGCTTGAGCAGCAGAGATAGCATCCTTAAATTTCATGTTCATATTATGTCTGCCAACAGAAAAATTACCATTACCATCTCCAGGAAATGATTGCCCATGTTCCAACCTTTAATCCTTGAAAACTAAGTGGCATGAACCACCATCATCAACATACTATTGCCTTAAAAGTTCTACAAAAGCTCTGGCGGCTAGGCTTACATGTTCTGCAAACTCATCCGCTGCTTGAGCAGCAGAGGTAGCATCCTTAAATTTCATGTTCCAATTCTGCCTGCCTACAGAAAAATTACCATTACCATCTCTATGAAATGATTGCCCATGTTCCAACCTTTTATCCTTGAAACCTAAGTGGCATAACCACCATCATCAACACAATATTGCCTTGAAATTTCTACAACAGCTCTGGCAGCTAGGCTTGAATGTTCTGCAAACTCAGCCGCTGCTTGAGCAGCAGAGGTAGCATCCTTAAAATTTCATGTTCCAATTCTGCCTGCCTACCGAAAAATTACCATTACCATCTCCAGAAAATGATTGCCCATGTTCCAATCTTTCATCCTTGAAACCTAAGTGGCATGAATCACCATCATCAACACAATATTGCCTTGAAAGTTCTATAAAAGCTCTGGCGGCTAAGCTTGCATGTTCTGCAAACTCAGCCGCTACTTGAGCAGCAGAGGTAGCATCCTTAAATTTCATGTTCCAATTCTGCCTGCCAACAGAAAAATTACCATTACCATCTTTAGGAAATGATTGCCCATGTTCCAACATTTCATACTTGAAACCTAAGTGGCATGAACCACCATCATCAACACACTATTGCCTTGAAAGTTCAACAAAAGCTTTGGCGGCTAGGCTTGCATGTTCTGCAAACTCAGCCACTACTTGAGCAGCAGAGGTAGCATCCTTAAATTTCATGTTCCAATTCTGCTTGCCAAAAGAAAAATTACCATTACCATCTCCAGCAAATGATTGCCCATTTTCCAATCTTACATCCTTGAAACCTAAGTGGCATGAACCACGATCATCAACACAATATTGCATTGAAAGTTCTACAAAAGATCTGGCGGCTAGGCTTGCATGTTCTGCAAACTCAGTCGCTGCTTGAGCAGCAGAGGTAGCATCCTTAAATTTCATTTTCATATTATTTCTGCCAACAGAAAAATTACCATTACCATCTCTAGGAAATGATTGCCCATGTTCCAACCTTTCATCCTTGAAACCTAAGTGGCATGAACCACCATCATCAACACAATATTGCCTTGAAAGTTCTATAACACCTTTGGCAGCTATGCTTGAATGTTCTGCAAACTCAACCACTGCTTGAGCAGCAGAGATAGCATCCTTAAATTTCAAGTTCATATTATGTCTGCCAACAGAAAAATTACCATTACCATCTCCAGGAAATGATTGCCCATGTTCCAACCTTTAATACTTGAAAACTAAGTGGCATGAACCACCATCATCAACACACTATTGCCTTAAAAGTTCTACAAAAGCTTTGGCGGCTAGGCTTACATGTTCTGCAAACTCAGCCACTGCTTGAGCAGCAGAGGTAGCATCCTTAAATTTCATGTTCCAATTCTGCCTGCCAACAGAAAAATTACCATTACCATCTCTATGAAATGATTGCCCATGTTCCAACCTTTTATCCTTGAAACCTAAGTGGCATAACCACCATCATCAACACAATATTGCCTTGAAATTTCTATAAAAGCTCTGGCGGCTAAGCTTGCATGTTCTGCAAACTCAGCCGCTGCTTGAGCAGCAGAGGTAGCATCCTTAAATTTCATGTTCCAATTCTGCCTGCCAACAGAAAAATTACCATTACCATCTCTAGGAAATGATTGCCCATGTTCCAACCTTTCATCCTTGAAACCTAAGTGGCATGAACCACCATCATCAACACAATATTGCCTTAAAAGTTCTACAAGAGCTCTGGCGGCTAGGCTTGCATGTTCTGCAAACTCAGCCGCTGCTTGAGCAGCAGAGGTAGCATCCTTAAATTTCATGTTCATATTATGTCTGCCAACAGTAAAATTACCATTACCATCTCCAGGAAATGATTGCCCATGTTCCAACCTTTCATTCTTGAAAACTAAGTGGCATGAACCACCATCATCAACACACTATTGCCTTGAAAGTTCTACAAAAGCTCTGGCGGCTAGGCTTGCATGTTCTGCAAACTCAGCAGCTGCTTGAGCAGCAGAGGTAGCATCCTTAAATTTCATGTTCCAATTCTGCTTGCCAACAGAGAAATTACTATTACCATCTCTAGGAAATGATTGCCCATGTTCCAACCTTTCATCCTTGAAACCTAAGTGGCATGAACCACCATCATCAAAACAATATTGCCTTGAAAGTTCTACAACAGCTCTGGCAGCTAGGCTTGAATGTTCTGCAAACTCAGCCGCTGCTTGAGCAGCAGAGGTAGCATCCTTAAATTTCATGTTCAGATTATGTCTGCCAACAGAAAAATTACCATTACCATCTCCAGGAAATGATTGCCCATGTTCCAACCTTTCATCCTTGAAACTAAGTGGAATGAACCACCATCATCAACACACTATTGCCTTAAAAGTTCTACAAAAGCTCTGGCGGCTAGGCTTGCATGTTCTGCAAACTCAGCCGCTGCTTGAGCAGCAGAGGTAGCATCCTTAAATTTCATGTTCCAATTCTGTCTGCCAACAGAAAAATTACCATTACCATCTCTAGGAAATGATTGCCCATGTTCCAACCTTTCATCCTTGAAACCTAAGTGGCATGAACCACCATCATCAACACAATATTGCCTTAAAAGTTCTACAAGAGCTCTGGCGGCTAGTCTTGCATGTTCTGCAAACTCAGCCGCTGCTTGAGCAGCAGAGGTAGCATCCTTAAATTTCATGTTCATATTATGTCTGCCAACAGTAAAATTACCATTACCATCTCCAGGAAATGATTGCCCATGTTCCAACCTTTCATTCTTGAAAACTAAGTGGCATGAACCACCATCATCAACACACTATTGCCTTGAAAGTTCTACAAAAGCTCTGGCGGCTAGGCTTGCATGTTCTGCAAACTCAGCCGCTACTTGAGCAGCAGAGGTAGCATCCTTAAATTTCATGTTCCAATTCTGCCTGCCAACAGAGAAATTACTATTACCATCTCTAGGAAATGATTGCCCATGTTCCAACCTTTCATCCTTGAAACCTAAGTGGCATGAACCATCATCATCAAAACAATATTGCCTTGAAAGTTCTACAACAGCTCTGGCAGCTAGGCTTGAATGTTCTGCAAACTCAGCCGCTGCTTGAGCAGCAGAGGTAGCATCCTTAAATTTCATGTTCCAATTCTGCTTGCCAAAAGAAAAATTACCATTACCATCTCCAGCAAATGATTGCCCATGTTCCAATCTTACATCCTTGAAACCTAAGTGGCATGAACCACGATCATGAACACAATATTGCATTGAAAGTTCTACAAAAGCTCTGGCGGCTAGGCTTGCATGTTCTGCAAACTCAGTCGCTGCTTGAGCAGCAGAGGTAGCATCCTTAAATTTCATTTTCATATTATTTCTGCCAACAGAAAAATTACCATTACCATCTCTAGGAAATGATTGCCCATGTTCCAACCTTTCATCCTTGAAACATAAGTGGCATGAACCACCATCATCAACACAGTATTGCCTTGAAAGTTCTATAACACCTTTGGCAGCTATGCTTGAATGTTCTGCAAACTCAGCCGCTGCTTGAGCAGCAGAGATAGCATCCTTAAATTTCATGTTCATATTATGTCTGCCAACAGAAAAATTACCATTACCATCTCCAGGAAATGATTGCCCATGTTCCAACCTTTAATCCTTGAAAACTAAGTGGCATGAACCACCATCATCAACACACTATTGCCTTAAAAGTTCTACAAAAGCTCTGGCGGCTAGGCTTGCATGTTCTGCAAACTCAGCCGCTGCTTGAGCAGCAGAGGTAGCATCCTTAAATTTCATGTTCCAATTCTGCCTGCCAACAGAAATATTACCATTACCATCTCTATGAAATGATTGCCCATGTTCCAACCTTTTATCCTTGAAACCTAAGTGGCATAACCACCATCATCAACACAATATTGCCTTGAAATTTCTACAACAGCTCTGGCAGCTAGGCTTGAATGTTCTGCAAACTCAGCCGCTGCTTGAGCAGCAGAGGTAGCATCCTTAAAATTTCATGTTCCAATTCTGCCTGCCTACCGAAAAATTACCATTACCATCTCCAGAAAATGATTGCCCATGTTCCAATCTTTCATCCTTGAAACCTAAGTGGCATGAATCACCATCATCAACACAATTTTGCCTTGAAAGTTCTACAAAAGCTCTGGCGGCTAAGCTTGCATGTTCTGCAAACTCAGCCGCTGCTTGAGCAGCAGAGGTAGAATCCTTAAATTTCATGTTCCAATTCTGCCTGCCAACATAAAAATTACCATTACCATCTCGAGGAAATGATTGCCCATGTTCCAACCTTTCATCATTGAAACCTAAGTGGCATGAACCACCATCATCGACACAATATTGCCTTGAAAGTTCTACAAAAGCTCTGGCGGCTAATTCTGCCTGCCAAAAGAAAAATTACCATTACCATCTTTAGGAAATGATTGCCCATGTTCCAATCTTTCATCCTTGAAAAATAAGTGGCATGAACCACGATCATCAACACAATATTGCCTTGAAAGTTCTACAAAAAGCTCTGGCGGCTAGGGTTGCATGTTCTGCAAACTCAGCCGCTGCTTGAGCAGCAGAGATAGCATCCTTAAATTTCATGTTCCAATTATGCATGCCAACCGAAAAATTACCATTACCATCTCTCGCAAATGATTGCCTATGTTCCAATCTTTCATCCTTGAAACCTAAGTGGCATGAACCACCATCATCAACACAATATTGCCTTGAAAGTTCTACAACAGCTCTGGCAGCTAGGCTTGAATGTTATGCAAACTCAGCCGCTGCTTGAGCAGCAGAGGTAGCATCCTTAAATTTCATGTTCATATTATGTCTGCCAACAGAAAAATTACCATTACCATCTCCAGGAAATGATTGCCCATGTTCCAACCTTTCATCCTTGAAAACTAAGTGGCATGAACCACCATCATCAACACACTATTGCCTTGAAAGTTCTACAAAAGCTCTGGCGGCTAAGCTTGCATGTTCTGCAAACTCAGCCGCTGCTTGAGCAGCAGAGGTAGCATCCTTAAATTTCATGTTCCAATTATGCCTGCCAACATAAAAATTACCATTACCATCTCGAGGAAATGATTGCCCATGTTCCAACCTTTCATCATTGAAACCTAAGTGGCATGAACCACCATCATCGACACAATATTGCCTTGAAAGTTCTACAAAAGCTCTGGCGGCTAATTCTGCCTGCCAAAAGAAAAATTACCATTACCATCTTTAGGAAATGATTGCCCATGTTCCAATCTTTCATCCTTGAAAAATAAGTGGCATGAACCACGATCATCAACACAATATTACCTTGAAAGTTCTACAAAAAGCTCTGGCGGCTAGGGTTGCATGTTCTGCAAACTCAGCCGCTGCTTGAGCAGCAGAGATAGCATCCTTAAATTTCATGTTCCAATTATGCATGCCAACCGAAAAATTACCATTACCATCTCTCGCAAATGATTGCCTATGTTCCAATCTTTCATCCTTGAAACCTAAGTGGCATGAACCACCATCATCAACACAATATTGCCTTGAAAGTTCTACAACAGCTCTGGCATCTAGGCTTGAATGTTCTGCAAACTCAGCCGCTGCTTGAGCAGCAGAGGTAGCATTCTTAAATTGCATGTTCCAATTCTTCCTGCCAACCAAAAAATTACCATTACCATATCCAGCAAATGATTGCCCATGTTCCAATCTTTCATCCTTGAAACCTAAGTGGCATGAACCACCATCATCAACACAATATTGCCTTGAAAGTTCTACTAAAGCCCTGGCGGCTAGGCTTGCATGTTCTGCAAACTCAGCCGCTGCTTTAGCAGCTGAGGTAGCATCCTTAAACTTCATGTTCCAATTCTGCCTGCCAACAGAAAAATTACCATTACGATCTTTAGGAAATGATTGCCTATGTTCCAACATTTCATACTTGAAACCTAAGTGGCATGAACCACCATCATCAACACAATATTGCCTTGAAAGTTCTACAAGATCTCTGGCACCTAGACTTGCATGTTATGCAAACTCAGCCGCTGCTTGAGCAGCAGTGGTAGCATCCTTAAATTTCATGTTCATATTATGTCTGCCGACAGAAAAATTACCATTACCATCTCTAGGAAATTATTGCCCATGTTCCAACCTTTCATCCTTGAAAACTAAGTGGCATGAACCACCATCATCAACACACTATTGCCTTGAAAGTTCTACAAAAGCTCTGGCGGCTAGGTTTGCATGTTCTGTAAACTCAGCCGCTGCTTGAGCAGCAGAGATAGCATCCTTAAATTTCATGTTCCAATTATGCATGCCAACAGAAAAATTACCATTACCATCTCTAGGAAATGATTGCCCATGTTCCAACCTTTCATCCTTGAAAACTAAGTGGCATGAACCACCATCATTAACACACTATTGCCTTGAAAGTTATACAAAAGCTCTGGCAGCTAGGCTTGCATGCTCTGCAAACTCAGCCGCTGCTTGAGCAGCAGAGGTAGCATCCTTAAATTTCATGTTCATATTACGTCTGCCAATAGAAAAATTACCATTACCATCTCCAGGAAATGATTGCCCATGTTCCAACCTTTCATCCTTGAAACCTAAGTGGCATGAACCACCTTCATCAACACAATATTGCCTTGAAAGTTCTACAACAGCTCTGGCAGCTAGGCTTGAATGTTCTGCAAACTCAGCCGCTGCTTGAGCAGCAGAGGTAGCATCCTTAAATTTAATGTTCCAATTCTCCATGCCAACCGAAAAATTACCATTACCATCTCCAGCAAATGATTGCCCATGTTCCAATCTTTCATCCTTGAAACCTAACTGGCATGAACCACCATCATCAACACAATATTTCCTTGAAAGTTCTACAAAAGCTCTGGCGGCTATGCTTGCATGTTCTGCAAACTCAGCCGCTGCTTGAGCAGCAGAGGTAGCATCCTTAAATTTCATGTTCCAATTATGCCTGCCAACAGAAACTTTTCCATTACCATCTCCAGCAAATGATTGCCCATGTTCCAATCTTTCATCCTTGAAACCTAAGTGGCATGAACCACCATCATCAACACATTATTGCCTTGAAAGTTCTACAAAAGCTCTGGCGGCTAGGCTTGCATGTTCTACAAACTCAGCCGCTACTTGAGCAGCAGAGGTAGCATCCTTAAATTTCATGATCCAATACTGCCTGCCAACAGAAAAATTACCATTACCATCTCTAGGAAATGATTGCCCTTGTTCCAACCTTTCATCCTTGAAACCTAAGTGCCATGAATAACCATTATCAACACAATATTGCCTAGAAAGTTCTACAACAGCTGTGGCAGCTAGGCTTGCATGCTCTGCAAAGTCAGCCGCTACTTGAGCAGCAGAGGTAGCATCCTTAAATTTCATCTTCCAATTATGCCTGCCAACAGAAAATTTACCATTACCATCTCTAGCAAATGATTGCCCATGTTCCAATCTTTCATCCTTGAAACCTAAGTGGCATGAACCACCATCATCAACACAATATTGCCTTGAAAGTTCTTCAAACGCTCTAGCGGCTAGGCTCTCATGTTCTACAAACTAAGCCGCTACTTGAGCAGCAGAGGTAGCATCCTTAAATTTCACGTTCCAATTCTGCCTGCCAACAGAAAAATTACCTTTACCATCTCTAGGAAATGATTGCCCATGTTCAAAACTTTCATCCTTGAAACCTAAGTGGCATGAATAACCATCATCAACACAATATTGCCATGAAAGTTATACAATAGCTGTGGCAGCTAGACTTGCATGCTCTGCAAAGTCAACCGCTGCTTGAGCAGCAGAGGTAGCATCCTTAAATTTCATCTTCCAATTATGCCTGCCAACAGAAAATTTACCATTACCATCTCTAGCAAATGATTGTCCATGTTCCAATCTTTCATCCTTGAAACCTAAGTGGCATGAACCACCATCATCAACACAATATTGCCTTGAAAGTTCTTCAAAAGCTCTGGCGGTTAGGCTTGCATGTTCTGCAAACTCAGCCGCTACTTGAGCAGCAGAGGTAGCATCCTTAAATTTCATGATCCAATTCTACCTGCTAACAGAAAAATTACCATTACCATCTCTAGGAAATGATTGCCCATGTTCCAACCTTTCATCCTAGAAACCTAAGTGCCATGAACCACCATCATCAACACAATATTGCCTTGAAAGTTCTACAACAGCTGTGGCAGCTAGGCTTGCATGCTCTGCAAACTTAGCCGTTGCTTGAGCAGCAGAGGTAGCATACTTAAATTTCATATTTCAATTCTGCCTGCCAACAGAATAATTACCATTACCATCTCAAGGAAATGATTGCCCATGTTCCAACCTTTCATACTTGAAACCTAAGTGGCATGAACCACCATCATCAACACAATATTGCATTAAAAGTTCTACAACAGCTCTGGCAGCTAGGCTTGCATGTTCTGCAAACTCAGTCGTTGCTTGAGCAGTAGAGGTAGCATCCTTAAATTTCATGTTCTAATTCTTCCTGCCAAAAAAATATTTACCATTACCATCTCCAGGAAATGATTGCCTACGTTCCAACATTTCATACTTGAAACCTAAGTGGCATGAACCACCATCATCAACAAAATATTGCCTTGAAAGTTCTACAAGAGCTCTGGCAGCTAGACTTGCATGTTATACAAACTCAGCCGCTGCTTGAGAAGCAGAGGTAGCATCCTTTAATTTCATGTTCATATTATGTGTGCCAACAGAAACATTACCATTACCATCTCTAGGACTTGAATTGCCCATGTTCCAACCTTACATACTTGAAAACTAAGTGGCATGAACCACCATCATCAACACACTATTGCCTTGAAAGTTATACAAAAGCTCTGGCGGTTAGGCTTGCATGCTCTGCAAACTCAGCCACTGCTTGAGCAGCAGAGGTAGTATCCTTAAATTTCGTGTTCCAATTCTGCCTGCCAACAAAAAAATAACCATTACCATCTCTAGCAAATGATTTCCAACCTTTCATCCTTGAAACCTAAGTGGCATGAACCACCTTCATCAACACAATATTGACTTGAAAGTTCTACAACAGCTCTGGCAGCTAGGCTTGAATGTTCTGCAAACTCAGCCGCTGATTGAGCAGCAGAGGTAGCATCCTTAAATATCATGTTCCAATTCTGCCTGCCAATCAAAAAATTACCATTACCATCTCCAGCAAAGATTGCCGTGTTCCAATCTTTCATCCTTAAAACCTAAGTGGCATGAACCACCATCATCAACACAATATTGCCTTGAAAGTTCTACAAAAGCTCTGGCAGCTAAGCTTGCATGTTCTGCAAACTCAGCCGCAGCTTGAGAAGCAGAGGTAGCATCCTTAAATTTCATGTTCCAATTCTGCCTGCCAACAGAAAAATTACCATTACCATCTTTAGGAAATGATTGCCCATGTTCCAACATTTCATACTTGAAACCTAAGTGGCATGAACCACCATCATCAACACACTATTGCCTTGAAAGTTCTACAAAAGGTCTGGCGGCTAGGCTTGCATGTTCTGCAAACTCAGCCACTGCTTGAGCAGCAGAGGTACCATCCTTAAATTTCATGTTCCAATTCTGCCAACAGAAAAATTACCATTACCATCTTTAGAAAATGATTTCCCATGTTCCAACATTTCATACTTGAAACCTAAGTGGCATGAACCACCATCATCAACACAATATTGCCTTGAAATTTTTCAAAAGCTCTGGCGGCTAGGCTTGCATCTTCCTCAAACTAAGCCGCTTCTTGAGCTGCAGAGGTAGCATCCTTAAATTACATATTCATATTATGTCTGCCAACAGAAAAATTACCATTACCATCTCCAGGAAATGATTACCCACGTTCCAACCTTTCATCCTTGAAAACTAAGAGGCATGAACCAACATCATCAACACACTATTGACTTGAAAGTTCTACAAAAGCTCTGGCGGCTAGGCTTGCATGTTCTGCAAACTCAGCCACTACTTGAGCAGCAGAGGTAGCATCCTTAAATTTCATGTTCAAATTTTGCCTGCCAACAGAAAAATTACCATTACCATCTCAAGGAAATGATTGCCTATGTTCCAACCTTTCATCCTTGAAACCTAAGTGGCATGAACCGCCATCATCAACACAATATTTCCTTAAAAGTTCTACAATAGCTCTGGCATATAGGCTTGCATGTTCTGCAAACTCAGCCGCTGCTTGAGCAGCAGAGGTAGCATCCTTAAATTTCATGTTCCAATTCTGCTTGTCAACAGAAAAATTACCATCTCCAGGAAATGATTGCCCATGTTCCAACCTTTCTTCCTTGAAACCTAAGTGGCATGCACCACCATCATCAACACAATATTACCTTGAAAGTTCTACAACAGCTCTGTCATCTAGGCTTGCATGTTCTGCAAACTCAGTCGCTGCTTGAGCAGCAGAGGTAGCATCCTTAAATTTCATGTTCCAAATCTACCTGCCAAAAGAAAAAATTACCATTACCAATCCAGGAAATGAATGCCCATGTTCCAACCTTTCATCCTTGAAACCTAAGTGGCATGATCCACCATCATCAACACAATATTGCCTTGAAAGTTCTACAACAACTCTGGCAGCTATACTTGCTTGTTCTGCCAAATCAGCCGCTGCTTGAGCAACAGAGGTAGCATCCTTAAATTTCATGTTCCAATTCTGCCTGCCAATAGAAAAATTACTACTACCACCTCCAGGAAATGATTGCCCATGTTCCAACCTTTCATCCTTGAAACCGAAGTGGCATGAACTACCATCATCAACATAATATTGCCTTGAAAGTTCTACAACAACTCTGGAAGCTAGGCTTGCATGTTCTGAAAACTCAGTTGCTACTTGAGCAGCAGAGGTAGCATCCTTAAATTTCACGTACCAATTCTACCTGCCAATAGAAAAATTACCATTACCTTCTCTAGGAAATGATTGCCCATGTTCCAATCTTTCATCCTTGAAACCTAAGTGGCATGATCCACCATCATCAACACAATATTGCCTTGAAAGTTCTACAACAGCTCTGGCAGCTAGGCCTGCATGTTCTGCAAACTCAGCCGCTGCTTGAGCAGCAGAGGTAGCATCCTTAAATTTCATGTTCCAATTCTTCCGGCCAACTGAAAATTTACCATTACCATATCTAGGAAATGATTGTCCATGTTCCAACCTTTCATCCTTGAAACCTAAGTGTCATGAACCACCATCATCAACACAATATTGCCTTTAAAGTTCTACAATAGCTCTGGCAGCTAGGCTTGCATGTTCTTCAAACTCATCCGCTGCTTGAGCAACAGAGGTAGCATCCTTAAATTTCATGTTCCAATTCTGCCGGCCAACAGAAAATTTACCATTACCATCTTCAGGAAATGATTGCCCATGTTCCAACCTTTCATCCTTGAAACCTAAGGGGCATGAACCTCCATCATCAACACAATATTACCTTGAAAGTTCTGCAACAGCTCTGGCAGCTAGGCTTGCATGTTCTGCAAACTCAGTCGTTGCTTGAGCAGCAGAGGTAGCATCCTTAAATTACATGTTCCTATTCTGCCTGCCAACAGAAAAATTACCATTACCATCTCCAGGAAATGATTTCTCATGTTCCAGCCTTTCATCCTTGAAACCTAAGTGGCATGCACCACAATCATCAACACAATATTTCCTTTAAAGTTCTAGAATAACTCTGGCAGCTAGGCTTGCATGTTCTGCAAACTCATCCGCTGCTTGAGAAGCAGAGGTAGCATCCTTAAATTTCATGTTCCAATTCTGCCGGCCAACTGAAAATTTACCATTACCATCTCTAGGAAATGATTGTCCATGTTCCAACCTTTCATCCTTGAAACCTAAGTGTCATGAACCACCATCATCAACATAATATTTCCTTAAAAGTTCTACAACAGCTCTGGTATCTAGGCTTGCATGTTCTGCAAACTCAGCCGCTACTTGAGCAGCAGAGGTAGCATCCTTAAATTTCATGTTCTAATTCTGCCTGCCGACAGAAACATTACCATCACCATCTCTAGGAAATGATTGCCCATGTTCCAACCTTTCATCCTTGAAACCTAAGTGGCATGAACCACCATCATCAACATAATATTTCCTTAAAAGTTCTACAATAGCTCTGGCAGCTAGGCTTGCATGTTCTGCAAACTCATCCGCTGCTTGAGCAGCAGAGGTAGCATCCATAAATTTCATGTTCCAATTCTGCCGGCCAACAGAAAATTTACCATTACCATCTTCAGGAAATGATTGCCCATGTTCCAACCTTTCATCCTTGAAACCTAAGTGGCATGAACCTCCATCATCAACACAATATTGCCTTGAACGTTCTGCAACAGCTCTGGCAGCTAGGCTTGCATGTTCTGCAAACTCAGTCGTTGCTTGAGCAGCAGAGGTAGCATCCTTAAATTTCATGTTCCTATTCTGCCTGCCAACAGAAAAATTACCATTACCATCTCCAGGAAATGATTTCTCATGTTCCAGCCTTTCATCCTTGAAACCTAAGTGGCATGAACCACAATCATCAACACAATATTTCCTTTAAAGTTCTAGAATAACTCTGGCAGCTAGGCTTGCATGTTCTACAAACTCAGTCGCTGCTTGAGCAGCAGAGGTAGCATCCTTAAATTTCATGTTCCAATTCTGCCTGCCAACAGAAAAATTACCATTACCATCTCCAGGAAATGATTACCCATGTTCCAACCTTTCATCCTTGAAACCTAAGTGGCATGAACCACCATAATCAACACAATATTGCCTTGAAAGTTCTACAAAAGCTCTAGAAGCTAGGCTTGCATGCTCTGCGAACTCAGCCGCTGCATGAGCAGCAGAGGTTGCATCCTTAAATTTTATGTTCCAATTCTGCCTGCAAATAGAAAAATTACCATTACCATCTCTAGGAAATAATTTCCCATGTTCCAACTTTTCATCCTTGAAACCTAAGTGGCATGAACCACCATCATCAATACAATATTGCCTTGAAAGTTCTGCAACAGCTCTGGCAACTAGGTTTGAATGTTCTGTAAACTCAGCCGATGTTTGAGCAGCAGAGGTAGCATCCTTAAATTTCATGTTCCAATTCTGCCTGCCAACAGAAACATTACCATCACCATCTCTAGGAAATGATTGCACATGTTCCAACCTTTCATCCTTGAAACCTAAGTGGCATGAACTACGATCATCAACACAATATTGCCTTGAAAGTTATAAACAACTCTGGCAGCTAGGCCTGCATGTTCTGCAAACTCAGCCGCTACTTGAGCAGCAGAGGCAGCATCCTTAAATTTCATGTTCCAATTCTACCTGCCAATAGAAAAATTACAATCTCCAGGAAATGATTGCCTATGTTCCAACCTTTCATCCTTGAAACCTAAGTGGCATGAACCGCCATCATCAACACAATATTTCCTTAAAAGTTCTACAACAGCTCTGGCATCTAGGCTTACATGTTCTGCAAACTCAGCCGCTGCTTGAGCAGCAGAGGTAGCATCCTTAAATTTCATGTTCCATTTCTGCTTGTCAACAGAAAAATTACCATCTCCAGGAAATGATTGCCCATGTTCCAACCTTTCTTCCTTGAAACCTAAGTGGCATGAACCACCATCATCAACACAATATTGAGTTGAAAGTTCTACAACAACTCTGGCAGCTAGGCTTGCATGTTCTGCAAACTCAGCCGCTGCTTGAGCAGCAGAGGTAGCATCCTTAAATTTCATGTTCCAATTCTACCTGCCAACAGAAAAATTACAATTACCATCTCCAGAAATAATTGCCCATGTTCCAACCTTTATTCCTTGAAACCTAAGTGGCATGAACCACGATCATCAACAGAATATTGCCTTGAACGTTCTAAAACAGCTCTGGCAGCTAGGCCTGCATGTTCTGCAAACTCAGCCGCTGCTTGAGCAGTAGAGGTAGCATCCTTAAATTTCATGTTCCAATTCTACCTGCCAATAGAAAAATTACCATCTCCAGGAAATGATTGCCTATGTTCCAACCTTTCATCCTAGAAACCTAAGTGGCATGAACCGCCATCATCAACACAATATTTCCTTAAAAGTTCTACAACAGCTCTGGCATCTAGGCTTACATGTTCAGCAAACTCAGCCGCTGCTTGAGCAGCAGAGGTAGCATCCTTAAATTTCATGATCCATTTCTGCTTGTCAACAGAAAAATTACCATCTCCAGGAAATGATTGCCCATGTTCCAACCTTTCTTCCTTGAAACCTAAGTGGCATGAACCACTATCATCAACACAATATTTCCTTAAAAGTTCTATAACAGCTTTGACATCTAGATTTGCATGTTCTGCAAACTCAGCCGCTGCTTGAGCAGCAGAGGTAGCATCCTTAAATTTCATGTTCCAATTCTGCTTGCCAACAGAAAAATTACCATCTCCAGGAAATGATTGCCCATGTTCCAACCTTTGATCCTTGAAACCTAAGTGGCATGAACCACCATCATCAACACAATATTGCCTTTAAAGTTCTACAACAGATCTGGCTGGTAGGCTTGAATGTTATGCAAACTCAACAGAGGTAGCATCCTTAAATTTCATGTTCCAATTATGCCTGCCAAAAGAAACAATTACCATTACCGTCTCCAGAAAATGATTGCCCATGTTCCAACCTTTCATCCTTGAAACCTAAGTGGCATGAACCACCATCATCAACACAATATTGCTTTGAAAGTTCTACAACAGTTCTGGCAGCTAAGCCTGCATGTTCTGGAAACTCAGCCGCTGCTTGAGAAGCAGTGGTAGCATCCTTTAATTTCATGTTCCATTTTTGCCTGCTAAGTGAAAAATTACCATTACCATCTCCAGGAAATGATTGCCCATGTTCCAACCTTTCATCCTTGAAACCTAAGTGGCATGAACCACCATCATCAACACAATATTGCCTTGAAAGTTCTATAATAGCTCTGGCAGCTAGGCTTGCATGTTCTGCAAACTCATGCGCTGCTTGAGCAGCAGAGGTAGCATCCTTAAATTTCATGTTCCAATTCTGCCTGCCAACAGAAAAATTACCATTACCATCTCCAGGTAATGATTGCCCATGTTCCAACCTTTCATCCTTGAAACCTAAGTGGCATGAACCACCATCATCAACACACTATTGCCTTTAAATTTCTACAACAGCTCTGGCAGCTAGGCTTGCATGTTCTGCAAACTCAGCCGCTTCTTAAGCAGCAGAGGTAGCATCCTTAAATTTCATGTTCCAATTCTGCATGTCAACAGAAAAATTACCATATCCATGAAATGATTGCCCATGTTCCAACCTTTCAACCTTGAAATCTAAGTGGCATGAACCACCATCATCAACACAATATTGTCTTGAAAGTTCTACAACAGCTCTGGCAGCTAGGCCTGCATGTTCTATAAACTCAGCCGCTGCTTGAGCAGCAGAGGTAGCATCATAAATTTCATGTTCCAATTCTGCCTGCCAACAGAAAAATTACCATTACTATCTCCAGGAAATGATTGCCCATGTTCCAACCTTTCATCCTTGAAACCTAAGTGGCATGAACCACCATCATCAACACAATATTGCCTTGAAAGTTCTACGACAGTTGTAGAAGCTAGGCCTGCATGCTCTGTAAACTAAGCCGCTGCTTGAGCAGCAGACGTAGCATCCTTTAATTTCATGTTCCAATTCTTCTTGCCAACAGAAAAATTACCATATCCAGGAAGTGATTGCCCAACCTTTCATCCTTGAAACTTATGTGGCATGAACCACCATCATCAATACAATATTGCCTTTAAAGTTCTACAACAGATCTGGCAGCTAAGCCTGCATGTTCTGTAAAGTCAGCCTCTACTTGAGCAGCAGAGGTACCATCCTTAAATTTCATGTTCCAATTCTGCCTTCCAACTGAAAAATTACCATTACCATCTCCAGGAAATGATCGCCCATGTTCCAACCTTTCATCATTGAAATCTAAGTGGCATGAACCACCATAATCAACACAATATTACCTTGAAAGTTCTACAACAGCTCTGGCAGTTAGGCTTGCATGTTCTGCAATCTCAGCCGCTGCTTGAGCAGCAGAGGTAGCATCCTTAAATTTCATGTTCCAATACTGCCTGTCAACAGAAAAATTACCATATCCATGAAATGATTGCACATGTTCCAACCTTTCATCCTTGAAATCTAAGTGGCATGAACCACCATCATCAACACAATATTGCCTTTAACGTTCTACAACAGATCTGGCAGCTAAGCTAGAATGTTATGCAAAGTCAGCCTCTACTTGAGCAGCAGAGGTACCATCCTTAAATTTCATGTTCTAATTAAGCCTGCCAAAAGAAACAATTACCATTACCATCTCCAGAAAATGATTGCCCATGTTCCAACCTTTCATCCTTGAAACCTAAGTGGCATAAACCACCATCATCAACACAATATTGCTTTGAAAGTTCTACAACAGTTCTGGCAGCTAGGCCTGCATGTTCTGGAAACTCAGCCGCTGCTTGAGAAGCAGAGGTAGCATCCTTTAATTTCATGTTCCATTTTTGCCTGCTAAGTGAAAAATTACCATTACCATCTCCAGGATATGATTGCCCATGTTCCAACCTTTCATCCTTGAAACCTAAGTGGCATGAACCACCATCATCTACACAATATTGCCTTGAAAGTTCTATAATAGCTTTGGCATCTAGGCTTGCATGTTCTGCAAACTCAGGCGCTTCTTGAGCAGCAGAGGTAGCATCCTTAAATTTCATGTTCCAATTCTGCCTGCCAACAGAAAAATTACCATTACCATCTCCAGGAAATGATTGCCCATGTTCCTACCTTTCATCCTTGAAACCTAAGTGGCATGAACCACCATCATCAACACACTATTGCCTTTAAATTTCTACAACAGCTCTGGCAGCTAGGCTTGCATGTTCTGCAAACTCAGCCGCTTCTTGAGCAGCAGAGGTAGCATCCTTAAATTTCATGTTCCAATTCTGCCTGTCAACAGAAAAATTACCATATCCATGAAATGATTGCCCATGTTCCAACCTTTTATCCTTGAAATCTAAGTGGCATGAACCACCATCATCAACACAATATTGTCTTGAAAGTTCTACAACAGCTCTGGCAGCTAGGCCTGCATGTTATGTAAACTCAGCCGCTGCTTGAGCAGCAGAGGTAGCATCCTTAAATTTCATGTTCCAATTCTGCCTGCCAACAGAAAAATTACCATTACCATCTCCAGGAAATGATTGCCCATGTTCCAACCTTTCATCATTGATATCTAAGTGGCATGAACCACCATCATCAACACAATATTACCTTGAAAGTTCTACAACAGCTCTGGCAGTTAGGCTTGCATGTTCTGCAATCTCAGCCGCTGCTTGAGCAGTAGAGGTAGCATCCTTAAATTTCATGTTCCAATTCTGCCTGTCAACATAAAAATTACCATATCCATGAAATGATTGCACATGTTCCAACCTTTCATCCTTGAAATCTAAGTGGCATGAACCACCATCATCAACACAATATTGCCTTTAAAGTTCTACAACAGATCTGGCAGCTAAGCTAGAATGTTATGCAAAGTCAGCCTCTACTTGAGCAGCAGAGGTACCATCCTTAAATTTCATGTTCCAATTATGCCTGCCAAAAGAAACAATTACCATTACCATCTCCAGAAAATGATCGCCCATGTTCCAACCTTTCATCCTTGAAACCTAAGTGGCATGAACCACCATCATCAACACAATATTTTGCTTTGAAAGTTCTATAACAGTTCTGGCAGCTAGGCCTGCATGTTCTGGAAACTCAGCCGCTGCTTGAGAAGCAGTGGTAGCATCCTTTAATTTCATGTTCCATTTTTGCCTGCTAAGTGAAAAATTACCATTACCATCTCCAGGAAATGATTGCCCATGTTCCAACCTTTCATCCTTGAAACCTAAGTGGCATGAACCACCATCATCAACACAATATTGCCTTGAAAGTTCTATAATAGCTCTGGCAGCTAGGCTTGCATGTTCTGCAAACTCATGCGCTGCTTGAGCAGCAGAGGTAGCATCCTTAAATTTCATGTTCCAATTCTGCCTGCCAACAGAAAAATTACCATTACCATCTCCAGGAAATGATTACCCATGTTCCAACCTTTCATCCTTGAAACCTAAGTGGCATGAACCACCATCATCAACACATTATTGCCTTTAAATTTCTACAACAGCTCTGGCAGCTAGGCTTGCATGTTCTGCAAACTCAACCGCTTCTTGAGCAGCAGAGGTAGCATCCTTAAATTTCATGTTCCAATTCTGCATGTTAACAGAAAAATTACCATATCCATGAAATGATTGCCCATGTTCCAACCTTTCAACCTTGAAATCTAAGTGGCATGAACCACCATCATCAACACAATATTGTCTTGAAAGTTCTACAACAGCTCTGGCAGCTAGGCCTGCATGTTTTGTAAACTGAGCCGCTGCTTGAGCAGCAGAGGTAGCATCATAAATTTCATGTTCCAATTCTGCCTGCCAACAGAAAAATTACCATTACTATCTCCAGGAAATGATTGCCCATGTTCCAACCTTTCATCCTTGAAACCTAAGTGGCATAAACCACCAACATCAACACAATACTGCCTTGAAAGTTCTACGACAGTTGTGGAAGCTAGGCCTGCATTCTCTGTAAACTCAGCCGCTGCTTGAGCAGCAGACGTAGCATCCTTTAATTTCATGTTCCAATTCTTCTTGCCAACAGAAAAATTACCATATCCAGGAAATGATTGCCCAACATTTCATCCTTGAAACTTATGTGGCATGAACCACCATCATCAACACAATATTGCCTTTAAAGTTCCACAACAGATCTGGCAGCTAAGCCTGCATGTTCTGTAAAGTCAGCCTCTACTTGAGCAGCAGAGGTACCATCCTTAAATTTCATGTTCCAATTCTGCCTTCCAACTGAAAAATTACCATTACCATCTCCAGGAAATGATCGCCCATGTTCCAACCTTTCATCATTGAAATCTAAGTGGCATGAACCACCATAATCAACATAATATTACCTTGAAAGTTCTACAACAGCTCTGGCAGTTAGGCTTGCATGTTCTGCAATCTCAGCCACTGCTTGAGCAGCAGAGGTAGCATCCTTATATTTCATGTTCCAATTCTGCTTGTCAACAGAAAAATTACCATATCCATGAAATGATTGCACATGTTCCAACCTTTCATCCTTGAAATCTAAGTGGCATGAACCACCATCATCAACACAATATTTCCTTTAAAGTTCTACAACAGATCTGGCAGCTAAGCCAGAATGTTATGCAAAGTCAGCCTCTATGTTACACCCTATATTTTCGTACATTAAAATGCTTCGTAAGCAAACTAATGTAGGACAAAAAATGAGATAATATTTAAAAGTATATAAAGTAAGTTAATAATGTTACCTATGAGGTTACAAATATTGAAGATCATGAACAACAAGTACAAAGAGGGTTGGACAGTTCAGAAGCTAAAGCAATTGAATAAAATAATGTTTCGTCGAAAGTCGACAAGTTGGGAATGTTATAACATGTACCTTTGGGGTGAGACTAGGGTGATTAACATGATAAAGAGATTATGTTATGATTTATATTAGTCGTATGACATCCGTTTGTTATGTTTTGAAGTCAAGAGAGTTGTGGAACAAAAGTCGATGAAAGTCATCACAAGTTACATTCATAAGTTTTACTGAAACTTTGGGTCAAATGTAACTGCGATTTTCTCCCAATATACTTAGGGTTATGGGGTGTTCCACCCATAAGATTAAATATCTATGAGTCTATTTTCCAACGCATTAAACCGTTTGTCAATACGACATCGGAGTAGAGAGATATGGGCATTTTTGTAACACTGCGCAAGCTGCTAGGTGACAAGTAGGTGTGTCACCTACTTGCTTAAATGAAAGCCCAAAAATGGGCCATTTCGGGTCGTCCAAAGAGGCATTTTAAGGGCCTATTTTCTTCATATATTAGACTTAAAATAGAGCATAATAACCATACATAAGCTCTGCAAAGAATCCTCCCAAAAATTTCCCACAAACCCTAATTGATTTTCTCTCCCTTTCAAGTTCCAATTGGAGGTAAAACTTGGAGTTTGAAGAACCAAGATAGGAGCTGAGTTATCCAACAAATAAGGTGAGTTTACTGCTCTCTTTCATCCATTTTTTCTGCTGTAAATTCATGGTAAGTCGTTCTATACTTGTAAGAACTCACGGGACGGTGATCGGAAGCCGTGAGTTCGAGTTATTCACTTGTAGCGGACTGTTTTGTGGACTGTTTTGTGTTGCTGTTGGGCTGCGTGTTTTACTACTATTTTGTGGAGTTTTGGAGGAGGAAGGGGGTTTATAAACACCATATAAATGTAGGGTGGTTGGCTGGTCGTTCGTCATAACATTTTCGGGTCGTTTGACACTACTACGGTGGTCGTTTTGTGTACGAAGAGATTGGGGTGTGTTGGGCTGTTTTGTAGTATTTGATGGTGTATATAGGGCTGGAAAATGATGTATATATGTTGTTATTGTTCTGTTCTTGTATTGTTGGTGTTATCTTGAATTTGGAGGAAGGGCATATTATAGGGGAGATGCTGCCCGTTTTAATACAAAATAGGTTTGTCGTTCGTTGTGCGATAGTTGTACCTTTCGTAACTTAACGATAGTATTATTATCATTCTTGTAGATTAAGGTGTGAAGAGGTGAGTTCAACTTGGTGATTGGAAAGATTGTGATAAGGTATGTTAAGGCTAAGCCTTCCTTCATTTTGGCATGATCTCGTAGCTACATGTGTTAATAATGAGACAAAAAGAGAAGTTCATATTCATGAATTTATTCACACTATTCTAGTCTCATAAGTTACAATATTATTCCTTATCGAGATTCTATATTCAATTTAGTATTGTCTTCTTCCAGTCAAGAGAGCAACAAGCCTATATATACAGTATTACAGTATTTTCATTACCATCGAGCTATAATCGATGGGCAGGCCCCTATTGGGCAACCTCTGATCAGATGGAAAGTTATATACCGAGCCTACTGTGGCCGAGCGCCTATGAGCGAGCCCAGCATGGTCGAGATACATAGCCTAGTATGGCCGAGTGCCTATGAGCGAGCCTACTATGGCAGAGCAGTTATATATACCGAGCCTTATAATTACTATATTGAAGGAGTTGAGTCAGTATCAGCAGGTAAGTATATCTCCAGATCATCTTTGACTCCCAGTTAATTTCAGTTATCATATTTTCAGTTCAGTTTCAGATTTCAGTTATTTTATTGCCTTACATACTAGGTACATTATTTCGTACTGACGTCCCTTTTTTTGGGGACGCTGCATTTCATGCGTGCAGGTTCAGACAGACAGACGGGTAGACCTCCTCAGTAGGTGTTTCCCGAGTTTTGCCTGATCGGTAAGCTCCACGTCTTTCGGAGTTGCCAGGTCTAGAGTTTTGTGTACATCTTATGTATATCTGTATATATGTTATGGGTAGGTCGGGGCCCTGTTCCGATCACAGTACATCTATCAGTAGAGGCTTGTAGGCATATCCTGTTGGTTAGTGCAGTATGTTGGATTTGTATAAATTGGTGGTTTGTCAGCTGTAGTAGCTATGACGGCCTTGTCGGCCTAGCTTTATATTGATATTTAGTTAGCGCTAGTTTCCATTCAGTTTTATATTTTGCTTCACAAATTGTCTTGCAAGGTGGCCCCATGGCCAAAGTATGACATTATGTGTTCAGAGTCCCTTAGTCGCAATTTGGTACGCCAGGTTAGGTGAGGCACGGGGTGCTTGTCTCGCTCCTAGGTTCGGGGCGTGACAAACTTGGTATCAGAGCAGTTCTGTCCTAGGGAGTCTACAAGCCGTGTCTAGTAGGGTCTTGTTTATAGATGTGTTGTGCACCACATTATATAAGCAAGGAACTACAGGGCATTTAGGAGTTGGTTACACTTCTTTGAAATCTAAATCGTGCTATAGAACTGAGTTATAGGAAATTTGAATTAAACTTATGTGTTGGTGTTTGCATGCACAGATGACGGTGACTAGGAAGACTACAGCTAGCTATAGGAGAGATACAGTAGTAGGTGAGGGGACCAGCAGGGTACCCCCTATAGATGGGGCCCAGTCTGAGGCTCAAGGGGAGACCCCTACTCAGCCATTACCGGCTCCTCCACCAACTACGGAGATTCCTAGGGAAACCGCACATCCAGTTCCCCCTCCACTTCCATCAGATCAGGACTTAAGGAGTGCGGTGCATTTGTTGACACAGTTGGTAGCTACCCAGCAACATGCTAGGGCATCAGCTAGTGCAGGAACTTCTGAGGGGTCTGGGAGTTCAAGGGTCCGAGAGTTTATTGCTTTGAGTCCCCCAGAGTTCACGGGGACAGATCAGAGGGAGGACCCGCAGGATTTCATAGATCAGCTTCACAGGATCTTTCGTGTTATGCATGCCACGGAGAAAGAGGCAGTTGAGCTAGCAGCTTTTCGACTCCGAGATATAGCCATCCTTTGGTATGAGGGATGGGAGAGGTCCAGGGGACGTGATACACCTCCAGCTATTTGGGAGAATTTTTCAGATGCTTTCCTTGACCAGTACTTACCGCGGGAGATCTGACAGGCTCGAGTCGATCAGTTTCTAGCCCTCAAGCAGGGTAATATGAGTGTTCGAGAGTATAGTCTCCGTTTTGACTCATTGGCCAGATATGCACCATCCATAGTTTCTACTATGCGGGACAGGATTCACAGGTTTATAGCAGGGTTAGCCCCAGAGTTAACCGAGGCATGTGCCACCGCTGCATTGCAGGATAGTATGGATATCTCCCGGATTCAGGCATTCGCCCAGAATATAGAAAGGGGTAGGCGTCGGCAGCAGGGTACAGAGAGGGCTGAGCAAGGGCAACGTAAGAGGATGAGATTTCCCAGGTCTCAGGAGCAATCTCAGGGTAGTTATAGGACCCAGTACTTCGGACGGCCACCTAGGCCTCCGCCACCTCAGTTACAGGGTTACAGGTATGACCGCTATACTCAGTCAGGACCAGGTGAGAGCTCACGGGTATCGGGTTTGCAGCGACAGCGAGGATCTGAGCAGACATGGTCATTTCCTCCACGGTGTGACATCTGTGGTAGAGGACACTTGGGCCAATGCCGAGCAGGTTCTGATGCTTGTTATATATGTGGGCGTCCGGGGCATATGATGCGAGATTGCCCAAATAGAGATTCGGGGGGAATGGCACAACCAGCGAGTTCAGCAATAGGATCATCTATGTCCGTGCATCCTTCAAGGCGCGAGTCTCAATCTTCAGCTGGTAGAGGTCGAGGTAGAGGTAGAGGTTCCAGTTCAGGTGCTAATCAGAACCGTATCTATGCTTTAGCGGGTCGACAGGACCAGGAGTCTTCACCAGATGTTGTGACAGGTATATTAACCATTTGCTCTCACGATGCTTATGCTTTGATAGACCCAGGATCTACTTTATCGTATATTACCCCATTTGTCGCGAGGAAGTTTGGTATAGTGCCTGAAATACTAAGTGATCCTTTTGCGGTATCTACACCGGTCGGAGAATCGATTATTGCTAGACGGGTTTACCGAGGTTGTACGGTGACAATTTGTAGTCGTCAGACCTCAGCTGACCTAGTTGAGCTAGAGATGATGGATTTTGATGCTATCATGGGCATGGACTGGTTGGCAGCTTGCTATGCCATAGTTGATTGCCGAGCAAAGGCAGCCAAATTTCATTTTCCGGGTGAGCCAGTCCTTGAATGGGTAGGTAATACACCAACACCCAGAGGTAGGTTTATTTCCTATCTGAAGGCGAGGAAAATGATCGCAAAAGGGTGCATTTATCATATTGTGCGAGTTAGAGATGCAGATGCTGAGATACCTACACTTCAGTCTATTCCCATAGTCAAAGAGTATGCAGATGTGTTTCCAGATGAGCTTCCAGGTATTCCTCCAGAGCGAGAGATTGATTTTAGCATCGATTTGCTTCCAGGAACTCAACCAATATCCGTCCCTCCGTATAGAATGGCACCTGCCGAATTGAAGGAGTTGAAGGAGCAGTTAAAAGATTTGCTGGAGAAAGGTTACATTAGGCCCAGTACCTCACCTTGGGGTGCACCAGTACTATTTGTGCGGAAGAAAGACGGCTCGCTGAGGATGTGTATCGATTATAGGCAGTTGAACAAGGTAACTATTAAGAATAAGTATCCACTTCCAAGGATCGATGACTTGTTTAATCAGTTGCAGGGGGCTAGATGCTTTTCAAAGATAGATTTGAGGTCGGGGTACCACCAAGTCAGAGTTCGGGAAAAAGATATTCCGAAGACAGCCTTCAGGACCCGATATGGCCACTTCGAGTTCCTTGTCATGTCCTTCGGGTTGACTAATGCACCCGCTGTATTTATGGACTTGATGAATAGCCTATTCCGACCATTTTTAGATCTGTTCGTGATAGTATTTATTGATGATATTCTGGTTTATTCCCGTTCAGAGGATGAGCATGCGGACCACCTGCGAGCGGTACTCCAAACCCTCCGTGATCGTAAGTTGTATGCTAAGTTTTCTAAATGTGAGTTCTGGTTGAAGTCTGTAGCATTCTTGGGGCATATTGTATCAGATGAAGGGATAAAGGTGGACACTCAGAAGATTGAGGCCGTGAAATCTTGGCCTAGACCTACCACTCCGACAGAGGTTCGTAGCTTTCTAGGCTTAGCAGGATACTATCGGAGGTTCGTAGAGGGTTTTTCTTCCCTTTCGGCACCATTGACGAAGTTGACACAGAAAGAAACTAAGTTTCAATGGACAGAGGCTTGTGAGCGGAGTTTCCAAGAGCTTAAGAACAGGTTGACCTCAGCTCCAGTTCTAACACTTCCAGAGGGTCTAGAGGGTTATGCCGTGTATTATGATGCATCAGGTGTCGGGTTAGGATGTGTCCTGATGCAACATGGGAAGGTAATTGCGTATGCTTCAAGGCAGTTGAGGAAGCACGAGAGGAATTATCCGACCCACGACCTCGAGTTAGCTGCGGTTGTCCATGCACTTAAGATATGGCGGCATTATTTATATGGTGTTCATGTTGATGTATTTACTGATCATAAAAGCCTACAATATATTTTCAAGCAGAAAGAGTTGAATTTGCGACAGAGGCGATGGCTTGAGTTATTGAAAGATTACGATGTTAACATTCTCTACCATCCAGGGAAAGCTAATGTTGTAGCAGATGCCTTAAGTCGCCGATCTATGGGTAGCTTAGCACATGTAGAGCCCGAGAAAAGACAATTAGCTAGAGAGATTCATCAATTGGCTTCGTTGGGGGTTCGGTTAGTAGATTCTGAGGATGGTGGAGTTGTAATCCAAAACACTGCAAAATCATCCCTCATAGCTGAAGTCAAGGAAAGGCAGTACGAGGACCCAGAGTTGGTCGAGTTGAGAGAGCGAGTTCCGCAGCAGAAGAAGCCATTGTTAGAGCTCAAGGGAGATGGGGTTCTCAGATACAGGGGTCGTTTGTGTGTTCTAGATGTAGCAGGGCTACGAGACAAGATTATGTCAGAGGCACCTTATTCATGGTATTCCATCCATCCTGGATCGACGAAGATGTATCATGACATTAAGGATGTGTACTGGTGGAATGATATGAAGAAGAACATTACTGAGTTTGTCGCCCAATGTACTAGTTGCCAGCAAGTGAAGATAGAGCACCAGAAGCCTGGAGGGCTAATGCAGACTATAGAGATCCCGACATGGAAATGGGAGGCGATAAACATGGACTTTATCACGGGTTTACCTCGTTCTAATCGTAAGTTCGATTCCATATGGGTGATAGTCGATAGGCTCACGAAATCAGCTCACTTCCTACCGGTCAGATCTACATATACAGCAGAAGATTATGCAAAGTTATATATTAAGGAGATAGTGCGGCTACACGGAGTACCAGTTTCTATTATATCTGACCGTGGGGCTCAGTTTACAACACATTTTTGGATGTCATTTCAGAGAGGTCTAGGGACTCAGGTGAATCTCAGCACAGCTTTTCATCCACAGACTGATGGACAAGCCGAGCGCACAATTCAAACGCTCGAGGATATGTTACGAGTATGTGTGTTGGATTTTAAAAGAAGTTGGGATGAACATCTACCTCTTATCGAGTTTGCATATAATAACAGTTACCACTCCAGTATCCAGATGGCTCCGTACGAGGCTTTGTATGGGCGTAAGTGCAGATCTCCTATAGGGTGGTTTGATGTTGGAGAATCTGGGTTACATGGGCCAGACCTGGTTCAGCAGGCCATAGAGAAAGTAAAGGTTATCCGGGAGCGACTGTTGACAGCTCAGAGTCGTCAGAAGTCATATTCTGACGTGCGGCGACGAGACTTAGAGTTCAGGATTAATGATTGGGTATTCTTAAAGGTATCAGCTATGAAGGGCGTGATGAGGTTTGGCAAGAAAGGAAAACTTAGCCCACGGTATATTGGGCCTTATAGGATCATTCAGAGAGTGGGCCAAGTAGCTTATGAATTAGAGTTGCCCTCAGAATTGGAGTCTGTCCATCCGGTTTTTCACGTATCTATGCTACGGAAGTGCATTGGCGATCCTACCCGAGTGGTGCCCACGGATGATGTACAGATTATAGAGGACTTGTCATACGAGGAAATTCCAGTTGCCATCCTAGACCGACAAATCCGCAATCTACGAAATAAGGAGGTAGCTTCCGTAAAGGTTTTATGGAGGAGCAAGAATGTAGAAGAGATGACATGGGAATCGGAGGAAGAAATGAAGTCTAAATACCCCCACCTATTTCAAACTGAAGATATGGTTTGAGATGGGACGCTACAACATAGCTCTATGTAGGCTAGCAGGTCATCAGGTAAGCTTTTATTTTTCACTTTCAATAATTATGATTTACGGTCGGTGAGGCAAATTGCTGCTATTTATAAAGATTGGCCATGTGTGGCATGCATAGTATGTTTCTGGCTACGTGCAGGTTGGTTTTAACCTAGTGTAAGAAGGATACTCTGGCAAAAAGTTTCCAAAGTCTTTAAGAGTAAACATTCGAGGACGAATGTTTCCAAGGGGGGAATGATGTTACACCCTATATTTTCGTACATTAAAATGCTTCGTAAGCAAACTAATGTAGGACCAAAAATGAGATAATATTTAAAAGTATATAAAGTAAGTTAATAATGTTACCTCTGAGGTTACAAATATTGAAGATCATGAACAACAAGTACAATGAGGGTTGGACAGTTCAGAAGCTAAAGCAATTGAATAAAACAATGTTTCGTCGAAAGTCGACAAGTTGGGAATTTATAACATGTACCTTTGGGGTGAGACTAGGGTGATTAACATGATAAAGAGATTATGTTATGATTTATATTAGTCGTATGACATCCGTTTGTTATGTTTTGAAGTCAAGAGAGTTGTGGAACAAAAGTCGATGAAAGTCATCACAAGTTACATTCATAAGTTTTACTGAAACTTTGGGTCAAATGTAACTGCGATTTTCTCCCAATATACTTAGGGTTATGGGGTGTTCCACCCATAAAATTAAATATCTATGAGTCTATTTTCCAACGCATTAAACCGTTTGTCAATACGACATCGGAGTAGAGAGATATGGGCATTTTTGTAACACTGCGCAAGCTGCTAGGTGACAAGTAGGTGTGTCACCTACTTGCTTAAATGAAAGCCCAAAAATGGGCCATTTCGGGTCGTCCAAAGAGGCATTTTAAGGGCCTATTTTCTTCATATATTAGACTTAAAATAGAGCATAATAACCATACATAAGCTCTGCAAAGAATCCTCCCAAAAATTTCCCACAAACCCTAATTGATTTTCTCTCCCTTTCAAGTTCCAATTGGAGGTAAAACTTGGAGTTTGAAGAACCAAGATAGGAGCTGAGTTATCCAACAAATAAGGTGAGTTTACTGCTCTCTTTCATCCATTTTTTCTGCTGTAAATTCATGGTAAGTCGTTCTATACTTGTAAGAACTCACGGGACGGTGATCGGAAGCCGTGAGTTCGAGTTATTCACTTGTAGCGGACTGTTTTGTGGACTGTTTTGTGTTGCTGTTGGGCTGCGTGTTTTACTACTATTTTGTGGAGTTTTGGAGGAGGAAGGGGGTTTATAAACACCATATAAATGTAGGGTGGTTGGCTGGTCGTTCGTCATAACATTTTCGGGTCGTTTGACACTACTACGGTGGTCGTTTTGTGTACGAAGAGATTGGGGTGTGTTGGGCTGTTTTGTAGTATTTGATGGTGTATATAGGGCTGGAAAATGATGTATATATGTTGTTATTGTTCTGTTCTTGTATTGTTGGTGTTATCTTGAATTTGGAGGAAGGGCATATTATAGGGGAGATGCTGCCCGTTTTAATACAAAATAGGTTTGTCGTTCGTTGTGCGATAGTTGTACCTTTCGTAACTTAACGATAGTATTATTATCATTCTTGTAGATTAAGGTGTGAAGAGGTGAGTTCAACTTGGTGATTGGAAAGATTGTGATAAGGTATGTTAAGGCTAAGCCTTCCTTCATTTTGGCATGATCTCGTAGCTACATGTGTTAATAATGAGACAAAAAGAGAAGTTCATATTCATGAATTTATTCACACTATTCTAGTCTCATAAGTTACAATATTATTCCTTATCAAGATTCTATATTCAATTTAGTATTGTCTTCTTCCAGTCAAGAGAGAAACAAGCCTATATATACAGTATTACAGTATTTTCATTACCATCGAGCTATAATCGATGGGCAGGCCCCTATTGGGCAACCTCTTATCAGATGGAAAGTTATATACCGAGCCTACTATGGCCGAGCGCCTATGAGCGAGCCCAGCATGGTCGAGATACATAGCCTAGTATGGCCGAGCGCCTATGAGCGAGCCTACTATGGTAGAGCAGTTATATATACCGAGCCTTATAAGGCCGTACAATTATTTTACTTACTATATTGAAGGAGTTGAGTCAGTATCAGCAGGTAAGTATATCTCCAGATCATCTTTGACTCCCAGTTAATTTCAGTTATCATATTATCAGTTCAGTTTCAGATTTCAGTTATTTTATTGCCTTACATACTCGGTACATTATTTCGTACTGACGTCCCTTTTTTGGGGACGCTGCATTTCATGCGTGCAGGTTCAGACAGAAAGACGGGTAGACCTCCTCAGTAGGTGTTTCCCGAGTTCCGCCTGATCGGTAAGCTCCACGTCTATCGAGTTGCCAGGTCTAAAGTTTTGTGTACATCTTATGTATATCCGTATATATGTTATGGGTAGGTCGGGGCCCTGTTCCGATCACAGTACATCTATCAGTAGAGGCTTGTAGGCATATCCTGTTGGTTAGTGCAGTATGTTGGATTTGTATAAATTGGTGGTTTGTCAGCTGTAGTAGCTATGACGGCCTTGTCGGCCTAGCTTTATATTGATATTTAGTTAGCGCTAGTTTCCATTCAGTTTTATATTTTGCTTCGCAAATTGTCTTGCAAGGTGGCCCCATGGCCAAAGTATGACATTATGTGTTCAGAGTCCCTTAGTCGCAATTTGGTACGCCAGGTTAGGTGAGGCACAGGGTGCTTGTCTCGCTCCTGGGTTCGGGGCGTGACACTCTACTTGAGCAGCAGAGGTACCATCCTTAAATTTCATGTTCCAATTAAGCCTGCCAAAAGAAACAATTACCATTACAATCTCCAGAAAATGATTGCCCATGTTCCAACCTTTCATCCTTGAAACCTAAGTGGCATGAACCACCATCATCAACACAATATTGCTTTGAAAGTTCTACAACAGTTCTGGCAGCTAGGCCTGCATGTTCTGGAAACTCAGCCGCTGCTTGAGAAGCAGAGGTAGCATCCTTTAATTTCATGTTCCATTTTTGCCTGCCAAAAGAAACAATTACCATTACAATCTCCAGAAAATGATTGCCCATGTTCCAACCTTTCATCCTTGTAACCTAAGTGGCATGAACCACCATCATCAACACAATATTGCTTGAAAGTTCTATAATAGCTCTGGCAGCTAGGCTTGCATGTTCTGCAAACTCAGGCACTGCTTGAGCAGCAGAGGTAGCATCCTTAAATTTCATGTTCCAATTCTGCCTGCCAACAGAAAAATTACCATTACCATCTCCAGGATATGATTGCCCATGTTCCAACCTTTCATCCTTGAAACCTAAGTGGCATGAACCACCATCATCAACACACTATTGCCTTTAAATTTCTACAACAGCTCTGGCAGCTAGGCTTGCATGTTCTGCAAATTCAGCCGCTTCTTGAGCAGCAGAGGTAGCATCCTTAAATTTCATGTTCCAATTCTGCCTGTCAACAGAACAATTACCATATCCATGAAATGATTGCCCATGTTCCAACCTTTCATCCTTGAAATCTAAGTGGCATGAACCACCATCATCAACACAATATTGTCTTGAAAGTTCTACAACAGCTCTGGCAGCTAGGCCTGCATGTTCTGTAAACTCAGCTGCTGCTTGAGCAGCAGAGGTAGCATCATAAATTTCATGTTCCAATTCTGCCTGCCAACAGAAAAATTACCATTACTATCTCCAAGAAATGATTGCCCATGTTCCAACCTTTCATCCTTGAAACCTAAGTGGCATGAACCACCATCATCAACATAATATTGCCTTGAAAGTTCTACGACAGTTGTGGAAGCTAGGCCTGCATGCTCTGTAAACTCAGCCACTGCTTGAGCAGCAGAGGTAGCATCCTTTAATTTCATGTTCCAATTCTTCTTGCCAACAGAAAAATTACCATATCCAGGAAATGATTGCCCAACCTTTCATCCTTGAAACTTATGTGGCATGAACCACCATCATCAACACAATGTTGCCTTTAAAGTTCAACAACAGATCTGGCAGCTAAGCCTGCATGTTCTGTAAAGTCAGCCTCTACTTGAGCAGCAGAGGTACCATCCTTAAATTTCATGTTCCAATTCTGCCTTCCAACTGAAAAATTACCATTACCATCTCCAGGAAATGATCGCCCATGTTCCAACCTTTCATCATTGAAATCTAAGTGGCATGAACCTCCAATTTCAACATAATATTGCCTCGAAAGTTCTACAACAGCTCTGGCAGCTAGGCTTGCATGTTCTGCAAACTCAGCTGCTGCTTGAGCAGCAGAGGTAGCATCATAAATTTCATGTTCCAATTCTCCCTGCCAACAGAAAAATTACCATTACTATCTCCAGGAAATGATTGCCCATGTTCCAACCTTTCATCCTTGAAACCTAAGTGGCATGAACCACCATCATCAACACAATATTTCCTTGAAAGTTCTACGACAGCTCTGGCAGCTAGGCCACCATGTTCTGCAAACTCAGCCGCTGCTTGAGCAGCAGAGGTAGCATCCTTAAATTTCATGTTCTAATTCTGCCTGCCAATAGAAAATTTACCATCTCCAGGAAATGATTGCCCATGTTCCAACCTTTCATCCTTGAAACCTAAGTGGCATGAACGACCATCATCAACACAATATTGCATTGAAAGTTCTACAACAGCTCTGGCAGCTAGGCTTGCATGTTATGCAAACTCAGTCGTTGCTTGAGCAGCAGAGGTAGCATCATAAATTTCATGTTCCAATTTTTCCTGCCAACAGAAAAATTAACATTACCATCTCGAGGAAATGATTGCCCATGTTCCAACCTTTCATCATTGAAACCAAAGTGGCATGAACCACCATCATCAACACAATATTGCCTTAACAGTTCTACAACAGCTCTGGTAGCTAGGCTTGCATGTTCTACAAACTAAATCGTTGCTTGAGCAGCAGAGGTAGCATCCTTAAATTTCATGTTTCAATTCTGCCTGGCAACAGAAAAATTACCATTACCATCTCCAGGAAATGATTGCCCATGTTCTAGCCTTTCATCTTTGAAACCTAAGTGGCATGAACCACCATCATCAACACAATATTGCCTTGAAAGATCTACAACAGCTTGGCAGCTAGGCTTGCATGTTCTGCAAACTCAGCCGCTGCTTGAGCAGCAGAGGTACCATCCTTAAATTTAATGTTCCAATTCTTCTTGCCAATAGAAAAATTACCATCTCCAGGAAATGATTGCCCAACCTTTCATCCTTCAAACTTAAGTGGCATGAACCACCATCATCAACACAATATTGCCTTTAAAGTTCTACAACAGATCTAGCAGCTAAGCTTGAATGTTATGCAGAGTCAGCCTCTACTTCAGCAGCAGAGGTAGCATCCTTAAATTTCATATTCCAATTATGCCTGCCAAAAGAAACAATTACCATTACCATCTCCAGGAAATGATTGCCCATGTTCAAACCTTTCATCCTTGAAACCTAAGTGGCATGAACCACCATCATCAACACAATACTGCCTTGAAAGTTATACAACAATTCTGGCAGCTAGGCCTGCATATTCTATAAACTCAGTCGCTGCTTGAGCAGCAGAGGTAGCATCCTTAAATTTCATGTTTCAATTCTGCCTGGCAACAGAAAAATTACCATAACCATCTCCAGGAATTGATTGCCCATGTTCCAACCTTTAATCCTTGAAACCTAAGTGGCATGAACCACCATCATCAACACACTATTGCCTTTAAATTTCTACAACAGCTCTGGCAGCTAGGCTTGCATGTTCTGCAAACTCAGCCGCTGCTTGAGCAGCCGAGGTACCATCCTTAAATTTCATGTTCCAATTCTTCTTGCCAATAGAAAAATTACCATCTCCAGGAAATGATTGCCCAACCTTTCATCCTTCAAACTTAAGTGGCATGAACCACCATCATCAACACAATATTGCCTTTAAAGTTCTATAACAGATCTAGCAGCTAAGCTTGAATGTTATGCAGAGTCAGCCTCTACTTCAGCAGCAGAGGTAGCATCCTTAAATTTCATATTCCAATTATGCCTTCCAAAAGAAACAATTACCATTACCATCTCCTGGAAATGATTGGCCATGTTCAAACCTTTCATTCTATAAACTCAGCCACTGCTTGAGCAGCAGAGGTAGCATCCTTTCATTTCATGTTCCAATTCTGCCAGCCAACTGAAAAATTACCATTACCATCTCCAGGAAATGATTGCCCATGTTCCAACCTTTCATCCTTGAAATATAAGTGGCATGAACCACCATCATCAACACAATATTGCCTTGAAACTTCTATAATACCTCTGGCAGCTAGGCTTGCATATTTTGCAAACTCAGGGGCTGCTTGAGCAGCAGAGGTAGCATCCTTAAATTTCATGTTCCAATTCTGCCTGCCAACAGAAAAATTACCATTACCATCTCCAAGAATTGATTGCCCATGTTCCAACCTTTAAACCTTGAAACCTAAGTGGCATGAACCACCATCATCAACACACTATTGCCTTTAAATTTCAACAACAGCTCTGGCAGCTAGGCTTGCATGTTCTGGAAACTCAACCGCTTCATGAGCAGCAGAGGTAGCATCCTTAAATTTCATGTTCCAATTCTGCCTGCCAACTGAAAAATTACCATTACCATATCGACGAAATAATTGCCCATGTTCCAACCTTTCATCATTGAAACCTAAGTGGCATGAACCACCATCATCAACACAATATTGCCTTTAAAATTCTATAACAACTCTGGTAGCTAGGCTTGCATGTTCTGCAAACTCAGCCGCTGGTTGAGCAGCAGAGGTAGCATCCTTAAATTTCATGTTTCAATTCTGCCTGGCAATAGAAAAATTACCATTACCAACTCCAGGAAATGATTGCCCATGTTCTAGCCTTTCATCTTTGAAACCTAAGTGGCATGAACCACCATCATCAACACAATATTGCCTTGAAACTTCTATAATACCTCTGGCAGCTAGGCTTGCATATTTTGCAAACTCAGGGGCTGCTTGAGCAGCAGAGGTAGCATCCTTAAATTTCATGTTCCAATTCTGCCTGCCAACAGGAAAATTACCATTACCATCTCCAGGAATTGATTGCCCATGTTCCAACCTTTAATCCTTGAAACCTAAGTGGCATGAACCACCATCATCAACACACTATTGCCTTTAAATTTCAACAACAGCTCTGGTAGCTAGGCTTGCATGTTCTGCAAACTCAACCGCTTCATGAGCAGCAGAGGTAGCATCCTTAAATTTTATGTTCCAATTCTGCCTGCCAACTGAAAAATTACCATTACCATATCGAGGAAATAATTGCCCATGTTCCAACCTTTCATCATTGAAACCTAAGTGGCATGAACCACCATCATCAACACAATATTGCCTTTAAAGTTCAACAACAACTCTGGTAGCTAGGCTTGCATGTTCTGCAAACTCAGCCGCTGGTTGAGCAGCAGAGGTAGCATCCTTAAATTTCATGTTTCAATTCTGCCTGGCAATAGAATAATTACCATTACCAACTCCAGGAAATGATTGCCAATGTTCTAGCCTTTCATCTTTGAAACCTAAGTGGCATGAACCACCATCATCAACACAATATTGCCTTGAAAGATCTACAACAGCTCTGGCAGCTAGGCTCGCATGTTCTGCAAACTCAGCCGCTGCTTGAGCAGCAGAGGTACCATCCTTAAATTTCATGTTCCAATTCTGCCTGCCAACAAAAGAATTACCATTACCATCTCCAGGAAATGATTGCCCAACCTTCCATCCTTGAAACCTAAGTGGAATGAACCACCATCATCAACAAAATATTGCCTTGAAAGTTCTATAATAGCTCTGGCAGCTAGGCTTGCATATTTTGCAAACTCAGGGGCTGCTTAAGCAGCAGAGGTATCATCCTTAAATTTCATGTTCCAATTCTACCTGCCAACAACAAAATTTCCATTACCATCTCCAGGAATTGATTGCCCATGTTCCAACCTTTCATCCTTGAAACCTAAGTGGCATGAACCACCATCATCAACACACTATTGCCTTTAAATTTCTACAACAACTCTGGCAGCTAGGCTTGCATGTTCTGCAAACTCAGCCGCTTCTTGAGCAGCAGAGGTACCATCCTTAAATTTCATGTTCCAATGCTGCTTGCCAACTGAAAAATTACCATTTCCATCTCGAGGAAATAATTGCCCATGTTCCAACCTTTCATCATTGAAACCTAAGTGGCAGGAACCACCATCATCATTACAATCTTGCCTTGAAAGTTCTACAACAGCTCCGGCAGCTAGGCTTGCATGTTCTGCAAACTCAGCCGCTGCTTGAGCAGGAGAGGTAGCATCCTTAAATTTCATGTTCTAATTCTGCCTGCCAATAGAAAATTTACCATGTCTAGGAAATGATTGCCCATGTTCCAACCTTTCATCCTTGAAACCTAAGTGGCATTAACCACCATCATCAACACAATATTGCATTGAAATTTCTACAACAGCTCTGGAAGCTAGGCTTGCATGTTCTGCAAACTCAGTCGTTGCTTGAGCAGCAGAGGTAGCATCAAAAATTTCCTGTTCCGATTCTGCCTGCCAACAAAAGATTTACCATTACCATCTCCAGGAAATGATTGCCCATGTTCCAACCTTTCATCCTTGAAACCTAAGTGGCATGAACCACCATCATCAACACAATATTGCCTTTAAAGTTCTACAACAGCTCTGGCAGCTAGGCCTGCATGTTTTGTAAACTCAGCCGCTGCTTGAGCAGCTGAGGTAGCATCCTTTAATTTCATGTTCCAATTCTGCCTGCCAACTGAAAAATTACCATTACCATCTCCAGGAAATGATTGCCCATGTTCCAACCTTTCATCCTTGAAATCTAAGTGGCATGAACCACCATCATCAACACAATATTGCCTTGAAACTTCTATAATAGCTCTGGCAGCTAGGCTTGCATGTTTTGCAAACTCAGGGGCTGCTTGAGCAGCAGAGGTAGCATCCTTAAATTTCATGTTCCAATTCTGCCTGCCAACAGAAAAATTACCATTACAATCTCCAGGAATTGATTGCCCATGTTCTAACCTTTAATCCTTGAAACCTAAGTGGCATGAACCACCATCATCAACAAACTATTGCCTTTCAATTTCTACAACAGATCTGGTAGCTAGGCTTGCATGTTCTGCAAACTCAGCCGCTGCTTGAGCAGCAGAGGTACCATCCTTAAATTTCATGTTCCAATTCTTCTTGCCAACAGAAAAATTACCATCTCCAGGAAATGATTGCCCAACCTTTCATCCTTCAAACTTAAGTGGCATGAACCACCATCATCAACACAATATTGCCTTTAAAGTTCTACAACAGATCTGGCAGCTAAGCTTGAATGTTATGCAAAGTGAGCCTCTACTTGAGCAGCAGAGGTAGCATCCTTAAATTTCATATTCCAATTATGCCTGCCAAAAGAAACAATTACCATTACCATCTCCAGGAAATGATGGCCCATGTTCAAACCTTACATCCTTGAAACCTAAGTGGCATGAATTACCATCATCAACACAATATTGCCTTTAAAGTTCTACAACAGCTCTGGCAGCTAGGCCTGCATGTTTTGTAAACTCAGCCGCTGCTTGAGCAGCTGAGGTAGCATCCTTTAATTTCATGTTCCAATTCTGCCTGCCAACTGAAAAATTACCATTACCATCTCCAGGAAATGATTGCCCATGTTCCAACCTTTCATCCTTGAAATCTAAGTGGCATGAACCACCATCATCAACACAATATTGCCTTGAAACTTCTATAATAGCTCTGGCAGCTAGGCTTGCATGTTTTGCAAACTCAGGGGCTGCTTGAGCAGCAGAGGTAGCATCCTTAAATTTCATGTTCCAATTCTGCCTGCCAACAGAAAAATTACCATTACAATCTCCAGGAATTGATTGCCCATGTTCTAACCTTTAATCCTTGAAACCTAAGTGGCATGAACCACCATCATCAACAAACTATTGCCTTTCAATTTCTACAACAGATCTGGTAGCTAGGCTTGCATGTTCTGCAAACTCAGCCGCTGCTTGAGCAGCAGAGGTACCATCCTTAAATTTCATGTTCCAATTCTTCTTGCCAACAGAAAAATTACCATCTCCAGGAAATGATTGCCCAACCTTTCATCCTTCAAACTTAAGTGGCATGAACCACCATCATCAACACAATATTGCCTTTAAAGTTCTACAACAGATCTGGCAGCTAAGCTTGAATGTTATGCAAAGTCAGCCTCTACTTGAGCAGCAGAGGTAGCATCCTTAAATTTCATATTCCAATTATGCCTGCCAAAAGAAACAATTACCATTACCATCTCCAGGAAATGATGGCCCATGTTCAAACCTTACATCCTTCAAACTTAAGTGGCATGAACCACCATCATCAACACAATATTGCCTTTAAAGTTCTACAACAGCTCTGGCAGCTAGGCCTGCATGTTTTGTAAACTCAGCCGCTGCTTGAGCAGCTGAGGTAGCATCCTTTAATTTCATATTCCAATTATGCCTGCCGAAAGAAACAATTACCATTACCATCTCCAGGAAATGATTGCCCATGTTCAAACCTTTCATCCTTGAAACCTAAGTGGCATGAACCACCATCATCAACACAATATTGCCTTGAAACTTCTATAATAGCTCTGGCAGCTAGGCTTGCATGTTTTGCAAACTCAGGGGCTGCTTGAGCAGCAGAGGTAGCATCCTTAAATTTCATGTTCCAATTCTGCCTGCCAACAGAAAAATTACCATTACAATCTCCAGGAATTGATTGCCCATGTTCTAACCTTTAATCCTTGAAACCTAAGTGGCATGAACCACCATCATCAACAAACTATTGCCTTTCAATTTCTACAACAGATCTGGTAGCTAGGCTTGCATGTTCTGCAAACTCAGCCGCTGCTTGAGCAGCAGAGGTACCATCCTTAAATTTCATGTTCCAATTCTTCTT
Source organism: Nicotiana tomentosiformis (assembly GCF_000390325.3). Lineage (NCBI taxonomy): Eukaryota > Viridiplantae > Streptophyta > Magnoliopsida > Solanales > Solanaceae > Nicotiana > Nicotiana tomentosiformis. Next base: position 1,481,458 of record NW_027174561.1, read on the forward strand.
GCCAACAGAAAAATTACCATCTCCAGGAAATGATTGCCCAACCTTTCATCCTTCAAACTTAAGTGGCATGAACCACCATCATCAACACAATATTGCCTTTAAAGTTCTACAACAGATCTGGCAGCTAAGCTTGAATGTTATGCAAAGTCAGCCTCTACTTGAGCAGCAGAGGTAGCATCCTTAAATTTCATATTCCAATTATGCCTGCCAAAAGAAACAATTACCATTACCATCTCCAGGAAATGATGGCCCATGTTCAAACCTTACATCCTTCAAACTTAAGTGGCATGAACCACCATCATCAACACAATATTGCCTTTAAAGTTCTACAACAGATCTAGCAGCTAAGCTTGAATGTTATGCAGAGTCAGCCTCTACTTCAGCAGCAGAGGTAGCATCCTTAAATTTCATATTCCAATTATGCCTGCCAAAAGAAACAATTACCATTACCATCTCCAGGAAATGATTGCCCATGTTCAAACCTTTCATCCTTGAAACCTAAGTGGCATGAACCACCATCATCAACACAATATTGCCTTGAAAGTTCTACAGCAGTTCTGGCAGCTAGGCCTGCATGTTCTATAAACTCAGTCGCTGCTTGAGCAGCAGAGGTAGCATCCTTAAATTTCATGTTTCAATTCTTCCTGGCAATAGAAAAATTACCATTACCATCTCCAGGAATTGATTGCCCATGTTCCAACCTTTAATCCTTGAAACCTAATTGGCATGTACCACCATCATCAACACACTATTGCCTTTAAATTTCTACAACATCTCTGGCAGCTAGGCTTGCATGTTCTGCAAACTCAGCCGCTGCTTGAGCAGCAGAGGTACCATCCTTAAATTTCATGTTCCAATTCTTCTTGCCAATAGAAAAATTACCATCTCCAGGAAATGATTGCCCAACCTTTCATCCTTCAAACTTAAGTGGCATGAACCACCATCATCAACACAATATTGCCTTTAAAGTTCTACAACAGATCTAGCAGCTAAGCTTGAATGTTATGCAGAGTCAGCCTCTACTTCAGCAGCAGAGGTAGCATCCTTAAATTTCATATTCCAATTATGCCTGCCAAAAGAAATAATTACCATTACCATCTCCAGGAAATGATTGCCCATGTTCAAACCTTTCATCCTTGAAACTTAAGTGGCATGAATCACCATCATCAACACAATACTGCCTTGAAAGTTCTACAACAGTTTTGGCAGCTAGGCCTGCATGTTCTGTAAACTCAGTCGCTGCTTGAGCAGCAGAGGTAGCATCCTTAAATTTCATGTTTCAATTCTGCCTGGCAACAGAAAAATTACCATTACCATCTCCAGGAATTGATTGCCCATGTTCCAAGCTTTAATCCTTGAAACCTAATTGGCATGAACCACCATCATCAACACACTATTGCCTTTAAATTTCTACAACAGCTCTGGCAGCTAGGCTTGCATGTTCTGCAAACTCAGACGCTGCTTGAGCAGCAGAGGTACCATCCTTAAATTTCATGTTCCAATTCTTCTTGCCAATAGAAAAATTACCATCTCCAGGAAATGATTGCCCAACCTTTCATACTTCAAACTTAAGTGGCACGAACTACCATCATCAACACAATATTGCCTTTAAAGTTCTACAACAGATCTAGCAGCTAAGCTTGAATGTTATGCAGAGTCAGCCTCTACATCAGCAGCAGAGGTAGCATCCTTTCATTTCATGTTCCAATTCTGCCTGCCAACTGAAAAATTACCATTACCATCTCCAGGAAATGATTGCCCATGTTCCAACCTTTTATCCTTGAAATCTAAGTGGCATGAACCACCATTATCAACACAATACTGCCTTGAAACTTCTATAATAGCTATGGCAGCTAGGCTTGCAAGTTTTGCAAGTTTTGCAAACTCAGGGGCTGCTTGAGCAGCAGAGGTAGCATCCTTAAATTTCATGTTCCTATTCTGCCTGCCAACAGAAAAATTACCATTACCATCCCCAGGAATTGATTGCCCATGTTCCAAACTTTAATCCTTGAAACCTAAGTGGCATGAACCACCATCATCAACACACTATTGCCTTTAAATTTCTACAACAGCTCTGGCAGCTAGGCTTGCATGTTCTGCAAACTCAGCCGCTTCTTGAGCAGCAGAGGTAGCATCCTTAAATTTCATGTTCCAATTCTGCCTGCCAACTGAAAAATTACAATTACCATCTCGAGGAAATAATTGCCCATGTTCCAACCTTTCATCCTTGAAACCTAAGTGGCATGAACCACCATCATCAACACAATATTGCCTTGAAAGTTCTACAATAGCTCTGGCAGCTAGGCTTGCATGTTCTATAAACTCAGCCGCTGCTTGAGCAGCAGAGGTAGCATCCTTTCATTTCATGTTCCAATTCTGCCAGCCAACTGAAAAATTACCATTACCATCTCCAGGAAATGATTGCCCATGTTCCAACCTTTCATCCTCGAAATATAAGTGGCATGAACCACCATTATCAACACAATACTGCCTTGAAACTTCTATAATAGCTATGGAAGCTAGGCTTGCAAGTTTTGCAAACTCAGGGGCTGCTTGAGCAGCAGAGGTAGCATCCTTAAATTTCATGTTCCAATTCTGCCTGCCAACAGAAAAATTACCATTACCATCACCAGGAATTGATTGCCCATGTTCCAACCTTTAATCCTTGAAACCTAAGTGGCATGAACCACCATCATCAACACACTATTGCCTTTAAATTTCAACAACAGCTCTGGCAGCTAGGCTTGCATGTTCTGCAAACTCAACCGCTTCATGAGCAGCAGAGGTAGCATCCTTAAATTTCATGTTCCAATTCTGCCTGCCAACTGAAAAATTACCATTACCATAGCGAGAAAATAATGGACCATGTTCCAACCTTTCATCATTGAAACCTAAGTGGCATGAACCACCATCATCAACACACTATTGCCTTTAAAGTTCTACAACAACTCTGGTAGCTAGGCTTGCATGTTCTGCAAACTCAGCCGCTGGTTGAGCAGCAGAGGTAGCATCCTTAAATTTCATGTTTCAATTCTGCCTGGCAATAGAAAAATTACCATTACCAACTCCAGGAAATGATTGCCCATGTTCTAGCCTTTCATCTTTGAAACCTAAGTGGCATGAACCACCATCATCAGCACAATATTGCCTTGAAACTTCTATAATACCTCTGGCAGCTAGGCTTGCATATTTTGCAAACTCAGGGGCTGCTTGAGCAGCAGAGGTTGCATCCTTAAATTTCATGTTCCAATTCTGCCTGCCAACAGAAAAATTACCATTACCATCTCCAGGAATTGATTGCCCATGTTCCAACCTTTAATCCTTGAAACGTAAGTGGCATGAACCACCATCATCAACACACTATTGCCTTTAAAGTTCTACAACAACTCTGGTAGCTAGGCTTGCATGTTCTGCAAACTCAGCCGCTGGTTGAGCAGCAGAGGTAGCATCCTTAAATTTCATGTTTCAATTCTGCCTGGCAATAGAAAAATTACCATTACCAACTCCAGGAAATGATTGCCCATGTTCTAGCCTTTCATCTTTGAAACCTAAGTGGCATGAACCACCATCATCAGCACAATATTGCCTTGAAACTTCTATAATACCTCTGGCAGCTAGGCTTGCATATTTTGCAAACTCAGGGGCTGCTTGAGCAGCAGAGGTTGCATCCTTAAATTTCATGTTCCAATTCTGCCTGCCAACAGAAAAATTACCATTACCATCTCCAGGAATTGATTGCCCATGTTCCAACCTTTAATCCTTGAAACGTAAGTGGCATGAACCACCATCATCAACACACTATTGCCTTTAAAGTTCTACAACAGCTCTGGCAGCTAGGCTTGCATGTTCTGCAAACTCAGCCGCTGCTTGAGCAGCAGAGGTACCATCCTTAAATTTCATGTTCCAATTCTTCTTGCCAATAGAAAAATTACCATCTCCAGGAAATGATTGCCCAACCTTTCATCCTTCAAACTTAAGTGGCACGAACTACCATCAACACAATATTGCCTTTAAAGTTCTACAACAGATCTAGCAGCTAAGCTTGAATGTTATGCAGAGTCAGCCTCTACATCAGCAGCAGAGGTAGCATCCTTTCATTTCATGTTCCAATTCTGCCTGCCAACTGAAAAATTACCATTGCCATCTCCAGGAAATGATTGCCCATGTTCCAACCTTTTATCCTTGAAATCTAAGTGGCATGAACCACCATTATCAACACAATACTGCCTTGAAACTTCTATAATAGCTATGGCAGCTAGGCTTGCAAGTTTTGCAAACTCAGGGGCTGCTTGAGCAGCAGAGGTAGCATCCTTAAATTTCATGTTCCAATTCTGCCTGCCAACAGAAAAATTACCATTACCATCCCCAGGAATTGATTGCCCATGTTCCAAACTTTAATCCTTGAAACCTAAGTGGCATGAACCACCATCATCAACACACTATTGCCTTTAAATTTCTACAACAGCTCTGGCAGCTAGGCTTGCATGTTCTGCAAACTCAGCCGCTTCTTGAGCAGCAGAGGTAGCATCCTTAAATTTCATGTTCCAATTCTGCCTGCCAACTGAAAAATTACAATTACCATCTCGAGGAAATAATTGCCCATGTTCCAACCTTTCATCCTTGAAATCTAAGTGGCATGAACCACCATCATCAACACAATATTGCCTTGAAAGTTCTACAATAGCTCTGGCAGCTAGGCTTGCATGTTCTATAAACTCAGCCGCTGCTTGAGCAGTAGAGGTAGCATCCTTTCATTTCATGTTCCAATTCTGCCAGCCAACTGAAAAATTACCATTACCATCTCCAGGAAATGATTGCCCATGTTCCAACCTTTCATCCTCGAAATATAAGTGGCATGAACCACCATTATCAACACAATACTGCCTTGAAACTTCTATAATAGCTATGGAAGCTAGGCTTGCAAGTTTTGCAAACTCAGGGGCTGCTTGAGCAGCAGAGGTAGCATCCTTAAATTTCATGTTCCAATTCTGCCTGCCAACAGAAAAATTACCATTACCATCACCAGGAATTGATTGCCCATGTTCCAACCTTTAATCCTTGAAACCTAAGTGGCATGAACCACCATCATCAACACACTATTGCCTTTAAATTTCAACAACAGCTCTGGCAGCTAGGCTTGCATGTTCTGCAAACTCAACCGCTTCATGAGCAGCAGAGGTAGCATCCTTAAATTTCATGTTCCAATTCTGCCTGCCAACTGAAAAATTACCATTACCATAGCGAGAAAATAATTGACCATGTTCCAACCTTTCATCATTGAAACCTAAGTGGCATGAACCACCATCATCAACACACTATTGCCTTTAAAGTTCTACAACAACTCTGGTAGCTAGGCTTGCATGTTCTGCAAACTCAGCCGCTGGTTGAGCAGCAGAGGTAGCATCCTTAAATTTCATGTTTCAATTCTGCCTGGCAATAGAAAAATTACCATTACCAACTCCAGGAAATGATTGCCCATGTTCTAGCCTTTCATCTTTGAAACCTAAGTGGCATGAACCACCATCATCAGCACAATATTGCCTTGAAACTTCTATAATACCTCTGGCAGCTAGGCTTGCATATTTTGCAAACTCAGGGGCTGCTTGAGCAGCAGAGGTAGCATCCTTAAATTTCATGTTCCAATTGTGCCTGCCAACAGAAAAATTACCATTACCATCTCCAGGAATTGATTGCCCAAGTTCCAAACTTTAATCCTTGAAACGTAAGTGGCATGAACCACCATCATCAACACACTATTGCCTTTAAATTTCAACAACAGCTCTGGCAGCTAGGCTTGCATGTTCTGCAAACTCAACCGCTTCATGAGCAGCAGAGGTAGCATCCTTAAATTTCATGTTCCAATTCTGCCTGCCAACTGAAAAATTACCATTACCATATCGAGGAAATAATTGCCCATGTTCCAACCTTTCATCATTGAAACCTAAGTGGCATGAACCACCATCATCAACACAATATTGCCTTTAAAGTTCTACAACAACTCTGGTAGCTAGGCTTGCATGTTCTGCAAACTCAGCCGCTGGTTGAGCAGCAGAGGTAGCATCCTTAAATTTCATGTTTCAATTCTGCCTGGCAATAGAAAAATTACCATTACCAACTCCAGGAAATGATTGCCCATGTTCTAGCCTTTCATCTTTGAAACCTAAGTGGCATGAACCACCATCATCAACACAATATTGCCTTGAAAGATCTACAACAGCTCTGGCAGCTAGGCTTGCATGTTCTGCAAACTCAGCCGCTGCTTGAGCAGCAGAGGTACCATCCTTAAATTTCATGTTCCAATTCTGCCTGCCAACAAAAGAATTACCATTACCATCTCCAGGAAATGATTGCCCAACCTTCCATCCTTGAAACCTAAGTGGTATGAACCACCATCATCAACACAATATTGCCTTAAAAGTTCTATAATAGCTCTGGCAGCTAGGCTTGCATATTTTGCAAACTCAGGGGCTGCTTGAGCAGCAGAGGTAGCATCCTTAAATTTCATGTTCCAATTCTGCCTGCCAACAGAAAAATTACCATTACCATCTCCAGGAATTGATTGCCCATGTTCCAACCTTTCATCCTTGAAACCTAAGTGGCATGAACCACCATCATCAACACACTATTGCCTTTAAATTTCTACAACAGCTCTGGCAGCTAGGCTTGCATGTTCTGCAAACTCAGCCGCTTCTTGAGCAGCAGAGGTAGCATCCTTAAATTTCATGTTTCAATTCTGCCTGGCAATAGAAAAATTACCATTACCAACTCCAGGAAATGATTGCCCATGTTCTAGCCTTTCATCTTTGAAACCTAAGTGGTATGAACCACTATCATCAACACAATCTTGCCTTGAAAGTTCTACAACAGCTCCGGCAGCTAGGCTTGCATGCTCTGCAAACTCAGCCGCTGCTTGAGCAGGAGAGGTAGCATCCTTAAATTTCATGTTCTAATTCTGCCTGCCAATAGAAAATTTACCATGTCCAGGAAATGATTGCCCATGTTCCAACCTTCCATCCTTGAAACCTAAGTGGCATTAACCACCATCATCAACACAATATTGCATTTAGAGTTCTACAACAGCTCTGGAAGCTAGGCTTGCATGTTCTGCAAACTCAGTCATTGCTTGAGCAGCAGAGGTAGCATCATAAATTTCATGTTCCGATTCTGCCTGCCAACAAAAGAATTACCATTACCATCTCCAGGAAATGATTGCCCATGTTCCAACCTTTCATCCTTGAAACCTAAGTGGCATGAACCACCATCATCAACACAATATTGCCTTGAAAGTTCTACAACAGCTCTGGCAGCTAGGCCTGCATGTTTTGTAAACTCAGCCGTTGCTTGAGCAGCTGAGGTAGCATCCTTTAATTTCATGTTCCAATTCTGCCTGCCAACTGAAAAATTACAATTACCATCTCGAGGAAATGATTGCCCATGTTCCTACCTTTCATCATTGAAACCTAAGAGGCATGAACCACCATCATCAACACAATATTGCCTTGAAAGTTCTACAACAGTTTTGGCAGCTAGGCCTTCAAGTTCTGTAAACTCAGCCGCTGCTTGAGCAGCAGAGGTAGCATCCTTTCATTTCATGTTCCAATTCTGCCTGCCAACTGAAAAATTACCATTACCATCTGTAGTAAATGATTGCCCATGTTCCAACCTTTCATCCTTGAAACCTAAGTGGAATGAACCACCATCATCAACACAATATTGCCTTGAAAGTTCTATAATAGCTCTGGCAGCTAGGCTTGCATATTTTGCAAACTCAGGGGCTGCTTGAGCAACAGAGGTAGCATCCTTAAATTTCATGTTCCAATTCTGCCTGCCAACAGCAAAATTACCGTTACCATCTCCAGGAATTGATTGCCCATGTTCCAACCTTTCATCCTTGAAACCTAAGTGGCATGAACCACCATCATCAACACACTATTGCCTTTAAATTTCTACAACAGCTCTGGCAGCTAGGCTTGCATGTTCTACAAACTCAGCCGCTTCTTGAGCAGCAGAGGTAGCATCCTTAAATTTCATGTTCCAATTCAGCTTGCCAACTGAAAAATTACCATTACCATATCGAGGAAATAATTGCCCATGTTCCAACCTTTCATCATTGAAACCTAAGTGGCATGAACCACCATCATCAACACAATCTTGCCTTGAAAGTTCTACAACAGCTCTGGCAGCTAGGCTTGCATGTTCTGCAAACTCAGCCGCTGCTTGAGCAGGAGAGGTAGCATCCTTAAATTTCATGTTCTAATTCTGCCTACCAATAGAAAATTTACCATGTCTAGGAAATGATTGCCCATGTTCCAACCTTTCATCCTTGAAACCTAAGTGGCATTAACCACCATCATCAACACAATATTGCATTTAAAGTTCTACAACAGCTCTGGAAGCTAGGCTTGCATGTTCTGCAAACTCAGTCGTTGCTTGAGCAGCAGAGGTAGCATCATAAATTTCATGTTCCGATTCTGCCTGCCAACAAAAGAATTACCATTACCATCTCCAGGAAATGATTGCCCATGTTCCAACCTTTCATCCTTGAAACCTAAGTGGCATGAACCACCATCATCAACACAATATTGCCTTGAAAGTTCTACAACAGCTCTGGCAGCTAGGCCTGCATGTTTTGTAAACTCAGCCACTGCTTGAGCAGCTGAGGTAGCATCCTTTAATTTCATGTTCCAATTCTGCCTGCCAACTGAAAAATTACAATTACCATCTCGAGGAAATGATTGCCCATGTTCCTACCTTTCATCATTGAAACCTAAGAGGCATGAACTACCATCATCAACACAATATTGCCTTGAAAGTTCTACAACAGTTTTGTCAGCTAGGCCTTCAAGTTCTGTAAACTCAGCCGCTGCTTGAGCAGCAGAGGTAGGATCCTTTCATTTCATGTTCCAATTCTGCCTGCCAACTGAAATATTACCATTACCATCTGCAGTAAATGATTGCCCATGTTACAACCTTTAATCCTTGAAACATAAGTGGAATGAACCACCATCATCAACACAATATTGCCTTGAAAGTTCTATAATAGCTCTGGCAGCTAGGCTTGCATATTTTGCAAACTCAGGGGCTGCTTGAGCAGCAGAGGTAGCATCCTTAAATTTCATGTTCCAATTCTGCCTGCCAACAGAAAAATTACCATTACCATCTCCAGGAATTGATTGCCCATGTTCCAACCTTTCATCCTTGAAACCTAAGTGGCATGTACCACCATCATCAACACACTATTGCCTTTAAATTTCTACAACAGCTCTGGCAGCTAGGCTTGCATGTTCTACAAACTCAACCGCTTCTTGAGCAGCAGAGGTAGCATCCTTAAATTTCATGTTCCAATTCTGCTTGCCAACTGAAAAATTACCATTACCATCTCGAGGAAATAATTGCCCATGTTCCAACCTTTCATCATTGAAACCTAAGTGGCATGAACCACCATCATCAACACAATCTTGCCTTGAAAGTTCTACAACAGCTCTGGCAGCTAGGCTTGCATGTTCTGCAAACTCAGCCGCTGCTTGAGCAGCAGAGTTACCATCTTTAAATTTCATGTTCTAGTTCTTCTTACCAACATAAAAATTACCATCTCCAGGAAATGATTGCCCAACCTTCCATCCTTGAAACTTAAGTGGCATGAACCACCAGCATCAACACAATATTGCCTTTAAAGTTCTACAACAGATCTGGCAGCTAGGCCACCATGTTCTGCAAACTCAGGCGCTGCTTGAGCAGCAGAGGTAGCGTCCTTAAATTTCATGTTCTAATTCTGCCTGCCAATAGAAAATTTACCATGTCCAGGAAATGATTGCCCATGTTCCAACCTTTCATCCTTGAAACCTAAGTGGCATTAACCACCATCATCAACACAATATTGCATTGAAAGTTCTACAACAGCTCTGGAAGCTAGGCTTGCATGTTCTGCAAACTCAGTCGTTGCTTGAGCAGCAGAGGTAGCATCATAAATTTCATGTTCCAATTCTGCCTGCCAACAAAAGAATTACCATTACCATCTCCAGGAAATGATTGCCCATGTTCCAACCTTTCATCCTTGAAACCTAAGTGGCATGAACCACCATCATCAACACACTATTGCCTTTAAAGTTCTACAACAACTCTAGTAGCTAGGCTTGTATGTTCTGCAAACTCAGCCGCTGGTTGAGCAGCAGAGGTAGCATGCTTAAATTTCATGTTTCAATTCTGCCTGGCAATAGAAAAATTAGCATTACCAACTCCAGGAAATGATTGCCCATGTTCTAGCCTTTCATCTTTGAAACCTAAGTGGCATGAACCACCATCATCAGCACAATATTGCCTTGAAACTTCTATAATACCTATGGCAGCTAGGCTTGCATATTTTTGCAAACTCAGGGGCTGCTTGAGCAGCAGAGGTAGCATCCTTAAATTTCATGTTCCAATTGTGCCTGCCAACAGAAAAATTACCATTACCATCTCCAGGAATTGATTGCCCATGTTCCAACCTTTAATCCTTGAAACGTAAGTGGCATGAACCACCATCATCAACACACTATTGCCTTTAAATTTCAACAACAGCTCTGGCAGCTAGGCTTGCATGTTCTGCAAACTCAACCGCTTCATGAGTAGCAGAGGTAGCATCCTTAAATTTCATGTTCCAATTCTGCCTGCCAACTGAAAAATTACCATTACCATATCGAGGAAATAATTGCCCATGTTCCAACCTTTCATCATTAAAACCTAAGTGGCATGAACCACCATCATCAACACAATATTGCCTTTAAAGTTCTACAACAACTCTGGTAGCTAGGCTTGCATGTTCTGCAAACTCAGCCGCTGGTTGAGCAGCAGAGGTAGCATCCTTAAATTTCATGTTTCAATTCTGCCTGGCAATAGAAAAATTACCATTACCAACTCCAGGAAATGATTGCCCATGTTCTAGCCTTTCATCTTTGAAACCTAAGTGGCATGAACCACCATCATCAACACAATATTGCCTTGAAAGATCTACAACAGCTCTGGCAGCTAGGCTTGCATGTTCTGCAAACTCAGCCTCTGCTTGAGCAGCAGAGGTACCCTCCTTAAATTTCATGTTCCAATTCTGCCTGCCAACAAAAGAATTACCATTACCATCTCCAGGAAATGATTGCCCATGTTCCAACCTTTAATCCTTGAAACCTAAGTGGCATGAACCACCATCATCAACACACTATTGCCTTTAAATTTCTACAACAGCTCTGGTAGCTAGGCTTGCATGTTCTGCAAACTCAGCCGCTTCTTGAGCAGCAGAGGTAGCATCCTTAAATTTCATGTTCCAATTCTGCCTGCCAACTGAAAAATTACAATTACCATCTCGAGGAAATAATTGCCCATGTTCCAACCTTTTATCATTGAAACCTAAGTGGCATGAACAACCATCATCAACACAATATTGCCTTGAAAGTTCTACAACAGCTCTGGCAGCTAGGCTTGCATGTTCTATAAACTCAGCCGCTGCTTGAGCAGCAGAGGTAGCATCCTTTCATTTCATGTTCCAATTCTACCAGCCAACTGAAAAATTACCATTACCATCTCCAGGAAATGATTGCCCATGTTCGAACCTTTCATCCTCGAAATATAAGTGGCATGAACCACCATCATCAACACAATATTGCCTTGAAACTTCTATAATACCTCTGGCAGCTAGGCTTGCATATTTTGCAAACTCAGGGGCTACTTGAGCAGCAGAGGTAGCATCCTTAAATTTCATGTTCCAATTCTGCCTGCTAACAGAAAAATTACCATTACCATCACCAGGAATTGATTGCCCATGTTCCAACCTTCAATCTGTGAAACCTAAGTGGCATGAACCACCATCGTCAACACACTATTACCTTTAAATTTCAACAACAGCTCTGGCAGCTAGGCTTGCATGTTCTGCAAACTCAACCGCTTCATGAGCAGCAGAGGTAGCATCCTTAAATTTCATGTTCCAATTCTGCCTGCCAACTGAAAAATTACCATTACCATCACCAGGAATTGATTGCCCATGTTCCAACCTTTAATCCTTGAAACCTAAGTGGCATGAACCACCATCATCAACACACTATTGCCTTTAAAGTTCTACAACAACTCTGGTAGCTAGGCTTGCATGTTCTGCAAATTCAGCCGCTGGTTGAGCAGCAGAGGTAGCATCCTTAAATTTCATGTTTCAATTCTGCGTGGCAATAGAAAAATTACCATTACCAACTCCAAGAAATGATTGCCCATGTTCTAGCCTTTCATCTTTGAAACCTAAGTGGCATGAACCACCATCATCAGCACAATATTGCCTTGAAACTTGTATAATACCTCTGGCAGCTAGGCTTGCATATTTTGCAAACTCAGGGGCTGCTTGAGCAGCAGAGGTAGCATCCTTATATTTCATGTTCCAATTCTGCCTGCCAACAAAAACATTACCATTACCATCTCCAGGAATTGATTGCCCATGTTCCAAACTTTAATCCTTGAAACGTAAGTGGCATGAATCACCATCATCAACACACTATTGCCTTTAAATTTCAACAACAGCTCTGGCAGCTAGGCTTGCATGTTCTGCAAACTCAACCGCTTCATGAGCAGCAGAGGTAGCATCCTTAAATTTCATGTTCCAATTCTGCCTGCCAACTGAAAAATTACCATTACCATATCGAGGAAATAATTGCCCATGTTCCAACCTTTCATCATTGAAACCTAAGTGGCATGAACCACCATCATCAACACAATATTGCCTTTAAAGTTCTGCAACAACTCTGGTAGCTAGGCTTGCATGTTCTGCAAACTCAGCCACTGGTTGAGCAGCAGAGGTAGCATCCTTAAATTTCATGTTTCAATTCTGCCTGGCAATAGAAAAATTACCATTACCAACTCCAGGAAATGATTGCCCATGTTCTAGCCTTTCATCTTTGAAACCTAAGTGGCATGAACCACCATCATCAACACAATATTGCGTTGAAAGATCTACAACAGCTCTGGCAGCTAGGCTTGCATGTTCTGCAAACTCAGCCGCTGCTTAAGCAGCAGAGGTACCATCCTTAAATTTCATGTTCCAATTCTGCCTTCCAACAAAAGAATTACCATTACCATCTCCAGGAAATGATTGCCCAACCTTCCATCCTTGAAACCTAAGTAGTATGAACCACCATCATCAACACAATATTGCCTTAAAAGTTCTGTAATAGCTCTGGCAGCTAGGCTTGCATATTTTGCAAACTCAGGGGCTGCTTGAGCAGCAGAGGTATCATCCTTAAATTTCATGTTCCAATTCTGCCTGCCAACAACAAAATTACCATTACCATCTCCAGGAATTGATTGCCCATGTTCCAACCTTTCATCCTTGAAACCTAAGTGGCATGAACCACCATCATCAACACACTATTGCCTTTAAATTTCTACAACAGCTCTGGCAGCTAGGCTTGCATGTTCTGCAAACTCAGCCGCTTCTTGAGCAGCAGAGGTAGCATCCTTAAATTTCATGTTTCAATTCTGCCTGGCAATAGAAAAATTACCATTACCAACTCCAGGAAATGATTGCCCATGTTCTAGCCTTTCATCTTTGAAACCTAAGTGGCATGAACCACCATCATCAACACAATCTTGCCTTGAAAGTTCTACAACAGCTCTGGCAGCTAGGCTTGCATGCTCTGCAAACTCAGCCGCTGCTTGAGCAGGAGAGGTAGCATCCTTAAATTTCATGTTCTAATTCTGCCTGCCAATAGAAAATTTACCATGTCCAGGAAATGATTGCCCATGTTCCAACCTTCCATCCTTGAAACCTAAGTGGCATTAACCACCATCATCAACACAATATTGCATTTAAAGTTCTACAACAGCTCTGGAAGCTAGGCTTGCATGTTCTGCAAACTCAGTCGTTGCTTGAGCAGCAGAGGTAGCATCATAAATTTCATGTTCCGATTCTGCCTGCCAACAAAAGAATTACCATTACCATCTCCAGGAAATGATTGCCCATGTTCCAACCTTTCATCCTTGAAACCTAAGTGGCATGAACCACCATCATCAACACAATATTGCCTTGAAAGTTCTACAACAGCTCTGGCAGCTAGGCCTGCATGTTTTGTAAACTCAGCCGTTGCTTGAGCATCTGAGGTAGCATCCTTTAATTTCATGTTCCAATTCTGCCTTCCAACTGAAAAATTACAATTACCATCTCGAGGAAATGATTGCCCATGTTCCTACCTTTCATCATTGAAACCTAAGAGGCATGAACCACCATCATCAACACAATATTGCCTTGAAAGTTCTACAACAGTTTTGGCAGCTAGGCCTTCAAGTTCTGTAAACTCAGCCGCTGCTTGAGCAGCAGAGGTAGCATCCTTTCATTTAATGTTCCAATTCTGCCTGCCAACTGAAAAATTACCATTACCATCTGCAGTAAATGATTGCCCATGTTCCAACCTTTCATCCTTGAAACCTAAGTGGAATGAACCACCATCATCAACACAATATTGCCTTGAAAGTTCTATAATAGCTCTGGCAGCTAGGCTTGCATATTTTGCAAACTCAGGGGCTGCTTGAGCAGCAGAGGTAGCATCCTTAAATTTCATGTTCCAATTCTGCCTGCCAACAGCAAAATTACCATTACCATCTCCACGAATTGATTGCCCATGTTCCAACCTTTCATCCTTGAAACCTAAGTGGCATGAACCACCATCATCAACACACTATTGCCTTTAAATTTCTACAACAGCTCTGGCAGCTAGGCTTGCATGTTCTACAAACTCAGCCGCTTCTTGAGCAGCAGAGGTAGCATCCTTAAATTTCATGTTCCAATTCAGCTTGCCAACTGAAAAATTACCATTACCATCTCGAGGAAATAATTGCCCATGTTCCAACCTTTCATCATTGAAACCTAAGTGGCATGAACCACCATCATCAACACAATCTTACCTTGAAAGTTCTACAACAGCTCTGGCAGCTAGGCTTGCATGTTCTGCAAACTCAGCCGCTGCTTGAGCAGGAGAGGTAGCATCCTTAAATTTCATGTTCTAATTCTGCCTGCCAATAGAAAATTTACCATGTCTAGGAAATGATTGCCCATGTTCCAACCTTTCATCCTTGAAACCTAAGTGGCATTAACCACCATCATCAACACAATATTGCATTTAAAGTTCTACAACAGCTCTGGAAGCTAGGCTTGCATGTTCTGCAAACTTAGTCGTTGCTTGAGCAGCAGAGGTAGCATCATAAATTTCATGTTCCGATTCTGCCTGCCAACAAAAGAATTACCATTACCATCTCCAGGAAATGATTGCCCATGTTCCAACCTTTCATCCTTGAAACCTAAGTGGCATGAACCACCATCATCAACACAATATTGCCTTGAAAGTTCTACAACAGCTCTGGCAGCTAGGCCTGCATGTTTTGTAAACTCAGCCACTGCTTGAGCAGCTGAGGTAGCATCCTTTAATTTCATGTTCCAATTCTGCCTGCCAACTGAAAAATTACAATTACCATCTCGAGGAAATGATTGCCCATGTTCCTACCTTTCATCATTGAAACCTAAGAGGCATGAACCACCATCATCAATACAATATTGCCTTGAAAGTTCTACAACAGTTTTGGCAGCTAGGCCTTCAAGTTCTGTAAACTCATCCGCTGCTTGAGCAGCAGAGGTAGGATCCTTTCATTTCATGTTCCAATTCTGCCTGCCAACTGAAAAATTACCATTACCATCTGCAGTAAATGATTGCCCATGTTCCAACCTTTCATCCTTGAAACCTAAGTGGAATGAACCACCATCATCAACACAATATTGCCGTGAAAGTTCTATAATAGCTCTGGCAGCTAGGCTTGCATATTTTGCAAACTCAGGGGCTGCTTGAGCAGCAGAGGTAGCATCCTTAAATTTCATGTTCCAATTCTGCTAGCCAACGGAAAAATTACTATTACCATCTCCCGGAAATGATTGCCCATGTTCCAACCTTTCATCCTTGAAACCTAAGTGGCATGAACCACCATGATCAACACAATATTGCCTTTAAATTTCTACAACAGCTCTGGCAGCTAGGCCACCATGTTCTGCAAACTCAGCCGCTTCTTGAGCAGCAGTGGTAGCATCCTTAAATTTCATGTTCTAATTCTGCCTGCCAATAGAAAATTTACCATGTCCAGGAAATGATTGCCCATGTTCCAACCTTTCATCTTTGAAACCTAAGTGGCAAGAACCACCATCATCAACACAATCTTGCCTTGAAAGTTCTACAACAGCTCTGGCAGCTAGGCTTGCATGCTCTGCAAACTCAGCCGCTGCTTGAGCAGGAGAGGTAGCATCCTTAAATTTCATGTTCTAATTCTGCCTGCCAATAGAAAATTTACCATGTCCAGGAAATGATTGCCCATGTTCCAACCTTCCATCCTTGAAACCTAAGTGGCATTAACCACCATCATCAACACAATATTGCATTTAAAGTTCTACAACAGCTCTGGAAGCTAGGCTTGCATGTTCTGCAAACTCAGTCGTTGCTTGAGCAGCAGAGGTAGCATCATAAATTTCATGTTTCGATTCTGCCTGCCAACAAAAGAATTACCATTACCATCTCCAGGAAATGATTGCCCATGTTCCAACCTTTCATCCTTGAAACCTAAGTGGCGTGAACCACCATCATCAACACAATATTGCCTTGAAAGTTCTACAACAGCTCTGGCAGCTAGGCCTACATGTTTTGTAAACTCAGCCGTTGCTTGAGCATCTGAGGTAGCATCCTTTAATTTCATGTTCCAATTCTGCCTGCCAACTGAAAAATTACAATTACCATCTCGAGAAAATGATTGCCCATATTCCTACCTTTCATCATTGAAACCTAAGAGGCATGAACCACCATCATCAACACAATATTGCCTTGAAAGTTCTACAACAGTTTTGGCAGCTAGGCCTTCAAGTTCTGTAAACTCAGCCGCTGCTTGAGCAGCAGAGGTAGCATCCTTTCATTTCATGTTCCAATTCTGCCTGCCAACTGAAAAATTACCATTACCATCTGCAGTAAATGATTGCCCATGATCCAACCTTTCATCCTTGAAACCTAAGTGGAATGAACCACCATCATCAACACAATATTGCCTTGAAAGTTCTATAATAGCTCTGGCAGCTAGGCTTGCATATTTTGCAAACTCAGGGGCTGCTTGAGCAGCAGAGGTAGCATCCTTAAATTTCATGTTCCAATTCTGCCTGCCAACAGCAAAATTACCATTACCATCTCCAGGAATTGATTGCCCATGTTCCAACCTTTCATCCTTGAAACCTAAGTGGCATGAACCACCATCATCAACACACTATTGCCTTTAAATTTCTACAACAGCTCTGGCAGCTAGGCTTGCATGTTCTACAAACTCAGCCGCTTCTTGAGCAGCAGAGGTAGCATCCTTAAAT
The DNA here is from genome assembly GCF_000390325.3 of Nicotiana tomentosiformis. Classification (NCBI taxonomy): domain Eukaryota; kingdom Viridiplantae; phylum Streptophyta; class Magnoliopsida; order Solanales; family Solanaceae; genus Nicotiana; species Nicotiana tomentosiformis. The sequence continues at coordinate 1,498,841 of NW_027174561.1, forward strand.
TTCATGTTCCAATTCAGCTTGCCAACTGAAAAATTACCATTACCATCTCGAGGAAATAATTGCCCATGTTCCAACCTTTCATCATTGAAACCTAAGTGGCATGAACCACCATCATCAACACAATCTTGCCTTGAAAGTTCTACAACAGCTCTGGCAGCTAGGCTTGCATGTTCTGCAAACTCAGCCGCTGCTTGAGCAGGAGAGGTAGCATCCTTAAGTTTCATGTTCTAATTCTGCCTGCCAATAGAAAATTTACCATGTCTAGGAAATGATTGCCCATGTTCCAACCTTTCATCCTTGAAACCTAAGTGGCATTAACCACCATCATTAACACAATATTGCATTTAAAGTTCTACAACAGCTCTGGAAGCTAGGCTTGCATGTTCTGCAAACTCAGTCGTTGCTTGAGCAGCAGAGGTAGCATCATAAATTTCATGTTCCGATTCTGCCTGCCAACAAAAGAATTACCATTACCATCTCCAGGAAATGATTGCCCATGTTCCAACCTTTCATCCTTGAAACCTAAGTGGCATGAACCACCATCATCAACACAATATTGCCTTAAAAGTTCTACAACAGCTCTGGCAGCTAGGCCTGCATGTTTTGTAAACTCAGCCACTGCTTGAGCAGCTGAGGTAGCATCCTTTAATTTCATGTTCCAATTCTGCCTGCCAACTGAAAAATTACAATTACCATCTCGAGGAAATGATTGCCCATGTTCCTACCTTTCATCATTGAAACCTAAGAGGCATGAACCACCATCATCAACACAATATTGCCTTAAAAGTTCTACAACAGTTTTGGCAGCTAGGCCTTCAAGTTCTGTAAACTCAGCCGCTGCTTGAGCAGCAGAGGTAGGATCCTTTCATTTCATGTTCCAATTCTGCCTGCCAACTGAAAAATTACCATTACCATCTGCAGTAAATGATTGCCCATGTTCCAACCTTTCATCCTTGAAACCTAAGTGGAATGAACCACCATCATCAACACAATATTGCCTTGAAAGTTCTATAATAGCTCTGGGAGCTAGGCTTGCATATTTTGCAAACTCAGGGGCTGCTTGAGCAGCAGAGGTAGCATCCTTAAATTTCATGTTCCAATTCTGCCTGCCAACAGAAAAATTACTATTACCATCTCCAGGAAATGATTGCCCATGTTCCAGCCTTTCATCCTTGAAACCTAAGTGGCATGAACTACCATCATCAACACAATATTGCCTTTAAAGTTCTACAACAGCTCTGGCAGCTAGGCCACCATGTTCTGCAAACTCAGGCACTGCTTGAGCAGCAGAGGTAGCATCCTTAAATTTCATGTTCTAATTCTGCCTGCCAATAGAAAATTTACCATGTCCAGGAAATGATTGCCCATGTTCCAACCTTTCATCCTTGAAACCTAAGTGGCATTAACCACCATCATCAACACAATATTGCATTGAAAGTTCTACAATAGCTCTAGAAGCCCTTCAAAACTAAATGGAATGAACCACCATCATCAACACAATATTGCCTTGAAAGTTCTACAACAGCTCTGGCAGCTAGGCTTGCATGTTCTGCAAATTCAGTCGCTACTTGTGCAGCAGAGGTAGCATCTTTAAATTTCATGTTCCATTTCTTCCTGCCAATAGAAAAATTACCATTACCATATAAAGGAAATGATTGCCCATGTTCCAACCTTTCATCCTTGAAACCTAAGTGGCATGAACCACTATCATCAACATAATATTGCATTGAAAGTTCTACAACAGCTATAGCATCTAGGCTTGCATGTTCTGCAAACTCAGCCGCTGCTTGAGCAAAATAGGTAGAATCCTTAAATTTCATGTTCCAATTCTGCTTGCCAACGGAAAAATTACCATTACCATCTCCCGGAAATGCTTGCCCATGTTCCAACCTTTCATCCTTGAAACCTAAGTGGCATGAACCACCACCATCAACACAATATTGCCTTGAAAGTTCTACAACAGCTCTGGCAGCTAGGCTTGGATATTTTTCAAACTCAGCCGCTACTTGAGCAGCAGAGGTAGCATCCTTAAATTTCATGTTCTAATTGTGCCTGCCAATAGAAAATTTACCATCTCCAGGAAATGATTGTCCATGTTCCAACCTTTTATCCTTGAAACCTAAGTGGCATGAACCACCATCATCAACTAAAATTTTCCCTTGAAAGTTCTACAATAGCTCTGGAAGCTAGGCTTGCATGTTCTTCAAACTCAGTCGCTAATTGAGCAGCAGAGGTAGCATCCTTAAATTTCACGTTCCAATTCAACCTGCCAACAGAAAAATTACCATTACCATCTCAAGGAAATGATTGCTTATGTTCCAACCTTTCATCCTTGAACACTAAGTGGCATGAACTACCATCATCAACACAATATTGCCTTGAAAGTTCTACAACAGCTCTGGTAGCTAGGCTTGCATGTTCTGCAAAATCAGTCGCTACTTGAGCAGCAGAGGTACCATCCTTAAATTTCATGTTCCAATTCTGCCTGCCAATAAAAAAATTACCCTTACTATCTCCAGGAAATGATTGCCCATGTTCCAACCTTTCATCCTTGAAACGAAAGTGGCATGAACCACCATCATAGACACAATATTGCCTTGAAAGTTGTACAACAGCTCTGGCAGCTAGTCTTGGATGTTTTGCAAACTCAGCCGCTACTTGAGCAGCAGAGGTAGCATCCTTAAATTTCATGTTCCAATTGTGCCTGCCAATAGAAAATTTACCATTTCCAGAAAATGATTGTCCATGTTCCAACCTTTTATCCTTGAAACCTAAGTGGAGTGAACCACCATCACCAACTAAAATATTGCCTTGAAATTTCTACAACAACTCTGGATGCTAGGTTTGCATGTTCTTCAAACTCAGTCGCTAATTGAGCAGCAGAGGTAGCATCCTTAAATTTCATGTTCCAATTCAACCTGTCAACAGAAAAATTACCATTACCATCTCAAGGAAATGATTGCCCATGTTCCAACCTTTCATCCTTGAAAACTATGTGGCATGAACTACCATAATCAACACAGTATTGCCTTGAAAGTTCTACAACAGCTCTGGCAGGTAGTCCTGCATGTTCTGCAAACTCAGCCGATGCTTGAGCAGCAGAGGTAGCATCCTTAAATTTCATGTTCCAATTCTGCCTGCCAACAGAAAAATTGCCATTACCATTACCGTCTCTAGGAAATGATTGCCCATGTTCCAACCTTTTATCTTTGAAACCTAAGTGGCATGAACCACCATTATCAACACAATATTGCCTTGAAAGTTTTACAACAGCTCTGGCAGCTAGGCTTGCATGTTCTGCAAACTCAGCCGCTGCTTGAGCAAAAATAGGTAGCATCCTTAAATTTCATGTTCCAATTCTGCTTGCCAACGAAAAAATTACCATTACCATCTCCCGGAACTGCTTGCCCATGTTCCAAACTTTCATCCTTGAAATCTAAGTGGCATTAACCACCATCATCAACACAATATTGCCTTGAAAGTTCTCCAACAGCTCTGGCAGCTTGACTTGCATGTTCTCCAAACTCAGCCGCTGCTCTAGCAGTAGAGGTAGCATCCTTAAATTTCATGTTCCAATACTGCCTGCCAACAGAAAAATTAACATTACCATCTCAAGGAAATGATTGCCCATGTTCCAACATCTCATCCTTCAAAACTAAGTGGAATGAACCACCATCATCAACACAATATTGCCTTGAAAGTTCTACAACAGCTCTGGCAGCTAGGCTTGCATGTTCTGCAAATTCAGTCGCTACTTGAGCAGCAGAGGTAGCATCTTTAAATTTCATGTTCCATTTCTTCCTGCCAATAGAAAAATTACCATTACCATATAAAGGAAATGATTGCCCATGTTCCAACATTTCATCCTTGAAACCTAAGTGGCATGAACCACTATCATCAACATAATATTGCTATGAAAGTTCTACAACAGCTATGGCATCCAGGCTTGCATGTTCTGCAAACTCAGCCGCGGCTTGAGCAGCAGAGGTAGCATCCTTAAATTTCATGTTCCAAATCTGCCTACCAGCAGAAAAATTACCACTACCCTCTCTAGGAAATGATTGCCCATGTTCCAACCTTTTATCCTTGAAACCTAAGTGGCATGAACAACCATCATCAACACAATATTGCCTTGAAAGTTCTACAATAGCTCTGGCAGCTACGCTTTCATGTTCTGCAAAATCAGCCGCTACTTGAGCAACATAGATAGCATCCTTAAATTTCATGTTCCAATTCTGCCTACCAATAGAAAAATTACCATTACCGTCTCTAGGAAATGATTGCCCATGTTCCAACCTTTTATCCTTGAAACCTAAGTGGCATGAACCACCATCATCAACACAATATTGCCTTGAAAGTTCTACAACAGCTCTGGCAGCTAGGCTTGCATCTTCTGCAAACTCAGCCGCTGCTTGAGCAAAATAGGTAGCATCCTTAAATTTCATGTTCCAATTCTGCTTGCCAACAGAAAAATTACCATTAACATCTCTCGGAAATGCTTGCCCATGTTCCAACCTTTCATCCTTGAAATCTAAGTGGCATTAACCACCATCATCAACACAATATTGCCTTGAAAGTTCTACAACAGCTCTGGCAGCTAGGCTTGCATGTTCTCCAAACTCAGCCACTGCTTGAGCAGTAGAGGTAGCATCCTTAAATTTCATGTTCCAATACTGCTTGCCAACAGAAAAATTAACATTACCATCTCAAGGAAATGATTGCCCATGTTCCAACCTCTCATCCTTCAAAACTAAATGCAATGAACTACTATCATCAACACAATATTGCCTTGAAAGTTATACAACAGCTCTGGCAGCTAGGCTTGCATGTTCTGCAAATTCAGTCGCTACTTGAGCAGCAGAGGTAGCATCTTTAAATTTCATGTTCCATTTCTTCCTGCCAATAGAAAAATTACCATTACCATATAAAGAAAATGATTGCCCATGTTCCAACTTTTCATCCTTGAAACCTAAGTGGCATGAACCACTATCATCAACATAATATTGCATGGAAAGTTCTACAACAGCTATGGAATCTAGGCTTGCATGTTCTGCAAACTCAGCCGCTGCTTGAGCAAAATAGGTAGCATCCTTAAATTTCATGTTCCAATTCTGCTTGCCAACGGAAAAATTACCATTACCATCTCCCGGAAATGCTTGCCCATGTTCCAACCTTTCATCCTTGAAACCTAAGTGGCATGAACCACCACCATCAACACAATATTGCCTTGAAAGTTCTACAACAGCTCTGGCAGCTAGGCTTGGATATTTTTCAAACTCAGCCGCTACTTGGGCAGCAGAGGTAGCATCCTTAAATTTCATGTTCTAATTGTGCCTGCCAATAGAAAATTTACCATCTCCAGGAAATGATTGTCCATGTTCCAACCTTTTATCCTTGAAACCTAAGTGGCATGAACCACCATCATCACCTAAAATTTTCCCTTGAAAGTTCTACAACAGCTCTGGAAGCTAGGCTTGCATGTTCTTCAAACTCAGTCGCTAATTGAGCAGCAGAGGTAGCATCCTTAAATTTCACGTTACAATTCAACCTGCCAACAGAAAAATTACCATTACCATCTCAAGGAAATGATTGCCCATGTTCTAACCTTTCATCCTTGAACACTAAGTGGCATGAACTACCATCATCAACACAATATTGCCTTGAAAGTTCTACAACAGCTCTGGTAGCTAGGCTTGCATGTTCTGCAAAATCAGTCGCTACTTGAGCAGCAGAGTTAGCATCCTTAAATTTCATGTTCCAATTCTGCCTGCCAATAGAAAAATTACCCTTACCATCTCCAGGAAATGATTGCCCATGTTCCAACCTTTCATCCTTGAAACGAAAGTGGCATGAACCACCATCATCAACACAATATTGCCTTGAAAGTTGTACAACAGCTCTGGCAGCTAGTCTTGGATGTTTTGCAAACTCAGCAGCTACTTGAGCAGCAGAGATAGCATCCTTAAATTTCATGTTCCAATTGTGCCCGCCAATAGAATATTTACCATTTCCAGGAAATGATTGTCCTTGTTCCAACCTTTTATCCTTGAAACCTAAGTGGAGTGAACCACCATCACCAACTAAAATATTGCCTTGAAAGTTCTACAACAGCTCAGGATGCTAGGCTTGCATGTTCTTCAAACTCAGTCGTTAATTGAGCAGCAGAGGTAGCATCCTTAAATTTCATGTTCCAATTCAACCTGTCAACAGAAAAATTACCATTACCATCTCAAGGAAATGATTGCCCATGTTCCAACCATTCATCCTTGAAAACTATGTGGCATGAACTACCATAATCAACACAGTATTGCCTTGAAAGTTCTACAACAGCTCTGGCAGCTAGGCCTGCATGTTCTGCAAACTCAGCCGATGCTTGAGCAGCAGAGGTAGCAACCTTAAATTTCATGTTCCAATTCAACCTGCCAACAGAAAAATTGCCATTACCATTACCGTCTCTAGGAAATGATTGCCAATGTTCCAACCTTTTATCCTTGAAACCTAAGTGGCATGAACCACCATCATCAACACAATATTGCCTTGAAAGTTCTACAATAGCTCTGGCAGCTAGGCTTGCATGTTCTGCAAACTCAGCCGCTGCTTGAGCAAAAATAGGTAGCATCCTTAAATTTCATGTTCCAATTCTGCTTGCCAACAGAAAAATTAACATTACCATCTCAAGGAAATGATTGCCCATGTTCCAACATCTCATCCTTCAAAACTAAGTGGAATGAACCGCCATCATCAACACAATATTGCCTTGAAAGTTCTACAACAGCTCTGGCAGCTAGGCTTGCATATTCTACAAATTCAGTCGCTACTTGAGCAGCAGAGGTAGCATCTTTAAATTTCATGTTCCATTTCTTCCTGCCAATAGAAAAATTACCATTACCATATAAAGGAAATGATTGCCCATGTTCCAACATTTCATCCTTGAAACCTAAGTGGCATGAACCACTATCATCAACATAATATTGCTATGAAAGTTCGACAACAGCTATGGCATCTAGGCTTGCATGTTCTGCAAACTCAGCCGCGGCTTGAGCAGCAGAGGTAGCATCCTTAAATTTCATGTTCCAAATCTGCCTACCAACAGAAAAATTACCACTACCCTCTCTAGGAAATGATTGACCATGTTCCAACCTTTTATCCTTGAAACCTAAGTGGCATGAACCACCATCATCAACACAATATTGCCTTGAAAGTTCTACAATAGCTCTGGCAGCTAGGCTTTCATGTTCTGCAAAATCAGCCGCTGCTTGAGCAACATAGGTAGCATCCTTAAATTTCATGTTCCAATTCTGCCTGCCAATAGAAAAATAACCATTACCATCTCCAGGAAATGCTGGCCCATGTTCCAACCTTTCGTCCTTGAAACCTAAGTGGCATGAACCACCATCATCAACACAATATTGCATTGAAAGTTCTACAACAGCTCTGGCAGCTAGGCTTTCATGTTTTGCAAACTCAGCCGCTGCTTGAGCAACATAGGTAGCATCCTTAAATTTAATATTCCAATTCTGCCTACCACTAGAAAAATTACAATTACCATCTCCAGGAAATGATTGCCCATGTTCCAACCTTTCATCCTTGAAACCTCAGTGGCATGAACCACCATCATCAACTCAATATTGCCTTGAAAGTTCTACAACAACTTTTGTAGCTAGGCTTGCATGTTCTGCAAACTCAGTCGCTACTCGAGCAGCAGCGGTAGCATCCTTAAATTTCATGTTCCAATTGTGCCTGCCAATAGAAAATTTACCATCTCCAGGAAATGATTGCCCATGTTCCAACCTTTTATCCTTGAAAGCTAAGTGGCATGAACCACCATCATCAACTAAAATATTGCCTTGAAAGTTCTACAACAGCTCTTGAAGCTAGGCTTGCATGTTCTTCAAACTCAGTCGCTAATTGAGCAATAGAGGTAGCATCCTTTAATTTCATGTTCCAATTCAACCTGCCAACAGAAAAATTACCATTACCATCTCAAGGAAATGACTGCCCATGTTCCAACCTTTCATCCTTGAACACTAAGTGGCATGAACTACCATCATCAACACAATATTGCCTTCAAAGTTCTACAACAGCTCTGGTAGCTAGGCTTGCATGTTCTGCAAATTCAGTCGCTACTTGAGCAGTAGAGGTAGCATCCTTAAATTTCATGTTCCAATTCTGCCTGCATATAGAAAAATTACCATTACCATCTCCAGGAAATGATTGCCCATGTTCCAACCTTTCATCCTTGAAACCTAAGTGGCATGAACCACCATCATCATCACAATATTGCCTTGAAAGTTCTAAAACAGCTTTGGCAGCTAGTCTTGGATGTTTTGCAAACTCAGCCGCTACTTGAGCAGCAGAGGTAGCATCCTTAAATTTCATGTTCCAATTGTGCCTGCCAATATAAAATTTACCATCTCCAGGAAATGATTGCCCATGTTCCAACCTTTCATCCTTGAAACCTCAGTGGCATGAACCACCATCATCAACTCAATATTGCCTTGAAAGTTCTACAACAACTTTTGTAGCTAGGCTTGCATGTTCTGCAAACTCAGTCGCTACTCGAGCAGCAGCGGTAGCATCCTTAAATTTCATGTTCCAATTGTGCCTGCCAATAGAAAATTTACCATCTCCAGGAAATGATTGCCCATGCTCCAACCTTTTATCCTTGAAAGCTAAGTGGCATGAACCACCATCATCAACTAAAATATTGCCTTGAAAGTTCTACAACAGCTCTTGAATCTAGGCTTGCATGTTCTTCAAACTCAGTCGCTAATTGAGCAACAGAGGTAGCATCCTTTAATTTCATGTTCCAATTCAACCTGCCAACAGAAAAATTACCATTACCATCTCAAGGAAATGACTGCCCATGTTCCAACCTTTCATCCTTGAACACTAAGTGGCATGAACTACCATCATCAACACAATATTGCCTTTAAAGTTCTACAACAGCTCTGGTAGCTAGGCTTGCATGTTCTGCAAATTCAGTCGCTACTTGAGCAGCAGAGGTAGCATCCTTAAATTTCATGTTCCAATTCTGCCTGCATATAGGAAAATTACCATTACCATCTCCAGGAAATGATTGCCCATGTTCCAACCTTTCATCCTTGAAACCTAAGTGGCATGAACCACCATCATCATCACAATATTGCCTTGAAAGTTCTAAAACAGCTTTGGCAGCTAGTCTTGGATGTTTTGCAAACTCAACCGCTACTTGAGCAGCAGAGGTAGCATCCTTAAATTTCATGTTCCAATTGTGCCTGCCAATATAAAATTTACCATCTCCAGGAAATGATTGCCCATGTTCCAACCTTTCATCCTTGAAACCTCAGTGGCATGAACCACCATCATCAACTCAATATTGCCTTGAAAGTTCTACAACAACTTTTGTAGCTAGGCTTGCATGTTCTGCAAACTCAGTCGCTACTCGAGCAGCAGCGGTAGCATCCTTAAATTTCATGTTCCAATTGTGCCTGCCAATAGAAAATTTACCATCTCCAGGAAATGATTGCCCATGCTCCAACCTTTTATCCTTGAAAGCTAAGTGGCATGAACCACCATCATCAACTAAAATATTGCCTTGAAAGTTCTACAACAGCTCTTGAATCTAGGCTTGCATGTTCTTCAAACTCAGTCGCTAACTGAGCAACAGAGGTAGCATCCTTTAATTTCATGTTCCAATTCAACCTGCCAACAGAAAAATTACCATTACCAGCTCAAGGAAATGATTGCCCATGTTCCAACCTTTCATCCTTGAACACTAAGTGGCATGAACTACCATCATCAACACAATATTGCCTTCAAAGTTCTACAACAGCTCTGGTAGCTAGGCTTGCATGTTCTGCAAATTCAGTCGCTACTTGAGCAGCAGAGGTAGCATCCTTAAATTTCATGTTCCAATTCTGCCTGCATATAGAAAAATTACCATTACCATCTCCAGGAAATGATTGCCCATGTTCCAACCTTTCATCCTTGAAACCTAAGTGGCATGAACCACCATCATCATCACAATATTGCCTTGAAAGTTCTAAAACAGCTTTGGCAGCTAGTCTTGGATGTTTTGCAAACTCAGCCGCTACTTGAGCAGCAGAGGTAGCATCCTTAAATTTCATGTTCCAATTGTGCCTGCCAATATAAAATTTACCATCTCCAGGAAATGATTGCCCATGTTCCAACCTTTCATCCTTGAAACCTCAGTGGCATGAACCACCATCATCAACTCAATATTGCCTTGAAAGTTCTACAACAACTTTTGTAGCTAGGCTTGCATGTTCTGCAAACTCAGTCGCTACTCGAGCAGCAGCGGTAGCATCCTTAAATTTCATGTTCCAATTGTGCCTGCCAATAGAAAATTTACCATCTCCAGGAAATGATTGCCCATGCTCCAACCTTTTATCCTTGAAAGCTAAGTGGCATGAACCACCACCATCAACTAAAATATTGCCTTGAAAGTTCTACAACAGCTCTTGAATCTAGGCTTGCATGTTCTTCAAACTCAGTCGCTAACTGAGCAACAGAGGTAGCATCCTTTAATTTCATGTTCCAATTCAACCTGCCAACAGAAAAATTACCATTACCATCTCAAGGAAATGATTGTCCATGTTCCAACCTTTCATCCTTGAACACTAAGTGGCATGAACTACCATCATCAACACAATATTGCCTTCAAAGTTCTACAACAGCTCTGGTAGCTAGGCTTGCATGTTCTGCAAATTCAGTCGCTACTTGAGCAGCAGAGGTAGCATCCTTAAATTTCATGTTCCAATTCTGCCTGCATATAGAAAAATTACCATTACCATCTCCAGGAAATGATTGCCCATGTTCCAACCTTTCATCCTTGAAACCTAAGTGGCATGAACCACCATCATCATCACAATATTGCCTTGAAAGTTCTAAAACAGCTTTGGCAGCTAGTCTTGGATGTTTTGCAAACTCAGCCGCTACTTGAGCAGCAGAGGTAGCATCCTTAAATTTCATGTTCCAATTGTGCCTGCCAATATAAAATTTACCATCTCCAGGAAATGATTGCCCATGTTCCAACCTTTCATCCTTGAAACCTCAGTGGCATGAACCGCCATCATCAACTCAATATTGCCTTGAAAGTTCTACAACAACTTTTGTAGCTAGGCTTACATGTTCTGCAAACTCAGTCGCTACTTGAGTAGCAGAAGTAGCATCCTTAAATTTCATGTTCCAATTCTGCTTGACAATAGAAAAATTAACAATACCATCTCCAGTAAATGCTTGCCCATGTTCCAACCTTTCATCCTAGAAACCTAAGTGGCATGAACCACCATCATCAACACAATATTGCCTTGAAAGTTCTACAACAGCTATGGCAGTTAGGCTTGCATGTTCTACAAACTCAGCCGCTGCATGAGCAACATAGGTAGCATCCTTAAATTTCATATTCCAATTCTGCCTGCCACTAGAAAAATTACCATTACCATCTCCACGAAATGGTTGCCCATGTTCCAACCTTTCATCCTTGAAACCGAAGTGGCATTAACCACCATCATCAACACAATATTGCCTTGAAAGTTCTACAACAGCTCTGGCAGCTAGGCTTTGATGTTTTGCACACTCAATCGCTACTTGAGCAGCAGAGGTAGCATCCTTAAATTTCATGTTCCAATTGTGCCTGCCAATAGAAAATTTACCATCTCCAGGAAATGATTGCCCATGTTCCAACTTTTTATCCTTGAAACCTAAGTGGCATGAACCACCATCATCAACTAAAATATTGCCTTGAAAGTTCTACAACAGCTCTGGAAGCTAGGCTTGCATGTTCTTCAAGCTCAGTCGCTAATTGAGCAGCAGAGGTAGCATCCTTAAATTTCATGCTCCAATTCAACCTGCCAACAGAAAAATTACCATTACCATCTCAAGGAAATGATTGCCCATGTTCCAACCTTTCATCCTTGAACACTAAGTGGCATGAACTACCATCATCAACACAATATTGCCTTGAAAGTTCTACAACAGCTGTGGTAGCTAGGCTTGCATGTTCTGCAAATTTAGTCGCTACTTGAGCAGCAGAGGTAGCATCCTTAAATTTCATGTTCCAATTCTGCCTGCCAATAGAAATATTACCCTTACCATCTCCAGGAAATGATTGCCCATGTTCCAACCTTTCATCCTTGAAACCTAAGTGGCATGAACCACCATCATCAACACAATATTGCCTTGAAAGTTCTACAACAGCTCTGGCAGCTAGTCTTGGATGTTTTGCAAACTCAACCGCTACTTGAGCAGCAGAGGTACCATCCTTAAATTTCATGTTCCAATTGTGCCTGCCAATAGAAAATTTACCATCTCCAGGAAATGACTGCCCATGTTCCAACCTAAGTGGCATGTTCCAACCTTATATTGCCTTGAAAGTTCTACAACAGCTCTGGAAGCTAGGCTTTCTTCAAACTCAGTCGGTAATTGAGCAGCAGAGGTAGCATCCTTAAATTTCATGTTCCAATTCTACCTGCCAACAGAAATATTACCATTACCATCTCAAGGAAATGATTGCACATGTTCCAAACTTTCATCCTTGAAAACTATGTGGCATGAACCACCATCATCAGCACAGTATTGCCTTGAAAGTTCTACAACAGCTCTGGCAGCTAGGCCTGTATGTTCTGCAAACTCAGCCGCTGCTTGAACAGCAGAGGTAGCATCCTTAAATTTCATGTTCCAATTCTGCCTGCCAATAGAAAAATTACCATTACCCTCTCTAGGAAATGATTGCCCATGTTCCAACCTTACATCCTTGAAACCTAAGTGGTATGAACCACCATCATCAACATAATATTACCTTGAAAGTTCTACAATGGCTCTGGCAGCTAGGCTTCCATATTCTGCAAACTCAGCCGCTGCTTGAGCAAAATAGGTAGCATCCTTAAATTTCATGTTTCAATTCTGCTTGCCAACGGAAAAATTACCATTACCATCTCCCGGAAATGCTTGCCCATGTTCCAACCTAAGTGGCATTAACCTAAGTGGCATGAACCAATTCTACTTGCCAACAGAAAAATTACCATTACCATCTCAAGGAAATGATTGCCCATGTTCCAACCTTTCATTCTTGAAAACTATGTGGCATGAACCACCTTCATCAGCACAGTATTGCCTTGAAAGTTCTACAACAGCTCTGGCAGCTAGGCTTGTATGTTCTGCAAACTAAGCCCATGTTCCAAACTCAGTCGGTAATTGAGCAGCAGAGGTAGCATCCTTAAATTTCATGTTCCAATTCTACCTGCCAACAGAAAAATTACCATTACCATCTCAAGGAAATGATTGCCCATGTTCCAACCTTTCATTCTTGAAAACTATGTGGCATGAACCACCATCATCAGCACAGTATTGCCTTGAAAGTTCTACAACAGCTCTGGCAGCTAGACCTGTATGTTCTGCAAACTGAGCCGCTGCTTGAACAGCAGAGGTAACATCCTTAAATTTCATGTTCCAATTCTTCCTGCCAACTGAAAAAATTACCATTACCCTCTCTAGGAAATGATTGCCCATGTTCCAACCTTTTATACTTGAAACCTAAGTGGCATGAACCACCATCATCAACATAATATTGCCTTGAAAGTTCTACAATGGCTCTGGCAGCTAGGCTTGCATATTCTGCAAACTCAGCCGCTGCTTGAGCAAAATAGGTAGCATCCTTAAATTTCATGTTTCAATTCTGCTTGCCAACGGAAAAATTACCATTACCATCTCCCGGAAATGCTTGCCCATGTTCTAACCTTTCATCCTTGAAACCTAAGTGGCATTAACCACCATCATCAACACAATATTGCCTTGAAAGTTCTACAACAGCTCTGGCAGCTAGGCCTGTATGTTCTGCAATATCAGCCGCTGCTTGAACAGCAGAGGTAGCATCCTTAAATTTCATGTTCCAATTCTGCCTGCCAATAGAAAAATTACCATTACCCTCTCTAGGAAATGATTGCCCATGTTCCAACCTTTTATCCTTGAAACCTAAGTGGCATGAACCACCATCATCAACATAATATTGCCTTGAAAGTTCTACAATGGCTCTGGCAGCTAGGCTTGCATATTCTGAAAACTCAGTCGCTGCTTGAGCAAAATAGGTAGCATCCTTAAATTTCATGTTTCAATTCTGCTTGCCAACGGAAAAGTTACCATTACCATCTCCCGGAAATGCTTGCCCATGTTCCAACCTTTCATCCTTGAAACCTAAGTGGCATGAACCACCATCATCAACACAATATTGCCTTGAAAGTTCTACAACAGCTCTGGAAGCTAGGCTTGGATGTTTTGCACACTCAGTCGCTACATGAGCAGCAGAGGTAGCATCCTTAAATTTCATGTTCCAATTGAGCCTGCCAATAGAAAATTTACCATCTCCAGGAAATGATTGCCCTTGTTCCAACCTTTTATCCTTGAAACTAAGTGGCATTAACCACCATCATCAACTAAAATATTGCCTTGAAAGTTCTACAACAGCTCTGGAAGCTAGGCTTTCTTCAAACTCAGTCGGTAATTGAGCAGCAGAGGTAGCATCCTTAAATTTCATGTTCCAATTCTACCTGCCAACAGAAAAATTACCATTACCATCTCAAGGAAATGATTGCCCATGTTCCAACCTTTCATCCTTGAAAACTATGTGGCATGAACCACCATCATCAGCACAGTATTGCCTTGAAAGTTCTACAACAGCTCTGGCAGCTAGGCCTGTATGTTCTGCAAACTCAGCCGCTGCTTGAACAGCAGAGGTAGCATCCTTAAATTTCATGTTCCAATTCTGTCTTCCAATAGAAAATTTACCATTACCCTCTCTAGGAAATGATTGCTCATGTTCCAATCTTTTATCCTTGAAACCTAAGTGGCATGAACCACCATCATCCACATAATATTACCTTGAAAGTTCTACAATGGCTCTTGCAGCTAGGCTTGCATATTCTGCAAACTCAGCCGCTGCTTGAGCAAAATAGGTAGCATCCTTAAATTTCATGTTTCAATTCTGCTTGCCAACGGAAAAATTACCATTACCATCTCCCGGAAATGCTTGCCCATGTTCCAACCTAAGTGGCATTAACCTAAGTGGCATGAACCAATTCTACCTGCCAACAGAAAAATTACCATTACCATCTCAAGGAAATGATTGCCCATGTTCCAACCTTTCATTCTTGAAAACTATATGGCATGAACCACCATCATCAGCACAGTATTGCCTTGAAAGTTCTACAACAGCTCTGGCAGCTAGGCCTGTATGTTCTGCAAACTGAGCCCATGTTCCAAACTCAGTCGGTAAATGAGCAGCAGAGGTAGCATCCTTAAATTTCATGTTCCAATTCTACCTGCCAACATAAAAATTACCATTACCATCTCAAGGAAATGATTGCCCATGTTCCAACCTTTCATTCTTGAAAACTATGTGGCATGAACCACCATCATCAGCACAGTATTGCCTTGAAAGTTCTACAACAGCTCTGGCAGCTAGGCCTGTATGTTCTGCAAACTGAGCCGCTGCTTGAACAGCAGAGGTAGCATCCTTAAATTTCATGTTCCAATTCTGCCTGCCAAAAGAAAAATTACCATTACCCTCTCTAGGAAATGATTGCCCATGTTCCAACCTTTTATCCTTGAAACCTAAGTGGCATGAACCACCATCATCAACACAATATTGCCTTGAAAGTTCTACAACAGCTCTGGTAGCTAGGCTTGCATGTTCTGCAAACTCAGCCGCTGCTTGAGCAAAATAGGTAGCATCCTTAAATTTCATGTTCCAATTCTGCTTGCCAACGGAAAAAATAACAATTACCATCTCCCGGAAATGCTTGCCCATGTTCCAACCTTTCATCCTTGAAACCTATGTGGCATGAACCACTATCATCAACATAATATTGCATTGAAAGTTCTACAACAACTATGGAATCTAGGCTTGCATGTTCTGCAAACTCAGCCTCGGCTTGAGCAGCAGAGGTAGCATCCTTAAATTTCATGTTCCAAATCTGCCTACCAACAGAAAAATTACCACTACCCTCTCTAGGAAATGATTGCCCATGTTCCAACCTTTTATCCTTGAAACCTAAGTGGCATGAACCACCATCATCAACACAATATTGCCTTGAAAAGTTCTACAACAGCTCTGGCAGCTAGGCTTGCATGTTCTGCAAACTCAGCCGCTACTTGAGAAACATAGGTAGCATCCTTAAATTTCATGTTCCAATTCTGCCTGCCAATAGAAAAATTACCATTACCATCTCCAGGAAATGCTTGCCCATGTTCTAACCTTTTATCCTTGAAACCTAAGTGGCATGAACCACCATCATCAACACAATATTGCCTTGAAAGTTCTACAACAGCTCTGGCAGCTAGGCTTGCATGTTCTGCAAACTCAGCCGCTGCTTGAGCAACATAGATAGCATCCTTAAATTTCATATTCCAATTCTGCTTGCCAACGGAAAAATTACCATTACCATCTCCAGGAAATGCTTCCCCATGTTCCAACCTTTCATCCTTGAAACCTAAGTGGAATGAACCACCATCATCAACACAATATTGCCTTGAAAGTTCTACAACATCTCTGGAAGCTAGGCTTGGATGTTTTGCACACTTAGTCGCTAAATGAGCAGCAGAGGTAGCATCCTTAAATTTCATGTTCCAATTGAGCCTGCCAATAGAAAATTTACCATCACCAGGAAATGATTGCCCTTGTTCCAACCTTTTATCCTTGAAACTAAGTGGCATTAACCACCATCATCAACTAAAATATTGCCTTGAAAGTTCTACAACAGCTCTGGAAGCTAGGCTTTCTTCAAACTCAGTCGGTAATTGAGCAGCAGAGGTAGCATCCTTAAATTTCATATTCCAATTCTACTTGCCAATAGAAAAATTACCATTACCATCTCAAGGAAATGATTGCCCATGTTCCAACCTTTCATCCTTGAAAACTATGTCGCATGAACCACTATCATCAGCACAGTATTGCCTTGAAAGTTCTACAACAGCTGTGGCAGCTAGGCCTGTATGTTCTGCAATATCAGCCGCTGCTTGAACAGCAGAGGTAGCATCCTTAAATTTCATGTTCCAATTCTGCTTGCCAATAGAAAAATTACCATTACACTCTCTAGGAAATGATTGCCCATGTTCCAACCTTTTATCCTTGAAACCTAAGTGGCATGAACCACCATCATCAACATAATTTTACCTTGAAAGTTCTACAATGGCTCTGGCAGCTAGGCTTGCATATTCTGCAAACTCAGCCGCTGCTTGAGCAAAATAGGTAGCATCCTTAAATTTCATGTTTCAATTCTGCTTGCCAACGGAAAAATTGCCATTACCATCTCCCGGAAATGCTTGCCCATGTTCCAACCTTTCATCCTTGAAACCTAAGTGGCATGAACCACCATCATCAACACAATATTGCCTTGAAAGTTCTACAACAGTTCTGGCAGCTAGGCTTGGATGTTTTGCACACTTAGTCGCTACATGAGCAGCAGAGGTAGCATCCTTAAATTTCATGTTCCAATTAAGCTTGCCAATAGAAAATTTACCATCTCCAGGAAATGATTGCCCTTATTCCAACCTTTTATCCTTGAAACTAAGTGGCATTAACCACCATCATCAACTAAAATATTGCCTTGAAAGTTCTACAACAGCTCTGGAAGCTAGGATTTCTTCAAACTCAGTCGGTAATTGAGCAGCAGAGGTAGCATCCTTAAATTTCATGTTCCAATTCTACCTGCCAACAGAAAAATTACCATTACCATCTCAAGGAAATGATTGCCCATGTTCCAACCTTTCATTCTTGAAAACTATGTGGCATGAACCACCTTCATCAGCATAGTATCGCCTTGAAAGTTCTACAACAGCTCTGGCAGCTAGGCCTGTATGTACTGCAAACTGAGCCGCTGCTTAAACAGCAGAGGCAGCATCCTTAAATTTCATGTTCCAATTCTTCCTGCCAATAGAAAAAATTACCATTACCCTCTCTAGGAAATGATTGCCCATGTTCCAACCTTTTATCCTTGAAACCTAAGTGGCATGAACCACCATCATCAACATAATATTGCCTTGAAAGTTCTACAATGGCTCTGGCAGCTAGGCTTGCATGTTGTTCAAACTCAGCCGCTACTTGAGCAGAAGAGGTAGCATCCGTAAATTTCATGTTCCAATTCTGCTTGCCAATAGAAATATTACCATTAAAATCTCCAGGAAATTATTGCCCATGTTCCAACCTTTCATCCTTGAAACCAAAGTGGCATGAACCACCATCATTAAAATAATATTTCCTTGAAAGTTCTACAACAGCTCTGGCAGCTAGGCTTGCATGTTCTGCAAACTCAGCCGCTGCTTGAGCAACATAGATAGCATCCTTAAATTTCATATTCCAATTCTGCTTGCCAACGGAAAAATTACCATTACCATCTCCAGGAAATGCTTCCCCATGTTCCAACCTTTCATCCTTGAAACCTAAGTGGCATGAACCACCATCATCAACACAATATTGCCTTGAAAGTTCTACAACATCTCTGGAAGCTAGGCTTGGATGTTTTGCACACTTAGTCGCTAAATGAGCAGCAGAGGTAGCATCCTTAAATTTCATGTTCCAATTGAGCCTGCCAATAGAAAATTTACCATCACCAGGAAATGATTGCCCTTGTTCCAACCTTTTATCCTTGAAACTAAGTGGCATTAACCACCATCATCAACTAAAATATTGCCTTGAAAGTTCTACAACAGCTCTGGAAGCTAGGCTTTCTTCAAACTCAGTCGGTAATTGAGCAGCAGAGGTAGCATCCTTAAATTTCATATTCCAATTCTACTTGCCAATAGAAAAATTACCATTACCATCTCAAGGAAATGATTGCCCATGTTCCAACCTTTCATCCTTGAAAACTATGTCGCATGAACCATCATCATCAACAAAATATTGCCTTGAAAGTTCTCCAACAGCTCTGGTAGCTAGGCCTTCATGTTCTGCAACCTCAGCCGCTGCTTGAGCAGCAGAGGAAGCATCCTTAAATTCCAATTCTACTTGCCAACAGAAAGATTACCATTAACATCTCAAGGAAATGATTGTCCATGTTCCAACCTTTCATCCTTGAAAACAAAGTGGCATGAACCACCATCATCAACACAATATTGCCTTTATAGTTCTACA
The DNA here is from genome assembly GCF_000390325.3 of Nicotiana tomentosiformis. Taxonomy (NCBI): domain Eukaryota; kingdom Viridiplantae; phylum Streptophyta; class Magnoliopsida; order Solanales; family Solanaceae; genus Nicotiana; species Nicotiana tomentosiformis. The sequence continues at coordinate 1,517,967 of NW_027174561.1, forward strand.
ACAGCTCTGGCAGCTAGGCTTGGATGTTCTGCAAACTCAGTCGTTGCTTGAGCAGTAGAGGTGGCATCCATAAATTTCATGTTCCAATTCTGCCTGCCAATAGAAAATTACCATTACCATCTCAAGGAAATGATTTCCAATGTTCTAACCTTTCATCCTGCAAAACTAAGTGGCATGAACCACCATCATCAGCACAATATTTCCTTGAAAGTTCTATAACATCTCTTTTAGCTAAGCTTGCATGTTTTGCAAACTCAGCCGCTGCTTAAGCAGCAGAGGTAGCATCCTTAAATTTCATGTTCCAATTCAGCTTGCCAACAGAAAAATTACCATTACCATCTCCAGGAAATGCTTGCCCATGTTCCAACCTTTCATCCTAGAAACCTAAGTGGCATGAGCCACCATCATCAACACAATATTGCCTAGAAAGTTCTCCAACAGCTCTGGCAGCTAGGCTTGTATGTTCTCCAAACTTAGCTACTGCTTGAGCAGCATAGGCAGTATCCTTAAATTTCATGTTCCAATACTGCCTGCAAACAGAAAAATTACCATTACCACCTCAAGGAAATGATTACCCATGTTCCAACCTTTCATCCTTGAAAACTAAGTGGCATGAACCATCATCATCAACAAAATATTGCCGTAAAAGTTCTACAACAGCTCTGGCAGCTAGGCTTGCGTGTTGTTCAAACTCAGCCGCTGCTTGAGCAGCAGAGGTAGCATCCTTAAATTTCATGTTCCAATTCTGCCTGCCAATAGAAATATTACCATTACAATCTCCAGGAAATTATTGCCCATGTTCCAACCTTTAATCCTTGAAACCAAAGTGGCATGAACCACCATCATCAACACAATATTTCCTTGAAAGTTCTACAACAGCTCTGGCAGCTAGGCTTGGATGTTCTGCAAACTCAGTCGCTGCTTGAGCAGTAGAGGTGGCATCCATAAATTTCATGTTCCAATTCTGCCTGCCAATAGAAAATTACCATTACCATCTCAAGGAAATGATTTCCAATGTTCTAACCTTCCATCCTTCAAAAATAAGTGGCATGAACCACCATCATCAGCACAATATTTCCTTGAAAGTTCTATAACAACTCTTTTAGCTAAGCTTGCATGTTTTGCAAACTCAGCCGCTGCTTAAGCAGCAGAGGTAGCATCCTTAAATTTCATGTTCCAATTCTGCTTGCCAACAGAAAAATTACCATTACCATCTCCAGGAAATGCTTGCCCATGTTCCAACCTTTCATCCTAGAAACCTAAGTGGCATGAGCCACCATCATCAACACAATATTGCCTAGAAAGTTCTCCAACAGCTCTGGCAGCTAGGCTTGTATGTTCTCCAAACTTAGCTACTGCTTGAGCAGCAGAGGCAGTATCCTTAAATTTCATGTTCCAATACTGCCTGCAAACAGAAAAATTACCATTACCACCTCAAGGAAATGATTACCCATGTTCCAACCTTTCATCCTTGAAAAATAAGTGGCATGAACCATCATCATCAACAAAATATTACCGTGAAAGTTCTACAACAGCTCTGGCAGCTAGGCTTGCGTGTTGTTCAAACTCAGCCGCTGCTTGAGCAGCAGAGGTAGCATCCTTAAATTTCATGTTCCAATTCTGGCTGCCAATAGAAATATTACCATTACAATCTCCAGGAAATTATTGCCCATGTTCCAACCTTTAATCCTTGAAACCAAAGTGGCATGAACCACCATCATCAACACAATATTGCCTTGAAAATTCTATAAAAGCTCTACCATCTAGGCTTGCATGTTCTGCAAACTCAACCGCTGCTTGAGCAGCAAAGGTAGCATCCTTAAATTTCATGTTCCAATTCTGCCTGCCAATAGAAAATTACCATTACCATCTCAAGGAAATGATTTCCCATGTTCCAAACCTTCATCCTTGAAAACTAAGTGGCATGAACCACCATCATCAGCACAATATTTCCTTGAAAGTTCTACAACATCTCTTTTAGCTAGGTTTGCATGTTCTGCAAACTCAGTCGCTACTTGAGCAGCAAAGGTAGCATCCTTAAATTTCATGATCCAATTATGCTTGCCAATAGAAAAATTACCTTTACTATCTCCAAGAAATGATTGCCCATGTTCCAACCTTTCATCCTTGAAACCTATGTGGCATGAACCACCATCATTAAAACAATAATTCCTTGATAGTTCTACAACAGCTCTGGCAGCTAGGCTTGGATGTTCTGCAAACTCAGTCGCTGCTTGAGCAGTAGAGGTAGCATCCTTAAATTTCATGTTCCAATTCTGCCTGCCAGTAAAAACTTACCATTACCATCTCAAGGAAATGATTTCCCATGTTCTAACCTTTCATCCTTCAAAACTAAGTGGCATGAACCACCATCATCAGCACAATATTTCCTTGAAAGTTCTACAATATCTCTTTAAGCTAGGCTTGCATGTTCTGCAAACTCAGCCGCTGCTTAAGCAGCAGAGGTAGCATCCTTAAATTTCGTGTTCCAATTCTGCTTGCCAACAGAAAAATTACCATTACCATCTCCAGGAAATGCTTGCCCATGTTACAACCTTTCATCCTTGAAACCTAAGTGGCATGAGCCATCATTATCAACACAATATTGCCTAGAAAGTTCTCCAACAACTCTGGCAGCTAGGCTTGTATGTTCTCCAAACTCAGCTGCTGCTTGAGCAGCAGAGGCAGCATCCTTAAATTTAATGTTCCAATACTGCCTGCCAACAGAAAAATTACCATTACCACCTCAAGGAAATGATTGCCCATGTTCCAACCTTTCATCCTTGAAAACTAAGTGGCATGAACCATCATCATAAACAATATATTGCCTTAAAAGTTCTACAACAGCTCTGGCAGCTAGGCTTGCATGTTGTTCAAACTCAGCCGCTACTTGAGCAGTACAGGTAGCATCCTTAAATTTCATGTTCCAATTCTGCCTGCCAATAGAAAAATTACCCTTACTAACTCCAAGAAATGATTGTACATGTTCAAACCTTTCATCCTTGAAACCTAAGTGGCATGAACCACCATCATTAAAACAATATTTCCTTGAAAGTTCTACAACAGCTCTGGCAGCTAGGCTTGGATGTTCTGCAAACTCAGTCGCTGCTTGAGCAGTAGAGGTAGCATCCTTAAATTTCATGTTCCAATTCTGCCTGCCAATAGAAAATTACCATTACCATCTCAAGGAAATGATTTCCAATGTTCTATCCTTTCATCCTTCAAACCTAAGTGGCATGAACCACCATCATCAGCACAATATTTCCTTGAAAGTTCTACAACATCTCTTTTAGCTAGGCTTGCATGTTCTGCAAACTCAGCCGCTGCTTAAGCAGTAGAGGTAGCATCCTTAAATTTCATGTTCCAAATCAGCTTGACAACAGAAAAATTACCATTACCATCTCCAGTTAATGCTTGCCCACGTTCCAACCTTTCATCCTTGAAACCTAAGTGGCATGAGCCACCATCATCAACACAATATTGCCTAGAAAGTTCTCCAACAGCTCTTTGTAGCTAGGCTTGTATGTTCTCCAAACTCAGCTGTTGCTTGAGCAGCAGAGGCAGCATCCTTAAATTTAACGTTCCAATACTGCCTGCCAACAGAAAAATTACCATTACCACCTCAAGGAAATGATTTCCCATGTTCCAACCTTTCATCCTTGAAAACTAAGTGGCATGAACCATAATCATAACCAAAATATTGCCTTGAAAGTTCTACAACAGCTCTGGCAGCTAGGCTTGCATGTTGTTCAAACTCAGCCGCTACTTGAGTAGCAGAGGTAGCATCCTTAAATTTCATGTTCCAATTCTGCCTGTCAATAGAAAAATTACCCTTACTAACTCCAAGAAATGATTGTCCATGTTCCAACCTTTCATCCTTGAAACCTAAGTGGCATGAACCACCATCATTAAAATAATATTTCCTTGAAAGTTCTACAACAACTCTGGCAGCTAGGCTTGGATGTTCTGCAAACTCAGTCGCTGCTTGAGCAGTAGAGGTAGCATCCTTAAATTTCATGTTCCAATTCTGCCTGCCAATAGAAAATTACCATTACCATCTCAAGGAAATGATTTCCAATGTTCTAACCTTTCATCCTTCAAAACTAAGTGGCATGAACCACCATCATCATCACAATATTTCCTTGAAAGTTCTACAACATCTCTTTTAGCAGGGCTTGCATGTTTTGCAAACTCAGCCGCTGCTTAAGTAGCAGAGGTAGCATCCTTAAATTTCATGTTCCAATTCTACTTGCCAACAGAAAAATTACCATTACCATCTCCAGGAAATGCTTGCCCATGTTCCAACCTTTCATCCTTGAAACCTAAGTGGCATGAGCCACCATCATCAACACAATATTGCCTAGAAAGTTCTCCAACAGATCTGGCTGCTAGGCTTGTATGTTCTCCAAACTCAGCTGCTACTTGAGCAGCAGAGGCAGCATAGTTAAATTTCATGTTCCAATACTGCCTGCCAACAGAAAAATTACCATTACCACCTCAAGGAAATGATTGCCCATGTTCCAACCTTTCATCCTTGAAAACTAAGTGGCATGAACCATCATCATCAACAAAATATTGCCTTGAAAGTTCTACAACAGCTCTGGCACCTAGGCTTGCATGTTGTTCAAACTCAGCCGCTACTTGAGCAGCAGAGGCAGCATACTTAAATTTCATGTTCCAATACTGCCTGCCAATCGAAAAATTACCATTACCACCTCAAGGAAATGATTGCCCATGTTCCAACCTTTCATCCTTGAAAACTAAGTGGCATGAACCATCATCATCAAAAAAATATTGCCTTGAAAATCCTACAACAGCTCTGGCAGCTAGGCTTGCATGTTATTCAAACTCATACGCTACTTGAGCAGCAGAGGTATCATCCTTAAATTTCATGTTCCAATTCTGCCTGCCAATAGAAAAATTACCCTTACTATCTCCAAGAAATGATTGCCCATGTTCCAACCTTTCATCCTTGAAACCTAAGTGGCATGAACCACCATCATTAAAACAATATTTCCTTGAAAGTTCTACAACAGCTCTGGCAGCTAGGCTTGGATGTTCTGCAAACTCAATCGTTGCTTGAGTAGTAGAGATAGCATCCTTAAATTTCATCTTCCAATTCTGCCTGCCAATAGAAAATTACCATTACCATCTCAAGTAAATGATTTCCCATGTTCTAACCTTTCATCCTTCAAAACTAAGTGGCATGAACCACCATCATCAACACAATATTTCCTTGAAAGTTCTACAACAGCTCTGACAGCTAGGCTTGCATGTTTTGCAAACTCAGCCACTACTTAAGCAGCAGAGGTAACATCCTTAAATTTCATGTTCCAATTCTACTTGCCAACAAAAAAATTACCATTACTATCTCCAGGAAATGCTTGCCCATATTCCAACCTTTCATCCTTGAAACCTAAGTGGCATGAGACACCATCATCAACACAATATTGCCTAGAAAGTTCTCCAACAGCTCTGGCAGCTAGGCTTGTATGTTCTCCAAACTCAGGTGCTGCTTGAGCAGCAGAGGCAGCATCCTTAAATTTCATGTTCCAATGCTGCCTGCCAACAGCAAAATTACCATTACCACCTCAAGGAAATGATTACCCATGTTCCAACCTTTCATCCTTGAAAACTAAGTGGCATGAACCATCATCATCAACAAAATATTGCCTTGAAAGTTCTACAACAGCTCTGGCAGCTAGGCTTGCATGTTGTTCAAACTCAACCGCTACTTGAGCAGCAGAGGTAGCATCCTTAAATTTCATGTTCCAATTCTGCCTGCCAATAGAAAAATTACCATTACAATCTCCAGGAAATTATTGCCCATGGTCCAACCTTTCATCCTTGAAAACTAAGTTACATGAACCACCATCATCAAAACAATATTGCCTTGAAAGTTCTTCAACATCTCTGGCTGCTAGGCTTGCATGTTCTGCAAACTCAGCCGCTGCTTGAGCAGCAGAGGTAGCATCCTTAAATTTCATGTTCCAATTCTGCTTTCCAACAGAAAGATTAACATTACCATCTCCAGGAAATGCTTGCCCATGTTCCAACCTTTCATCCTTGAAAAGTTACTGGCATGAACCACTATCATCAACACAATATTGCCTTGAAAGTTCTATAACAGCTCTGGCAGCTAGGCTTCGATGTTCTGCAAACTCAGCCGCTACTTGAGCTGCAGAGATAGCATCCTTAAATTTCATTTTCCAATTCTGCCTGCCAATAGAAAAATAACCATTATCATCTCAAGGAAATGATTTCCCATGTTCCAACCTTTCATCCTTGAAACCTAAATGGCATGAACCACCATCATCAACACAATATTTCCTTGAAAGTTCTCCAACAGCTCTGGCAGCTAGACTTGCATGTTCTCCAAACTCAGCCGCTGATTGAGCAGGACAGGTAGCATCCTTAAATTTCATGTTCCAATATTGTCTGCCAATAGAAAAATTACCATTACCATCTCAAGGAAATGATTGCCCATGTTCCATCCTTTTATCCTTGAAACCTAAGTGGCATGAACCACCATCATCAACACAATATTGCCTTGAAAGTTCTACAACAGCTCTGGCAGCTAGGCTTGCATGTTCTGCAAACTCAGCCGCTGCTTGAGCAGCAGAGATAGCATCCTTAAATTTCATGTTCCCATTCTGCTTGCCAATAGAAAAATTAACATTACCATCTCCAGGAAACGCTTTCCCATGTTCCTACCTTTTATCCTTGAAACCTAAGTAGCATGAACCATCATCAGCAACACAATATTTCCTTGAAAGTTCTATAATAGCTATGGCAGCTAGGTTTGCATGTTCTGCAAACTCAGCCGCTGCTTGAGCAGCAGAGGTAGCATCCTTAAATTTCATGTTCCAATTCTGCTTGCCAATAGAAAAATTAACATTACCATCTCCAGGAAAAGCTTTCCCATGTTCCAACCTTTTATCCTTGAAACCTAAGTAGCATGAACCATCATCATCAACACAATATTGCCTTAAAGGTTCTACAACAGCTCTGGCAGCTAGGCTTCCATGTTCTGCAAACTCAGCCGCTACTTGAGCAGCAGAGGTAGCATCCTTAAATTTCATGTTCCAATTCTGCCTGCCAATAGAAAAATTACCATTACCATCTCCAGGAAATGATTGCCCATGTTCCAACCTTTTATCCTTGAAACCTAAGTGGCATGAACCACCATCATCAACACAATATTGCCTTGAAAGTTCTACAACAGCTCTGGCAGCTAGGCTTGCATGTTCTGCAAACTCAGCCGCTGCTTGAGCAGCAGAGGTAGCATCCTTAAATTTCATGTTCCAATTCTGCCTGCCAACAGAAAAATTACCATTACCATCTCCAGGAAATGATTGCCCATGTTCCAACCTTTCATCCTTGAAACCTAAGTGGCATGAACCACCATCATCAACACAATATTGCCTTGAAAGTTCTACAACAGCTCTGGCAGCTAGGCTAGCATGTTCTGCAAACTCAGCCGCTGCTTGAACAGCAGAGGTAGCATACTTAAATTTCATGTTCCAATACTACCTGCCACTACAAAATTACAATTACCATCTCAAGGAAATGATTGCCCATGTTCCAACCATTTATCTTTGAAACCTAAGTGGCATGAACCACCATCATCAACACAATATTGCCTTGAAAGTTCTACAACAGCTCTGGCAGCTAGGCTTGCATGTTCTGCAAACTCAGCCGCTGCTTGAGCAGCAGAGGTAGCATCCTTAAATTTCATGTTCCAATTCTGCCTGCCAACAGAAAAATTACCATTACCATCTCCAGGAAATGATTGCCCATGTTCCAACCTTTCATCCTTGAAACCTAAGTGGCATGAACCACCATCATCAACACAATATTGCCTTGAAAGTTCTACAACAGCTCTGGCAGCTAGGCTAGCATGTTCTGCAAACTCAGCCGCTGCTTGAACAGCAGAGGTAGCATACTTAAATTTCATGTTCCAATACTACCTGCCAATACAAAATTACAATTACCATCTCAAGGAAATGATTGCCCATGTTCCAACCATTTATCCTTGAAACCTAAGTGGCATGAACCACCATCATCAACACAATATTGCCTTGAAAGTTCTACAACAGCTCTGGCAGCTAGGCTTGCATGTTCTGCAAACTCAGCCGCTGCTTGAGCAGCAGAGGTAGCATCCTTAAATTTCATGTTCCAATTCTGCTTGCCAATAGAAAAATTAACATTACCATCTCCAGGAAACGCTTTCCCATGTTCCAACCTTTTATCCTTGAAAACTAAGTAGCATGAACCATCATCAGCAACACAATATTTCCTTGAAAGTTCTATAATAGCTATGGCAGCTAGGTTTGCATGTTCTGCCAACTCAGCCGCTGCTTGAGCAGCAGAGGTAGAATCCTTAAATTTCATGTTCCAATTCTGCTTGCCAATAGATAAATTAACATTACCATCTCCAGGAAAAGCTTTTCCATGTTCCAACCTTTTATCCTTGAAACCTAAGTAGCATGAACCATCATCATCAACACAATATTGCCTTAAAAGTTCTACAACAGCTCTGGCAGCTAGGCTTGCATGTTCTGCAAACTCAGCCGCTACTTGAGCAGCAGAGGTAGCATCCTTAAATTTCATGTTCCAATTCTGCCTGCCAATAGAAAAATTACCATTACCATCTCCAGGAAATGATTGCCCATGTTCAAACCTTTTATCCTTGAAACCTAAGTGGCATGAACCACCATCATCAACACAATATTGCCTTGAAAGTTCTACAACAGCTCTGGCAGCTAGGCTTGCATGTTCTGCAAACTCAGCCGTTGCTTGAGCAGCAGAGGTAGCATCCTTAAATTTCATGTTCCCATTCTGCTTGCCAATAGAAAAATTAACATTACCATCTCCAGGAAACGCTTTCCCATGTTCCAACCTTTTATCCTTGAAACCTAAGTAGCATGAACCATCATCATCAACACAATATTGCCTTGAAAGTTCTATAATAGCTCTGGCAGCTAGGCTAGCATGTTCTGCAAACTCAGCCGCTGCTTGAACAGCAGAGGTAGCATCCTTAAATTTCATGTTCCAATACTACCTGCCAATACAAAATTACAATTACCATCTCAAGGAAATGATTGCCCATGTTCCAAACATTTATCCTTGAAACCTAAGTGGCATGAACCACCATCATCAACACTATATTGCCTTGAAAGTTCTACAACAGCTCTGGCAGCTAGGCTTGCATGTTCTGCAAACTCAGCCGCTGCTTGAGCAGCAGAGGTAGCATCCTTAAATTTCATGTTCCAATTCTGCTTGCCAATAAAAAAATTAACATTACCATCTCCAGGAAACGCTTTCCCATGTTCCAACCTTTTATCCTTGAAAACTAAGTAGCATGAACCATCATCAGCAACACAATATTTCCTTGAAAGTTCTATAATAGCTATGGCAGCTTGGTTTGCATGTTCTGCCAACTCAGCCGCTGCTTGAGCAGCAGAGGTAGAATCCTTAAATTTCATGTTCCAATTCTGCTTGCCAATAGATAAATTAACATTACCATCTCCAGGAAAAGCTTTCCCATGTTCCAACCTTTTATCCTTGAAACCTAAGTAGCATGAACCATCATCATCAACACAATATTGCCTTAAAAGTTCTACAACAGCTCTGGCAGCTAGGCTTGCATGTTCTGCAAACTCAGCCGCTACTTGAGCAGCAGAGGTAGCATCCTTAAATTTCATGTTCCAATTCTGCCTGCCAATAGAAAAATTACCATTACCATCTCCAGGAAATGATTGCCCATGTTCCAACCTTTTATCCTTGAAACCTAAGTGGCATGAACCACCATCATCAACACAATATTGCCTTGAAAGTTCTACAACAGCTCTGGCAGCTAGGCTTGCATGTTCTGCAAACTCAGTCGCTGCTTGAGCAACAGAGGTAGCATCCTTAAATTTCATGTTCCCATTCTGCTTGCCAATAGAAAAATTAACATTACCATCTCCAGGAAACGCTTTCCCATGTTCCAACCTTTTATCCTTGAAACCTAAGTAGCATGAACCATCATCATCAACACAATATTGCCTTGAAAGTTCTATAATAGCTCTAGCAGCTAGGCTAGCATGTTCTGCAAACTCAGCCACTGCTTGAACAGCAGAGGTAGCATCCTTAAATTTCATGTTCCAATACTGCCTGCCAATACAAAATTACAATTACCATCTCAAGGAAATGATTGCCCATGTTCCAAACATTTATCCTTGAAACCTAAGTGGCATGAACCACCATCATCAACACAATATTGCCTTGAAAGTTCTACAATAGCTCTGGCAGCTAGGCTTGCATGTTCTGCAAACTCAGCCGCTGCTTGAGCAGCAGAGGTAGCATCCTTAAATTTCATGTTCCAATTCTCCTTGCCAATAGAAAAATTAACATTACCATCTCCAGGAAACGCTTGCCCATGTTCCAACCTTTTATCCTTGAAAACTAAGTAGCATGAACCATCATCAGCAACACAATATTTCCTTGAAAGTTCTATAATAGCTATGGCAGCTAGGTTTGCATGTTCTGCCAACTCAGTCGCTGCTTGAGCAGCAGAGGTAGAATCCTTAAATTTCATGTTCCAATTCTGCTTGCCAATAGAAAAATTAACATTACCATCTCCACGAAAAGCTTTCCCATGTTCCAACCTTTTATCCTTGAAACCTAAGTAGCATGAACCATCATCATCAACACAATATTACCTTAAAAGTTCTACAACAGCTCTGGCAGCTAGGCTTGCATATTCTGCAAACTCAGCCGCTACTTGAGCAGCAGAGGTAGCATCCTTAAATTTCATGTTCGAATTCTGCCTGCCAATAGAAAAATTACCATTACCATCTCCAGGAAATGATTGCCCATGTTCCAACCTTTTATCCTTGAAACCTAAGTGGCATGAACCACCATCATCAACACAATATTGCCTTGAAAGTTCTACAACAGCTCTGGCAGCTAGGCTTGCATGTTCTGCAAACTCAGCCGCTGCTTGAGCAGCAGAAGTAGCATCCTTAAATTTCATGTTCCAATTCTGCCTGCCAATAGAAAAATTACCATTACCATCTCCAGGAAATGATTGCCCATGTTCCAACCTTTTATCCTTGAAACCTAAGTGGCATGAACCACCATCATCAACACAATATTGCCTTGAAAGTTCTACAACAGCTCTGGCAGCTAGGCTTGCATGTTCTGCAAACTCAGCCGCTGCTTGAGCAGCAGAAGTAGCATCCTTAAATTTCATGTTCCCATTCTGCTTGCCAATAGAAAAATTAACATTACCATCTCCAGGAAACGCTTTCCCATGTTCCAACCTTTTATCCTTGAAACCTAAGTAGCATGAACCATCATCATCAACACAATATTGCCTTGAAAGTTCTATAATAGCTCTGGCAGCTAGGCTTGCATGTTCTGCAAACTCAGCCGCTGCTTGAACAGCAGAGGTAGCATCCTTAAATTTCATGTTCCAATACTACCTGCCAATACAAAATTACAATTACCATCTCAAGGAAATGATTGCCCATGTTCCAAACATTTATCCTTGAAACCTAAGTGGCATGAACCACCATCATCAACACAATATTGCCTTGAAAGTTCTACAATAGCTCTGGCAGCTAGGCTTGCATGTTCTGCAAACTCAGCCGCTGCTTGAGCAGCAGAGGTAGCATCCTTAAATTTCATGTTCCAATTCTCCTTGCCAATAGAAAAATTAACATTACCATCTCCAGGAAACGCTTGCCCATGTTCCAACCTTTTATCCTTGAAAACTAAGTAGCATGAACCATCATCAGCAACACAATATTTCCTTGAAAGTTCTATAATAGCTATGGCAGCTAGGTTTGCATGTTCTGCCAACTCAGTCGCTGCTTGAGCAGCAGAGGTAGAATCCTTAAATTTCATGTTCCAATTCTGCTTGCCAATAGAAAAATTAACATTACCATCTCCACGAAAAGCTTTCCCATGTTCCAACCTTTTATCCTTGAAACCTAAGTAGCATGAACCATCATCATCAACACAATATTACCTTAAAAGTTCTACAACAGCTCTGGCAGCTAGGCTTGCATGTTCTGCAAACTCAGCCGCTACTTGAGCAGCAGAGGTAGCATCCTTAAATTTCATGTTCCAATTCTGCCTGCCAATAGAAAAATTACCATTACCATCTCCAGGAAATGATTGCCCATGTTCCAACCTTTTATCCTTGAAACCTAAGTGGCATGAACCACCATCATCAACACAATATTGCCTTGAAAGTTCTACAACAGCTCTGGCAGCTAGGCTTGCATGTTCTGCAAACTCAGCCGCTGCTTGAGCAGCAGAAGTAGCATCCTTAAATTTCATGTTCCCATTCTGCTTGCCAATAGAAAAATTAACATTACCATCTCCAGGAAACGCTTTCCCATGTTCCAACCTTTTATCCTTGAAACCTAAGTAGCATGAACCATCATCATCAACACAATATTGCCTTGAAAGTTCTATAATAGCTCTGGCAGCTAGGCTAGCATGTTCTGCAAACTCAGCCGCTGCTTGAACAGCAGAGGTAGCATCCTTAAATTTCATGTTCCAATACTACCTGCCAATACAAAATTACAATTACCATCTCAAGGAAATGATTGCCCATGTTCCAAACATTTATCCTTGAAACCTAAGTGGCATGAACCACCATCATCAACACAATATAGCCTTGAAAGTTCTACAATAGCTCTGGCAGCTAGGCTTGCATGTTCTGCAAACTCAGCCGCTGCTTGAGCAGCAGAGGTAGCATCCTTAAATTTCATGTTCCAATTCTCCTTGCCAATAGAAAAATTAACATTACCATCTCCAGGAAACGCTTGCCCATGTTCCAACCTTTTATCCTTGAAAACTAAGTAGCATGAACCATCATCAGCAACACAATATTTCCTTGAAAGTTCTATAATAGCTATGGCAGCTAGGTTTGCATGTTCTGCCAACTCAGTCGCTGCTTGAGCAGCAGAGGTAGAATCCTTAAATTTCATGTTCCAATTCTGCTTGCCAATAGAAAAATTAACATTACCATCTCCACGAAAAGCTTTCCCATGTTCCAACCTTTTATCCTTGAAACCTAAGTAGCATGAACCATCATCATCAACACAATATTACCTTAAAAGTTCTACAACAGCTCTGGCAGCTAGGCTTGCATGTTCTGCAAACTCAGCCGCTACTTGAGCAGCAGAGGTAGCATCCTTAAATTTCATGTTCCAATTCTGCCTGCCAATAGAAAAATTACCATTACCATCTCCAGGAAATGATTGCCCATGTTCCAACCTTTTATCCTTGAAACCTAAGTGGCATGAACCACCATCATCAACACAATATTGCCTTGAAAGTTCTACAACAGCTCTGGCAGCTAGGCTTGCATGTTCTGCAAACTCAGCCGCTGCTTGAGTAGCAGAGGTAGCATCCTTAAATTGCATGTTCCAATTCTGCCTGCCAATAGAAAAATTACCATTACCATCTCCAGGAAATGATTGCCCATGTTCCAACATTTTATCCTTGAAACCTAAGTGGCATGAACCACCATCATCAACACAATATTGCCTTGAAAGTTCTACAACAACTCTGGCAGCTAGGCTTGCATGTTCTGCAAACTCAGCCGCTGCTTGAGCAGCAGAGGTAGCATCCTTAAATTTCATGTTCCAATTCTGCTTGCCAATAGAAAAATTAACATTACCATCTCCAGGAAACGTTTTCCCATGTTCCAACCTTTTATCCTTGAAACCTAAGTAGCATGAACCATCATCATCAACACAATATTGCCTTGAAAGTTCTATAATAGCTCTGGCAGCTAGGCTAGCATGTTCTGCAAACTCAGCCGCTGCTTGAACAGCAGAGGTAGCATCCTTAAATTTCATGTTCCAATACTACCTGCCAATACAAAATTACAATTACCATCTCAAGGAAATGATTGCCCATGTTCCAAACATTTATCCTTGAAACCTAAGCGGCATGAACCACCATCATTAACACAATATTGCCTTGAAAGTTCTACAATAGCTCTGGCAACTAGGCTTGCATGTTCTGCAAACTCAGCCGCTGCTTGAGCAGCAGAGGTAGCATCCTTAAATTTCATGTTCCAATTCTGCTTGCCAATAGAAAAATTAACATTACCATCTCCAGGAAACGCTTGCCTATGTTCCAACCTTTCATCCTTGAAACCTAAGTGGCATGAACCACCATCATCAACTCAATATTGCCTTGAAAGTTCTATAATAGCTATGGCAGCTAGGTTTGCATGTTCTGCCAACTCAGCCGCTGCTTGAGCAGCAGAGGTAGAATCCTTAAATTTCATGTTCCAATTCTGCTTGCCAATAGATAAATTAACATTACCATCTCCAGGAAAAGCTTTCCCATGTTCCAACCTTTTATCCTTGAAACCTAAGTAGCATGAACCATCATCATCAACACAATATTGCCTTAAAAGTTCTACAACAGCTCTGGCAGCTAGGCTTGCATGTTCTGCAAACTCAGCCACTACTTGAGCAGCAGAGGTAGCATCCTTAAATTTCATGTTCCAATTCTGCCTGCCAATAGAAAAATTACCATTACCATCTCCAGGAAATGATTGCCCATGTTCCAACCTTTTATCCTTGAAACCTAAGTGGCATGAACCACCATCATCAACACAATATTGCCTTGAAAGTTCTACAACAGCTCTGGCAGCTAGGCTTGCATGTTCTGCAAACTCAGCCACTGCTTGAGCAGCAGAGATAGCATCCTTAAATTTCATGTTCCCATTCTGCTTGCCAATAGAAAAATTAACATTACCATCTCCAGGAAACGCTTTCCCATGTTCCAACCTTTTATCCTTGAAACCTAAGTAGCATGAACCATCATTATCAACACGATATTGCCTTGAAAGTTCTATAATAGCGCTGGCAGCTAGGCTAGCATGTTCTGCAAACTCAGCCGCTGCTTGAGCAGCAGAGGTAGCATCCTTAAATTTTATGTTCCAATACTACCTGCCAATACAAAATTACTATTACCATCTCAAGGAAATGATTTCCCAAGTTCCAACCATTTATCCTTGAAACCTAAGTGCCATGAACCAAAATCATCAACACAATATTGCCTTGAAAGTTCTACAACAGCTCTGGCAGCTAGGCTTGCATGTTCTGCAAACTCAGCCGCTGCTTGAGCAGCAGAGGTAGCATCCTTAAATTTCATGTTCCAATTCTACTTGCCAATAGAAATATTAACATAACCATCTTCAGGAAATGCTTGCCCATGTTCCAACCTTTCATCCTTGAAACCTAAGTGGCATGAACCACCATCATCAACTCAAAATTGCCTTGAAAGTTATACAACAACATTTGTAGCTAGGCTTGCATGTTTTGCAAACTCAGTCGCTACTTGAGCAGCAGAAGTAGCATCCTTAAATTTCATGTTCCAATTCTGCTTGCCAACAGAAAAATTACCATTACCACCTGAAGAAAATGATTGACCATGTTCCAACCTTTCATCCTTGAAAACTAAGTGGCATGAACCATAATCATCAACTCAATATTGCCTTGAAAGTTCTACAATAGCTCTGGCAGCTAGGCTTGCATGTTTTGCAATCTCAGCCGCTGCTTGAGTAGCAATGGTAGCATCCTTAAATTTCATGTTCCAATTCTGCCTGCCAATAGAAAAATTACCACTACCATCTCCAGGAAATGATTGCCCATGTTGCAACCTTTTATCCTTGAAACTTAAGTGGCATGAACCACCATCATCAACACAATATTGCCTTGAAAGTTCTACAATAGCTCTGGCAGCTAGGCTTGCATGTTCTTCAAACTTAGTCGCTGCTTGAGCAGCAGAGGTAGCATCCTTAAATTTCATGTTCCAATTCTGCTTGCCAATAGAAAAATTAACATAACCATCTCCAGGAAATGCTTGCCCATGTTCCAACCTTTCATCCTTGAAACCTAAGTGGCATGAACCACCATCATCAACTCAATATTGCCTTGAAAGTTATACAACAACATTTGAAGCTAGGCTTGCATGTTTTGCAAACTCAGCCGCTGCTTGAGCAGCAGAGGTAGCATCCTTAAATTTCATGTTCCAATACTACCTGCCAATAGAAAAATTACCATTACCATCTCAAGGAAATGATTTCCCATGTTCCAACCTTTCATCGTGGAAACCTAAGTTGCATCAACAACAATCATCAACAAAATATTGTCTTGAAAGTTCTACAACAGCTCTGGCAGCTAGGCTTGCATGTTCTGCAAACTCTGCCGCTGCTTAAGCAGCAGAGGTAGCATCCTTAAATTTCATGTTCCAATTCTGCTTGCCAACAGAAAAATTAACATAACCATCTTCAGGAAATGCTTGCCCATGTTCCAACCTTTCATCCTTGAAACCTAAGTGGCATGAACCACCATCATCAACTCAATATTGCCTTGAAAGTTATACAACAACATTTGTAGCTAGGCTTGCATGTTTTGCAAACTCAGTCGCTACTTGAGCAGAAGAGGTAGCATCCTTAAATTTTATGTTCCAATTCTGCCTAACAACAGAAAAATTACCATTACCATCTCCAGGAAATGATTGCCCATGTTCCAACCTTTCATCCTTGAAACCTAAGTGGCATGAACTACCATCATCAACAAAATATTGCCTTGAAAGTTCTCCAACAGCTCTGTCAGCTAGGTTTGTATGTTCTGCAAACTCAGCCGTCGCTTGAGTAGCAGAGGTAGCATCCTTAAATTTCGTGTTCCAATTCTGCCTGCCAACAAAAAAATTAGCATTACCATCTCCAGGAAATGATTGCCCAAGTTCCAACCTTTCATCCTTAAAACCTAAGTGGCATGAACCACCATCATCAACGATTGCCCATGTTCCAACCTTTCATCCTTAAAAACTAAGTGGCATGAACCATAATCATCAACTCAATATTGCCTTGAAAGTTCTACAATAGCTCTGGCAGCTAGGCTTACATGTTCTGTAAATTCAGCCGCTGCTTGAGTAGCAATGGTAGCATCATTAAATTTCATGTTCCAATTCTGCCTGCCAATAGAAAAATTACCATTACCATAGCTAGGCCACTATGTTCTGCAAACTTAGCCGCTTCTTGAGCAGCAGAGGTAGCATCCTTAAATTTCATGTTCTAATTCTGCCTGCCTATAGAAAATTTACCATCTCCAGGAAATGATTGCCCATGTTCCAACCTTTCATCCTTGAAACCTAAGTGGCATGAACCACCATCATAACCACAATATTGCATCGAAACTTCTACTATATCTCTGGGAGCTAGGCTTGCGTGTTCTGCAAACTTAGTCGCTGCTTGAGCAGCAGAGGTAGCATCCTTAAATTTCATGTTCCAATTCTGCCTGGCAATAAAAGAATTACCATTACCATCTCCAGGAAATGATTGCCCATGTTCTAAATTTCATCTTCGAAACCTAAGTGGCATGAACCACCATTATCAACACAATATTGGCTTGAAAGATCTACAACAACTCTGGCAGCTAGGCTTGCATGTTCAACAAACTCAGCCGCTGCTTGAGCATCAGAGGTAGCATCCTTAAATTTCATGTTCCAATTCTGCCTGCCAAAAGAAAAATTACTACTACCACCTCCAGGAAATGATTGCCCATGTTCCAACCTTTCATCCTTGAAACCTAAGTGGCATGAACTACCATCATCAACATAATATTGCCTTGAAAGTTCTACAATAGCTCTGGCAGATAGGCTTGCATGTTCTGCAAACTCAGCTGCTGCTTGAGCAGCAGAGGTAACATACTTAAATTTAACGTTCCAATACTGCCTGCCAACAGAAAAATTACCATTACCACCTCAAGGAAATGATTGCCCATGTTCCAACCTTTCATCCTTGAAAACTAAGTGGCATGAACCATAATCATAACCAAAATATTGCCTTGAAAGTTCTACAACAGCTCTGGCAGCTAGGCTTGCATGTTGTTCAAACTCAGCCGCTACTTGAGTAGCAGAGGTAGCATCCTTAAATTTCATGTTCCAATTCTGCCTGCCAACAGAAAAATTACCATTTCCATCTCCAGGAAATGATTGCCCATGTTCCAACCTTTCATCTTTGAAACCTAAGTGGCATGAACCACCATCATCAATACCATATTGCCTTGAAAGTTCTATAACAGCTCTGGCAGCTAGGTTTGCATGTTCTGCAAACTCAGCCACTGCTTTAGCACCAGAGGTAGCATCCTTAAATTTCATGTTCCAATTCTGCCTGCCAACAGAAAAATTACCATTACCATCTCCAGGAAATGATTGCCCATGTTCCAACCTTTCATGCTTGAAACCTATGTGGCATGAACATCCATCATCAACACAATATTGCCTTGAAAGTTCTATAACAGCTCTGGCAGCTAGGCTTGCATGTTCTGCAAACTCAGCTGCTGCTTGAGCAGCAGAGGTAGCATCCTTAAATTTTATGTTCCAAATCTACCTGCCAACAGAAGAATTACCATTACCATCTCCAGGAAATGATTGCCCATGTTCCTATCTTTCATCCTTGAAACCTAAGTGGCATGAACCACCATAATCAACACAATATTTCCTTGATTGTTCCACGACAGCTCTGGCAACTAGGCCACTATGTTCTGCAACCTTAGCCGCTGCTTGAGCAGCAGAGGTAGCATCCTTTAATTTCATGTTCTAATTCTGCCTGCCAATAGAAAATTTACCATTTCCAGGAAATGATTGCCCATGTTCCAACCTTTCATCCTTGAAACCTAAGAGGCATGAACCACCATCATAACCACAATATTGCATCGAAAGTTCTACTATATCTCTGGGAGCTAGGCTTGCGTGTTCTGCAAACTCAGTCACTGGTTGAGCAGCAAAGGTAGCATCCTTAAATTTCATGTTCCAATTCTGCCTGCCAACAAAAATATTACCATTACCATCTCTAGGAAATGATTGCCCATGTTCCAACCTTTCATCCTTGAAACCTAAGTGGCATGAACCACCATCATCAACACAATATTGCCTTCAAAATTCTACAACAGCTCTGGCAGCTAGGCTTGCATGTTCAGCAAACTCAGCCGCTACTTGAGCAGCAGAGGTAGCATCCTTAAATTTCATGTTCCAATTCTGCCTGGCAACAAAAGAATTACCATTACCATCTCCAGGAAATGATTGCCCTTGTTCTAGCCTTTCATCTTTGAAACCTAAGTGGCATGAACCACCATTATCAACACAATATTAGCTTGAAAGATCTACAACAACTCTGGCAGCTAGGCTTGCATGTTCTGCAAACTCAGCCGCTGCTTGAGCAGCAGAGGTAGCATCCTTAAATTTCATGTTCGAATTCTGCCTGCCAACAGAAAAATTACTACTACCACCTCCAGGAAATGATTGCCCATCTTCCAACCTTTCATCCTTGAAACCTAAGTGGCATGAACCACCATCATCAACACAATAATTCCCTTAAAGTTCTACAACAGCTCTGGCAGCTAGGCTACCATGTTCTGCAAACTCAGCCGCTGCTTGAGCAGCTGAGGTAGCATCCTTAAATTTCATGTTCTAATTCTGCCTGCCAATAGAAAATTAACCATCTCCAGGAAATGATTGCCCATGTTCCAACCTTTCATCCTTGAAACCTAAGTGGCATGAACCACCATCATCAACACAATATTGCCTTGAAAGTTCTACAACAGCTTTGGCAGCTAGGCTTGTATGTTCTGCAAACTCAGCCACTGCTTGAGCAGCAGAGGTAGCATCCTTAAATTTCATGTTCCAATTCTGCCTGCCAACAAAAATATTACCATTACCATCTCTAGGAAATGATTGCCCATGTTCCAACCTTTCATCCTTGAAACCTAAGTGGCATGAACCACCATCATCAACACAATATTGCCTTCAAAATTCTACAACATCTCTGGCAGCTAGGCTTGTATGTTCAGCAAACTCAGCCGCTACTTGAGCAGCAGAGGTAGCATCCTTAAATTTCATGTTCCAATTCTGCCTGGCAACAAAAGGATTACCATTACCATCTCCAGGAAATGATTGCCCTTGTTCTAGCCTTTCATCTTTGAAACCTAAGTGGCGTGAACCACCATTATCAACACAATATTAGCTTGAAAGATCTACAACAACTCTGGCAGCTAGGCTTGCATGTTCTGCAAACTCAGCCGCTGCTTGAGCAGCAGAGGTAGCATCCTTAAATTTCATGTTCGAATTCGGCCTGCCAACAGAAAAATTACTACTACCACCTCCAGGAAATGATTGCCCATCTTCCAACCTTTCATCCTTGAAACCTAAGTGGCATGAACCACCATCATCAACACAATAATTCCTTTAAAGTTCTACAACAGCTCTGGCAGCTAGGCTACCATGTTCTGCAAACTCAGCCGCTGCTTGAGCAGCTGAGGTAGCATCCTTAAATTTCATGTTCTAATTCTGCCTGCCAATAGAAAATTAACCATCTCCAGGAAATGATTGCCCATGTTCCAACCTTTCATCCTTGAAACCTAAGTGGCATGAACCACCATCATCAACACAATATTGCCTTGAAAGTTCTACAACAGCTCTGGCAGCTAGCCTTGCATGTTCTGCAAACTCAGCCGCTGCTTGAGCAGCAGAAGTAGCATCCTTAAATTTCATGTTCCAATTCTGCCTGCCAATAGAAAAATTACCATTACCATCTCCAGGAAATGATTGCCCATGTTCCAACCTTTTATCCTTGAAACCTAAGTGGCATGAACCACCATCATCAACACAATATTGCCTTGAAAGTTCTACAACAGCTCTGGCAGCTAGGCTTGCATGTTCTACAAACTCAGCCGCTACTTGAGCAGCAGAGGTAGCATCCTTAAATTTCATGTTCCAATTCTGCCTGGCAACAAAAGAATTACCATTACCATCTCCAGGAAATGATTGCCCATGTTCTAGCCTTTCATCTTTGAAACCTAAGTGGCATGAACCACCATTATCAACACAATATTGGCTTGAAAGATCTACAACAACTCCGGCAGCTAGGCTTGCATGTTCTGCAAACTCAGCCGCTGCTTGAGCAGTAGAGGTAGCATCCTTAAATTTCATGTTCCAATTCTACTTGCCAACAGAAAAATTACTACTACCACCTCCAGGAAATGATTGCCCATCTTCCAACCTTTCATCCTTGAAACCTAAGTGGCATGAACCACCATCATCAACACAATAATTCCTTTAAAGTTCTACAACAGCTCTGGCAGCTAGGCTACCATGTTCTGCAAACTCAGCCGCTGCTTGAGCAGCTGAGGTAGCATCCTTAAATTTCATGTTCTAATTCTGCCTGCCAATAGAAAATTAACCATCTCCAGGAAATGATTGCCCATGTTCCAACCTTTCATCCTTGAAACCTAAGTGGCATGAACCACCATCATCAACACAATATTGCCTTGAAAGTTCTACAACAGCTCTGGCAGCTAGGCTTGCATGTTCTGCAAACTCAGCCACTGCTTGAGCAGCAGAGGTAGCATCCTTAAATTTCATGTTCCAATTCTGCCTGCCAACAAAAATATTACCATTACCATCTCTAGGAAATGATTGCCCATGTTCCAACCTTTCATCCTTGAAACCTAAGTGGCATGAACCACCATCATCAACACAATATTGCCTTCAAAATTCTACAACAACTCTGGCAGCTAGGCTTGCATGTTCTGCAAACTCAGCCGCTGCTTGAGCAGCAGAGGTAGCATCCTTAAATTTCATGTTCCAATTCTGCCTGGCAACAAAAGAATTACCATTACCATCTCCAGGAAATGATTGCCCATGTTCTAGCCTTTCATCTTTGAAACCTAAGTGGCATGAACCACCATTATCAACAAAATATTGGCTTGAAAGATCTACAACAACTCTGGCAGCTAGGCTTGCATGTTCTGCAAACTCAGCCGCTGCTTGAGCAGCAGAGGTAGCATCCTTAAATTTCATGTTCCAATTATGCCTGCCAACAGAAAAATTACTACTACCACCTCCAGGAAATGATTGCCCATCTTCCAACCTTTCATCCTTGAAACCTAAGTGGCATGAACCACCATCATCAACACAATAATTCCTTTAAAGTTCTACAACAGCTCTGGCAGCTAGGCTACCATGTTCTGCAAACTCAGCCGCTGCTTGAGCAGCTGAGGTAGCATCCTTAAATTTCATGTTCCAATTCTGCCTGCCAACAGAAAAATTACTACTACCACCTCCAGGAAATGATTGCCCATCTTCCAACCTTTCATCCTTGAAACCTAAGTGGCATGAACCACCATCATCTACACAATAATTCCTTTAAAGTTCTACAACAGCTCTGGCAGCTAGGCTACCATGTTCTGCAAACTCAGCCGCTGCTTGAGCAGCTGAGGTAGCATCCTTAAATTTCATGTTCCAATTCTGCCTGCCAACAGAAAAATTAACCATCTCCAGGAAATGATTGCCCATGTTCCAACCATTCATCCTTGAAACCTAAGTGGCATGAACCACCATCATCAACACAATATTGCCTTGAAAGTTCTACAATAGCTCTGGCAGCTAGGCTTGCATGTTCTGCAAACTCAGCCACTACTTGAGCAGCAGAGGTAGCATCCTTAAATTTCATGTTCCAATTTTACCTGCCAACAGAAAAATTACCATAACCATCTCCAGGAAATGCTTGACCATGTTCCAACCTTTCATCCTTGAAACCTAAGTGGCATGAACCACCCTCATCAACACAATACTGCCTTGAAAGTTCTACAACAGCTCTGGCAGCTAGGCTTGCATGTTCTGCAAACTTAGCCGCTGCTTGAGCAGCAGAGGTAACATCCTTAAATTTCATGTTCCAATTCTTCCTGCCAACAGAAATATTACTACTACCACCTCCAGGAAATGATTGCCCATGTTCCAACCTTTCATCCTTGAAACCTAAGTGGGATGAACCACCCTCATCAACACAATACTGCCTTGAAAGTTCTACAACAGCTCTGGCAGCTAGGCTTGCATGTTCTGCAAACTCAGCCGCTGCTTGAGCAGCAGAGGTAGCGTCCTTAAATTCCATGTTCCAATTCTACCTGAAAACAGAAAAATTACCATTACTATCTCCAGGAAATGATAGCCCATGTTCCAACCTTTTATCTTTTAAACCAAAGTGGCATGAACCACCATCATCAATACCATATTGCCTTGAAAGTTCTATAACAGCTCTGGCAGCTAGGTTTGCATGTTCTGCAAACTCAGCCACTGCTTTAGCAGCAGAGGTAGCATCCTTAAATTTCATGCTCCAATTCTGCCTGCCAACAGAAAAATTACCATTACCATCTCCAGGAAATGATTGCTTATGTTCCAACCTTTCATCCTTGAAACCTAAGTGGCATGAACCACCATCATCAACACAATATTGCCTTGAAAGTTCTACAACAGCTCTGGCATCTAGGCCTGCATGTTCTGCAAACTCAGCCTCTGCTTGAGCAGCAGAGGTAGCACCCTTAAATTTCATGTTCCAATTCTACCTGCCAACAGAAATATTACAAATACCACCTCCAGGAAATGATTGCCCAAGTTCCAATCTTTCATCTTTGAAACCTAAGTGGCATAAACCACCATCATCAACATAATATTGCCTTGAAAGTTCTACAACAGCTCTGGTAGCTAGGCTTGCATATTCTGCAAACTCAGCTGCTGCGTAAGCAGCAGAGGTAGCATCCTTAAATTTAATGTTCCAATTCTACCTGCCAACAGAAAAATTACCATTACCATCTCCAGGAAATGATTGCCCATGTTTCAATCTTTCATCCTTGAAACCTAAGTGGCATGAACCACCATCATCAACACAATATTGCCTTGAAATTTATACAACAGCTCTAGCAGCTAGGCTTGCATGTTCTGCAAACTCAGCCGATGCTTGAGCAGCAGAGGTAGCATCCATAAATTTCATGTTCCAAATCTACCTGCCAACAGAAACATTACAATTACCATTTCCAGGAAATGATTGCCCATGTTCCAACCTTTCATCTTTGAAACCTAAGTGGCATGAACCACCATCATCAATACCATATTGCCTTGAAAGTTCTATAACAGCTCCGGCATCTAGGTTTGCATGTTCTGCAAACTCAGCCACTGCTTTAGCAGCAGAGGTAGCATCCTTAAATTTCATGTTCCAATACTGCCTGCCAACAGAAAAATTACCATTACCATCTCAAGGAAATGCTTGACCATGTTCAAACCTTTCATCCTTGAAACCTAAGTGGCATGAACCACCCTCATCAACACAATACTGCCTTGAAAGTTCTACAACAGCTCTGGCAGCTAGGCTTGCATGTTCTGCAAACTCAGCCGCTGCTTGAGCAGCAGAGGTAGCATCCTTAAATTTCATGTTCCAATTCTTCCTGCCAACAGAAATATTACTACTACCACCTCTAGGAAATTATTGCCCATGTTCCAACCTTTCATCCTTGAAACCTAAGTGGCATGAACCACCCTCATCAACACAATACTGCCTTGAAAGTTCTACAATAGCTCTGGCAGCTAGGCTTGCATGTTCTGCAAACTCAGCCGCTGCTTGAACAGCAGAGGTAGCATCCTTAAATTCCATGTTCCAATTCTACCTGAAAACAGAAAAATTACCATTACTATCTCCAGGAAATGGTTGCCCATGTTCCAACCTTTTATCTTTTAAACCTAAGTGGCATGAACCACCATCATCAATACCATATTGCCTTGAAAGTTCTATAACAGCTCTGGCAGCTAGGTTTGCATGTTCTGCAAACTCAGCCACTGCTTTAGCAGCAGAGGTAGCATCCTTAAATTTCATGTTCCAATTCTGCATGCCAACAGAAAAATTACCATTACCATCTCCAGAAAATGATTGCCCATGTTCCAACCTTTCATCCTTGAAACCAAAGTGGCATGAACCACCATCATCAACACAATATTGCCTTGAAAGTTCTACAACTGCTCTGGCATCTAGGCCTGCATGTTCTGCAAACTCAGCCGTTGCTTAAGCAGCAGAGGTAGCACCCTTAAATTTCATGTTCCAATTCTACCTGCCAACAGAAAAATTACAAATACCACCTCCAGGAAATGATTGCCCAAGTTCCAATCTTTCATCTTTGAAACCTAAGTGGCATGAACCACCATCATCAACATAATATTGCCTTGAAAGTTCTACAACAGCTCTGGCAGCTAGGCTTGCATGTTCTACAAACTCAGCTGCTGCTTGAGCAGCAGAGGTAGCATCCTTAAATTTCATGTTCCAATTCTACCTGCCAACAGAAAAATTACCATTACCATCTCGAGGAAATGATTGCCCATGTTTCCATCTTTCATCCTTGAAACCTAAGTGGCATGAACCACCATCATCAACACAATATTGCCTTGAAATTTATTCAACAGCTCTAGCAGCTAGGCTTGCATGTTCTGCAAACTCAGCCGCTGCTTGAGCAGCAGTGGTAGCATCCTTAAATTTCATGTTCCAATTCTACCTGCCAACAGAAAAATTACAATTACCATTTCCAGGAAATGATTGCCCATGTTCCAACCTTTCATATTTGAAACCTAAGTGGCATGAACCACCATCATCAATACCATATTGCCTTGAAACTTCTATAACAGCTCCGGCATCTAGGTTTGCATGTTCTGCAAACTCAGCCACTGCTTTAGCAGCAGAGGTAGCATCCTTAAATTTCATGTTCCAATACTGCCTGCCAACAGAAAAATTACCATTACCATCTCAAGGAAATGCTTGACCATGTTCCAACCTTTCATCCTTGAAACCTAAGTGGCATGAACCACCCTCATCAACACAATACTGCCTTGAAAGTTCTACAACAGCTCTTGCAGCTAGGCTTGCATGTTCTGCAAACTCAGCCGCTGCTTGAGCAGCAGAGGTAGCATCCTTAAATTTCATGTTCCAATTCTTCCTGCCAACAGAAATATTACTACTACCACCTCCAGGAAATTATTGCCCATGTTCCAACCTTTCATCCTTGAAACCTAAGTGGCATGAACCACCCTCATCAACACAATACTGCCTTGAAAGTTCTACAACAGCTCTGGCAGCTAGGCTTGCATGTTCTGCAAACTCAGCCGCTGCTTGAACAGCAGAGGTAGCATCCTTAAATTCCATGTTCCAATTCTACCTGAAAACAGAAAAATTACCATTACTATCTCCAGGAAATGATTGCCCATGTTCCAACCTTTTATCTTTTAAACCTAAGTGGCATGAACCACCATCATCAATACCATATTGCCTTGAAAGTTCTATAACAGCTCTGGCAGCTAGGTTTGCATGTTCTGCAAACTCAGCCACTGCTTTAGCAGCAGAGGTAGCATCCTTAAATTTCATGTTCCAATTCTGCATGCCAACAGAAAAATTACCATTACCATCTCCAGAAAATGATTGCCCATGTTCCAACCTTTCATCCTTGAAACCAAAGTGGCATGAACCACCATCATCAACACAATATTGCCTTGAAAGTTCTACAACTGCTCTGGCATCTAGGCCTGCATGTTCTGCAAACTCAGCCGCTGCTTAAGCAGCAGAGGTAGCACCCTTAAATTTCATGTTCCAATTCTACCTGCCAACAGAAAAATTACAAATACCACCTCCAGGAAATGATTGCCCAAGTTCCAATCTTTCATCTTTGAAACCTAAGTGGCATGAACCACCATCATCAACATAATATTGCCTTGAAAGTTCTACAACAGCTCTGGCAGCTAGGCTTGCATGTTATGCAAACTCAGTAGCTACTTGAGCAGCAGAGGTAGCATCCTTAAATTTCATGTTCCAATTCTACCTGCCAACAGAAAAATTACCATTACCATCTCGAGGAAATGATTGCCCATGTTTCCATCTTTCATCCTTGAAACCTAAGTGGCATGAACCACCATCATCAACACAATATTGCCTTGAAATTTATTCAACAGCTCTAGCAGCTAGGCTTGCATGTTCTGCAAACTCAGCCGCTGCTTGAGCAGCAGTGGTAGCATCCTTAAATTTCATGTTCCAATTCTACCTGCCAACAGAAAAATTACAATTACCATTTCCAGGAAATGATTGCCCATGTTCCAACCTTTCATATTTGAAACCTAAGTGGCATGAACCACCATCATCAATACCATATTGCCTTGAAACTTCTATAACAGCTCCGGCAGCTAGGTTTGCATGTTCTACAAACTCAGCCACTGCTTTAGCAGCAGAGGTAGCATCCTTAAATTTCATGTTCCAATTCTGCCTGCCAATAGAAAATTTACCATTACCATCTCCAGGAAATGATTGCCCATGTTCCAACCTTTCATCTTTGAAACCCAAGTGGCATGAACCACCATCATCAACACAATATTGCCTTGAAAGTTCTACAACAGCTCTGGCATCTAGGCCTGCATGTTCTGCAAACTCAGCCGCTGCTTGAGCAGCAGAGGTAGCACCCTTAAATTTCATGTTCCAATTCTACCTGCCAACAGAAAAATTACAAATACCACCTCCAGGAAATGATTGCCCAAGTTCCAATCTTTCATCTTTGAAACCTAAGTGGCATGAACCACCATCATCAACACAATATTGCCTTGAAATTTATACAACAGCTCTAGCAGCTAGGCTTGCATGTTCTGCAAACTCAGCCGCTGCTTGAGCAGTAGAGGTAGCATCCTTAAATTTCATGTTCCAATTCTACCTGCCAACAGAAAAATTACAATTACCATTTCCAGGAAATGATTGCCCATGTTCCAACCTTTCATCTTCGAAACCTAAGTGGCATGAACCACCATCATCAATACCATATTGCCTTGAAAGTTCTATAACAGCTCTGGCAGCTAGGTTGGCATGTTCTACAAACTCAGCCACTGCTTTAGCAGCAGAGGTAGCATCCTTAAATTTCATGTTCCAATTCTGCCTGCCAATAGAAAATTTACCACTACCATCTCCAGGAAATGATTGCCCATGTTCCAACCTTTCATCTTTGAAACCTAAGTGGCATGAACCACCATTATCAACACAATATTGGCTTGAAAGATCTACAACAACTCTGGAAGCTAGGCTTGCATGTTCTGCAAACTCAGCCGCTGCTTGAGCAGCAGAGGAAGCATCCTTAAATATCATGTTCCAATTCTGCCTGCCAATAGAAAAATTACTACTACCACCTTCAGGAAATGATTGCCCATGTTCCAACCTTTTATCCTTGAAACCTAAGTGGCATGAACTACCATCATCAATATAATATTGCCTTAAAAGTTCTACAATAGCTCTGGTAGCTAGGCTTGCATGTTCTGCAAACTCAGCTGCTGCTTGAGCAGCAGAGGTAGCATCCTTAAATTTCATGTTCCAATTCTACCTGCCAACAGAAAAATTACCATTACCATCTCCAGGAAATGATTGCCCATGTTTCAATCTTTCATCCTTGAAACCTAAGTGGCATGAACCACCATCATCAACACAATATTGCCTTGAAATTTATACAACAGCTCTAGCAGCTAGGCTTGCATGTTCTGCAAACTCAGCCGCTGCTTGAGCAGCAGAGGTAGCATCCTTAAATTTCATGTTCCAATTATACCTGCCAACAGAAAAATTACAATTACCATTTCCAGGAAATGATTGCCCTTGTTCCAACCTTTCATCCTTGAAACCTAAGTGGCATGAACCACCCTCATAAACACAATACTGCCTCGAAAGTTCTACAACAGCTCTGGCACCTAGGCTTGCTTGTTCTGCAAACTCAGCCGCTGCTTGAGCAGCCGAGGTACCATCCTTAAATTCCATGTACCAATTCTGCCTGCCAAAAGAAAAATTACCATTACTATCTCCAGGAAATGATTGCCCATGTTCCAACCTTTTATCTTTTAAACCTAAGTGGCATGAACCACCATCATCAATACCATATTGCCTTGAAAGTTCTATAACAGCTCTGGCAGCTAGGTTTGCATGTTCTGCTAACTCAGCCACTGCTTTAGCAGCAGAGGTAGCATCCTTAAATTTAATGTTACAATTCTGCCTGCCAACAGAAAAATTACCATTACCATCTCCAGGAAATGATTGCCCATGTTTCAATCTTTCATCCTTGAAACCTAAGTGGCATGAACCACCATCATTAACACAATATTGCCTTGAAATTTATACAACAGCTCTAGCAGCTAGGCTTGCATGTTCTACAAACTCAGCCGCTACTTGAGCAGCAGAGGTAGCACCCTTAAATTTCATGTTCCAATTCTACCTGCCAACAGAAAAATTACAAATACCACCTCCAGGAAATGATTGCCCAAGTTCCAATCTTTCATCTTTGAAACCTAAGTGGCATGAACCACTATCATCAACATAATATTGCCTTGAAAGTTCTACAACAGCTCTGGCAGCTAGGCTTGCATATTCTGCAAACTCAGCTGTTGCTTGAGTAGCAGAGGTAGCATCCTTAAATTTCATGTTCCAATTCTACCTGCCAACAGAAAAATTACCATTACCATCTCCAGGAAATGATTGCCCACATTTCAATCTTTCATCCTTGAAACCTAAGTGGCATGAACCACCATCATTAACACAATATTGCCTTGAAATTTATACAACAGCTCTAGCAGCTAGGCTTGCATGTTATGCAAATTCAGCTGCTGCTTGAGCAGCAGAGGTAGCATCCTTTAATTTCTTGTTCCAATTCTACTTGCCAACAGAAAAATTACCATAACCATCTCTAGGAAATGCATGACCATGTTCAAACCTTTCATCTTTGAAACCTAAGTGGCATGAACCACCATCATCAACACAATATTGGCTTCAAAGATCTACAACAACTCTGGCAGCTAGGCTTGCATGTTCTGCAAACTCAGCCGCTGCTTGAGCAGCAGAGGTAGCATCCTTAAATTTCATGTTCCAATTCTACCTGCCAACAGAAAAATTACCATTACCATCTCGAGGAAATGATTGCCCACATTTCAATCTTTCATCCTTGAAACCTAAGTGGCATGAACCACCATCATCAACACAATATTGCCTTGAAATTTATACAACAGCTCTAGCAGCTAGGCTTGCAATGTTCTGCAAACTCAGCCGCTGCTTGAGCAGCAGAGGTAGCATCCTTAAATTTCATGTTCCAATTCTACCTGCCAACAGAAAAATTACAATTACCATTTCCAGGAAATGATTGCCCATGATCCAACCTTTCATCTTTGAAACCTAAGTGGCATGAACCACCATCATGAATACCATATTGCCTTGAAAGTTCTATAACAGCTCCGGCAGCTAGGTTTGAATGTTCTACAAACTCAGGCACTGCTTTAGCAGCAGAGGTAGCATCCTTAAATTTCATGTTCCAATTCTGCCTGCCAATAGAACATTTACCATTACCATCTCCAGGAAATGATTGCCCATGTTCCAACCTTTCATCTTTGAAACCTAAGTGGCATGAACCACCATTATCAACACAATATTGGCTTGAAAGATCTACAATAACTCTGGCAGCTAGGCTTGCATGTTCTGCAAACTCAGCCGCTGCTTGAGCAGCAGAGGAAGCATCCTTAAATTTCATGTTCCAATTCTGCTTGCCAATAGAAAAATTACTACTACCACCTTCAGGAAATGATTGCCCATGTTCCAACCTTTCATCCTTGAAACCTAAGTGGCATGAACTACCATCATCAATATAATATTGCCTTAAAAGTTCTACAATAGCTCTGGTAGCTAGGCTTGCATGTTCTGCAAACTCAGCTGCTGCTTGAGCAGCAGAGGTAGCATCCTTAAATTTCATGTTCCAATTCTACCTGCCAACAAAAGAATTACCATTACCATCTCCAGGAAATGATTGCCCATGTTTCAATCTTTCATCCTTGAAACCTAAGTGGCATGAACCACCATCATCAACACAATATTTCCTTGAAATTTATACAACAGCTCTAGCAGCTAGGCTTGCATGTTCTGCAAACTCAGCCGCTGCTTGAGCAGTAGAGGTAGCATCCTTAAATTTCATGTTCCAATTCTACCTGCCAACCGAAAAATTACAATTACCATTTCCAGGAAATGATTGCCCATGTTCCAACCTTTCATCTTTGAAACCTAAGTGGCATGAACCACCATCATCAATACCATATTGCCTTGAAAGTTCTATAACAGCTCCGGCAGCTAGGTTTGCATGTTCTGCAAACTCAGCCACTGCTTTAGCAGCAGAGGTAGCATCCTTAAATTTCATGTTCCAATTCTCCCTGCCAATAGAAAATTTACCATTACCATCTCCAGGAAACGATTGCCCATGTTCCAACCTTTCATCTTTGAAACCTAAGTGGCATGAACCACCATTATCAACACAATATTGGGTTGAAAGATCTACAACAACTCTGGCAGCTAGGCTTGCATGTTATGCAAATTCAGCTGCTGCTTGAGCAGCAGAGGTAGCATCCTTTAATTTCTTGTTCCAATTCTACTTGCCAACAGAAAAATTACCATAACCATCTCTAGGAAATGCATGACCATGTTCAAACCTTTCATCTTTGAAACCTAAGTGGCATGAAACACCATCATCAACACAATATTGGCTTCAAAGATCTACAACAACTCTGGCAGCTAGGCTTGCATGTTCTGCAAACTCAGCCGCTGCTTGAGCAGCAGAGGAAGCATCCTTAAATTTCATGTTCCAATTCTGCCTGCCAACAGAAAAATTACTACTACCACCTTCAGGAAATGATTGCCCATGTTCCAACCTTTCATCCTTGAAACCTAAGTGGCATGAACTACCATCATCAACAGAATATTGCCTTAAAAGTTCTACAATAGCTCTGGCATCTAGGCTTGCATGTTCTGCAAACTCAGCTGCTGCTTGAGCAGCAGAGGTAGCATCCTTAAATTTCATGTTCCAATTCTACTTGCCAACAGAACAATTACCATAACCATCTCTAGGAAATGCATGACCATGTTCCAACCTTTCATCATTGAAACCTAAGTGGCATGAACCACCCTCATCAACACAATATTGCCTTGAAAGTTCTCCAACAGCTCTGGCAGCTAGGCTTGCGTGTTCTGCAAACTCAGTCGCTGCTTGAGCAGCAGAGGTAGCATCCTTAAATTTCATGTTCCAATACTGCCTGCCAACAGAAAAATTATCACTACCATCTCAAGGAAATGCTTGACCATGTTCCAATCTTTCATCCTTGAAACCTAAGTGGCATGAACCACCCTCATCTACACAATACTGCCTTGAAAGTTCTACAACAGCTCTGGCAGCTAGGCTTGCATGTTCTGCAAACTCAGCCGCTGCTTGAGCAGCAGAGGTAGCAACCTTAAATTTCATGTTCCAATTCTCCCTGCCAACAGAAAAATTACCATTACCATCTCCAGGAAATGATTGCCCATGTTCCAACCTTTCATCCTTGAAACCTAAGTGGCATGAACCACCATCATCAACACAATATTGCCTTGAAAGTTCTACAACAGCTCTGGCATCTAGGCCTGCATGTTCTGCAAACTCAGCCGCTGCTTGAGCAGCAGAGGTAGCATCCTTAAATTTCATGTTCCAATTCTACCTGCCAACAGAAAAATTACAAATACCATTTCCAGGAAATGATTGCCCTTGTTCCAACCTTTCATATTTGAATCCTAAGTGGCATGAACCACCATCATCAATACCATATTGCCTTGAAAGTTCTATAACAGCTCCGGCAGCTAGGTTTGCATGTTCTGCAAACTCAGCCACTGCTTTAGCAGTAGAGGTAGCATCCTTAAATTTCATGTTCCAATTCTCCCTGCCAATAGAAAATTTACCATTACCATCTCCAGGAAATGATTGCCCATGTTCCAACCTTTCATCTTTGAAACCTAAGTGGCATGAACCACCATCATCAACACAATATTGCCTTGAAAGTTCTACAACAGCTCTGGCAGCTAGGCTTGCATGTTCTGCAAACTCAGCCGCTGCTTGAGCAGCAGAGGTAGCATCCTTAAATTTCATGTTCCAATTCTGCCTGCCAACAGAAAAATTACCATTACCATCTCCAGGAAATGATTGCCCATGTTCCAACCTTTCATCCTTGAAACCTAAGTGGCATGAACCACCATCATCAACACAATATTGCCTTGAAAGTTCTACAACAGCTCTGGCAGCTAGGCTTGCATGTTCTGCAAACTCAGCCGCTGCTTGAGCAGCAGAGGTAGCATCCTTAAATTTCATGTTCCAATTCTGCCTGCCAACAGAAAAATTACCATTACCATCTCCAGGAAATGATTGCCCATGTTCCAACCTTTCATCCTTGAAACCTAAGTGGCATGAACCACCATCATCAACACAATATTGCCTTGAAAGTTCTACAACAGCTCTGGCAGCTAGGCTTGCATGTTCTGCAAACTCAGCCGCTGCTTGAGCAGCAGAGGTAGCATCCTTAAATTTCATGTTCCAATTCTTCCTTCCAACAGAAATATTACTACTACCACCTCCAGGAAATGATTGCCCATGTTCCAACCTTTCTTCCTTGAAACCTAAGTGGCATGAACCACCCTCATCTACACAATACTGCCTTGAAAGTTCTCCAATAGCTCTGGCAGCTAGGCTTGCGTGTTCTGCAAACTCAGTCACTGCTTGAGCAGCAGAGGTAGCATCCTTAAATTTCATGTTCCAATACTGCTTGCCAACAGAAAAATTACCATTACCATCTCAAGGAAATGCTTGACCATGTTCCAACCTTTCGTCCTTGAAACCTAAGTGGCATGAACCACCCTCATCAACACAATACTGCCTTGAAAGTTCTACAACAGCTCTGGCAGCTAGGCTTGCATGTTCTGCAAACTCAGCCGCTGCTTGAGCAGCAGAGGTAGCATCCTTAAATTTCAGGTTCCAATTCTTCCTTCCAACAGAAATATTACTACTACCACCTCCAGGAAATGATTGCCCATGTTCCAACCTTTCATCCTTGAAACCTAAGTGGCATGAACTACCATCATCAACATAATATTGCCTTAAAAGTTCTACAATAGCTCTGGCAGCTAGGCTTGCATGTTCTGCAAACTCAGCTGCTGCTTGAGCAGCAGAGGTAGCATCCTTAAATTTCATGTTCCAATTCTACTTGCCAACAGAAAAATTACCATAACCATCTCCAGGAAATGCATGACCATGTTCCAACCTTTCATCCTTGAAACCTAAGTGGCATGAACCACCCTCATCAACATAATATTGCCTTGAAAGTTCTCCAACAGCTCTGGCAGCTAGGCTTGCGTGTTCATCAAACTCAGTCGCTGCTTGAGCAGCAGAGGTAGCATCCTTAAATTTCATGTTCCAATACTGCTTGCCAACAGAAAAATTACCATTACCATCTCAAGGAAATGCTTGACCATGTTCCAACCTTTCATCCTTGAAACCTAAGTGGCATGAACCACCCTCATCAACACAATACTGCCTTGAAAGTTCTACAACAGCTCTGGCAGCTAGACTTGCATGTTCTGCAAACTCAGCCGCTGCTTGAGCAGCAGAGGTAGCATCCTTAAATTTCATGTTCCAATTATACCTGCCAACAGAAAAATTACAATTACCATTTCCAGGAAATGATTGCCCATGTTCCAACCTTTCATCCTTGAAACCTAAGTGGCATGAACCACCATCATCAACACAATATTTCCTTGAAAGTTCTACAACAGCTCTGGCAGCTAGGCCACCATGTTCTCCAAACTTAGCCGCTGCTTAAGCAGCAGAGGTAGCATCCTTAAATTTCATGTACTAATTCTGCCTGCCAATAGAAAATTTACCATCTCCAGGAAATGATTGCCCATGTTCCAACCTTTCATCCTTGAAACCTAAGTGGCATGAACCGCCCTCATCAACACAATATTGCCTTGAAAGTTCTCCAACAGCTCTGGCAACTAGGCTTGCGTGTTCTGCAAACTCAGTTGCTGCTTGAGCAGCAGAGGTAGCATCCTTAAATTTCATGTTCCAATACTGCCTGCCAACAGAAAAATTACCATTACCATCTCAAGGAAATGCTTGACCATGTTCCAACCTTTCATCCTTGAAACCTAAGTGGCATGAACCACTATCATCAACACAATATTGCCTTGAAAGTTCTACAACAGCTCTGGCAGCTAGGCTTGGATGTTCTGCAATATCTACCGCTACTTGAGCAGAAGAGGTAGCATAATTAAATTTCATGTTCCAATTCTGCTTGCCAACAGAAAAATTACCATTACTATCTCTAGGAAATGATTGCCCATGTTCCAACCTTTCATCCTTGAAACCTAAGTGGCATGAACCACCATCATCATCACAATATTGCCTTGAAAGTTCTCCAACAGCTTTGGCATGTAGGCTTGCATGTTCTGCAAACTTAGCCACTACTTGATTAGCAGAGGTAGCATCCTTAAATTGCATGTTCCAATTATACTTGCCAACAGAAAAATTACCATTACCATCTCCAGGAAATGATTTTCCATGTTCCAACCTTTCATCCTTGAAACCTAAGTGGCATGAACCACCATTATCAACACAATATTGGCTTGAAAGATCTACAACAACTCTGGCAGCTAGGCTTGCATGTTCTGCAAACTTAGACGCTGCTTGAGCAGCAGAGGAAGCATCCTTAAATTTCAAGTTCCAATTCTGCCTGCCAATAGAAAAATTACCATTACCATCTCCAGGAAATGATTGCCCATGTTCCAACCTTTCATCCTTGAAACCTAAGTGGCATGAACCACCATCATCAACACAATATTGCCTTGAAAGTTCTACAACAGCTCTGGCAGCTAGGCTTGCATGTTCTGCAAACTCAGCCGCTGCTTGAGCAGCAGAGGTAGCATCCTTAAATTTCATGTTCCAATTCTGCCTGCCAACAGAAAAATTACCATTACCATCTCCAGGAAATGATTGCCCATGTTCCAACCTTTCATCCTTGAAACCTAAGTGGCATGAACCACCATCATCAACACAATATTGCCTTGAAAGTTCTACAACAGCTCTGGCAGCTAGGCTTGCATGTTCTGCAAACTCAGCCGCTGCTTGAGCAGCAGAGGTAGCATCCTTAAATTTCATGTTCCAATTCTGCCTGCCAACAGAAAAATTACCATTACCATCTCCAGGAAATGATTGCCCATGTTCCAACCTTTCATCCTTGAAACCTAAGTGGCATGAACCACCATCATCAACACAATATTGCCTTGAAAGTTCTACAACAGCTCTGGCAGCTAGGCTTGCATGTTCTGCAAACTCAGCCGCTGCTTGAGCAGCAGAGGTAGCATCCTTAAATTTCATGTTCCAATTCTTCCTTCCAACAGAAATATTACTACTACCACCTCCAGGAAATGATTGCCCATGTTCCAACCTTTCTTCCTTGAAACCTAAGTGGCATGAACCACCCTCATCTACACAATACTGCCTTGAAAGTTCTCCAATAGCTCTGGCAGCTAGGCTTGCGTGTTCTGCAAACTCAGTCACTGCTTGAGCAGCAGAGGTAGCATCCTTAAATTTCATGTTCCAATACTGCTTGCCAACAGAAAAATTACCATTACCATCTCAAGGAAATGCTTGACCATGTTCCAACCTTTCGTCCTTGAAACCTAAGTGGCATGAACCACCCTCATCAACACAATACTGCCTTGAAAGTTCTACAACAGCTCTGGCAGCTAGGCTTGCATGTTCTGCAAACTCAGCCGCTGCTTGAGCAGCAGAGGTAGCATCCTTAAATTTCAGGTTCCAATTCTTCCTTCCAACAGAAATATTACTACTACCACCTCCAGGAAATGATTGCCCATGTTCCAACCTTTCATCCTTGAAACCTAAGTGGCATGAACTACCATCATCAACATAATATTGCCTTAAAAGTTCTACAATAGCTCTGGCAGCTAGGCTTGCATGTTCTGCAAACTCAGCTGCTGCTTGAGCAGCAGAGGTAGCATCCTTAAATTTCATGTTCCAATTCTACTTGCCAACAGAAAAATTACCATAACCATCTCCAGGAAATGCATGACCATGTTCCAACCTTTCATCCTTGAAACCTAAGTGGCATGAACCACCCTCATCAACA
The DNA here is from genome assembly GCF_000390325.3 of Nicotiana tomentosiformis. Classification (NCBI taxonomy): domain Eukaryota; kingdom Viridiplantae; phylum Streptophyta; class Magnoliopsida; order Solanales; family Solanaceae; genus Nicotiana; species Nicotiana tomentosiformis. Next base: position 1,554,852 of record NW_027174561.1, read on the forward strand.
TAATATTGCCTTGAAAGTTCTCCAACAGCTCTGGCAGCTAGGCTTGCGTGTTCATCAAACTCAGTCGCTGCTTGAGCAGCAGAGGTAGCATCCTTAAATTTCATGTTCCAATACTGCTTGCCAACAGAAAAATTACCATTACCATCTCAAGGAAATGCTTGACCATGTTCCAACCTTTCATCCTTGAAACCTAAGTGGCATGAACCACCCTCATCAACACAATACTGCCTTGAAAGTTCTACAACAGCTCTGGCAGCTAGACTTGCATGTTCTGCAAACTCAGCCGCTGCTTGAGCAGCAGAGGTAGCATCCTTAAATTTCATGTTCCAATTATACCTGCCAACAGAAAAATTACAATTACCATTTCCAGGAAATGATTGCCCATGTTCCAACCTTTCATCCTTGAAACCTAAGTGGCATGAACCACCATCATCAACACAATATTTCCTTGAAAGTTCTACAACAGCTCTGGCAGCTAGGCCACCATGTTCTCCAAACTTAGCCGCTGCTTAAGCAGCAGAGGTAGCATCCTTAAATTTCATGTACTAATTCTGCCTGCCAATAGAAAATTTACCATCTCCAGGAAATGATTGCCCATGTTCCAACCTTTCATCCTTGAAACCTAAGTGGCATGAACCGCCCTCATCAACACAATATTGCCTTGAAAGTTCTCCAACAGCTCTGGCAACTAGGCTTGCGTGTTCTGCAAACTCAGTTGCTGCTTGAGCAGCAGAGGTAGCATCCTTAAATTTCATGTTCCAATACTGCCTGCCAACAGAAAAATTACCATTACCATCTCAAGGAAATGCTTGACCATGTTCCAACCTTTCATCCTTGAAACCTAAGTGGCATGAACCACTATCATCAACACAATATTGCCTTGAAAGTTCTACAACAGCTCTGGCAGCTAGGCTTGGATGTTCTGCAATATCTGCCGCTACTTGAGCAGAAGAGGTAGCATAATTAAATTTCATGTTCCAATTCTGCTTGCCAACAGAAAAATTACCACTACTATCTCTAGGAAATGATTGCCCATGTTCCAACCTTTCATCCTTGAAACCTAAGTGGCATGAACCACCATCATCATCACAATATTGCCTTGAAAGTTCTCCAACAGCTTTGGCATGTAGGCTTGCATGTTCTGCAAACTTAGCCACTGCTTGATTAGCAGAGGTAGCATCCTTAAATTGCATGTTCCAATTATACTTGCCAACAGAAAAATTACCATTACCATCTCCAGGAAATGATTTTCCATGTTCCAACCTTTCATCCTTGAAACCTAAGTGGCATGAACCACCATTATCAACACAATATTGGCTTGAAAGATCTACAACAACTCTGGCAGCTAGGCTTGCATGTTCTGCAAACTTAGACGCTGCTTGAGCAGCAGAGGAAGCATCCTTAAATTTCAAGTTCCAATTCTGCCTGACAATAGAAAAATTACTACTACCACCTCCAGGAAATGATTGCCCATATTACAATCTTTCATCCTTGAAACCTAAGTGGCATGAACTACCATCATCAACATAATATTGCCTTGAAAGTTCTAAAATAGCTCTGGCAGCTAGGCTTCCATGTTCTGCAAACTCAGCTGCTGCTTGAGCAGCAGAGGTAGCATCCTTAAATTTCATGTTCCAATTCTACCTGCCAAAAGAAAAATTACCATTACCATCTCCAGGAAATGATTGCCCATGTTCCAACTTTTCATCCTTGAAACCTAAGTGGCATGAACTACGATCATCAACATAATATTGCCTTGAAAGTTCTACAACAGCTCTGACAGCTAGGCTTGCATGTTCTGCAAACTCAACTACTGCTTGAGCAGCAGAGGTAGCATCCTTAAATTTCATGTTCCAATTCTACCTGCCAACAGAAAAATTACCATTACAATCTCCAGGAAATGATTGCCTATGTTCCAATCTTTCATCCTTGAAACATAAGTGGCATGAACCACCATCATCAACACAATATTTCCTTGAAAGTTCTACAACAGCTCTGGCAGCTAGGCCACCATGTTCTGCAAACTCAGCCGCTGCTTGAGTAGCAGAGGTAGCATCCTTAAATTTCATGTACTAATTCTGCCTGCCAATAGTTTACCATTACCATCTCCAGGAAATGATTGCCCATGTTCCAACCTTTCATCCTTGAAATCTAAGTAGCAGGAACCGCCCTCATCAACACAATATTGCCTTGAAAGTTCTACAACAGCTCTGGCTGCTAGGCTTGCATGTACTGCAAACTTAGCCGCTGCTTGAGCAGCAGAGGTAGCATCCTTAAATTTCATGTTCCAATTCTACTTGCCAACAAAAAAATTACCATAACCATCTCCAAGAAATGCATGACCATGTTCCAACCTTTCATCCTTGAAACCTAAGTGGCATGAACCACCCTCATCAACACAATATTGCCTTGAAAGTTCTCTAACAGCTGTGGCAGCTAGGCTTGCATGTTCTGCAAACTCAGTCGCTGCTTGAGCAGCAGAGGTAGCATCCTTAAATTTCATGTTCCAATTCTGCCTGCCAATAGAAAAATTACTACTACCACCTCCAGGAAATGATTGCCCATATTCCAATCTTTCATCCTTGAAACCTAAGTGGCATGAACTACCATCATCAACATAATATTTCCTTGAAAGTTCTAAAATAGCTCTGGCAGCTAGGCTTGCATGTTCTGCAAACTCAGCTGCTGCTTGAGCAGCAGAGGTAGCATCCTTAAATTTCATGTTCCAATTCTACCTGCCAAAAGAAAAATTACCATTACCATCTCCAGGAAATAATTGCCCATGTTCCAGCTTTTCATCCTTGAAACCTAAGTGGCATGAACTACCATCATCAACATAATATTGCCTTGAAAGTTCTACAATAGCTCTGACAGCTAGGCTTGCATGTTCTGCAAACTCAACTACTGCTTGAGCAGCAGAGGTAGCATCCTTAAATTTCATGTTCCACTTCTACCTGCCAACAGAAAAATTACCATTACCATCTCCAGGAAATGATTGCCTATGTTCCAACCTTTCATCCTTGAAACCTAAGTGGCATGAACCTCCATCATCAATACAATATTGCCTTGAAAGTTCTACAACAACTCTGGCTGCTAGGCTTGCATGTACTGCAAACTTAGCCGCTGCTTGAGCAGCAGAGGTAGCATCCTTAAATTTTATGTTCCAATTCTGCCTGCCAATAGAAAAATTACCATTACAATCTCAAGGAAATGATTGCCCATGTACCAACCTTTCATCCTTGAAACCTAAGTGGCATGAACCACCATCATCATCACAATATTGCCTTGAAAGTTCTCCAACAGCTTTGGCAGCTAGGCTTGCATGTTCTGCAAACTCAGCCTCTGCTTGAGTAGCAGAGGTAGCATCCTTAAATTGCATGTTCCAATTATACCTGCCAACAGAAAAATTACCATTACCATCTCCAGGAAATGATTTTCCATGTTCCAACCTTTCATCCTTGAAACCTAAGTGGCATGAACCACCATTATCAACATAATATTGGCTTGAAAGATCTACAACAACTCTGGCAGCTAGGCTTGCATGTTCTGCAAACTTAGCCGCTGCTTGAGCAGCAGAGGAAACATCCTTAAATTTCATGTTCCATTTCTGCCTGCCAATAGAAAAATTACTACTACCACCTCCAGGAAATGATTGCCCATATTCCAATCTTTCATCCTTGAAACCTAAGTGTCATGAACTACCATCATCAACATAATATTGCCTTGAAAGTTCTAAAATAGCTCTGGCAGCTAGGCTTGCATGTTCTGCAAACTCAGCTGCTGCTTGAGCAGCAGAGGTAGCATCCTTAAATTTCATGTTCCAATTCTACCTGCCAAAAGAAAAATTACCATTACCATCTCCAGGAAATGATTGCCCATGTTCCAACTTTTCATCCTTGAAACCTAAGTGGCATGAACTACCATCATCAACATAATATTGCCTTGAAAGTTCTACAACAGCTCTGACAGCTAGGCTTGCATGTTCTGCAAACTCAACTACGGCTTGAGCAGCAGAGGTAGCATCCTTAAATTTCATGTTCCAATTCTACCTGCCAACAAAAAAATTACCATTACCATCTCCAGGAAATGATTGTCCATGTTCCAACCTTTCATCCTTGAAACCTAAGTGGCATGAACCACCCTCATCAACACAATATTACCTTGAAAGTTCTCCAACAGCTCTGGCAGCTAGGCTTGCGTGTTCTGCAAACTCATACGCTGCTTGAGCAGCAGAGGTAGCATCCTTAAATTTCATGTTCCAATACTGCCTGCCAACAGAAAAATTACCATTACCATCTCAAGGAAATGCTTGACCATGTTCCAACCACCTCCAGGAAATGATTGACCATGTTCCAACCTTTCATCCTTGAAACCTAAGTGGCATGAATCACCCTCATCAACACAATACTGCCTTGAAAGTTCTACAACAGCTCTGGCAGCTAGGCTTGCATGTTCTGCAAACTCAGCCGTTGCTTGAGCAGCAGAGGTAGCATCCTTAAATTTCATGTTCCAATTCTACCTGCCAACAGAAAAATTACCATTACTATCTCCAGGAAATGATTGCCCATGTTCCAACCTGTCATCCTTGAAACCTAAGTGGCATGAACTACCATCATCAACATAATATTTCCTTGAAAGTTCTACAATAGCTCTGGCATCTAGGCTTGCATGTTCTGCAAACTCAGCTGCTGCTTGAGCAGCAAAGGTAGCATCCTTAAATTTCATGTTCCAATTCTACCTGCCAACAGAAAAATTACCATTACCATCTCCAGGAAATGATTGCCTATGTTCCAACCTTTCATCCTTGAAACCTAAGTGGCATGAACCTCCATCATCAACACAATATTGCCTTGAAAGTTCTACAACAGCTCTGGCTGCTAGGCTTGCATGTACTGCAAACTTAGCCGCTGCTTGAGCAACAGAGGTAGCATCCTTAAATTTCATGTTCCAATTCTACTTTCCAACAAAAAAATTAACATAACCATCTCCAAGAAATGCATGACCATGTTCCAACCTTTCATCCTTGAAACCTAAGTGGCATGAACCACCCTCATCAATACAATATTGCCTTGAAAGTTCTCTAACAGCTCTGGCAGCTAGGCTTGCATGTTCTGCAAACTCAGTCGCTACTTGAGCAGCGGAGGTAGCATCCTTAAATTTCATGTTCCAATTCTGCCTGCCAATAGAAAATTACTACTACCACCTCCAGGAAATGATTGCCCATATTCCAATCTTTCATCCTTGAAACCTAAGTGGCATGAACTACCATCATCAACATAATATTGCCTTGAAAGTTCTAAAATAGCTCTGGCAGCTAGGCTTGCATGTTCTGCAAACTCAGCTGCTGCTTGAGCAGACAGAGGTAGCATCCTTAAATTTCATGTTCCAATTCTACCTGCCAAAAGAAAAATTACCATTACCATCTCCAGGAAATGATTGCCCATGTTCCAACTTTTCATCCTTGAAACCTAAGTGGCATGAACTATCATCATCAACATAATATTGCCTTGAAAGTTCTACAACAGCTCTGACAGCTAGGCTTGCATGTTCTGCAAACTCAACTACTGCTTGAGCAGCAGAGGTAGCATCCTTAAATTTCATGTTCCAATTCTACCTGCCAACAGAAAAATTACCATTACCATCTCCAGGAAATGATTGTCCATGTTCCAACCTTTCATCCTTGAAACCTAAGTGGCATGAACCACCCTCATCAACACAATATTACCTTGAAAGTTCTCCAACAGCTCTGGCAGCTAGGCTTGCGTGTTCTGCAAACTCATACGCTGCTTGAGCAGCAGAGGTAGCATCCTTATATTTCATGTTCCAATACTGCCTGCCAACAGAAAAATTACCATTACCATCTCAAGGAAATGCTTGACCATGTTCCAACCTTTCATCCTTGAAACCTAAGTGGAATGAACCACCATCATCAACAAAATATTGCATTGAAAGTTCTACAATAGCTCTGGAAGCTAGTGTTGGATGTTCTGCAATATCTGCCGCTACTTGAGCAGTAGAGGTAACATCCTTAAATTTCATGTTCTAATTCTGCTTGCCAACAGAAAAATTGCCATTACTATCTCTAGGAAATGATTTCCCATGTTCCAACCCTTCATCCTTGAAACCTAAGTGGCATGAACCACCCTTATCAACACAATATTGCCTTAAAAGTTCTCCAACAGCTCTGGCAGCTAGGCTTACGTGTTCTGCAAACTCAGTCGCTGCTTGAGCAGCAGAGGTAGCATCCTTAAATTTCATGTTCCAATTCTTCCTGCCAACAGAACAATTACTACTACCACCTCCAGGAAATGATTGACCATGTTCCAACCTTTCATCCTTGAAACCTAAGTCGCTTGAATCACCCTCATCAACACAATACTGCCTTGAAAGTTCTACAACAGCTTTGGCAGCAAGGCTTGCATGTTCTGCAAACTCAGCCGTTGCTTGAGCAGCACAGGTAGCATCCTTAAATTTCATGTTCCAATTCTACCTGCCAACAGAAAAATTACCATTACTATCTCCAGGAAATGATTGCCCATGTTCCAACCTGTCATCCTTGAAACCTAAGTGGCATGAACTACCATCATCAACATAATATTGCCTTGAAAGTTCTACAATAGCACTGGCATCTAGGCTTGCATGTTCTGCAAACTCAGCTGCTGCTTGAGCAGCAGAGGTAGCATCCTTAAATTTCATGTTCCAATTCTACCTGCCAACAGAAAAATTACCATTACCATCTCCAGGAAATGATTGCCTATGTTCCAATCTTTCATCCTTGAAACCTAAGTGGCATGAACCTCCATCATCAACACAATATTGCCTTGAAAGTTCTACAACAGCTCTAGCTGCTAGGCTTGCATGTACTGCAAACTTAGCCGCTGCTTAAGCAGCAGAGGTAGCATCCTTAAATTTCATGTTCCAATTCTACCTGCCAACAGAAAAATTACCATTACTATCTCCAGGAAATGATTGCCCATGTTCCAACCTGTCATCCTTGAAACCTAAGTGGCATGAACTACCATCATCAACATAATATTGCCTTGAAAGTTCTACAATAGCTCTGGCATCTAGGCTTGCATGTTCTGCAAACTCAGCTGCTGCTTGAGCAGCAGAGGTAGCATCCTTAAATTTCATGTTCCAATTCTACCTGCCAACAGAAAAATTACCATTACCATCTCCAGGAAATGATTGCCTATGTTCCAACCTTTCATCCTTGAAACCTAAGTGGCATGAACCTCCATCATCAATACAATATTGCCTTGAAAGTTCTACAACAACTCTGGTTGCTAGGCTTGCATGTACTGCAAACTTAGCCGCTGCTTGAGCAGCAGAGGTAGCATCCTTAAATTTCATGTTCCAATTCTACTTGCCAACAAACAAATTACCATAACCATCTCCAAGAAATGCATGACCATGTTCCAACTTTTCATCCTTGAAACCTATGTGGCATGAACCACCCTCATCAATACAATATTGCCTTGAAAGTTCTCCAACAGCTCTGGCAGCTAGGCTTGCATGTTCTGCAAACTCAGTCGCTGCTTCAGCAGCAGAGGTAGCATCCTTAAATTTCATGTTCCAATTCTACTTGCCAACAGAAAAATTACCATAACCATCTCCAGGAAATGCATGACCATGTTTCAACCTTTCATCCTTGAAACCTAAGTGGCATGAACCACCCTCATCTACACAATATTGCCTTGAAAGTTCTCCAACAGCTCTGGCAGCTAGGCTTGCATGTTCTGCAAACTCAGTCGTTGCTTGAGCAGCAGAGGTAACATCCTTAAATTTCATGTTCCAATACTGTCTGCCAACAAAAAAATTACAATTACCATATCAAGGAAATGCTTGACCATGTTCCAACCTTTCATCCTTGAAACCTAAGTGGAATGAACCACCATCATCAACAAAATATTGCATTGAAAGTTCTACAACAGCTCTGGCAGCTAGTCTTGGATGTTCTGCAATATCTGCCGCTACTTGAGCAGTAGAGGTAGCATCCTTAAATTTCATGTTCCAATTCTGCTTGCCAACAGAAAAATTTCCATTACTATCTCTAGGAAATGATTGCCCATGTTCCAACCTTTCATCCTTGAAACCTAAGTGGCATGAACCACCCTTATCAACACAATATTGCCTTAAAAGTTCTCCAACAGCTCTGGCAGCTAGACTTACGTGTTCTGCAAACTCAGTCGCTGCTTGAGCAGCAGAGGTAGCATCCTTAAATTTCATGTTCCAATTCTTCCTGCCAATAGAACAATTACTACTACCACCTCCAGGAAATGATTGACCATGTTCCAACCTTTCATCCTTGAAACCTAAGTCGCTTGAATCACCCTCATCAACACAATACTGCCTTGAAAGTTCTACAACAGCTCTGGCAGCTAGGCTTGCATGTTCTGCAAACTCAGCTGCTGCTTGAGCAGCAGAGGTAGCATCCTTAAATTTCATGTTCCAATTCTACTAGCCAACAGAAAAATTACAATTACCATCTCCAGGAAATGATTGCCCATGTTCCAACCTTTCATCTTTGAAACCTAAGTGGCATGAACCACCATCATCAACACAATATTGCCTTGAAAGTTCTACAACTACTCTGGCAGCTAGGTTTGCATGTTCTGCAAACTCAGCCGCTGCTTGAGCAACAGAGGTAGCATCCTTAAATTTCATGTTCCAATTCTGCCTGCCAACAGAAAAATTACCATTACCATCTCCAGGAAATGATTGCCCATGTTCAAACCTTTCATCCTTGAAACCTAAGTGGCATGAACCACCATCATCAACACACTATTGCCTTTAAAGTTCTACAACAGCTCTAGCAGCTAGGCTTGCATGTTCTGCAAACTCAGCTGCTTCTTGAGCAGCAGAGGTAGCATCTTTAAATTTCATGTTCCAATTCTACTTGCCAGTAGAAAAATTACTATATCCATGAAATGATTGCCCATGTTCCAACATTTCATCTTTGAAACCTAAGTGGCATGAACCACCATCATCAACATAATATTGCCTTGAATGTTATGCAAACTCCGCCGCTGCTTGAGTAGCAGAGGTAGCATCCTTAAATTTCATGTTCCAGTTCTACCTACCAACAGAAATATTAAAATTACCATCTCCAGGAAATGATTGCCCATGTTCCAACATTTCATCTTTAAAAACCTAAGTGGCATCAACCACCATCATCAACACAATATTGCCTTTAAAGTTCTATAATAGCTCTGGCAGCTAGGCTTGCATGTTCTGCAAACTCAGCCGCTGCTTGAGCAACAGAGGTAGCATCCTTAAATTTCATGTTCCAATTTTGCCTACCAACAGAAATATTACCATTACCATCTCTAAGAAATGATTGCCCATGTTCCAACCTTTCATCCTTGAAACCTAAGTGGCATGAACCACCATCATCAACACAATATTACCTTGAAAGTTCTACAACAGCTCTGGCAGCTAGGCTTGCATGTTCTGCAAACCCAGCCGTTGCTAGAGCAGCAGAGGTACCGTCCTTAAATTTCATGTTCTAATTCTACTTGCCAACAAAAAAATTACCATCTCCAGGAAATGATTGCCCAACCTTTCATCCTTGAAACCTAAGTGGCATGAACCACCATCATCAATACAATATTGCCTTTAAAGTTCTACAACAGATCTGGCAGCTAAGCGTGAATTTTATGCAAAGTCAGCCTCTACTTTAGCAGCAGAGGTAGCATCCTTAAATTTCATGTTCCAATTATGCCTGCCAAATGAAACAATTACCATTACCATCTCCAGGAAATGATTGCCCATGTTGCAACCTTTCATCCTTGAAACATAAGTGGCATGAACCACCACCATCAACACAATATTTCCTTGAAAGTTCTATAACAGCTATGGCAGCTAGGCCTGGATGTTCTGTAAACTCAGTCGCTGCTTGAGCAGCAGAGGTAGCATCCTTTAATTTCATGTTCCAATTCTGCCTGCCAACTGAAAAATTACCATTACCATATCCAGGAAATGATTGCCCATGTTCCAACCTTTCATCCTTGAAACCTAAGTGGCATGAACCACCATCATCAACACAATATTGCCTTGAAAGTTATATAATAGCTCTGGTAGCTAGGCTTGCATGTTCTGCCAACTCAGCCGATGCTTGAGCAGCAGAGGTAGCATCCTTAAATTTCATGTTCCAATTCTTCCAGCCAACAGAAAAATTACCATTACCATCTCCAGAAAATGATTGCCCATGTTCCAACCTTTCATCCTTGAAACCTAAGTGTCATGAACCACCATCATATACACACTATTGCCTTTAAAGTTCTACAACAGCTCTAGTAGCTAGGCTTGCATGTTCTGCAAACTCAGCCGCTGCTTGAGCAGCAGTGGTAGCATCCTTAAATTTCATGTTCCAATTCTGCCTACCAACTGAAAAATTACCATTACCATCTCCAGGAAATGATTGCCCATGTTCCAACCTTTCAGCCTTGAAACCTAAGTGGCATGAACCACCATCATCAACACAATATTGCCTTGAAAGTTATATAATAGCTCCGGTAGCTAGGCTTGCATGTTTTGCCAACTCAGCCGATGCTTGAGCAGCAGAGGTAGCATCCTTAAATTTCATGTTCCAATTCTTCCAGCCAACAGAAAAATTACCATTACCATCTCCAGGAAATGATTGCCCATGTTCCAACCTTTCATCCTTGAAACCTAAGTGGCATGAACCACCATCATATACACACTATTGCCTTTAAAGTTCTATAACAGATCTGGCAGCTAGGCTTGCATGTTCTGCAAAGTCAGCCTCTACTTTAGCAGCAGAGGTAGCATCCTTAAATTTCATGTTCCAATTATGCCTGCCAAATGAAACAATTACCATTACCATCTCCAGGAAATGATTGCCCATGTTGCAAACTTTCATCCTTGAAACATAAGTGGCATGAACCACCATCATCAACACAATATTTCCTTGAAAGTTCTATAACAGCTCTGGCAGCTAGGCCTGCACGTTCTGTAAACTCAGCCGCTGCTTGAGCAGCAGAGGTAGCATCCTTTAATTTCATGTTCCAATTCTGCCTGCCAACTGAAAACTTACCATTACCATCTCCAGGAAATGATTGCCCATGTTCCAACCTTTCATCCTTGAAACCTAAGTGGCATGAACCACCATCATCAAAACAATATTGCCTTGAAAGTTATATAATAGCTCTGGTAGCTAGGCTTGCATGTTCTGCCAACTCAGCCGCTGCTTGAGCAGCAGAGGTAGCATCATTTAATTTCATGTTCCAATTCTGCCTGCCAACTGAAAAATTACCATTACCATCTCCAGGAAATGATTGCCCATGTTCCAACCTTTCATCCTTGAAACCTAAGTGGCATGAACCACCATCATCAAAACAATATTGCCTTGAAAGTTATATAATAGCTCTGGTAGCTAGGCTTGCATGTTCTGCCAACTCAGCCGATGCTTGAGCAGCAGAGGTAGCATCCTTAAATTTCATGTTCCAATTCTTCCAGCCAACAGAAAAATTACCATTACCATCTCAAGAAAATGATTGCCCATTTTCCAACCTTTCATCCTTGAAACCTAAGTGGCATGAACCACCATCATATACACACTATTGCCTTTAAAGTTCTACAACAGCTCTGGCAGCTAGGCCTGCATGTTCTGTAAACTCAGCCGCTGCTTGAGCAGCAGGGGTAGCTTCCTTTAATTTCATGTTCCAATTCGGCCTGCCACCTGAAAATTTACCATTACCATCACCAGGAAATGATTGCCCATGTTCCAACCTTTCATCCTTGAAACCTAAGTGGTATGAACCACCATCATCAACACAATATTGCCTTGAAAGTTCTATAATAGCTCTGGCAGCTAGGCTTGCATGTTCTACAAACACAGCCGTTGCTTGAGCAGCAGGGGTAGCTTCCTTAAATTTTATGTTCCAATTCTGCCAGCCAACAGAAAAACTACCATTACCATCTCCAGGAAATGATTGCCCATGTTCCAACCTTTCATCCTTGAAACCTAAGCGGCATGAACCACCATCATCAACAAACTATTGCCTTTAAAGTTCTACAACAGCTCTGGCAGCTAGGCTTGCATGTTCTGCAAACTCAGTCGCTGCTTGAGCAGCAGAGGTAGCATCCTTAAATTTCATGTTCCAATTCTGCCTGCCAACAGAAAAATTACCATCTCTAGGAAATGATTGCCCATGTTCCAACCTTTCATCCTTGAAACCTAAGTGGTATAAACCACCATCATCAACACAATATTGCCTTGAAAGTTCTATAACAGCCCTGACAGCTAGGCCTGCATGTTCTGTAAACTTAGCCGCTGCTTGAGCGGCAGAGGTAGCATCCTTTAATTTCATGTTCCAATTCTGCCTGACAACTGAACAATTACCATTACCATATCCAGGAAATGATTGCCCATGTTCCAACCTTTCATCCTTGAAACCTAAGTGGCATGAACCACCATCATCAACACAATATTGCCTTGAAAGTTATATAATAGCTCTGGTAGCTAGGCTTGCAAGTTCTGCCAACTCAGCCGATGCTTGAGCAGCAGAGGTAGCATCCTTAAATTTCATGTTCCAATTCTTCCAGCCAACAGAAAAATTACCATTACCATCTCCAGGAAATGATTGCCCATTTTCCAACCTTTCATCCTTGAAACCTAAGTGGCATGAACCACCATCATATACACACTATTGCCTTTAAAGTTCTACAACAGCTCTGGCAGCTAGGCTTGCATGTTTTGCAAACTCAGCCGCTGCTTGAGCAGCAGTGGTAGCATCCTTAAATTTCATGTTCCAATTCTGCCTGCCAACAGAAATATTACAATTATCATCTCCAGGAAATGATTGCCCATGTTTCAACCTTTCATCATTGAAACCTAAGTGGCATGAACCACCATCATCAACACAATATTGCCTTGAAAGTTCTACAATAGCTCTGGCAGCTAGGCCTGTATGTTCTGTAAACTCAGCCGCTGCTTGAGCAGCAGAGGTAGCATCCTTTAATTTCATGTTCCAATTCGGCCTGCCAACTGAAAATTTACCATTAATATCTCCAGGAAATGATTGCCCATGTTCCAACCTTTCATCCTTGAAACCTAAGTGGTATGAACCACCATCATCAACACAATATTGCCTTGAAAGTTCTATAATAGCTCTGGCAGCTAGGCTTGCATGTTCTACAAACTCAGCCGTTGCTTGAGCAGCAGGGGTAGCTTCCTTAAATTTTATGTTCCAATTCTGCCAGCCAACAGAAAAACTACCATTACCATCTCCAGGAAATGATTGCCCATGTTCCAACCTTTCATCCTTGAAACCTAAGCGGCATGAACCACTATCATCAACAAACTATTGCCTTTAAAGTTCTACAACAGCTCTGGCAGCTAGGCTTGCATGTTCTGCAAACTCAGTCGCTGCTTGAGCAGCAGAGGTAGCATCCTTAAATTTCATGTTCCAATTCTGCCTGCCAACAGAAAAATTACCATCTCTAGGAAATGATTGCCCATGTTCCAACCTTTCATCCTTGAAACCTAAGTGGCATAAACCACCATCATCAACACAATATTGCCTTGAAAGTTCTATAACAGCTCTGACAGCTAGGCCTGCAAGTTCTGTAAACTTAGCCGCTGCTTGAGCGGAAGAGGTAGCATCCTTTAATTTCATGTTCCAATTCTGCCTGCCAACTGAAAAATTACCATTACCACCTCCAGGAAATGATTGCCATGTTCCAACCTTTAATCCTTGAAACCTAAGTGGCATGAACTACCATCATCAACATAATATTGCCTTTAAAGTTCTATAACAGCTCTGGCAGCTAGGCTTGCATGTTTTGCAAACTCAGCTGCTGCTTGAGCAGCAGAGGTAGCATCCTTAAATTTCATGTTCCAATTCTGCTTGCCAACAGAAAATTACCATCTCCAGGAAATGATTGCCCATGTTCCTACCTTTCATCCCTGAAACCTAAGTGGCATGAACCACCATCATCAACACAATATTGCCTTGAAAGTTCTACAACAGCTCTGGCAGCTAGGCTTGCATGTTCTGCAAACTCAGCCGCGGCTTGAGCAGCAGAGGTAGCATCCTTAAATTTCATGTTCCAATTCTGCCTGCCAACAGAAAAATTACCATTACCATCTCTAGGAAATTATTGCCCATGTTCCAACCTTTCATCCTTGAAACCTAAGTGGCATGAACCAGCATCATCAACACAATATTGCCTTGAAATTTCAACAACAGCTCTGGCAGCTAGCCTTGCATATTCTGCAAACTCAGCTGCTGCTCAAGGCTTGCATATTCTACAAACTCAGCTACTGCTTGAGCAGCAGAGGTAGCATCCTTAAATTTCATGTTCCAATTCTGCCTGCTAACAGAAATATTACAATTACCATCTCCAGGAAATGATTGCCCATGTTTCAACCTTTCATCATTGAAACCTAAGTGGCATGAACCACCATCATCAACACAATATTGCATTGAAAGTTCTACAACAGCTCTGGCAGCTAGGCTTGCATGTTCTGCAAAATCAGCCACTGCTTGAGCAACACAGGTAGCATCCTTAAATTTCATATTCCAATTCTGCCAGCCAACCGAAAAATTACCATTAACATCTCCAGGAAATGATTGACCCTGTTCCAACCTTTAATCCTTGAAACCTAAGTGGCATGAACTACCATCATCAACATAATATTGCCTTTAAAGTTCTACAACAGCTCTAGCAGTTAGGCTTGCATGTTCTGCAAACACAGCTGTTGCTTGAGCAGTAGAGGTAGCATATTTAAATTTCATGTTCCAATTCTGCTTGCCAACAGAAAAATTACCATCTTCAGGAAATGATTGTCCATGTTCCAACCTTTAAACCTAAGTGGCATGAACCACCATCATCAACACAATATTGCCTTGAAAGTTCTACAACAGCTCTGGTAGCTAGGCGTGCATGTTCTGCAAACTCAGCCGCTGCTTGAGCGGCAGAAGTAGCATCCTTAAATTTCATGTTCCAATTCTGCCTGCCAACAGAAAAATTACCATTACCATCTCTAGGAAATGATTGCCCATATTCCAACCTTTCATCCTTGAAACCTAAGTGGCATGAACCAGCATCATCAACACAATATTGCCTTGAAATTTCAACAACAGCTCTGGCAGCTAGGCTTGTATATTCTGTCTCAGCTGCTGCTTGAGCAGCAGAGGTAGCATCCTTAAATTTGATGTTCCAATTTTGCCTGCCAACAGAAATATTACAATTACCATCTCCAGGAAATGATTGCCCATGTTCCAACCTTTCATCATTGAAACCTAAGTGGCATGAACCACAATCATCAACACAATATTGCCTTGAAAGTTCTACAACAGCTCTGGCAGCTAGGCTTGCATGTTCTGCAAAATCAGCCGCTGCTTGAGCAACACAGGTAGCATCCTTAAATTTCATATTCCAATTCTGCCTTCCAACAGAAATATTACCATTACCATCTCTAGGAAATGATTGCCCATGTTCCAACCTTTCATCCTTGAAACCTAAGTGGCATGAACCACCATCATCAACACAATATTACCTTGAAAGTTCTACAACAGCTCTGGCAGCTAGGCTTGCATGTTCTACAAACTCAGCCTCTGCTTGATTGCCCATGTTCCAACCTTTCATCCTTTAAACCTAAGTGTCATGGACCACTATCATCAACACAATATTGCATTGAAAGTTCTACAACAGCTATGGCATCTAGGCTTGCATGTTCTGCAAACTCAGCCGCGGCTTGAGCAGCAGAGGTAGCATCCTTAAATTTTATGTTCCAATTCTGCCTGCTAAAAGAAACATTACCACTAGCCTCTCTAGGAAATGATTGCCCATGTTCCAACCTTTTATCCTTGAAACATAAGTAGCATGAACCACCATCATCAACATAATATTGCCTGAAAAGTTCTACAACAGCTCTGGCAGCTAGGCTTGCATGTTCTGTAAACTCAGCTGCTACTTGAGCAACATAGGTAGCATCCTTAAATTTCATGTTCCAATTCTGCTTGCGAACGGAAAAATTACCATTACCATCTCCAGGAAATACTTGCCCATGTACCAACCTTTCACCCTTGAAACCTAAGTGGCATGAACCACCATCATCAACACAAATATTGCCTTGAAAGTTCTCCAACAGCTCTGGCAGCTAGGCTTGCATGTTCTCCAAACTCAGCCGCTGCTTGAGAAGTATAGGTAGCATCCTTAAATTTCATGTTCCTATACTGCCTTCCAACAGAAAAATTAACATTACCATCTCAAGGAAATGATTGCCCATTTTCCAACCTTTCATCCTTGAAACCTAAGTGGCATGAACCACCATCATCAACACAATATTGCCTTGAAAGTTCTACAACAGCTCTGGCAGCTAGGCTTGCATGTTCTCCAAACTCAGCCGCTGCTTGAGCAGTAGAGGTAGCATCCTTAAATTTCATGTTCCAATACTGCCTGCCAATAGAAAAATTACCATTACCATCTCAAGGAAATGATTGCCCATGTTCCAACCTTTCATCCTTGAAAACTAAGTGGAATGATCTACCATCATCAACACAATATTGCCTTGAAAGTTCTACAACAGCTCTGGCAGCTAGGCTTGCATGTTCTGCAAACTCAGCCGTTGCTTGAGCAGCAGAGCTAGCATCATTAAATTTCATGTTCTAATACTGCCTGCCAATAGAAAAATTACCATTACCATCAAAAGGAAATGATTGCCCATGTTCCAACCTTTTATCCTTGAAACCTAAGTGGTATGAACCACCATCATCAACACAATATTGCCTTGAAAGTTCTACAACAGTTGTGGAAGCTAGGCTTGCATGTTCTGCAAACTCAGCCGCTGCTAGAGCAGCAGAGGTAGCATCCTTAAATTTCATGTTCCAATTCTGCTTGCCAACAGAAGAATTACCATTACAATCTCAAGGAAATGTTTTCCAATGTTCCAACCATTCATCCTTGAAACCTAAGTGGCATGAACCACCATCATCAACACAATATTGCCTTGAAAGTTCTCCAACAACTCTGGCAGCTAGGCTTGCATGTTCTCCAAACTCAGCCGCTGCTTGAGCAGCAGAGGTAGCATCCTTAAATTTCATGTTCCCATACTGCCTGCCAATAGAAAAATTACCATTTCCATCTCAAGGAAATGATTGCCCATGTTCCAACCTTTCATCCTTGAAAACTAAGTGGAATGAACCACCATCATCAACACAATATTGCCTTGAAAGTTCTACAACAGCTCTGGCAGCTAGGCTTGCATGTTCTGCAAATTGAGTCGCTACTTGAGCAGCAGAGGTAGCATCCTTAAATTTCATGTTCCAATTCTTCCTGCTAATAGAAATATTACCATTACCATCTCAAGGAAATGATTGCCCATGTTCCAACCTTTCATCCTTGAAACCTAAGTGGCATGAACCACTATCATCAGCACAATATTGCATTGAAAGTTCTACAACAGCTATGGCATCTAGGCTTGCATGTTCTGCAAACTCAGCCGCGGCTTGAGCAGCAGAGGTAGCATCCTTAAATTTTATGTTCCAATTCTGCCTGCTAAAAGAAAAATTACCACTAGCCTCTCTAGGAAATGATTGCCCATGTTCTAACCTTTTATCCTTGAAACCTAAGTAGCATGAACCACCATCATCAACACAATATTGCCTGAATAGTTCTACAACAGCTCTGGCAGCTAGTCTTGCATGTTCTGTAAACTCAGCCGCTGCTTGAGCAACATAGGTAGCATCCTTAAATTTCATGTTCCAATTCTGCTTGCGAATGGAAAAATTACCATTACCATCTTCAGGAAATGCTTGCCCATGTTCCAACCTTTCACCCTTGAAACTTAAGTGGAATGAACTACCATCATCAACACAATATTGCCTTGAAAGTTCTCCAACAGCTCTGGCAGCTAGGCTTGCATGTTCTCCAAACTCAGCCGCTGCTTGAGAAGTATAGGTAGCATCCTTAAATTTCATGTTCCAATACTTCCTGCCAACAGAAAAATTAACATTACCATCTCAAGGAAATGATTGCCCATATTCCAACCTTTCATCCTTGTAACCTAAGTGGCATGAACCACCATCATAAAAACAAATATTGCCTTGATAGTTCTCCAACAGCTCTGGCAGCTAGGCTTGCATGTTCTCCAAACTCAGCCGCTGCTTGAGAAGTATAGGTAGCATCCTTAAATTTCATGTTCCTATACTGCCTGCCAATAGAAAAATTAACATTACCATCTCAAGGAAATGATTGCCCATTTTCCAACCTTTCATCCTTGAAACCTAAGTGGCATGAACCACCATCATCAACACAATATTGCCTTGAAAGTTCTACAACAGCTCTGGCAGCTAGGCTAGCATGTTCTCCAAACTCAGCCGCTGCTTGAGCAGTAGAGGTAGCATCCTTAAATTTCATGTTCCAATACTGCCTGCCAATAGAAAAATTACCATTACCATCTCAAGAAAATGATTGCCCATGTTCCAACCTTTCATCCTTGAAAACTAAGTGGAATGATCTACCATCATCAACACAATATTGCCTTGAAAGTTCTACAACAGCTCTGGCAGCTAGGCTTGCATGTTCTGCAAACTCTGCCGTTGCTTGAGCAGCAGAGGTAGCATCATTAAATTTCATGTTCTAATACTGCCTGCCAATAGAAAAATTACCATTACCATCAAAAGGAAATGATTGCCCATATTCCAACCTTTTAACCTTGAAACCTAAGTGGTATGAACCACCATCATCAACACAATATTGCCTTGAAAGTTCTACAACAGCTGTGGAAGCTAGGCTTGCATGTTCTACAAACTCAGCCGCTGCTAGAGCAGCAGAGGTAGCATCCTTAAATTTCATGTTCCAATTCTGCTTGCCAACAGAAGAATTACCATTACAATCTCAAGGAAATGTTTTCCAATGTTCCAACCATTCATCCTTGAAACCTAAGTGGCATGAACCACCATCATCAACATAATATTGCCTTGAAAGTTCTCCAACAACTCTGGCAGCTAGGCTTGCATGTTCTCCAAACTCAGCCGCTGCTTGAGCAGCAGAGGTAGCATCCTTAAATTTCATGTTCCCATACTGCCTGCCAATAGAAAAATTACCATTTCCATCTCAAGGAAATGATTGCCCATGTTCCAACCTTTCATCCTTGAAAACTAAGTGGAATGAACCACCATCATCAACACAATATTGCCTTGAAAGTTCTACAACAGCTCTGGCAGCTAGGCTTGCATGTTCTGCAAATTGAGTCGCTACTCGAGCAGCAGAGGTAGCATCCTTAAATTTCATGTTCCAATTCTTCCTGCCAATAGAAATATTACCATTACCATCTCAAGGAAATGATTTCCCATGTTCCAACCTTTCATCCTTGAAACCTAAGTGGCATGAACCACTATCATCAGCACAATATTGCATTGAAAGTTCTACAACAGCTATGGCATCTAGGCTTGCATGTTCTGCAAACTCAGCCGCGGCTTGAGCAGCAGAGGTAGCATCCTTAAATTTTATGTTTCAATTCTGCCTGCTAAAAGAAAAATTACCACTAGCCTCTCTAGGAAATGATTGCCCATGTTCTAACCTTTTATCCTTGAAACCTAAGTAGCATGAACCACCATCATCAACACAATATTGCCTGAATAGTTCTACAACAGCTCTGGCAGCTAGTCTTGCATGTTCTGTAAACTCAGCCGCTGCTTGAGCAACATAGGTAGCATCCTTAAATTTCATGTTCCAATTCTGCTTGCGAATGGAAAAATTACCATTACCATCTCCAGGAAATGCTTACCCATGTTCCAACCTTTCACCCTTGAAACTTAAGTGGAATGAACTACCATCATCAACACAATATTGCCTTGAAAGTTCTCCAACAGCTCTGGCAGCTAGGCTTGCATGTTCTCCAAACTCAGCCGCTGCTTGAGAAGTATAGGTAGCATCCTTAAATTTCATGTTCCAATACTGCCTGCCAACAGAAAAATTAACATTACCATCTCAAGGAAATGATTGCCCATTTTCCAACCTTTCATCCTTGAAACCTAAGTGGCATGAACCACCATCATCAACACAATATTGCCTTGAAAGTTCTACAACAGCTCTGGCAGCTAGGCTTGCATGTTCTCCAAACTCAGCCGTTGCTTGAGCAGCAGAGGTAGCATCCTTAAATTTCATGTTCCAATACTGCCTGCCAACAGAAAAATTACCATTACCATCTCAAGGAAATGATTGCCCATGTTCCAACCTTTCATCCTTGAAAACTAAGTGGAATGAACTACCATCATAAACACAATATTGCCTTGAAAGTTCTACAACAGCTCTCGCAGCTAGGCTTGCATGTTCTCCAAACTCAGCCGTTGCTTGAGCAGCAGAGGTAGCATCGTTAAATTTCATGTTCTAATACTGCCTGCCAATAGAAAAATTACCATTACCATCTAAAGGAAATGATTGCCCATGTTCCAACCTTTTATCCTTGAAACCTAAGTGGCATGAACCACCATCATCAACACAATATTGCCTTGAAAGTTCTACAACAGCTCTGGAAGCTAGGCTTGCATGTTCTGCAAACTCAGCCGCTGCTTGAGCAGCAGAGGTAGCATCCTTAAATTTCATGTTCCAATTTTACTTGCCAACAGAAGAATTACCATTACAATCTCAAGGAAACACTTTCCCATGTTTCAACCATTCATCCTTGAAACCTAAGTGGCATGAACCACCATTATCAACACAATATTGCCTTGAAAGTTCTCCAACAACTTTGGCAGCTAAGCTTGCATGTTCTCCAAACTCAGCCGCTGCTTGAGCAGCAGAGGTAGCATCCTTAAATTTCATGTTCCAATACTGCCTGCCAGTAGAAAAATTACCATTTCCATCTCAAGGAAATGATTGCCCATGTTCCAACCTTTCATCCTTGAAAACTAAGTGGAATGAACCACCATCATCAACACAATATTGCCTTGAAAGTTCTACAATAGCTCTGGAAGCTAGGCTTGCATGTTCTCCAAACTCAGCCGCTACTTGAGCAGCAGAGGTAGTATCCTTAAATTTCATGTTCCAATACTGCCTGCCAATAGAAAAATTACCATTACCATCTGAAGGGAATGATTGCCCATGTTCCAACCTTTTATCCTTGAAACCTAAGTGGCATGAACCACCATAATTAACACAATATTGCCTTTTAAAGTTCTACAACAGCTCTGGCAGCTAGGTTTGCATGTTCTGCTAACTCAGCCACTGCTTGAGCAGCAGAGGTAGAATCCTTAAATTTCATGTTCCAATTCTGCCTGCCAACAGAAAAGTTACCACTATCCTCTCCAGGAAATAATTGCCCATGTTCCAACCTGTCATCCTTGAAACCTAAGTGGTATGTACCACCATCATCTACACAATATTTCCTTGAAAGTTCTACAACAGCTCTGGCAGCTAAGCTTGCATGTTCTGCAAACTCAGCCGCTGCTTGAGCAGAATAGGTAGCATCCTTAAATTTCATTACCATCTCAAGGAAATGATTGCCCATGTTCCAACCTTTTATCCTTGAAACCTAAGTGGAATGAACTACCATCATCAACACAATATTGCCTCGAAAGTTCTACAACAGCTCTGGCAGCTAGGCTTGCATATTCTCCAAACTCAGCCGTTGCTTAAGCAGCAGAGGTAGCATCGTTAAATTTCATGTTCTAATACTGCATGCCAATAGAAAAATTACCATTACTATCTAAAGGAAATGATTGCCCATGTTCCAACCTTTTATCCTTGAAACCTAAGTGGCATGAACCACCATCATCAACACAATATTGCCTTGAAAGTTCTACAACAGCTCTGGAAGCTAGGATTGCATGTTCTGCAAACTGAACCGCTGCTTGAGCAGCAGAGGTAGCATCCTTAAATTTCATGTTCCAATTCTGCTTGCCAACAGAAAAATTACCATTACAATCTCAAGGAAATGCTTGCCCATGTTCCAACCATTCATCCTTGAAACCTAAGTGGCATGAACCACCATTATCAACACAATATTGCCTTGAAAGTTCTCCAACAACTTTGGCAGCTAGGCTTGCATATTCTTCAAACTCAGCGGCTGATTGAGCAGCAAAGTTAGCATCCTTAAATTTCATGTTCCAATTCTGCTTGCCAACAGAAGAATTACCATTACAATCTCAAGGAAATGCTTGCCCATGTTCCAACCATTCATCCTTGAAACCTAAGTGGCATGAACCAACATCATCAACACAATATTGTCTTGAAAGTTCTCCAACAACTCTGGCAGCTAGGCTTGCATGTTCTCCAAACTTAGCCGCTGCTTGAGCAGCAGAGGTAGCATCCTTAAATTTCATGTTCCAATACTGCCTGCCAATATAAAAATTACCATTTCAATCTCAAGGAAATAATTACCCATGTTCCAACCTTTCATCCTTGAAAACTAAGGGGAATGAACCACCATCATCAACACAATATTGCCTTGAAAGTTCTACAACAGCTCTGGCAGCTAGGCTTGCATGTTCTGCAAATTGTGTCGCTACTTGAGCAGCAGAGGTAGCATTCTTAAATTTCATGTTCCAATTCTTCCTGCCAATAGAAATATTACCATTACCATCTCAAGGAAATGATTGCCCATGTTCCAACCTTTCATCCTTGAAAACTAAGTGGAATGAACTACCATCATAAACACAATATTGCCTTGAAAGTTCTACAACAGCTCTCGCAGCTAGGTTTGCATGTTCTGCTAACTCAGCCACTGCTTGAGCAGCAGAGGTAGAATCCTTAAATTTCATGTTCCAATTCTGCCTGCCAACAGAAAAGTTACCACTATCCTCTCCAGGAAATAATTGCCCATGTTCCAACCTGTCATCCTTGAAACCTAAGTGGTATGTACCACCATCATCTACACAATATTTCCTTGAAAGTTCTACAACAGCTCTGGCAGCTAAGCTTGCATGTTCTGCAAACTCAGCCGCTGCTTGAGCAGAATAGGTAGCATCCTTAAATTTCATTACCATCTCAAGGAAATGATTGCCCATGTTCCAACCTTTTATCCTTGAAACCTAAGTGGAATGAACTACCATCATCAACACAATATTGCCTCGAAAGTTCTACAACAGCTCTGGCAGCTAGGCTTGCATATTCTC
Source organism: Nicotiana tomentosiformis (assembly GCF_000390325.3). NCBI lineage: Eukaryota > Viridiplantae > Streptophyta > Magnoliopsida > Solanales > Solanaceae > Nicotiana > Nicotiana tomentosiformis. The sequence continues at coordinate 1,577,942 of NW_027174561.1, forward strand.
CAAACTCAGTCGTTGCTTAAGCAGCAGAGGTAGCATCGTTAAATTTCATGTTCTAATACTGCATGCCAATAGAAAAATTACCATTACTATCTAAAGGAAATGATTGCCCATGTTCCAACCTTTTATCCTTGAAACCTAAGTGGCATGAACCACCATCATCAACACAATATTGCCTTGAAAGTTCTACAACAGCTCTGGAAGCTAGGATTGCATGTTCTGCAAACTCAACCGCTGCTTGAGCAGCAGAGGTAGCATCCTTAAATTTCATGTTCCAATTCTGCTTGCCAACAGAAAAATTACCATTACAATCTCAAGGAAATGCTTGCCCATGTTCCAACCATTCATCCTTGAAACCTAAGTGGCATGAACCACCATTATCAACACAATATTGCCTTGAAAGTTCTCCAACAACTTTGGCAGCTAGGCTTGCATATTCTTCAAACTCAGCGGCTGATTGAGCAGCAAAGTTAGCATCCTTAAATTTCATGTTCCAATTCTGCTTGCCAACAGAAGAATTACCATTACAATCTCAAGGAAATGCTTGCCCATGTTCCAACCATTCATCCTTGAAACCTAAGTGGCATGAACCACCATCATCAACACAATATTGTCTTGAAAGTTCTCCAACAACTCTGGCAGCTAGGCTTGCATGTTCTCCAAACTTAGCCGCTGCTTGAGCAGCAGAGGTAGCATCCTTAAATTTCATGTTCCAATACTGCCTGCCAATATAAAAATTACCATTTCAATCTCAAGGAAATAATTACCCATGTTCCAACCTTTCATCCTTGAAAACTAAGGGGAATGAACCACCATCATCAACACAATATTGCCTTGAAAGTTCTACAACAGCTCTGGTAGCTAGGCTTGCATGTTCTGCAAATTGTGTCGCTACTTGAGCAGCAGAGGTAGCATTCTTAAATTTCATGTTCCAATTCTTCCTGCCAATAGAAATATTACCATTACCATCTCAAGGAAATGATTGCCCATGTTCCAACCTTTCATCCTTGAAAACTAAGTGGAATGAACTACCATCATAAACACAATATTGCCTTGAAAGTTCTAAACAGCTCTCGCAGCTAGGCTTGCATATTCTCCAAACTCAGCCGTTGCTTGAGCAGCAGAGGTAGCATCGTTAAATTTCATGTTCTAACACTGCCTGCCAATAGAAAAATTACCATTACCATCTAAAGGAAATGATTGCCCATGTTCCAACCTTTTATCCTTGAAACCTAAGTGGCATGAACCACCATCATCAACACAATATTGCCTTGAAAGTTCTACAACAGCTCTGGAAGCTAGGCTTGCATGTTCTGCAAACTCAGCCGCTGCTTGAGCAGCAGAGGTAGCATCCTTAAATTTCATGTTCCAATTTTGCTTGCCAACAGAAGAATTACCATTACAATCTCAAGGAAACACTTGCCCATGTTTCAACCATTCATCCTTGAAACCTAAGTGGCATGAACCACCATTATCAACACAATATTGCCTTGAAAGTTCTCCAACAACTTTGGCAGCTAAGCTTGCATGTTCTCCAAACTCAGCCGCTGCTTGAGCAGCAGAGGTAGCTTCCTTAAATTTCATGTTCCAATACTGCCTGCCAGTAGAAAAATTACCATTTCCATCTCAAGGAAATGATTGCCCATGTTCCAACCTTTCATCCTTGAAAACTAAGTGGAATGAACCACCATCATCAACACAATATTGCCTTGAAAGTTCTACAACAGCTCTGGAAGCTAGGCTTGCATGTTCTCCAAACTCAACTGCTGCTTGAGCAGCAGAGGTAGTATCCTTAAATTTCATGTTCCAATACTGCCTGCCAATAGAAAAATTACCATTACCATCTCAAGGAAATGATTGCCCATGTTCCAACCTTTTATCCTTGAAACCTAAGTAGCATGAACCACCATAATCAACACAATATTGCCTTTAAAGTTCTACAACAGCTCTGGCAGCTAGGTTTGCATGTTCTGCTAACTCAGCCACTGCTTGAGCAGCAAAGGTAGAATCCTTAAATTTCATGTTCCAATTCTGCCTGCCAACAGAAAAGTTACCACTATCCTCTCCAGGAAATAATTGCCCATGTTCCAACCTGTCATCCTTGAAACCTAAGTGGTATGTACCACCATCATCTACACAATATTTCCTTGAAAGTTCTACAACAGCTCTGGCAGCTAAGCTTGCATGTTCTGCAAACTCAGCCGCTGCTTGAGCAGAATAGGTAGCATCCTTAAATTTCATTACCATCTCAAGGAAATGATTGCCCATGTTCCAACCTTTTATCCTTGAAACCTAAGTGGCATGAACCACCATCATCAACACAATATTGCCTTGAAAGTTCTACAACAGCTCTGGAAGCTAGGCTTGCATGTTCTGCAAACTCAGCCGCTGCTTGAGCAGCAGAGGTAGCATCCTTAAATTTCATGTTCCAATTTTACTTGCCAACAGAAGAATTACCATTACAATCTCAAGGAAACACTTTCCCATGTTTCAACCATTCATCCTTGAAACCTAAGTGGCATGAACCACCATTATCAACACAATATTGCCTTGAAAGTTCTCCAACAACTTTGGCAGCTAAGCTTGCATGTTCTCCAAACTCAGCCGCTGCTTGAGCAGCAGAGGTAGCATCCTTAAATTTCATGTTCCAATACTGCCTGCCAGTAGAAAAATTACCATTTCCATCTCAAGGAAATGATTGCCCATGTTCCAACCTTTCATCCTTGAAAACTAAGTGGAATGAACCACCATCATCAACACAATATTGCCTTGAAAGTTCTACAATAGCTCTGGAAGCTAGGCTTGCATGTTCTCCAAACTCAGCCGCTACTTGAGCAGCAGAGGTAGTATCCTTAAATTTCATGTTCCAATACTGCCTGCCAATAGAAAAATTACCATTACCATCTGAAGGGAATGATTGCCCATGTTCCAACCTTTTATCCTTGAAACCTAAGTGGCATGAACCACCATAATTAACACAATATTGCCTTTAAAGTTCTACAGCAGCTCTGGCAGCTAGGTTTGCATGTTCTGCTAACTCAGCCACTGCTTGAGCAGCAGAGGTAGAATCCTTAAATTTCATGTTCCAATTCTGCCTGCCAACAGAAAAGTTACCACTATCCTCTCCAGGAAATAATTGCCCATGTTCCAACCTGTCATCCTTGAAACCTAAGTGGTATGTACCACCATCATCTACACAATATTTCCTTGAAAGTTCTACAACAGCTCTGGCAGCTAAGCTTGCATGTTCTGCAAACTCAGCCGCTGCTTGAGCAGAATAGGTAGCATCCTTAAATTTCATTACCATCTCAAGGAAATGATTGCCCATGTTCCAACCTTTTATCCTTGAAACCTAAGTGGAATGAACTACCATCATCAACACAATATTGCCTCGAAAGTTCTACAACAGCTCTGGCAGCTAGGCTTGCATATTCTCCAAACTCAGCCGTTGCTTAAGCAGCAGAGGTAGCATCGTTAAATTTCATGTTCTAATACTGCATGCCAATAGAAAAATTACCATTACTATCTAAAGGAAATGATTGCCCATGTTCCAACCTTTTATCCTTGAACCCTAAGTGGCATGAACCACCATCATCAACACAATATTGCCTTGAAAGTTCTACAACAGCTCTGGAAGCTAGGATTGCATGTTCTGCAAGCTCAACCGCTGCTTGAGCAGCAGAGGTAGCATCCTTAAATTTCATGTTCCAATTCTGCTTGCCAACAGAAAAATTACCATTACAATCTCAAGGAAATGCTTGCCCATGTTCCAACCATTCATCCTTGAAACCTAAGTGGCATGAACCACCATTATCAACACAATATTGCCTTGAAAGTTCTCCAACAACTTTGGCAGCTAGGCTTGCATATTCTTCAAACTCAGCGGCTGATTGAGCAGCAAAGTTAGCATCCTTAAATTTCATGTTCCAATTCTGCTTGCCAACAGAAGAATTACCATTACAATCTCAAGGAAATGCTTGCCCATGTTCCAACCATTCATCCTTGAAACCTAAGTGGCATGAACCACCATCATCAACACAATATTGTCTTGAAAGTTCTCCAACAACTCTGGCAGCTAGGCTTGCATGTTCTCCAAACTTAGCCGCTGCTTGAGCAGCAGAGGTAGCATCCTTAAATTTCATGTTCCAATACTGCCTGCCAATATAAAAATTACCATTTCAATCTCAAGGAAATAATTACCCATGTTCCAACCTTTCATCCTTGAAAACTAAGGGGAATGAACCACCATCATCAACACAATATTGCCTTGAAAGTTCTACAACAGCTCTGGCAGCTAGGCTTGCATGTTCTGCAAATTGTGTCGCTACTTGAGCAGCAGAGGTAGCATTCTTAAATTTCATGTTCCAATTCTTCCTGCCAATAGAAATATTACCATTACCATCTCAAGGAAATGATTGCCCATGTTCCAACCTTTCATCCTTGAAAACTAAGTGGAATGAACTACCATCATAAACACAATATTGCCTTGAAAGTTCTACAACAGCTCTCGCAGCTAGGTTTGCATGTTCTGCTAACTCAGCCACTGCTTGAGCAGCAGAGGTAGAATCCTTAAATTTCATGTTCCAATTCTGCCTGCCAATAGAAAAGTTACCACTATCCTCTCCAGGAAATAATTGCCCATGTTCCAACCTGTCATCCTTGAAACCTAAGTGGTATGTACCACCATCATCTACACAATATTTCCTTGAAAGTTCTACAACAGCTCTGGCAGCTAAGCTTGCATGTTCTGCAAACTCAGCCGCTGCTTGAGCAGAATAGGTAGCATCCTTAAATTTCATTACCATCTCAAGAAAATGATTGCCCATGTTCCAACCTTTTATCCTTGAAACCTAAGTGGAATGAACTACCATCATCAACACAATATTGCCTCGAAAGTTCTACAACAGCTCTGGCAGCTAGGCTTGCATATTCTCCAAACTCAGCCGTTGCTTAAGCAGCAGAGGTAGCATCGTTAAATTTCATGTTCTAATACTGCATGCCAATAGAAAAATTACCATTACTATCTAAAGGAAATGATTGCCCATGTTCCAACCTTTTATCCTTGAAACCTAAGTGGCATGAACCACCATCATCAACACAATATTGCCTTGAAAGTTCTACAACAGCTCTGGAAGCTAGGATTGCATGTTCTGCAAACTCAACCGCTGCTTGAGCAGCAGAGGTAGCATCCTTAAATTTCATGTTCCAATTCTGCTTGCCAACAGAAAAATTACCATTACAATCTCAAGGAAATGCTTGCCCATGTTCCAACCATTCATCCTTGAAACCTAAGTGGCATGAACCACCATTATCAACACAATATTGCCTTGAAAGTTCTCCAACAACTTTGGCAGCTAGGCTTGCATATTCTTCAAACTCAGCGGCTGATTGAGCAGCAAAGTTAGCATCCTTAAATTTCATGTTCCAATTCTGCTTGCCAACAGAAGAATTACCATTACAATCTCAAGGAAATGCTTGCCCATGTTCCAACCATTCATCCTTGAAACCTAAGTGGCATGAACCACCATCATCAACACAATATTGTCTTGAAAGTTCTCCAACAACTCTTGCAGCTAGGCTTGCATGTTCTCCAAACTTAGCCGCTGCTTGAGCAGCAGAGGTAGCATCCTTAAATTTCATGTTCCAATACTGCCTGCCAATATAAAAATTACCATTTCAATCTCAAGGAAATAATTACCCATGTTCCAACCTTTCATCCTTGAAAACTAAGGGGAATGAACCACCATCATCAACACAATATTGCCTTGAAAGTTCTACAACAACTCTGGCAGCTAGGCTTGCATGTTCTGCAAATTGTGTCGCTACTTGAGCAGCAGAGGTAGCATTCTTAAATTTCATGTTCCAATTCTTCCTGCCAATAGAAATATTACCATTACCATCTCAAGGAAATGATTGCCCATGTTCCAACCTTTCATCCTTGAAAACTAAGTGGAATGAACTACCATCATAAACACAATATTGCCTTGAAAGTTCTACAACAGCTCTCGCAGCTAGGCTTGCATGTTCTCCAAACTCAGCCGTTGCTTGAGCAGCAGAGGTAGCATCGTTAAATTTCATGTTCTAATACTGCCTGCCAATAGAAAAATTACCATTACCATCTAAAGGAAATGATTGCCCATGTTCCAACCTTTTATCCTTGAAACCTAAGTGGCATGAACCACCATCATCAACACAATATTGCCTTGAAAGTTCTACAACATCTCTGGAAGCTAGGCTTGCATGTTCTGCAAACTCAGCCGCTGCTTGAGCAGCAGAGGTAGCATCCTTAAATTTCATGTTCCAATTTTGCTTGCCAACAGAAGAATTACCATTACAATCTCAAGGAAACACTTGCCCATGTTTCAACCATTCATCCTTGAAACCTAAGTGGCATGAACCACCATTATCAACACAATATTGCCTTGAAAGTTCTCCAACAACTTTGGCAGCTAAGCTTGCATGTTCTCCAAACTCAGCCGCTGCTTGAGCAGCAGAGGTAGCTTCCTTAAATTTCATGTTCCAATACTACCTGCCAGTAGAAAAATTACCATTTCCATCTCAAGGAAATGATTGCCCATGTTCCAACCTTTCATCCTTGAAAACTAAGTGGAATGAACCACCATCATCAACACAATATTGCCTTGAAAGTTCTACAACAGCTCTGGAAGCTAGGCTTGCATGTTCTCCAAACTCAACTGCTGCTTGAGCAGCAGAGGTAGTATCCTTAAATTTCATGTTCCAATACTGCCTGCCAATAGAAAAATTACCATTACCATCTCAAGGAAATGATTGCCCATGTTCCAACCTTTTATCCTTGAAACCTAAGTAGCATGAACCACCATAATCAACACAATATTGCCTTTAAAGTTCTACAACAGCTCTGGCAGCTAGGTTTGCATGTTCTGCTAACTCAGCCACTGCTTGAGCAGCAAAGGTAGAATCCTTAAATTTCATGTTCCAATTCTGCCTGCCAACAGAAAAGTTACCACTATCCTCTTCAGGAAATAATTGCCCATGTTCCAACCTGTCATCCTTGAAACCTAAGTGGTATGTACCACCATCATCTACACAATATTTCCTTGAAAGTTCTACAACAGCTCTGGCAGCTAAGCTTGCATGTTCTGCAAACTCAGCCGCTGCTTGAGCAGAATAGGTAGCATCCTTAAATTTCATTACCATCTCAAGGAAATGATTGCCCATGTTCCAACCTTTTATCCTTGAAACCTAAGTGGAATGAACTACCATCATCAACACAATATTGCCTCGAAAGTTCTACAACAGCTCTGGCAGCTAGGCTTGCATATTCTCCAAACTCAGCCGTTGCTTAAGCAGCAGAGGTAGCATCGTTAAATTTCATGTTCTAATACTGCCTGCCAATAGAAAAATTACCATTACTAGCTAAAGGAAATGATTGCCCATGATCCAACCTTTTATCCTTGAAACCTAAGTGGCATGAACCACCATCATCAACACAATATTGCCTTGAAAGTTCTACAACAGCTCTGGAAGCTAGGATTGCATGTTCTGCAAACTCAACCGCTGCTTGAGCAGCAGAGGTAGCATCCTTAAATTTCATGTTCCAATTCTGCTTGCCAACAGAAAAATTACCATTACAATCTCAAGGAAATGCTTGCCCATGTTCCAACCATTCATCCTTGAAACCTAAGTGGCATGAACCACCATTATCAACACAATATTGCCTTGAAAGTTCTCCAACAACTTTGGCAGCTAGGCTTGCATATTCTTCAAACTCAGCGGCTGATTGAGCAGCAAAGTTAGCGTCCTTAAATTTCATGTTCCAATTCTGCTTGCCAACAGAAGAATTACCATTACAATCTCAAGGAAATGCTTGCCCATGTTCCAACCATTCATCCTTGAAACCTAAGTGGCATGAACCACCATCATCAACACAATATTGTCTTGAAAGTTCTCCAACAACTCTGGCAGCTAGGCTTGCATGTTCTCCAAACTCAGCCGCTGCTTGAGCAGCAGAGGTAGCATCCTTAAATTTCATGTTCCAATACTGCCTGCCAATATAAAAATTACCATTTCAATCTCAAGGAAATAATTACCCATGTTCCAACCTTTCATCCTTGAAAACTAAGGGGAATGAACCACTATCATCAAAACAATATTGCCTTGAAAGTTCTACAACAGCTCTGGCAGCTAGACTTGCATGTTCTGCAAATTGTGTCGCTACTTGAGCAGCAGAGGTAGCATCCTTAAATTTCATGTTCCAATTCTTCCTGCCAATAGAAATATTACCATTACCATCTCAAGGAAATGATTGCCCATGTTCCAACCTTTCATCCTTGAAACCTAAGTGGCATGAACCACTATCATCAACACAATATTGCATTGAAAGTTCTACAACAGCTATGGCATCTAGGCTTGCATGTTCTGCAAACTTAGCCGCGGCTTGAGCAGCAGAGGTAGCTTCCTTAAATTTTATGTTCCAATTCTTCCTGCTAAAAGAAAAATTACCACCAGCCTCTCTAGGAAATGATTGCCCATGTTCCAACCTTTAACCCTTGAACCACCATCATCATCACAATATTGCTTGAAAAGTTCTACAACAGCTCTGGAAGCTAGGCTTGAATGTTCTGTAAACTCAGCCGCTGCTTGAGCAACATAGGTAGCATCCTTAAATTTCATGTTCCAATTCTGCTTGCGAACGGAAAAATTACCATTACCATCTCCAGGAAATGCTTGCCCATGTTCCAACCTTTAACCCTTGAAACTTAAGTGTCATGAACCACCATCATCAACACAAATATTGCCTTGAAAGTTCTCCAACATCTCTGGCAGCTAGGCTTGCATGTTCTCCAAACTCAGCCGCTGCTTGAGAAGTAGAGGTAGCATCCTTAAATTTCATGTTCCAATACTGCCTGCCAACAGAAAAATTAACATTACCATCTCAAAGAAATGATTGCCCGTGTTTCAACCTTTCATCCTTGAAACCTAAGTGGCATGAACCACCATCATCAACACAATATTGCCTTAAAAGTTCTACAACAGCTCTGGCAGCTAGGCTTGCATGTTCTTCAAACTCAGCCGCTGCTTGAGCAGCAGAGGTAGCATCCTTAAATTTCATGTTCCAATACTGCCTGCCAACAGAAAAATTACCATTACCATCTCAAGGAAATGATTGCCCATGTTCCAACCTTTCATCCTTGAAAACTAAGTGGAATGAACTACCATCATAAACACAATATTGCCTTGAAAGTTCTACAACAGCTCTGGCAGCTAGGCTTGCATGTTCTCCAAACTCAGCCGTTGCTTGAGCAGCAGAGGTAGCATCGTTAAATTTCATGTTCTAATACTGCCTGCCAATAGAAAAATTACCATTACCATCTAAAGGAAATGATTTCCCATGTTCCAACCTTTTATCCTTGAAACCTAAGTGGCATGAACCACCATCATCAACACAATATTTCCTTGAAAGTTCTACAACAGCTCTGGAAGCTAGGCTTGCATGTTCTGCAAACTCAGCCGCTGCTTGAGCAGCAGAGGTAGCATCCTTAAATTTCATGTTCCAATTCTGCTTGCCAACAGAATAATTACCATTGCAATCTCAAGGAAACACTTGCCCATCTTTCAACCATTCATCCTTGAAACCTAAGTGGCATGAACCACCATTATCAACCCAATATTGCCTTGAAAGTTCTCCAACAACTTTGGCAGCTAGGCTTGCATGTTCTCCAAACTCAGTCGCTGCTTGAGCAGCAGAGGTAGCAGCCTCAAATTTCATGTTCCAATACTGCCTGCCAGTAAAACAATTACCATTTCCATATCAAGGAAATGATTGCCCATGTTCCAACCTTTCATCCTTGAAAACTAAGTTGAATGAACCACCATCATCAACACAATATTGCCTTGAAAGTTCTACAATAGCTTTGGCAGCTAGGCTTGCATGTTCTGCAAATTGAGTCGCTACTTGAGCAGCAGAGGTAGCATCCTTAAATTTCATGTTCCAATTCTTCCGGCCTACAGAAATATTACCATTAGCATCTTTAGGAAATAATTGCCCATGTTCCAACCTGTCATCCTTGAAACCTAAGTGTTATGTACCACCATCATCTACATAATATTGCCTTGAAAGTTCTACAACAGCTCTGGCAGGTAAGCTTGCATGTTCTGCAAACTCAGCCGCTGCTTGAGCAGCATAGGTAGCATCCTTAAATTTCATTACCATCTAAAGGAAATGATTGGCCATGTTCCAACCTTTTATCCTTGAAACCTAAGTGGAATGAACTACCATCATCAACACAAATATTGTTTTGAAAGTTCTCCAACAGCTCTGGCGGCTAGGCTTGCATGTTCTCCAAACTCAGCCGCTGCTTGAGAAGTAAAGGTAGCATCCTTAAATTTCATGTTCCAATACTCCTACCAACAGAAAAGTTACCATTACCATCTCAAAGAAATGATTGCCCATGTTCCAACCTTTCATCCTTGAAAACTAAGTGGAATGAACTGCCATCATCAACACAATATTGCCTTTAAAGTTCTACAACAGCTCTGGCAGCTAGGCTTGCATGTTCTCCAAACTCAGCCATTGCTTGAGCAGCAGAGGTAGCATCGTTAAATTTCATGTTCTAATACAGCCTGCCAATAGAAAAATTACCATTACCATCTAAAGGAAATGATTGCACATGTTCCAACCTTTTATCCTTGAAACCTAAGTGGCATGAACCACCATCATCAACACAATATTGCCTTGAAAGTTCTACAACAGCTCTAGAAGCTAGGCTTGTATGTTCTGCAAACTCAGCCGCTGCTTGAGCAGCAGAGGTAGCATCCTTAAATTTCATGTTCCAATTCTGCTTGCCAACAGAAGAATTACCATTACAATCTCAAGGAAACACTTGCCCATGTTTCAACCATTCATCCTTGAAACCTAAGTGGCATGAACCACCATTATCAACACAATATTGCCTTGAAAGTTCTCCAACAACTCTGGCAGCTCGGCTTGCATGTTCTCCAAACTCAGCCGCTGCTTGAGCAGCAGAGGTAGCATCCTTAAATTTCATGTTCCAATACTGCCTGCCAATATAAAAACTACCATTTCAATCTCAAGGAAATAATTGCCCATGTTCCAACCTTTCATCCTTGAAAACTAAGTGGAATGAACCACCATCATCAACACAATATTGCCTTGAAAGTTCTACAATAGCTTTGGCAGCTAGGCTTGCATGTTCTGCAAATTGAGTCGCTACTTGAGCAGCAGAGGTAGCATCCTTAAATTTCATGTTCCAATTCTTCCGGCCAATAGAAATATTACCATTAGCATCTCAAGGAAATGATTGCCCATGTTCCAACCTTTCATCCTTGAAACCTAAGTGGCATGAACCACTATCATCAACACAATATTGCATTGAAAGTTCTACAACAGCTATGGCATCTAGGCTTGCATGTTCTGCAAACTCAGCCGCGGCTTGAGCAGCAGAGGTAGCATCCTTAAATTTTATGTTCCAATTCTGCCTGCTAAAAGAAAAATTACCACTAGCCTCTCTAGGAAATGATTGCCCATGTTCCAACCTTTTATCCTTGAAACCTAAGTAGCATGAACCACCATCATCAACACAATATTGCCTGAAAAGTTCTACAACAGCTCTGGCAGCTAGGCTTGCATGTTCTGTAAACTCAGCCGCTTCTTGAACAACATAGGTAGCATCCTTAAATTTCATGTTCCGATTCTGCTTGCGAACAGAAAAATTACCATTACTATCTCTAGGAAATGCTTGCCCATGTTCCAACCTTTCACCCTTGAAACCTAAGTGGCATTAACCACCATTATCAACACAAATATTGCCTTGAAAGTTCTCCAACAGCTCTGGCAGCTAGGCTTGCATGTTCTCCAAACTCAGCCGCTGCTTGAGAAGTAATGGTAGCATCCTTAAATTTCATGTTCCAATACTCCTGCCAACAGAAAAGTTACCATTACCATCTCAAAGAAATGATTGCCCATGTTCCAACCTTTCATCCTTGAAAACTAAGTGGAATGAACTGCCATCATCAACACAATATTGCCTTTAAAGTTCTACAACAGCTCTGGCAGCTCGGCTTGCATGTTCTCCAAACTCAGCCGCTGCTTGAGCAGCAGAGGTAGCATCGTTAAATTTCATGTTCCAATACTGCCTTCCAGTAGAAAAATTACCATTTCCATCTCAAGGAAATGATTGCCCATGTTCCAACCTTTCATCCTTGAAAACTAAGTGGAATGAACCACCATCATCAACACAATATTGCCTTGAAAGTTCTACAACAGCTCTAGAAGCTAGGCTTGTATGTTCTCCAAACTCAGCCGCTGCTTGAGCAGCAGAGGTAGCATCCTTAAATTTCATGTTCCAATTCTGCCTTCCAGTAGAAAAATTACCATTACCATCTCAAGGAAATGATTGCCCATGTTCTAACCTTTTATCCTTGAAACCTAAGTGGCATGAACCACCATAATCAACACAATATTGCCTTTAAAGTTCTACAACAGCTCTGGCAGCTAGGTTTGCATGTTCTGCTAACTCAGCCACTACTTGAGCAGCAGAGGTAGAATCCATAAATTTCATGTTCCAATTATGCCTGTCAACAGAAAAGTTACCATTATCCTCTCCAGGAAATAATTGCCCATGTTCCAACCTGTCTTCCTTGAAACCTAAGTAGTATGTACAACCATCATCTACACAATATTGCCTTGAAAGCTCTACAACAACTCTGGCAGCTAAGTTTGCATGTTCTGCAAACTCAGTCGCTACTTGAGCAGCATAGGTAGCATCCTTAAATTTCATTACCATCTCAAGGAAATGATTGCACATGTTCCAACCTTTTATCCTTGAAACCTAAGTGGCATGAACTACCATCATCAATACAATATTGCCTTGAAAGTTCTACAACAGCTCTGGCAGCTAGGCTTGTATGTTCTACAAACTCAGTCGCTACTTGAGCAGCACAGATAGCATCCTTAAATTTCATGTTCCAATTCTGCCTGCCAATAGAAAAATTACCATTACCATCTCCAGGAAATGATTGCCCATGTTCCAACCTTTCATGCTTGAAACCTAAGTGGCATGAGCCACCATCATCAACACAATATTGCCTTGAAAGTTCTACAATAGCTTTGGCAGCTAGGCTTGCATGTTCTGCAAATTGAGTCGCTACTTGAGCAGCAGAGGTAGCATCCTTAAATTTCATGTTCCAATTCTTCCGGCCAATAGAAATATTACCATTAGCATCTCAAGGAAATGATTGCCCATGTTCCAACCTTTCATCCTTGAAACCTAAGTGGCATGAACCACTATCATCAACACAATATTGCATTGAAAGTTCTACAACAGCTATGGCATCTAGGCTTGCATGTTCTGCAAACTCAGCCGCGGCTTGAGCAGCAGAGGTAGCATCCTTAAATTTTATGTTCCAATTCTGCCTGCTAAAAGAAAAATTACCACTAGCCTCTCTAGGAAATGATTGCCCATGTTCCAACCTTTTATCCTTGAAACCTAAGTAGCATGAACCACCATCATCAACACAATATTGCCTGAAAAGTTCTACAACAGCTCTGGCAGCTAGGCTTGCATGTTCTGTAAACTCAGCCGCTGCTTGAACAACATAGGTAGCATCCTTAAATTTCATGTTACGATTCTGCTTGCGAACAGAAAAATTACCATTACTATCTCCAGGAAATGCTTGCCCATGTTCCAACCTTTCACCCTTGAAACCTAAGTGGCATTAACCACCATTATCAACACAAATATTGCCTTGAAAGTTCTCCAACAGCTCTGGCAGCTAGGCTTGCATGTTCTCCAAACTAAGCCGCTGCTTGAGAAGTAAAGGTAGCATCCTTAAATTTCATGTTCCAATACTCCTGCCAACAGAAAAGTTACCATTACCATCTCAAAGAAATGATTGCCCATGTTCCAACCTTTCATCCTTGAAAACTAAGTGGAATGAACTGCCATCATCAACACAATATTGCCTTTAAAGTTCTACAACAGCTCTGGCAGCTCGGCTTGCATGTTCTCCAAACTCAGCCGCTGCTTGAGCAGCAGAGGTAGCATCGTTAAATTTCATGTTCCAATACTGCCTTCCAGTAGAAAAATTACCATTTCCATCTCAAGGAAATGATTGCCCATGTTCCAACCTTTCATCCTTGAAAACTAAGTGGAATGAACCACCATCATCAACACAATATTGCCTTGAAAGTTCTACAACAGCTCTAGAAGCTAGGCTTGTATGTTCTCCAAACTCAGCCGCTGCTTGAGTAGCAGAGGTAGCATCCTTAAATTTCATGTTCCAATTCTGCCTTCCAGTAGAAAAATTACCATTACCATCTCAAGGAAATGAATTCCCATGTTCTAACCTTTTATCCTTGAAACCTAAGTGGCATGAACCACCATAATCAACACAATATTGCCTTTAAAGTTCTACAACAGCTCTGGCAGCTAGGTTTGCATGTTCTGCTAACTCAGCCACTACTTGAGCAGCAGAGGTAGAATCCATAAATTTCATGTTCCAATTATGCCTGCCAACAGAAAAGTTACCATTATCCTCTCAAGGAAATAATTGCCCATGTTCCAACCTGTCTTCCTTGAAACCTAAGTAGTATGTACAACCATCATCTACACAATATTGCCTTGAAAGCTCTACAACAACTCTAGCAGCTAAGTTTGCATGTTCTGCAAACTCAGTCGCTGCTTGAGCAGCATAGGTAGCATCCTTAAATTTCATTACCATCTCAAGGAAATGATTGCACATGTTCCAACCTTTTATCCTTGAAACCTAAGTGGCATGAACTACCATCATCAATACAATATTGCCTTGAAAGTTCTACAACAGCTCTGGCAGCTAGGCTTGTATGTTCTACAAACTCAGTCGCTACTTGAGCAGCACAGATAGCATCCTTAAATTTCATGTTCCAATTCTGCCTGCCAATAGAAAAATTACCATTACCATCTCCAGGAAATGATTGCCCATGTTCCAACCTTTCATCCTTGAAACCTAAGTGGCATGAGCCACCATCATCAACACAATATTGCCTTGAAAGTTCTACAACAGCTCTGGAAGCTAGGCTTGCATGTTTTGCAAACTCAGCCGCTGCTTGAGCAGCAGAGGTAGCTTCCTTAAATTTCATGTTCGAATTCTGCTTGCCAGCAGAAGAATTACAATTACAATCTCAAGGAAATGCTTGCCCATGTTCCAACCTTTCATCCTTGAAACCTAAGTGGCATGAACCACCATCATCAACACAATATTGCCTTGAAAGTTCTCCAACAGCTCTAGTAGTTGGCCTTGCATGTTCTGTAAACTCAGCCGCTGCTTGAGCAACAGAGGTAGCATCCTTTAATTTTATGTTCCAATTCCTCCTGCCAACTGAAAATTTACCATTACCATCTCCAGGAAATGATTGCCCATGTTCCAACCTTTCATCCTTAAAACCTAAGTGGCATCAACCACCATTATCAACAGAATATTGCCTTGAAAGTTCTATAATAGCTCTGGCAGCTAGGCTTGCATGTTCTGCAAACTCAGCCGCTGGTTGAGCAGCAGAGGTAGCATCCTTAAATTTCATGTTCCAATTCTGCCTGCCAATAGAAAAATTACCATTACCATCTCCAGGAAATGATTTCCCGTGTTCCAACCTTTCATCCTTGAAACCTAAGTGGCATGAACCACCATCATCAACACACTATTGCCTTTAAAGTTCTACAACAGCTCTGGCAGCTAGGCTTGCATGTTCTGCAAACTCAGCCGCTGCTTGAATAGAAGAGGTAGCATCCTTAAATTTCATATTCCAATTCTGCCAGCCAACAGAAAAATTACCATAACCATCTCCAGGAAATGATTTCCCATGTTCCAACCTTTCATCCTTGAAACCTAAGTGGCATGAACCACCATCATCAACACAATATTGCCTTGAATGTTCTACAACAGCTCTGGCAGCTAGACCTGCATGTTCTGCAAACACAGCCGCTGCTTGAGCAGCAGAGGTAGAATCATTAAATTTCATGTTCCAATTCTACCTGCCAACAGAAAAATTACCATTACCATCTCCAGGAAATGATAGCCCATGTTCCATCCTTTCTTCCTTGAAACCTAAGTGGCATGAACCACCATCATCAACACACTATTGCCTTTAAAGTTCTACAACAGCTCTGGCAGCTAGGCTTGCATGTTCTGCAAACTCAGCCGCTGCTTGAACAGAAGAGGTAGCATCCTTAAATTTCATATTCCAATTCTGCCAGCCAACAGAAAAATTACCATTACCATCTCCAGGAAATGATTGCCCATGTTCCAACCTTTCATCCTTGAAACCTAAGTGGCATGAACCACCATCATCAACACACTATTGCCTTTAAAGTTCTACAACAGCTCTGGCAGCTAGGCTTGCATGTTCTGCAAACTCAGCCGCTGCTTGAACAGAAGAGGTAGCATCCTTAAATTTCATATTCCAATTCTGCCAGCCAACAGAAAAATTACCATTACCATCTCCAGGAAATGATTGCCCATGTTCCAACCTTTCATCCTTGAAACCTAAGTGGCATGAACCACCATCATCAACACAATAGTGCCTTGAATGTTCTACAACAGCTCTGGCAGCTAGACTGGCATGTTCTGCAAACACAGCCGCTGCTTGAGCAGCAGAGGTAGAATCATTAAATTTCATGTTCCAATTCTACCTGCCAACAGAAAAATTACAATTACCATATCCAGGAAATGATTGCCCATGTTCCAACCTTTCATCTTTGAAACCTAAATGGCATGAACCACCATAATCAACTCAATATTGCCTTGAATGTTATGCGAACTCAGCCGCTGCTTGAGCAGCAGAGGTAACATCCTTAAATTTCATGTTCCATTTCTACCTACTAACGGAAATATTACAATTACCATCTCCAGGAAATGATTTCCCATGTTCCAACCTTTCATCTTTGAAACCTAAGTGGCATGAACCACCATCATCAACACAATAATGCCTTGAAAGTTCTACAACAGCTCTGGCAGCTAGGCCTGCATGTTCTGTAAACTCAGCCGCTGCTTGAGCAACAGAGGTAGCTTCCTTTAATTTCATGTTCCAATTCTGCCTGCCAACAGAAATATTACCATTACCATCTCCAGGAAATGATTGCCCATGTTCCAACCTTTCATCCTTAAAATCTAAGTGGCATGAACCACCATCATCAACACAATATTGCCTTAAAAGTTCTATAATAACTCTGTCAGCTAGGCTTGCATGTTCTCCAAACTTAGCCGCTGGTTGAGCAGCAGAGGTAGCATCCTTAAATTTCATGTTCCAATTCTGCCAGCCAACAGAAAAATTACCATTACCATCTCCAGGAAATGATAGCCCATGTTCCATCATTTCTTCCTTGAAACCTAAGTGGCATGAACCACCATCATCAACACACTATTGCCTTTAAAGTTCTACAACAGCTCTGGCAGCTAGGCTTGCATGTTCTGCAAACTCAGCCGCTGCTTGAGAAAAAGAGGTAGCATCCTTAAATTTCATATTCCAATTCTGCCAGCCAACAGAAAAATTACCATTACCATCTCCAGGAAATGATTGCCCATGTTCCAACCTTTCATCCTTGAAACCTAAGTGGCATGAACCACCATCACCATCACAATATTACCTTGAATGTTCTACAACAGCTCTGGCAGCTAGGCCTGTATGCTCTAGTAACACAGCCGCTGCTTGAGTAGCAGAGGTAGAATCCTTAAATTTCATGTTCCAATTCTACCTGCCAACAGAAAAATTACAATTACCATCTCCAGGAAATGATTGCCCATGTTCCAACCTTTCATCTTTGAAACCTAAGTGGCATCAACCACCATAATCTACTCAATATTGCCTTGAATGTTATGCGAACTCAGCCGCTGCTTGAGCAGCAGAGGTAGCATCCTTAAATTTCATGTTCCAATTCTACCTACTAACAGAAATATTACAATTACCATCTCCAGGAAATGATTGCCCATGTTCCAACCTTTCATCTTTGAAACCTAAGTGGCATGAACCACCATCATCAACACAATACTGCCTTGAAAGTTCAACAACAGCTCTCGCAGCTAGGCCTGCATGTTCTGTAAACTCAGCCGCTTCTTGAGCAACATAGGTAGCATCCTTTAATTTCATGTTCCAATTCTGCCTGCCAACAGAAATATTACCATTACCATCTCCAGGAAATGATTGCCCATGTTCCAACCTTTCATCCTTAAAACCTAAGTGGCATTAACCACCATCATCAACACAAATATTGCCTTGAAAGTTCTCCAACAGCTCTGGCAGCTAGGCTTGCATGTTCTCCAAACTTAGCCGCTGCTTGAGAAGTAGAGGTAGAATCCTTAAATTTTATGTTCCAATTCTGCCTGCTAAAAGAAAAATTACCACTAGCCTCTCTAGGAAACGATTGCCCATGTTCCAACCTTTTATCCTTGAAACCTAAGTAGCATGAACCACCATCATCAACACAATATTGCCTGAAATGTTCTACAACAGCTCTGGCAGCTAGGCTTGCATGTTCTGTAAACTCAGCCGCTGCTTGAACAACATAGGTAGCATCCTTAAATTTCATGTTCCAATTCTGCTTGCGAACGGAAAAATTACCATTACTATCTCCAGGAAATGCTTGCCCATGTTCCAACCTTTCACCCTTGAAACCTAAGTGGCATTAACCACCATCATCAACACAAATATTGCCTTGAAAGTTCTCCAACAGCTCTGGCAGCTAGGCTTGCATGTTCTCCAAACTCAGCCGCTGCTTGAGAAGTAGAGGTAGCATCCTTAAATTTCATGTTCCAATACTCCTGCCAACAGAAAAGTTACCATTACCATCTCAAAGAAATGATTGCCCATGTTCCAACCTTTCATCCTTGAAAACTAAGTGGAATGAACTGCCATCATCAACAAAATATTGCCTTTAAAGTTCTACAACAGCTCTGGCAGCTAGGCTTGCATGTTCTCCAAACTCAGCCGTTGCTTGAGCAGCAGAGGTAGCATCGTTAAATTTCATGTTCTAATACAGCCTGCCAATAGAAAAATTACCATTACCATCTAAAGGAAATGATTGCTCATGTTCCAACCTTTTATCCTTGAAACCTAAGTGGCATGAACCACCATCATCAACACAATATTGCCTTGAAAGTTCTACAACAGCTCTGGAAGCTAGGCTTGTATGTTCTGCAAACTCAGCCGCTGCTTGAGCAGCAGAGGTAGCATCCTTAAATTTCATGTTCCAATTCTGCTTGCCAACAGAAGAATTACCATTACAATCTCAAGTAAACACTTGCCCATGTTTCAACCATTCATCCTTGAAACCTAAGTGGCATGAACCACCATTATCAACACAATATTGCCTTGAAAGTTCTCCAACAATTTTGGCAGCTCGGCTTGCATGTTCTCCAAACTCAGCCGCTGCTTGAGCAGCAGAGGTAGCATCCTTAAATTTCATGTTCCAATACTGCCTTCCAGTAGAAAAATTACCATTTCCATCTCAAGGAAATGATTGCCCATGTTCCAACCTTTCATCCTTGAAAACTAAGTGGAATGAACCACCATCATCAATACAATATTGCCTTGAAAGTTCTACAACAGCTCTGGCAGCTAGGTTTGCATGTTCTCCAAACTCAGCCGCTGCTTCAGCAGCAGAGGTAGCATCCTTAAATTTCATGTTCCAATACTGCCTGCCAATAGAAAAATTACCATTACCATCTCAAGGAAATGATTGCCCATGTTCCAACCTTTTATCCTTGAAACCTAAGTAGCATGAACCACCATAATCAACACAATATTGCCTTTAAAGTTCTACAACAGCTCTGGCAGCTAGGTTTGCATGTTCTGCTAACTCAGCCACTACTTGAGCAGCAGAGGTAGAATCCATAAATTTCATGTTCCAATTCTGCCTGCCAACAGAAAAGTTACCACTATCCTCTCCAGGAAATAATTGCCCATGTTCCAACCTGTCTTCCTTGAAACCTAAGTAGTATGTACAACCATCATCTACACAATATTGCCTTGAAAGCTCTACAACAGCTCTGGCAGCTAAGCTTGCATGTTCTGCAAACTCAGCCGCTGCTTGAGCAGCATAGGTAGCATCCTTAAATTTCATTACCATCTCAAGGAAATGATTGCACATGTTCCAACCTTTTATCCTTGAAACCTAAGTGGCATGAACTACCATCATCAATACAATATTGGCTTGAAAGTTCTACAACAGCTCTAGCAGCTAGGCTTGTATGTTCTACAAACTCAGTCGCTACTTGAGCAGCACAGATAGCATCCTTAAATTTCATGTTCCAATTCTGCCTGCCAATAGAAAAATTACCATTACCATCTCCAGGAAATGATTGCCCATGTTCCGACCTTTCATCCTTGAAACCTAAGTGGCATGAACCACCATCATCAACACAATATTGCCTTGAAAGTTCTACAATAGCTCTGGAAGCTAGGCTTGCATGTTTTGCAAACTCAGCCGCTGCTTGAGCAGCAGAGGTAGCATCCTTAAATTTCATGTTCGAATTCTGCTTGCCAGCAGAAGAATTACAATTACAATCTCAAGGAAATGCTTGCCCATGTTCCAACCTTTCATCCTTGAAACCTAAGTGGCATGAACCACCATCATCAACACAATATTGCCTCGAAAGTTCTCCAACAGCTCTAGCAGTTGGCCTTGCATGTTCTGTAAACTCAGCCGCTGCTTGAGCAACAGAGGTAGCATCCTTTAATTTCATGTTCCAATTCCTCCTGCCAACTGAAAATTTACCATTACCATCTCCAGGAAATGATTGCCCATGTTCCAACCTTTCATCCTTAAAACCTAAGTGGCATCAACCACCATTATCAACACAATATTGCCTTGAAAGTTCTATAATAGCTCTGGCAGCTAGGCTTGCATGTTCTGCAAACTCAGCCGCTGGTTGAGCAGCAGAGGTAGCATCCTTAAATTTCATGTTCCAATTCTGCCTGCCAACAGAAAAATTACCATTACCATCTCCAGGAAATGATTTCCCGTGTTCCAACCTTTCATCCTTGAAACCTAAGTGGCATGAACCACCATCATCAACACACTATTGCCTTTAAAGTTCTACAACAGCTCTGGCAGCTAGGCTTGCATGTTCTGCAAACTCAACCGCTGCTTGAACAGAAGAGGTAGCATCCTTAAATTTCATATTCCAATTCTGCCAGCCAACAGAAAAATTACCATTACCATCTCCAGGAAATGATTGCCCATGTTCCAACCTTTCATCCTTGAAACCTAAGTGGCATGAACCACCATCATCAACACAATATTGCCTTGAATGTTCTACAACAGCTCTGGCAGCTAGACCTACATGTTCTGCAAACACAGCCGCTGCTTGAGCAGCAGAGGTAGAATCATTAAATTTCATGTTCCAATTCTACCTGCCAACAGAAAAATTACCATTACCATCTCCAGGAAATGATAGCCCATGTTCCATCCTTTCTTCCTTGAAACCTAAGTGGCATGAACCACCATCATCAACACACTATTGCCTTTAAAGTTCTACAACAGCTCTGGCAGCTAGGCTTGCATGTTCTGCAAACTCAGCCGCTGCTTGAACAGAAGAGGTAGCATCCTTAAATTTCATATTCCAATTCTGCCAGCCAACCGAAAAATTACCATTACCATCTCCAGGAAATGATTGCCTATGTTCCAACCTTTCATCCTTGAAACCTAAGTGGCATGAACCACCATCATCAACACAATAGTGCCTTGAATGTTCTACAACAGCTCTGGCAGCTAGACCTGCATGTTCTGCAAACACAGCCGCTGCTTGAGCAGCAGAGGTAGAATCATTAAATTTCATGTTCCAATTCTACCTGCCAACAGAAAAATTACAATTACCATCTCCAGGAAATGATTGCCCATGTTCCAACCTTTCATCTTTGAAACCTAAATGGCATGAACCACCATAATCAACTCAATATTGCCTTGAATGTTATGCGAACTCAGCCGCTGCTTGAGCAGCAGAGGTAACATCCTTAAATTTCATGTTCCATTTCTACCTACTAACAGAAATATTACAATTACCATCTCCAGGAAATGATTTCCCATGTTCCAACCTTTCATCTTTGAAACCTAAGTGGCATGAACCACCATCATCAACACAATATTGCCTTGAAAGTTCTACAACAGCTCTGGCAGCTAGGCCTGCATTTTCTGTAAACTCAGCCGCTGCTTGAGCAACAGAGGTAGCTTCCTTTAATTTCATGTTCCAATTCTGCCTGCCAACAGAAATATTACCATTACCATCTCCAGGAAATAATTGCCCATGTTCCAACCTTTCATCCTTAAAACCTAAGTGGCATGAACCACCATCATCAACACAATATTGCCTTAAAAGTTCTATAATAACTCTGTCAGCTAGGCTTGCATGTTCTCCAAACTCAGCCGCTGGTTGAGCAGCAGAGGTAGCATCCTTAAATTTCATGTTCCAATTCTGCCAGCCAACAGAAAAATTACCATTACCATCTCCATGAAATGATAGCCCATGTTCCATCCTTTCTTCCTTGAAACCTAAGTGGCATTAACCACCATCATCAACACACTATTGCCTTTAAAGTTCTACAACAGCTCTGGCAGCTAGGCTTGCATGTTCTGCAAACTCAGCCGCTGCTTGAGCAGAAGAGGTAGCATCCTTAAATTTCATATTCCAATTCTGCCAGCCAACAAAAAAATTACCATTACCATCTCCAGGAAATGATTGCCCATGTTCCAACCTTTCATCCTTGAAACCTAAGTGGCATGAACCACCATCATCATCACAATATTACCTTGAATGTTCTACAACAGCTCTGGCAGCTAGGCCTGCATGCTCTAGTAACACAGCCGCTGCTTGAGCAGCAGAGGTAGAATCCTTAAATTTCATGTTCCAATTCTACCTGCCAACAGAAAAATTACAATTACCATCTCCAGGAAATGATTGCCCATGTTCCAACCTTTCATATTTGAAACCTAAGTGGCATCAACCACCATAATCAACTCAATATTGCCTTGAATGTTATGCGAACTCAGCCGCTGCTTGAGCAGCATAGGTAGCATCCTTAAATTTCATGTTCCAATTCTACCTACTAACAGAAATATTACAATTACCATCTCCAGGAAATGATTGCCCATGTTCCAACCTTTCATCTTTGAAACCTAAGTGGCATGAACCACCATCATCAACATAATACTGCCTTGAAAGTTCTACAACAGCTCTCGCAGCTAGGCCTGCATGTTCTGTAAACTCAGCCGCTTCTTGAGCAACAGAGGTAGCATCCTTTAATTTCATGTTCCAATTCTGCCTGCCAATAGAAATATTACCATTACCATCTCCAGGAAATGATTGCCCATGTTCCAACCTTTCATCCTTAAAACCTAAGTGGCATGAACCACCATCATCAACACAATATTGCCTTGAAAGTTCTATAATAGCTCTCGCAGCTACGCTTGCATGTTCTGCAAACTCAGCCGCTGGTTGAGCAGCAGAGGTAGCATCTTTAAATTTCATGTAACAATTCTGCCTGCCAACAGAAAAATTACCATTACCATCTCCAGGAAATGATTGCCCGTGTTCCAACCTTTCATCCTTGAAACCTAAGTGGCATGAACCACCATCATCAACACACTATTGCCTTTAAAGTTCTACAACAGCTCTGGCAGCTAGGCTTGCATGTTCTACAAACTCAGCCGCTGCTTGAACAGAAGAGGTAGCATCCTTAAATTTTATATTCCAATTCTGCCAGCCAACAGAAAAATTACCATAACCATCTCCAGGAAATGATAGCCCATGTTCCAACCTTTCATCCTTGAAACCTAAGTGGCATGAACCACCATCATCAACACACAATTGCCTTTAAAGTTCTACAACAGCTCTGGCAGCTAGGCCTGCATGTTCTGCAAACACAGCCGCTGCTTGAGCAGCAGAGGTAGAATCCTTAAATTTCATGTTCCAATTCTACCTGCCAACAGAAAAATTACAATTACCATCTCGAGGAAATGATTGCCCATGTTCCAACCTTTCATCTTTGAAACCTAAATGGCATGAACCACCATAATCAACTCAATATTTCCTTGAATGTTATTCGAACTCAGCCGCTGCTTGAGCAGCAGAGGTAGCATCCTTAAATTTCATGTTCCAATTCTACCTACTAACAGAAATATTACAATTACCATCTCCAGGAAATGATTGCCCATGTTCCAACCTTTAATCTTTGAAACCTAAGTGGAATGAACCACCATCATCAACACAATATTGCCTTGAAAGTTCTACAACAGCTCTCGCAGCTAGGCCTGCATGTTCTGTAAACTCAGCCGCTTCTTGAGCAACAGAGGTAGCATCCTTTAATTTCATGTTCCAATTCTGCCTGCCAACAGAAATATTACCATTACCATCTCCAGGAAATGATTGCCCATGTTCCAACCTTTAATCCTTAAAACCTAAGTGGCATGAACCACCATCATCAACACAATATTGCCTTGAAAGTTCTATAATAGCTCTGGCAGCTACGCTTGCATGTTCTGCAAACTCAGCCGCTGGTTGAGCAGCAGAGGTAGCATCTTTAAATTTCATGTAACAATTCTGCCTGCCAACAGAAAAATTACCATTACCATCTCCAGGAAATGATTACCCGTGTTCCAACCTTTCATCCTTGAAACCTAAGTGGCATGAACCACCATCATCAACACACTATTGCCTTTAAAGTTCTACAACAGCTCTGGCAGCTAGGCTTGCATGTTCTGCAAACTCAGCCGCTGCTTGAGCAGAAGAGGTAGCATCCTTAAATTTTATATTCCAATTCTGCCAGCCAACAGAAAAATTACCATCACCATCTCCAGGAAATGATTGCCCATGTTCAAACCTTTCATACTTGAAACCTAAGTGGCATGAACCACCATCATCAACACAATATTGCCTTGAATGTTCTACAACAGCTCTGGCAGCTAGGCCTGCATGTTCTGCAAACACAGCCGCTGCTTGAGCAGCAGAGGTAGCATCCTTAAATTTCATGTTCCAATTCTGCCTGCCAACAGAAAAATTACAAAAACATCTCCAGGAAATGATTGCCCATGTTCCAACCTTTTATCTTTGAAACCTAAGTGGCATGAACCACCATAATTAACTCAATATTGCCTTGAATGTTATGCGAACTCATCCGCTGCTTGAGCAGCAGAGGTAGCATCCTTAAATTTCATGTTCCAATTCTACCTGCCAACAGAAAAATTACAATTACCATCTCCAGGAAATGATTGCCCATGTTCCAACCTTTCATATTTGAAACCTAAGTGGCATCAACCACCATAATCAACTCAATATTGCCTTGAATGTTATGCGAACTCAGCCGCTGCTTGAGCAGCATAGGTAGCATCCTTAAATTTCATGTTCCAATTCTACCTACTAACAGAAATATTACAATTACCATCTCCAGGAAATGATTGCCCATGTTCCAACCTTTCATCTTTGAAACCTAAGTGGCATGAACCACCATCATCAACATAATACTGCCTTGAAAGTTCTACAACAGCTCTCGCAGCTAGGCCTGCATGTTCTGTAAACTCAGCCGCTTCTTGAGCAACAGAGGTAGCATCCTTTAATTTCATGTTCCAATTCTGCCTGCCAACAGAAATATTACCATTACCATCTCCAGGAAATGATTGCCCATGTTCCAACCTTTCATCCTTAAAACCTAAGTGGCATGAACCACCATCATCAACACAATATTGCCTTGAAAGTTCTATAATAGCTCTGGCAGCTACGCTTGCATGTTCTGCAAACTCAGCCGCTGGTTGAGCAGCAGAGGTAGCATCTTTAAATTTCATGTAACAATTCTGCCTGCCAACAGAAAAATTACCATTACCATCTCCAGGAAATGATTGCCCGTGTTCCAACCTTTCATCCTTGAAACCTAAGTGGCATGAACCACCATCATCAACACACTATTGCCTTTAAAGTTCTACAACAGCTCTGGCAGCTAGGCTTGCATGTTCTACAAACTCAGCCGCTGCTTGAACAGAAGAGGTAGCATCCTTAAATTTTATATTCCAATTCTGCCAGCCAACAGAAAAATTACCATAACCATCTCCAGGAAATGATAGCCCATGTTCCAACCTTTCATCCTTGAAACCTAAGTGGCATGAACCACCATCATCAACACACAATTGCCTTTAAAGTTCTACAACAGCTCTGGCAGCTAGGCCTGCATGTTCTGCAAACACAGCCGATGCTTGAGCAGCAGAGGTAGAATCCTTAAATTTCATGTTCCAATTCTACCTGCCAACAGAAAAATTACAATTACCATCTCGAGGAAATGATTGCCCATGTTCCAACCTTTCATCTTTGAAACCTAAATGGCATGAACCACCATAATCAACTCAATATTTCCTTGAATGTTATTCGAACTCAGCCGCTGCTTGAGCAGCAGAGGTAGCATCCTTAAATTTCATGTTCCAATTCTACCTACTAACAGAAATATTACAATTACCATCTCCAGGAAATGATTGCCCATGTTCCAACCTTTAATCTTTGAAACCTAAGTGGAATGAACCACCATCATCAACACAATATTGCCTTGAAAGTTCTACAACAGCTCTCGCAGCTAGGCCTGCATGTTCTGTAAACTCAGCCGCTTCTTGAGCAACAGAGGTAGCATCCTTTAATTTTATGTTCCAATTCTGCCTGCCAACAGAAATATTACCATTACCATCTCCAGGAAATGATTGCCCATGTTCCATCCTTTAATCCTTAAAACCTAAGTGGCATGAACCACCATCATCAACACAATATTGCCTTGAAAGTTCTATAATAGCTCTGGCAGCTACGCTTGCATGTTCTGCAAACTCAGCCGCTGGTTGAGCAGCAGAGGTAGCATCTTTAAATTTCATGTAACAATTCTGCCTGCCAACAGAAAAATTACCATTACCATCTCCAGGAAATGATTACCCGTGTTCCAACCTTTCATCCTTGAAACCTAAGTGGCATGAACCACCATCATCAACACACTATTGCCTTTAAAGTTCTACAACAGCTCTGGCAGCTAGGCTTGCATGTTCTGCAAACTCAGCCGCTGCTTGAGCAGAAGAGGTAGCATCCTTAAATTTTATATTCCAATTCTGCCAGCCAACAGAAAAATTACCATCACCATCTCCAGGAAATGATTGCCCATGTTCAAACCTTTCATACTTGAAACCTAAGTGGCATGAACCACCATCATCAACACAATATTGCCTTGAATGTTCTACAACAGCTCTGGCAGCTAGGCCTGCATGTTCTGCAAACACAGCCGCTGCTTGAGCAGCAGAGGTAGCATCCTTAAATTTCATGTTCCAATTCTGCATGCCAACAGAAAAATTACAAAAACATCTCCAGGAAATGATTGCCCATGTTCCAACCTTTTATCTTTGAAACCTAAGTGGCATGAACCACCATAATTAACTCAATATTGCCTTGAATGTTATGCGAACTCATCCGCTGCTTGAGCAGCAGAGGTAGCATCCTTAAATTTCATGTTCCAATTCTACCTGCCAACAGAAAAATTACAATTACCATCTCCAGGAAATGATTGCCCATGTTCCAACCTTTCATATTTGAAACCTAAGTGGCATCAACCACCATAATCAACTCAATATTGCCTTGAATGTTATGCGAACTCAGCCGCTGCTTGAGCAGCAGAGGTAGCATCCTTAAATTTCATGTTCCAATTCTACCTACTAACAGAAATATTACAATTACCATCTCCAGGAAATGATTGCCCATGTTCCAACCTTTAATCTTTGAAACCTAAGTGGAATGAACCACCATCATCAACACAATATTGCCTTGAAAGTTCTACAACAGCTCTCGCAGCTAGGCCTGCATGTTCTGTAAACTCAGCCGCTTCTTGAGCAACAGAGGTAGCATCCTTTAATTTCATGTTCCAATTCTGCCTGCCAACAGAAATATTACCATTACCATCTCCAGGAAATGATTGCCCATGTTCCAACCTTTCATCCTTAAAACCTAAGTGGCATGAACCACCATCATCAACACAATATTGCCTTGAAAGTTCTATAATAGCTCTGGCAGCTACGCTTGCATGTTCTGCAAACTCAGCCGCTGGTTGAGCAGCAGAGGTAGCATCTTTAAATTTCATGTAACAATTCTGCCTGCCAACAGAAAAATTACCATTACCATCTCCAGGAAATGATTACCCGTGTTCCAACCTTTCATCCTTGAAACCTAAGTGGCATGAACCACCATCATCAACACACTATTGCCTTTAAAGTTCTACAACAGCTCTGGCAGCTAGGCTTGCATGTTCTGCAAACTCAGCCGCTGCTTGAGCAGAAGAGGTAGCATCCTTAAATTTTATATTCCAATTCTGCCAGCCAACAGAAAAATTACCATCACCATCTCCAGGAAATGATTGCCCATGTTCAAACCTTTCATCCTTGAAACCTAAGTGGCATGAACCACCATCATCAACACAATATTGCCTTGAATGTTCTACAACAGCTCTGGCAGCTAGGCCTGCATGTTCTGCAAACACAGCCGCTGCTTGAGCAGCAGAGGTAGCATCCTTAAATTTCATGTTCCAATTCTGCCTGCCAACAGAAAAATTACAAAAACATCTCCAGGAAATGATTGCCCATGTTCCAACCTTTTATCTTTGAAACCTAAGTGGCATGAACCACCATAATTAACTCAATATTGCCTTGAATGTTATGCGAACTCAGCCGCTGCTTGAGCAGCAGAGGTAGCATCCTTAAATTTCATGTTCCAATTCTACCTACTAATAGAAATATTACAATTACCATCTCCAGGAAATGATTTCCCATGTTCCAACCTTTCATCTTTGAAACCTAAGTGTCATGAACCACCATCATCAACACAATATTGCCTTGAAAGTTCTACAACAGCTCTCGCAGCTAGGCCTGCATGTTCTGTAAACTCAGCCGCTTCTTGAGCAACAAAGATAGCATCCTTTAATTTCATGTTCCAATTCTGCCTGCCAACAAAAATATTACCATTACCATCTCCAGGAAGTGATTGCCCATGTTCCAACCTTTCATCCTTAAAACCTAAGTGGCATGAACCACCATCATCAACACAATATTGCCTTGAAAGTTCTATAATAGCTCTGGCAGCTACGCTTGCATGTTCTGCAAACTCAGCCGCTGGTTGAGCAGCAGAGGTAGCATCTTTAAATTTCATGTTCCAATTCTGCCTGCCAACAGAAAAATTACCATTACCATCTCCAGGAAATGATTGCCCGTGTTCCAACCTTTCATCCTTGAAACCTAAGTGGCATGAACCACCATCATCAACACACTATTGCCTTTAAAGTTCTACAACAGCTCTGGCAGCTAGGCTTGCATGTTCTGCAAACTCAGCCGCTGCTTGAGCAGAAGAGGTAGCATCCTTAAATTTTATATTCCAATTCTGCCAGCCAACAGAAAAATTACCATCACCATCTCCAGGAAATGATTGCCCATGTTCAAACCTTTCATCCTTGAAACCTAAGTGGCATGAACCACCATCATCAACACAATATTGCCTTGAATGTTCTACAACAGCTCTGGCAGCTAGGCCTGCATGTTCTGCAAACACAGCCGCTGCTTGAGCAGCAGAGGTAGCATCCTTAAATTTCATGTTCCAATTCTGCCTGCCAACAGAAAAATTACAAAAACATCTCCAGGAAATGATTGCCCATGTTCCAACCTTTTATCTTTGAAACCTAAGTGGCATGAACCACCATAATCAACTCAATATTGCCTTGAATGTTATGCGAACTCAGCCGCTGCTTGAGCAGCAGAGGTAGCATCCTTAAATTTCATGTTCCAATTCTACCTACTAATAGAAATATTACAATTACCATCTCCAGGACATGATTGCCCATGTTCCAACCTTTCATCTTTGAAACCTAAGTGTCATGAACCACCATCATCAACACAATATTGCCTTGAAAGTTCTACAACAGCTCTTGCAGCTAGGCCTGCATGTTCTGTAAACTCAGCCGCTTCTTGAGCAACAGAGATAGCATCCTTTAATTTCATGTTCCAATTCTGCCTGCCAACAGAAATATTACCATTACCATCTCCAGGAAGTGATTGCCCATGTTCCAACCTTTCATCCTTAAAACCTAAGTGGCATGAACCACCATCATCAACACAATATTGCCTTGAAAGTTCTATAATAGCTCTGGCAGCTACGCTTGCATGTTCTGCAAACTCAGCCGCTGGTTGAGCAGCAGAGGTAGCATCTTTAAATTTCATGTTCCAATTCTGCCTGCCAACAGAAAAATTACCATTACTATCTCCAGGAAATGATTGCCCGTGTTCCAACCTTTCATCCTTGAAACCTAAGTGGCATGAACCACCATCATCAACACACTATTGCCTTTAAAGTTCTACAACAGCTCTGGCAGCTAGGCTTGCATGTTCTGCAAACTCAGCCGCTGCTTGAGCAGAAGAGGCTAGCATCCTTAAATTTTATATTCCAATTCTGCCAGCCAACAGAAAAATTACCATTACCATCTCCAGGAAATGATTGCCCATGTTCCAACCTTTCATCCTTGAAACCTAAGTGGCATGAACCACCATCATCAACACAATATTGCCTTGAATGTTCTACAACAGCTCTGGCAGCTAGGCTTGCATGTTCTGCAAACACAGCCGCTGCTTGAGCAGCAGAGGTAGCATCCTTAAATTTCATGTTCCAATTCTGCCTGCCAACAGAAAAATTACAATTACCATCTCCAGGAAATGATTTCCCAAGTTCCAACCTTTTATCTTTGAAACCTAAGTGGCATGAACCACCATAATCAACTCAATATTGCCTTGAATGTTATGCGAACTCAGCCGCTGCTTGAGCAGTAGAGGTAGCATCCTTAAATTTCATGTTCCATTTCTACCTACTAACAGAAATATTACAATTACCATCTCCAGGAAATGATTGCCCATGTTCCAACCTTTCATCTTTGAAACCTAAGTGGCATGAACCACCATCATCAACACAATATTGCCTTGAAAGTTCTACAACAGCTCTGGCAGCTAGGCCTGCATGTTCTGTAAACTCAGCCGCTGCTTGAGCAACAGAGGTAGCATCCTTTAATTTCATGTTCCAATTCTGCCTTCCAACAGAAATATTACCATTACCATCTCCAGGAAATGATTGCCCATGTTCCAACCTTTTTTCCTTAAAACCTAAGTGGCATGAACGACCATCATCAACACAATATTGCCTTGAAAGTTCTATAATTGCTCTGGCAGCTAGGCTTGCATGTTCTGCAAACTCATCCGCTGGTTGGCAGCAGAGGTAGCATCCTTAAATTTGATGTTCCAATTCTCCCAGCCAACAGAAAAATTACCATTACCATCTCCAGGAAATGATAGCCCATGTTCCAACCTATCATCCTTGAAACCTAAGTGGCATGAACCACCATCATCAACACACTATTGCCTTTAAAGTTCTACAACAGCTCTGGCAGCTAGGCCTGCATGTTCTGCAAACACAGCCGCTGCTTGAGCAGCAGAGGTAGAATCCTTAAATTTCATGTTCCAATTCTACCTGCCAACAGAAAAATTACAATTACCATCTCGAGGAAATGATTGCCCATGTTCCAACCTTTCATCTTTGAAACCTAATTGGCATGAACCACCATAATCTACTCAATATTGCCTTGAATGTTATGCAAACTCAGCCGCTGTTTGAGCAGCAGAGGTAGCATCCTTAAATTTCATGTTCCAATTCTACCTACTAACAGAAATATTACAATTACCATCTCCAGGAAATTATTGCCCGTGTTCCAACCTTTCATCCTTGAAACCTAAGTGGCATGAACCACCATCATCAACACACTATTGCCTTTAAAGTTCTAAAACAGCTCTGGCAGCTAGGCTTGCATGTTCTGCAAACTCAGCCGCTGCTTGAGCAGAAGAGGTAGCATCCTTAAATTTAATATTCCAATTCTGCCAGCCAACAGAAAAATGACCATTACCATCTCCGGGAAATGATTGCCCATGTTCCAACCTTTCATCCTTGAAACCTAAGTGGCATGAACCACCATCATCAACACAATATTGCCTTGAATGTTCTACAACAGCTCTGGCAGCTAGGCCTGCATGTTCTGCAAACAGAGCCGCTGCTTGAGCAGTAGAGGTAGCATCCTTAAATTTCATGTTCCATTTCTACCTACTAACAGAAATATTACAATTACCATCTCCAGGAAATGATTGCCCATGTTCCAACCTTTCATCTTTGAAATATAAGTGGCATGAACCACCATCAGCAACACAATATTGCCTTGAAAGTTTTA
Source organism: Nicotiana tomentosiformis (assembly GCF_000390325.3). Taxonomy (NCBI): domain Eukaryota; kingdom Viridiplantae; phylum Streptophyta; class Magnoliopsida; order Solanales; family Solanaceae; genus Nicotiana; species Nicotiana tomentosiformis. Next base: position 1,610,217 of record NW_027174561.1, read on the forward strand.
CAACAGCTCTGGAAGCTAGGACTGCATGTTCTGTAAACTCAGCCGCTGCTTGAGCAACAGAGGTAGCATCCTTTAATTTCATGTTCCAATTCTGCCTGCCAACAGAAATATTACCATTACCATCTCCAGGAAATGATTGCCCATGTTCCAACCTTTTATCCTTAAAACCTAAGTGGCATGAACAACCATCATCAACACAATATTGCCTTGAAAGTTCTATAATAGCTCTGGCAGCTAGGCTTGCATGTTCTGCGACCTCAGCCGCTGGTTGAGCAGCAGAGGTAGCATCCTTAAATTTCATATTCCAATTCTGCCAGCCAACAGAAAAATTACCATTACCATCTCCAGGAAATGATAGCCCATGTTCTAACCTTTCATCCTTGAAACCTAAGTGGCATGAACCATCATCATCAATACACTATTGCCTTTAAAGTTCTACAACAGCTCTGGCAGCTAGGCCTGCATGTTCTGCAAACACAGTCGCTGCTTGAGCAGCAGAGGTAGCATCCTTAAATTTCATGTTCCAATTCTGCCTGCCAACAGAAAAATTACAAAAACATCTCCAGGAAATGATTGCCCATGTTCCAACCTTTTATCTTTGAAACCTAAGTGGCATGAACCACCATAATCAACTCAATATTGCCTTGAATGTTATGCGAACTCAGCCGCTGCTTGAGCAGCAGAGGTAGCATCCTTAAATTTCATGTTCCAATTCTACCTACTAATAGAAATATTACAATTACCATCTCCAGGAAATGATTGCCCATGTTCCAACCTTTCATCTTTGAAACCTAAGTGTCATGAACCACCATCATCAACACAATATTGCCTTGAAAGTTCTACAACAGGTCTTGCAGCTAGGCCTGCATGTTCTGTAAACTCAGCCGCTTCTTGAGCAACAGAGATAGCATCCTTTAATTTCATGTTCCAATTCTGCCTGCCAACAGAAATATTACCATTACCATCTCCAGGAAGTGATTGCCCATGTTCCAACCTTTCATCCTTAAAACCTAAGTGGCATGAACCACCATCATCAACACAATATTGCCTTGAAAGTTCTATAATAGCTCTGGCAGCTACGCTTGCATGTTCTGCAAACTCAGCCGCTGGTTGAGCAGCAGAGGTAGCATCTTTAAATTTTATGTTCCAATTCTACCTGCCAACAGAAAAATTACCATTACTATCTCCAGGAAATGATTGCCCGTGTTCCAACCTTTCATCCTTGAAACCTAAGTGGCATGAACCACCATCATCAACACATTATTGCCTTTAAAGTTCTACAACAGCTCTGGCAGCTAGGCTTGCATGTTCTGCAAACTCAGCCGCTGCTTGAGCAGAAGAGGCTAGCATCCTTAAATTTTATATTCCAATTCTGCCAGCCAACAGAAATATTACCATTACCATCTCCAGGAAATGATTGCCCATGTTCCAACCTTTCATCCTTGAAACCTAAGTGGCATGAACCACCATCATCAACACAATATTGCCTTGAATGTTCTACAACAGCTCTGGCAGCTAGGCCTGCATGTTCTGCAAACACAGCCGCTGCTTGAGCAGCAGAGGTAGCATCCTTAAATTTCATGTTCCAATTCTGCCTGCCAACAGAAAAATTACAATTACCATCTCCAGGAAATGATTTCCCAAGTTCCAACCTTTTATCTTTGAAACCTAAGTGGCATGAACCACCATAATCAACTCAATATTGCCTTGAATGTTATGCGAACTCAGCCGCTGCTTGAGCAGTAGAGGTAGCATCCTTAAATTTCATGTTCCATTTCTACCTACTAACAGAAATATTACAATTTCCATCTCCAGGAAATGATTGCCTATGTTCCAACCTTTCATCTTTGAAACCTAAGTGGCATGAACCACCATCATCAACACAATATTGCCTTGAAAGTTCTACAACAGCTCTGGTAGCTAGGCCTGCATGTTCTGTAAACTCAGCCGCTACTTGAGCAACAGAGGTAGCATCCTTTAATTTCATGTTCCAATTCTGCCTTCCAACAGAAATATTACCATTACCATCTCCAGGAAATGATTGCCCATGTTCCAACCTTTTTTCCTTAAAACCTAAGTGGCATGAACGACCATCATCAACACAATATTGCCTTGAAAGTTCTATAATTGCTCTGGCAGCTAGGCTTGCATGTTCTGCAAACTCATCCGCTGGTTGGCAGCAGAGGTAGCATCCTTAAATTTGATGTTCCAATTCTCCCAGCCAACAGAAAAATTACCATTACCATCTCTAGGAAATGATAGCCCATGTTCCAACCTATCATCCTTGAAACCTAAGTGGCATGAACCACCATCATCAACACACTATTGCCTTTAAAGTTCTACAACAGCTCTGGCAGCTAGGCCTGCATGTTCTGCAAACACAGCCGCTGCTTGAGCAGCAGAGGTAGAATCCTTAAATTTCATGTTCCAATTCTACCTGCCAACAGAAAAATTACAATTACCATCTCGAGGAAATGATTGCCCATGTTCCAACCTTTCATCTTTGAAACCTAATTGGCATGAACCACCATAATCTACTCAATATTGCCTTGAATGTTATGCAAACTCAGCCGCTGTTTGAGCAGCAGAGGTAGCATCCTTAAATTTCATGTTCCAATTCTACCTACTAACAGAAATATTACAATTACCATCTCCAGGAAATTATTGCCCGTGTTCCAACCTTTCATCCTTGAAACCTAAGTGGCATGAACCACCATCATCAACACACTATTGCCTTTAAAGTTCTAAAACAGCTCTGGCAGCTAGGCTTGCATGTTCTGCAAACTCAGCCGCTGCTTGAGCAGAAGAGGTAGCATCCTTAAATTTCATATTCCAATTCTGCCAGCCAACAGAAAAATGACCATTACCATCTCCGGGAAATAATTGCCTATGTTCCAACCTTTCATCCTTGAAACCTAAGTGGCATGAACCACCATCATCAATACAATATTGCCTTGAATGTTCTACAACTGCTCTGGCAGCTAGGCCTTCATGTTCTGCAAACAGAGCCGCTGCTTGAGCAGCAGAGGTAGCATCCTTAAATTTCATGTTCCATTTCTACCTACTAATAGAAATATTACAATTACCATCTCCAGGAAATGATTGCCCATGTTCCAACCTTTCATCTTTGAAATATAAGTGGCATGAACCACCATCAGCAACACAATATTGCCTTGAAAGTTCTACAACTGCTCTGGAAGCTAGGACTGCATGTTCTGTAAACTCAGCCGTTGCTTGAGCAACAGAGGTAGCAACCTTTAATTTCATGTTCCAATTCTGCCTGCCAACAGAAATATTACCATTACCATCTCCAGGAAATGATTGCCCATGTTCCAACCTTTTATCCTTAAAACCTAAGTGGCATGAATAACCATCATCAACACAATATTGCCTTGAAAGTTCTATAATAGCTCTGGCAGCTAGGCTTGCATGTTCTGCAACCTCAGCCGCTGGTTGAGCAGCAGAGGTAGCATCCTTAAATTTCATATTCCAATTCTGCCAGCCAACAGAAAAATTACCATTACCATCTCCAGGAAATGATAGCCCATGTTCTAACCTTTCATCCTTGAAACCTAAGTGGCATGAACAATCATCATCAACACACTATTGCCTTTAAAGTTCTACAACAGCTCTGGCAGCTAGGCTTGCATGTTCTGCAAACTCAGCCGCTGCTTGAGCAGAAGAGGTAGCATCCTTAAATTTCATATTCCAATTCTGCCAGCCAACAGAAAAATTACCATTACCATCTCGAGGAAATGATTGACCATGTTCCAACCTTTCATCCTTGAAACCTAAGTGGCATGAACCAGCATCATCAACAGAATATTGCCTTGAATGTTCTACAACAGCTCTGGCAGCTAGGCCTGCATGTTCTGCAAACACAGCCGCTGCTTGAGCAGCAGAGGTAGAAGCCTTAAATTTCATGTTCCAATTCTACCTGGCAACAGAAAAATTACAATTACCATCTCCAGGAAATGATTGCCCATGTTCCAACCTTTCATCTTTGAAACCTAAGTGGCATGAACCACCATAATCAACTCAATATTGCCTTGAATGTTATGCGAACTCAGCCGCTGCTTGAGCAGCAGAGGTAGCATCCTTAAATTTCAAGTTCCAATTCTACCTACTTACAGAAATATTACAATTACCATCTCCAGGAAATGATTGCCCATGTTCCAACCTTTTATCTTTAAAACCTAAGTGGCATGAACCACCATCATCAACACAATATTGCCTTGAAAGATCTACAACAGCTCTCGCAGCTAGGCCTGCATGTTCTGTAAACTCAGCCGCTGCTTGAGCAACAGAGGTAGCATCCTTTAATTTCATGTTCCAATTCTGCCTGCCAACAGAAATATTACCATTACCATCTCTAGGAAATGATTGCTTATGTTCCAACCTTTCATCCTTAAAACCTAAGTGGCATGAACCACCATCATCAACACAATATTGCCTTGAAAGTTCCATAATAGCTCTGGCAGCTAGGCTTGCATGTTCTGCAAACTCAGCCGCTGGTTGAGCAACAGAGGTAGCATCCTTAAATTTCATGTTCCAATTCTGCTTGCAAACAGAAAAATTACAATTACCATCTCCAGGAAATGATTGCCCATGTTCCAACCTTTCATCCTTGAAACCCAAGTGGCATGAACCACCATCATCAACACAATATTTCCTTAAAAGTTCTACAACAGCTCTGGCAGCTAGGCTTGCATGTTCTGCAAACTCAGCTGTTGTTTGAGCAGGAGAGGTAGCATCCTTAAATTTCATGTTCCAATTCTGCTTGCCAACAGAAAAATTACCATTACCATCTCCAGGAAATGATAGCACATGTTCCAACCTTTCATCCTTGAAACCTAAGTGGCATGAACCACCATCATCAACACACTATTGCCTTTAAAGTTCTACAACAGCTCTGGCAGCTTGGCTTGCATGTTCTGCAAACTCAGCCGCTGCTTGAGCAGCAGAGGTAGCATCCTTAAATTTCATGTTCCAATTCTGCCAGCCAACAGAAAAATTACCATTACCATCTCCAGGAAATGATAGCACATGTTCCAACCTTTCATCCTTGAAACCTAAGTGGCATGAACCACCATCATCAACACACTATTGCCTTTAAAGTTCTACAACAGCTCTGGCAGCTTGGCTTGCATGTTCTGCAAACTCAGCCGCTGCTTGAGCAGCAGAGGTAGCATCCTTAAATTTCATGTTCCAATTCTGCGTGCCAACAGAAAAATTACTATATCCATGAAATGATTGCCCATGTTCCAACCTTTCATCCTTGAAACCTAAGTGGCATGAACCACCATCATCAACACAATTTTGCCTTGAAATTTCTACAACAGCTGTAGCAGCTAGGCCTGCATGTTCTGTAAACTCAGCCGCTGCTTGAGCGGCAGAGGTAGCATCCTTTAATTTCATGCTCAAATTCTTCCTGCCAACTGAAAAATTACCATTACCACCTCAAGGAAATGATTGCCCATGTTCCAACCTTTAATACTTGAAACCTATGTGGCATGAACTACCATCATCAACATAATATTGCCTTGAAAGTTCTACAACAGCTCTGGCAGCTAGGCTTGCATGTTCTGCAAACTCAGTTGCTGCTTGAGCAGCAGAGGTAGCATCCTTAAATTTCATGTTCCAATTCTGCTTGCCAACAGAAAAATTACCATCTCCAGGAAATGATTGCCCACGTTCCAACCTTTCATCCTTGAAATCTAAGTGGTGTGATCCACCATCATCAACACAATATTGACTTGAAAGTTCTACAACAGCTCTAGCAGCTAGGCCTGCATGTTCTGCAAACTCAGCCGTTGCTTGAGCAGCAGAGGTAGCATCCTTAAATTTCATGTTCCAATTCTGCCTGCCAACAGAAAAATTACCATTACCACTTCCAGGAAATGATTGCCCATGTTCCAACCTTTCATCCTTGAAATCTAAGTGGCATGATCCACCATCATCAACACAATATTTCCTTGAAAGTTCTACAACAGCTCTGGCAGCTAGGCCTGCATGTTCTACAAACTCAGCCGCTGCTTGAGCAGCAGAGGTAGCATCCTTAAATTTCATGTTCCAATTCTGCCTGCCAACAGAAAATCTACCATTACCATCTCTAGGAAATAATTGCCCATGTTCCAACAATTCATCCTTGAAACCTAAGTGACATGAACCACCATCATCAACACAATATTGCCTTGAATATTCTACAACAGCTCTGGCAGGTAGGCCTGCATGTTCTACAAACACAGTTGCTGCTTGAGCAGCAGAGGCAGAATCCTTAAATTTCATGTTCCAATTCTACCTGCCAACAGAAAAATTACAATTACCATCTGTAGGAAATGATTGCCTTTGTTCCAACCTTTCATCTTTGAAACCTAAGTGGCATGAACCACCATAATCAACCCAATATTGCCTTGGATGTTATGCGAACTCAGCCGCTGCTTTAGCAGCAGAGGTAGCATCCTTAAATTTCATGTTCCAATTCTACCTACTAACAGAAATATTACAATTACCATCTCCAGGAAATGATTCCCCATGTTCCAACCTTTCATCCTTGAAACCTAAGTGGCATGAACCACCATCATCAACACAATATTGCCTTGAAAGTTCTACAACAGCTCTGGCAGCTAGGCTTGCATGTTCTGCAAAATCAGTTGTTGCTTGAACAACAGAGGTAGCATCCTTAAATTTCATGTTCCAATTTTACCTGCCAACAGAAAAATTACAATTACCATCTCCAGGAAATGATTGCCCATGCTCCAACCTTTCATCTTTGAAACCTAAGTGGCATGAACCACCATGATCAACACTATATTGCCTTGAATGTTATGTAAACTCAGCCGCTGCTTGATCAGCAGAGGTAGCATCCTTAAATTTCATGTTCCAATTCTACCTACCAACAGAAAAATTACAATTACCATCTCCAGGAAATGATTGCCCATGTTCCAACCTTTCATCTTTGAAACCTGAGTGGCATGAACCACCATCATCAACACAATATTGCCGTGAAAGCTCTACAACAGCTCTGGCAGCTTGGCCTGCATGTTCTGTAAACTCAGCCGCTGCTTGAGCAACAGAGGTAGCATCCTTTAATTTCATGTTCCAATTATTCCTGCTAATTGAAAATTTACCATTACCATCTCCAGGAAATGATTGCCCATGTTCCAACCTTTAATACTTGAAACCTAAGTGGCATGAACTACCATCATCAACATAATATTGCCTTGAAAGTTCTACAACAGCTCTGGCAGCTAGGCTTGCATGTTCTGCAAACTCAGCTGTTGCTTGAGCAGGAGAGGTAGCATCCTTAAATTTTATGTTCCAATTCTGCTTGCCAACAGAAAAATTACCATATCCAGGAAATGATTGCCCATGTTCCATCCTTTCATCCTTGAAATCTAAGTGGCATGATCCACCATCATCAACACAATATTTCCTTGAAAGTTCTACAGCAGCTCTGGCAGCTAGGCCTGCATATTCTGCAAACTCAGCCGCTGCTTGAGCAGCAGAGGTAGCATCCTTAAATTTCATGCTCCAATTCTACCTGCCAACAGAAAAATTACCATTACCACCTCCAGGAAATGATTGCCCATGTTCCAAACTTTAATCCTTGAAACCTAAGTGGCATAAACTACCATCATCAACATAATATTGCCTTAAAAGTTCTACAACAGCTCTGGTAGCTAGGCTTGCATGTTCTGCAAACTCAGCTGCTGCTTGAGCAGCAGAGGTAGGATCCTTAAATTTCATGTTCCAATTCTGCTTGCCAACAGAAAAATTACAATTACCATCTCCAGGAAAATAATTCCCATGTTCCAACCTTTCATCCTTGAAACCTAAGTGGTATGAACCACCATCATCAACACAATATTACCTTGAATGTTCTAAAACAACTCTGGCAGCTAGGCCTGCATGCTCTGCTAACACAGCCGCTGCTTGAGCAGCAGAGGTAGAATCCTTAAATTTCATGTTCCAATTCTACCTGCCAACAGAAAAATTACAATTACCATATCCAGGAAATGATTGTCCATGTTCCAACCTTTCATCCTTGAAACCTAAGTGGCATGAACCACCATCATCAACACAATATTTCCTTAAAATTTCTACAACAGCTCTGGCAGCTAGGCTTGCATGTTCTGCAAAATCAGCTGTTGCTTGAACAACAGAGGTAGCATCCTTAAATTTCATGTTCCAATTCTACCTGCCAACAGAAATATTACAATTACCATCTCCAGGAAATGATTGCCCATGCTCCAACCTTTCATCTTTGAAACCTAAGTGGCATGAACCACCATTATCAACACTATATTGCATTGAATGTTATGCAAACTCAGCCGCTGCTTGAGCAGCAGAGGTAGCATCCTTAAATTTCATGTTCCAATTCTACCTACCAACAGAAAAATTACAATTACCATCTCCAGGAAATGATTGCCCATGTTCCAACCTTTTATCTTTGAAACCTAAGTGGCATGAACCACCATTATCAACACAATATTTCCTTGAAAGTTCCACAACAGCTCTGGCAGCTAGGCTTGCATGTTCTGCAAAATCAGCCGCTGCTTGAGCAACAGAGGTAGCATCCTTAAATTTCATGTTCCAATTCTGCCGGCCAACAGAAAAATTACCATTACCACTTCCAGGAAATGATTGCCCATGTTCCAACCTTTAATCCTTGAAACCTAAGTGGCATGAACTACCATCATCAACATAATATTGCCTTGAAAGTTCTACAACAGTTCTGGCAGCTAGGCTTGCATGTTCTGCAAACTCAGCTGCAGCTTGAGCAGCAGAGGTAGAATCCTTAAATTTCATGTTCCAATTCTGCTTGCAAACAGAAAAATTACAATTACCATCTCCAGGAAATGATTGCCCATGTTCCAACCTTTCATCCTTGAAACCCAAGTGGCATGAACCACCATCATCAACACAATATTTCCTTAAAAGTTCTACAACAGCTCTGGCAGCTAGGCTTGCATGTTCTGCAAACTCAGCTGTTGTTTAAGCAGGAGAGGTAACATCCTTAAATTTCATGTTCCAATTCTGCTTGCCAACAGAAAAATTACCATATCCAGGAAATGATTGCCCATGTTCCATCCTTTCATCCTTGAAATCTAAGTGGCATGATCCACCATCATCAACACAATATTTCCTTGAAAGTTCTACAGCAGCTCTGGCAGCTAGGCCTGCATGTTCTGCAAACTCAGCCGCTGCTTGAGCAGCAGAGGTAGCATCCTTAAATTTCATGTTCCAATTCTACCTGCCAACAGAAAAATTACCATTACCACCTCCAGGAAATAATTGCCCATGTTCCAAACTTTAATCCTTGAAACCTAAGTGGCATGAACTACCATCATCAACATAATATTGCCTTGAAAGTTCTACAACAGCTCTGGCAGCTAGGCTTGCATGTTCTGTAAACTCAGCTGCTGCTTGAGCAGCAGAGGTAGGATCCTTAAATTTCATGTTCCAATTCTGCTTGCCAACAGAAAAATTACAATTACCATCTCCAGGAAATGATTGTCCATGTTCCAACCTTTCATCCTTGAAACCTAAGTGGCATGAACCACCATCATCAACACAATATTTCCTTAAAATTTCTACAACAGCTCTGGCAGCTAGGCTTGCATGTTCTGCAAAATCAGCTGTTGCTTGAACAACAGAGGTAGCATCCTTAAATTTCATGTTCCAATTCTACCTGCCAACAGAAAAATTACAATTACCATCTCCAGGAAATGATTGCCCATGCTCCAACCTTTCATCTTTGAAACCTAAGTGGTATGAACCACCATTATCAACACTATATTGCCTTGAATGTTATGCAAACTCAGCCGCTGCTTGAGCAGCAGAGGTAGCATCCTTAAATTTCATGTTCCAATTCTACCTACCAACAGAAAAATTACAATTACCATCTCCAGGAAATGATTGCCCCTGTTCCAACCTTTTATCTTTGAAACCTAAGTGGCATGAACCACCATTATCAACACAATATTTCCTTGAAAGTTCCACAACAGCTCTGGCAGCTAGGCTTGCATGTTCTGCAAAATCAGCCGCTGCTTGAGCAACAGAGGTAGCATCCTTAAATTTCATGTTCCAATTCTGCCGGCCAACAGAAAAATTACCATTACCACCTCCAGGAAATGATTGCCCATGTTCCAACCTTTAATTCTTGAAACCTAAGTGGCATGAACTACCATCATCAACATAATATTGCCTTGAAAGTTCTACAACAGTTCTGGCAGCTAGGCTTGCATGTTGTGCAAACTCAGCTGCAGCTTGAGCAGCAGAGGTAGAATCCTTAAATTTCATGTTCCAATTCTGCTTGCAAACAGAAAAATTACAATTACCATCTCCAGGAAATGATTGCCCATGTTCCAACCTTTCATCCTTGAAACCCAAGTGGCATGAACCACCATCATCAACACAATATTTCCTTAAAAGTTCTACAACAGCTCTGGCAGCTAGGCTTGCATGTTCTGCAAACTCAGCTGTTGTTTGAGCAGGAGAGGTAGCATCCTTAAATTTCATGTTCCAATTCTGCTTGCCAACAGAAAAATTACCATATCCAGGAAATGATTGCCCACGTTCCATCCTTTCATCCTTGAAATCTAAGTGGCATGATCCACCATCATCAACACAATATTTCCTTGAAAGTTCTACAGCAGCTCTGGCAGCTAGGCCTGCATGTTCTGCAAACTCAGCCGCTGCTTGAGCAGCAGAGGTAGCATCCTTAAATTTCATGTTCCAATTCTACCTGCCAACAGAAAAATTACCATTACCACCTCCAGGAAATGATTGCCCATGTTCCAAACTTTAATCCTTGAAACCTAAGTGGCATGAACTACCATCATCAACATAATATTGCCTTGAAAGTTCTACAACAGCTCTGGCAGCTAGGCTTGCATGTTCTGCAAACTCAGCTGCTGCTTGAGCAGCAGAGGTAGGATCCTTAAATTTCATGTTCCAATTCTGCTTGCCAACAGAAAAATTACAATTACCATCTCCAGGAAAATATTGCCCATGTTCCAACCTTTCATCCTTGAAACCTAAGTAGTATGAACCACCATCATCAACACAATATTACCTTGAATGTTCTACAACAGCTCTGGCAGCTAGGCCTGCATGCTCTGCTAACACAGCCGCTACTTGAGCAGCAGAGGTAGAATCCTTAAATTTCATGTTCCAATTCTACCTGCCAACAGAAAAATTACAATTACCATATCCAGGAAATGATTGCCCATGTTCCAACCTTTCATCCTTGAAACCTAAGTAGCATGAACCACCATCATCAACACAATATTTCCTTAAAAGTTCTACAACAGCTCTGGCAGCTAGGCTTGCATGTTCTGCAAAATCAGCTGTTGCTTGAACAACAGAGGTAGCATCCTTAAATTTCATGTTCCAATTCTACCTGCCAACAGAAAAATTACAATTACCATCTCCAGGAAATGATTGCCCATGCTCCAACCTTTCATCTTTGAAACCTAAGTGGCATGAACCACCATGATCAACACTATATTGCCTTGAATGTTATGCAAACTCAGCCGCTGCTTGAGCAGCAGAGGTAGCATCCTTAAATTTCATGTTCCAATTCTACCTACCAACAGAAAAATTACAATTATCATCTCCAGGAAATGATTGCCCATGTTCCAACCTTTTATCTTTGAAACCTAAGTGGCATGAACCACCATTATCAACACAATATTTCCTTGAAAGTTCTACAACAGCTCTGGCAGCTAGGCTTGCATGTTCTGCAAAATCAGCCGCTGCTTGAGCAACAGAGGTAGCATCCTTAAATTTCATGTTCCAATTCTGCCGGCCAACAGAAATATTACCATTACCACCTCCAGGAAATGATTGCCCATGTTCCAACCTTTAATCCTTGAAACCTAAGTGGCATGAACTACCATCATCAACATAATATTGCCTTGAAAGTTCTACAACAGTTCTGGCAGCTAGGCTTGCATGTTGTGCAAACTCAGCTGCAGCTTGAGCAGCAGAGGTAGAATCCTTAAATTTCATGTTCCAATTCTGCTTGCAAACAGAAAAATTACAATTACCATCTCCAGGAAATGATTGCCCATGTTCCAACCTTTCATCCTTGAAACCCAAGTGGCATGAACCACCATCATCAACACAATATTTCCTTAAAAGTTTTACAACAGCTCTGGCAGCTAGGCTTGCATGTTCTGCAAACTCAGCTGTTGTTTGAGCAGGAGAGGTAGCATCCTTAAATTTCATGTTCCAATTCTGCTTGCCAACAGAAAAATTACCACCTCCAGGAAATGATTGCCCATGTTCCAACCTTTAATCCTTGAAACCTAAGTGGCATGAACTACCATCATCAACATAATATTGCCTTGAAAGTTCTACAACAGTTCTGGCAGCTAGGCTTGCATGTTGTGCAAACTCAGCTGCAGCTTGAGCAGCAGAGGTAGAATCCTTAAATTTCATGTTCCAATTCTGCTTGCAAACAGAAAAATTACAATTACCATCTCCAGGAAATGATTGCCCATGTTCCAAACTTTAATCCTTGAAACCTAAGTGGCATGAACTACCATCATCAACATAATATTGCCTTGAAAGTTCTACAACAGCTCTGGCAGCTAGGCTTGCATGTTCTGTAAACTCAGCTGCTGCTTGAGCAGCAGAGGTAGGATCCTTAAATTTCATGTTCCAATTCTGCTTGCCAACAGAAAAATTACAATTACCATCTCCAGGAAATGATTGTCCATGTTCCAACCTTTCATCCTTGAAACCTAAGTGGCATGAACCACCATCATCAACACAATATTTCCTTAAAATTTCTACAACAGCTCTGGCAGCTAGGCTTGCATGTTCTGCAAAATCAGCTGTTGCTTGAACAACAGAGGTAGCATCCTTAAATTTCATGTTCCAATTCTACCTGCCAACAGAAAAATTACAATTACCATCTCCAGGAAATGATTGCCCATGCTCCAACCTTTCATCTTTGAAACCTAAGTGGTATGAACCACCATTATCAACACTATATTGCCTTGAATGTTATGCAAACTCAGCCGCTGCTTGAGCAGCAGAGGTAGCATCCTTAAATTTCATGTTCCAATTCTACCTACCAACAGAAAAATTACAATTACCATCTCCAGGAAATGATTGCCCCTGTTCCAACCTTTTATCTTTGAAACCTAAGTGGCATGAACCACCATTATCAACACAATATTTCCTTGAAAGTTCCACAACAGCTCTGGCAGCTAGGCTTGCATGTTCTGCAAAATCAGCCGCTGCTTGAGCAACAGAGGTAGCATCCTTAAATTTCATGTTCCAATTCTGCCGGCCAACAGAAAAATTACCATTACCACCTCCAGGAAATGATTGCCCATGTTCCAACCTTTAATTCTTGAAACCTAAGTGGCATGAACTACCATCATCAACATAATATTGCCTTGAAAGTTCTACAACAGTTCTGGCAGCTAGGCTTGCATGTTGTGCAAACTCAGCTGCAGCTTGAGCAGCAGAGGTAGAATCCTTAAATTTCATGTTCCAATTCTGCTTGCAAACAGAAAAATTACAATTACCATATCCAGGAAATGATTGCCCATGTTCCAACCTTTCATCCTTGAAACCCAAGTGGCATGAACCACCATCATCAACACAATATTTCCTTAAAAGTTCTACAACAGCTCTGGCAGCTAGGCTTGCATGTTCTGCAAACTCAGCTGTTGTTTGAGCAGGAGAGGTAGCATCCTTAAATTTCATGTTCCAATTCTGCTTGCCAACAGAAAAATTACCATATCCAGGAAATGATTGCCCACGTTCCATCCTTTCATCCTTGAAATCTAAGTGGCATGATCCACCATCATCAACACAATATTTCCTTGAAAGTTCTACAGCAGCTCTGGCAGCTAGGCCTGCATGTTCTGCAAACTCAGCCGCTGCTTGAGCAGCAGAGGTAGCATCCTTAAATTTCATGTTCCAATTCTACCTGCCAACAGAAAAATTACCATTACCACCTCCAGGAAATGATTGCCCATGTTCCAAACTTTAATCCTTGAAACCTAAGTGGCATGAACTACCATCATCAACATAATATTGCCTTGAAAGTTCTACAACAGCTCTGGCAGCTAGGCTTGCATGTTCTGCAAACTCAGCTGCTGCTTGAGCAGCAGAGGTAGGATCCTTAAATTTCATGTTCCAATTCTGCTTGCCAACAGAAAAATTACAATTACCATCTCCAGGAAAATATTGCCCATGTTCCAACCTTTCATCCTTGAAACCTAAGTAGTATGAACCACCATCATCAACACAATATTACCTTGAATGTTCTACAACAGCTCTGGCAGCTAGGCCTGCATGCTCTGCTAACACAGCCGCTACTTGAGCAGCAGAGGTAGAATCCTTAAATTTCATGTTCCAATTCTACCTGCCAACAGAAAAATTACAATTACCATATCCAGGAAATGATTGCCCATGTTCCAACCTTTCATCCTTGAAACCTAAGTGGCATGAACCACCATCATCAACACAATATTTCCTTAAAAGTTCTACAACAGCTCTGGCAGCTAGGCTTGCATGTTCTGCAAAATCAGCTGTTGCTTGAACAACAGAGGTAGCATCCTTAAATTTCATGTTCCAATTCTACCTGCCAACAGAAAAATTACAATTACCATCTCCAGGAAATGATTGCCCATGCTCCAACCTTTCATCTTTGAAACCTAAGTGGCATGAACCACCATGATCAACACTATATTGCCTTGAATGTTATGCAAACTCAGCCGTTGCTTGAGCAGCAGAGGTAGCATCCTTAAATTTCATGTTCCAATTCTACCTACCAACAGAAAAATTACAATTATCATCTCCAGGAAATGATTGCCCATGTTCCAACCTTTTATCTTTGAAACCTAAGTGGCATGAACCACCATTATCAACACAATATTTCCTTGAAAGTTCTACAACAGCTCTGGCAGCTAGGCTTGCATGTTCTGCAAAATCAGCCGCTGCTTGAGCAACAGAGGTAGCATCCTTAAATTTCATGTTCCAATTCTGCCGGCCAACAGAAATATTACCATTACCACCTCCAGGAAATGATTGCCCATGTTCCAACCTTTAATCCTTGAAACCTAAGTGGCATGAACTACCATCATCAACATAATATTGCCTTGAAAGTTCTACAACAGTTCTGGCAGCTAGGCTTGCATGTTGTGCAAACTCAGCTGCAGCTTGAGCAGCAGAGGTAGAATCCTTAAATTTCATGTTCCAATTCTGCTTGCAAACAGAAAAATTACAATTACCATCTCCAGGAAATGATTGCCCATGTTCCAACCTTTCATCCTTGAAACCCAAGTGGCATGAACCACCATCATCAACACAATATTTCCTTAAAAGTTCTACAACAGCTCTGGCAGCTAGGCTTGCATGTTCTGCAAACTCAGCTGTTGTTTGAGCAGGAGAGGTAGCATCCTTAAATTTCATGTTCCAATTCTGCTTGCCAACAGAAAAATTACCATATCCAGGAAATGATTGCCCACGTTCCATCCTTTCATCCTTGAAATCTAAGTGGCATGATCCACCATCATCAACACCATATTTCCTTGAAAGTTCTACAGCAGCTCTGGCAGCTAGGCCTGCATGTTCTGCAAACTCAGCCGCTGCTTGAGCAGCAGAGGTAGCATCCTTAAATTTCATGTTCCAATTCTACCTGCCAACAGAAAAATTACCATTACCACCTCCAGGAAATGATTGCCCATGTTCCAAACTTTAATCCTTGAAACCTAAGTGGCATGAACTACCATCATCAACATAATATTGCCTTGAAAGTTCTACAACAGCTCTGGCAGCTAGGCTTGCATGTTCTGCAAACTCAGCTGCTGCTTGAGCAGCAGAGGTAGGATCCTTAAATTTCATGTTCCAATTCTGCTTGCCAACAGAAAAATTACAATTACCATCTCCAGGAAAATATTGCCCATGTTCCAACCTTTCATCCTTGAAACCTAAGTAGTATGAACCACCATCATCAACACAATATTACCTTGAATGTTCTACAACAGCTCTGGCAGCTAGGCCTGCATGCTCTGCTAACACAGCCGCTACTTGAGCAGCAGAGGTAGAATCCTTAAATTTCATGTTCCAATTCTACCTGCCAACAGAAAAATTACAATTACCATATCCAGGAAATGATTGCCCATGTTCCAACCTTTCATCCTTGAAACCTAAGTGGCATGAACCACCATCATCAACACAATATTTCCTTAAAAGTTCTACAACAGCTCTGGCAGCTAGGCTTGCATGTTCTGCAAAATCAGCTGTTGCTTGAACAACAGAGGTAGCATCCTTAAATTTCATGTTCCAATTCTACCTGCCAACAGAAAAATTACAATTACCATCTCCAGGAAATGATTGCCCATGCTCCAACCTTTCATCTTTGAAACCTAAGTGGCATGAACCACCATGATCAACACTATATTGCCTTGAATGTTATGCAAACTCAGCCGCTGCTTGAGCAGCAGAGGTAGCATCCTTAAATTTCATGTTCCAATTCTACCTACCAACAGAAAAATTACAATTATCATCTCCAGGAAATGATTGCCCATGTTCCAACCTTTTATCTTTGAAACCTAAGTGGCATGAACCACCATTATCAACACAATATTTCCTTGAAAGTTCTACAACAGCTCTGGCAGCTAGGCTTGCATGTTCTGCAAAATCAGCCGCTGCTTGAGCAACAGAGGTAGCATCCTTAAATTTCATGTTCCAATTCTGCCGGCCAACAGAAATATTACCATTACCACCTCCAGGAAATGATTGCCCATGTTCCAACCTTTAATCCTTGAAACCTAAGTGGCATGAACTACCATCATCAACATAATATTGCCTTGAAAGTTCTACAACAGTTCTGGCAGCTAGGCTTGCATGTTCTGCAAACTCAGCTGCAGCTTGAGCAGCAGAGGTAGAATCCTTAAATTTCATGTTCCAATTCTGCTTGCAAACAGAAAAATTACAATTACCATCTCCAGGAAATGATTGCCCATGTTCCAACCTTTCATCCTTGAAACCCAAGTGGCATGAACCACCATCATCAACACAATATTTCCTTAAAAGTTCTATAATAGCTCTGGCAGCTAGGCTTGCATGTTCTGCAAAATCAGCTGTTGCTTGAACAACAGCGGTAGCATCCTTAAATTTCATGTTCCAATTCTACCTGCCAACAGAAAAATTACAATTACCATCTCCAGGAAATGATTGCCCATGCTCCAACCTTTCATCTTTGAAACCTAAGTGGCATGAACCACCATGATCAACACTATATTGCCTTGAATGTTATGCAAACTCAGCCGCTGCTTGAGCAGCAGAGGTAGCATCCTTAAATTTCATGTTCCAATTCTACCTACCAACAGAAAAATTACAATTATCATCTCCAGGAAATGATTGCCCATGTTCCAACCTTTTATCTTTGAAACCTAAGTGGCATGAACCACCATTATCAACACAATATTTCCTTGAAAGTTCTACAACAGCTCTGGCAGCTAGGCTTGCATGTTCTGCAAAATCAGCCGCTGCTTGAGCAACAGAGGTAGCATCCTTAAATTTCATGTTCCAATTCTGCCGGCCAACAGAAATATTACCATTACCACCTCCAGGAAATGATTGCCCATGTTCCAACCTTTAATCCTTGAAACCTAAGTGGCATGAACTACCATCATCAACATAATATTGCCTTGAAAGTTCTACAACAGTTCTGGCAGCTAGGCTTGCATGTTGTGCAAACTCAGCTGCAGCTTGAGCAGCAGAGGTAGAATCCTTAAATTTCATGTTCCAATTCTGCTTGCAAACAGAAAAATTACAATTACCATCTCCAGGAAATGATTGCCCATGTTCCAACCTTTCATCCTTGAAACCCAAGTGGCATGAACCACCATCATCAACACAATATTTCCTTAAAAGTTCTACAACAGCTCTGGCAGCTAGGCTTGCATGTTCTGCAAACTCAGCTGTTGTTTGAGCAGGAGAGGTAGCATCCTTAAATTTCATGTTCCAATTCTGCTTGCCAACAGAAAAATTACCATATCCAGGAAATGATTGCCCACGTTCCATCCTTTCATCCTTGAAATCTAAGTGGCATGATCCACCATCATCAACACCATATTTCCTTGAAAGTTCTACAGCAGCTCTGGCAGCTAGGCCTGCATGTTCTGCAAACTCAGCCGCTGCTTGAGCAGCAGAGGTAGCATCCTTAAATTTCATGTTCCAATTCTACCTGCCAACAGAAAAATTACCATTACCACCTCCAGGAAATGATTGCCCATGTTCCAAACTTTAATCCTTGAAACCTAAGTGGCATGAACTACCATCATCAACATAATATTGCCTTGAAAGTTCTACAACAGCTCTGGCAGCTAGGCTTGCATGTTCTGCAAACTCAGCTGCTGCTTGAGCAGCAGAGGTAGGATCCTTAAATTTCATGTTCCAATTCTGCTTGCCAACAGAAAAATTACAATTACCATCTCCAGGAAAATATTGCCCATGTTCCAACCTTTCATCCTTGAAACCTAAGTAGTATGAACCACCATCATCAACACAATATTACCTTGAATGTTCTACAACAGCTCTGGCAGCTAGGCCTGCATGCTCTGCTAACACAGCCGCTACTTGAGCAGCAGAGGTAGAATCCTTAAATTTCATGTTCCAATTCTACCTGCCAACAGAAAAATTACAATTACCATATCCAGGAAATGATTGCCCATGTTCCAACCTTTCATCCTTGAAACCTAAGTGGCATGAACCACCATCATCAACACAATATTTCCTTAAAAGTTCTACAACAGCTCTGGCAGCTAGGCTTGCATGTTCTGCAAAATCAGCTGTTGCTTGAACAACAGAGGTAGCATCCTTAAATTTCATGTTCCAATTCTACCTGCCAACAGAAAAATTACAATTACCATCTCCAGGAAATGATTGCCCATGCTCCAACCTTTCATCTTTGAAACCTAAGTGGCATGAACCACCATGATCAACACTATATTGCCTTGAATGTTATGCAAACTCAGCCGCTGCTTGAGCAGCAGAGGTAGCATCCTTAAATTTCATGTTCCAATTCTACCTACCAACAGAAAAATTACAATTATCATCTCCAGGAAATGATTGCCCATGTTCCAACCTTTTATCTTTGAAACCTAAGTGGCATGAACCACCATTATCAACACAATATTTCCTTGAAAGTTCTACAACAGCTCTGGCAGCTAGGCTTGCATGTTCTGCAAAATCAGCCGCTGCTTGAGCAACAGAGGTAGCATCCTTAAATTTCATGTTCCAATTCTGCCGGCCAACAGAAATATTACCATTACCACCTCCAGGAAATGATTGCCCATGTTCCAACCTTTAATCCTTGAAACCTAAGTGGCATGAACTACCATCATCAACATAATATTGCCTTGAAAGTTCTACAACAGTTCTGGCAGCTAGGCTTGCATGTTCTGCAAACTCAGCTGCAGCTTGAGCAGCAGAGGTAGAATCCTTAAATTTCATGTTCCAATTCTGCTTGCAAACAGAAAAATTACAATTACCATCTCCAGGAAATGATTGCCCATGTTCCAACCTTTCATCCTTGAAACCCAAGTGGCATGAACCACCATCATCAACACAATATTTCCTTAAAAGTTCTATAATAGCTCTGGCAGCTAGGCTTGCATGTTCTGCAAAATCAGCTGTTGCTTGAACAACAGCGGTAGCATCCTTAAATTTCATGTTCCAATTCTACCTGCCAACAGAAAAATTACAATTACCATCTCCAGGAAATGATTGCCCATGTTCCAACCTTTTATCTTTGAAACCTAAGTGGCATGAACCACCATTATCAACACAATATTTCCTTGAAAGTTCCACAACAGCTCTGGCAGCTAGGCTTGCATGTTCTGCAAAATCAGCCGCTGCTTGAGCAACAGAGGTAGCATCCTTAAATTTCATGTTCCAATTCTGCCGGCCAACAGAAAAATTACCATTACCACTTCCAGGAAATGATTGCCCATGTTCCAACCTTTAATCCTTGAAACCTAAGTGGCATGAACTACCATCATCAACATAATATTGCCTTGAAAGTTCTACAACAGTTCTGGCAGCTAGGCTTGCATGTTCTGCAAACTCAGCTGCAGCTTGAGCAGCAGAGGTAGAATCCTTAAATTTCATGTTCCAATTCTGCTTGCAAACAGAAAAATTACAATTACCATCTCCAGGAAATGATTGCCCATGTTCCAACCTTTCATCCTTGAAACCCAAGTGGCATGAACCACCATCATCAACACAATATTTCCTTAAAAGTTCTACAACAGCTCTGGCAGCTAGGCTTGCATGTTCTGCAAACTCAGCTGTTGTTTAAGCAGGAGAGGTAACATCCTTAAATTTCATGTTCCAATTCTGCTTGCCAACAGAAAAATTACCATATCCAGGAAATGATTGCCCATGTTCCATCCTTTCATCCTT
This sequence comes from Nicotiana tomentosiformis, assembly GCF_000390325.3. Lineage (NCBI taxonomy): Eukaryota > Viridiplantae > Streptophyta > Magnoliopsida > Solanales > Solanaceae > Nicotiana > Nicotiana tomentosiformis. Next base: position 1,630,662 of record NW_027174561.1, read on the forward strand.
GAAATCTAAGTGGCATGATCCACCATCATCAACACAATATTTCCTTGAAAGTTCTACAGCAGCTCTGGCAGCTAGGCCTGCATGTTCTGCAAACTCAGCCGCTGCTTGAGCAGCAGAGGTAGCATCCTTAAATTTCATGTTCCAATTCTACCTGCCAACAGAAAAATTACCATTACCACCTCCAGGAAATAATTGCCCATGTTCCAAACTTTAATCCTTGAAACCTAAGTGGCATGAACTAACATCATCAACATAATATTGCCTTGAAAGTTCTACAACAGCTCTGGCAGCTAGGCTTGCATGTTCTGTAAACTCAGCTGCTGCTTGAGCAGCAGAGGTAGGATCCTTAAATTTCATGTTCCAATTCTGCTTGCCAACAGAAAAATTACAATTACCATCTCCAGGAAATGATTGTCCATGTTCCAACCTTTCATCCTTGAAACCTAAGTGGCATGAACCACCATCATCAACACAATATTTCCTTAAAATTTCTACAACAGCTCTGGCAGCTAGGCTTGCATGTTCTGCAAAATCAGCTGTTGCTTGAACAACAGAGGTAGCATCCTTAAATTTCATGTTCCAATTCTACCTGCCAACAGAAAAATTACAATTACCATCTCCAGGAAATGATTGCCCATGCTCCAACCTTTCATCTTTGAAACCTAAGTGGTATGAACCACCATTATCAACACTATATTGCCTTGAATGTTATGCAAACTCAGCCGCTGCTTGAGCAGCAGAGGTAGCATCCTTAAATTTCATGTTCCAATTCTACCTACCAACAGAAAAATTACAATTACCATCTCCAGGAAATGATTGCCCCTGTTCTAACCTTTTATCTTTGAAACCTAAGTGGCATGAACCACCATTATCAACACAATATTTCCTTGAAAGTTCCACAACAGCTCTGGCAGCTAGGCTTGCATGTTCTGCAAAATCAGCCGCTGCTTGAGCAACAGAGGTAGCATCCTTAAATTTCATGTTCCAATTCTGCCGGCCAACAGAAAAATTACCATTACCACTTCCAGGAAATGATTGCCCATGTTCCAACCTTTAATCCTTGAAACCTAAGTGGCATGAACTACCATCATCAACATAATATTGCCTTGAAAGTTCTACAACAGTTCTGGCAGCTAGGCTTGCATGTTCTGCAAACTCAGCTGCAGCTTGAGCAGCAGAGGTAGAATCCTTAAATTTCATGTTCCAATTCTGCTTGCAAACAGAAAAATTACAATTACCATCTCCAGGAAATGATTGCCCATGTTCCAACCTTTCATCCTTGAAACCCAAGTGGCATGAACCACCATCATCAACACAATATTTCCTTAAAAGTTCTACAACAGCTCTGGCAGCTAGGCTTGCATGTTCTGCAAACTCAGCTGTTGTTTAAGCAGGAGAGGTAACATCCTTAAATTTCATGTTCCAATTCTGCTTGCCAACAGAAAAATTACCATATCCAGGAAATGATTGCCCATGTTCCATCCTTTCATCCTTGAAATCTAAGTGGCATGATCCACCATCATCAACACAATATTTCCTTGAAAGTTCTACAGCAGCTCTGGCAGCTAGGCCTGCATGTTCTGCAAACTCAGCAGCTGCTTGAGCAGCAGAGGTAGCATCCTTAAATTTCATGTTCCAATTCTACCTGCCAACAGAAAAATTACCATTACCACCTCCAGGAAATAATTGCCCATGTTCCAAACTTTAATCCTTGAAACCTAAGTGGCATGAACTACCATCATCAACATAATATTGCCTTGAAAGTTCTACAACAGCTCTGGCAGCTAGGCTTGCATGTTCTGTAAACTCAGCTGCTGCTTGAGCAGCAGAGGTAGGATCCTTAAATTTCATGTTCCAATTCTGCTTGCCAACAGAAAAATTACAATTACCATCTCCAGGAAATGATTGTCCATGTTCCAACCTTTCATCCTTGAAACCTAAGTGGCATGAACCACCATCATCAACACAATATTTCCTTAAAATTTCTACAACAGCTCTGGCAGCTAGGCTTGCATGTTCTGCAAAATCAGCTGTTGCTTGAACAACAGAGGTAGCATCCTTAAATTTCATGTTCCAATTCTACCTGCCAACAGAAAAATTACAATTACCATCTCCAGGAAATGATTGCCCATGCTCCAACCTTTCATCTTTGAAACCTAAGTGGTATGAACCACCATTATCAACACTATATTGCCTTGAATGTTATGCAAACTCAGCCGCTGCTTGAGCAGCAGAGGTAGCATCCTTAAATTTCATGTTCCAATTCTACCTACCAACAGAAAAATTACAATTACCATCTCCAGGAAATGATTGCCCCTGTTCCAACCTTTTATCTTTGAAACCTAAGTGGCATGAACCACCATTATCAACACAATATTTCCTTGAAAGTTCCACAACAGCTCTGGCAGCTAGGCTTGCATGTTCTGCAAAATCAGCCGCTGCTTGAGCAACAGAGGTAGCATCCTTAAATTTCATGTTCCAATTCTGCCGGCCAACAGAAAAATTACCATTACCACCTCCAGGAAATGATTGCCCATGTTCCAACCTTTAATTCTTGAAACCTAAGTGGCATGAACTACCATCATCAACATAATATTGCCTTGAAAGTTCTACAACAGTTCTGGCAGCTAGGCTTGCATGTTGTGCAAACTCAGCTGCAGCTTGAGCAGCAGAGGTAGAATCCTTAAATTTCATGTTCCAATTCTGCTTGCAAACAGAAAAATTACAATTACCATATCCAGGAAATGATTGCCCATGTTCCAACCTTTCATCCTTGAAACCCAAGTGGCATGAACCACCATCATCAACACAATATTTCCTTAAAAGTTCTACAACAGCTCTGGCAGCTAGGCTTGCATGTTCTGCAAACTCAGCTGTTGTTTGAGCAGGAGAGGTAGCATCCTTAAATTTCATGTTCCAATTCTGCTTGCCAACAGAAAAATTACCATATCCAGGAAATGATTGCCCACGTTCCATCCTTTCATCCTTGAAATCTAAGTGGCATGATCCACCATCATCAACACAATATTTCCTTGAAAGTTCTACAGCAGCTCTGGCAGCTAGGCCTGCATGTTCTGCAAACTCAGCCGCTGCTTGAGCAGCAGAGGTAGCATCCTTAAATTTCATGTTCCAATTCTACCTGCCAACAGAAAAATTACCATTACCACCTCCAGGAAATGATTGCCCATGTTCCAAACTTTAATCCTTGAAACCTAAGTGGCATGAACTACCATCATCAACATAATATTGCCTTGAAAGTTCTACAACAGCTCTAGCAGCTAGGCTTGCATGTTCTGCAAACTCAGCTGCTGCTTGAGCAGCAGAGGAAGGATCCTTAAATTTCATGTTCCAATTCTGCTTGCCAACAGAAAAATTACAATTACCATCTCCAGGAAAATATTGCCCATGTTCCAACCTTTCATCCTTGAAACCTAAGTAGTATGAACCACCATCATCAACACAATATTACCTTGAATGTTCTACAACAGCTCTGGCAGCTAGGCCTGCATGCTCTGCTAACGCAGCCGCTACTTGAGCAGCAGAGGTAGAATCCTTAAATTTCATGTTCCAATTCTACCTGCCAACAGAAAAATTACAATTACCATATCCAGGAAATGATTGCCCATGTTCCAACCTTTCATCCTTGAAACCTAAGTGGCATGAACCACCATCATCAACACAATATTTCCTTAAAAGTTCTACAACAGCTCTGGCAGCTAGGCTTGCATGTTCTGCAAAATCAGCTGTTGCTTGAACAACAGAGGTAGTATCCTTAAATTTCATGTTCCAATTCTACCTGCCAACAGAAAAATTACAATTACCATCTCCAGGAAATGATTGCCCATGCTCCAACCTTTCATCTTTGAAACCTAAGTGGCATGAACCACCATGATCAACACTATATTGCCTTGAATGTTATGCAAACTCAGCCGCTGCTTGAGCAGCAGAGGTAGCATCCTTAAATTTCATGTTCCAATTCTACCTACCAACAGAAAAAATACAATTATCATCTCCAGGAAATGATTGCCCATGTTCCAACCTTTTATCTTTGAAACCTAAGTGGCATGAACCACCATTATCAACACAATATTTCCTTGAAAGTTCTACAACAGCTCTGGCAGCTAGGCTTGCACGTTCTGCAAAATCAGCCGCTGCTTGAGCAACAGAGGTAGCATCCTTAAATTTCATGTTCCAATTCTGCCGGCCAACAGAAATATTACCATTACCACCTCCAGGAAATGATTGCCCATGTTCCAACCTTTAATCCTTGAAACCTAAGTGGCATGAACTACCATCATCAACATAATATTGCCTTGAAAGTTCTACAACAGTTCTGGCAGCTAGGCTTGCATGTTCTGCAAACTCAGCTGCAGCTTGAGCAGCAGAGGTAGAATCCTTAAATTTCATGTTCCAATTCTGCTTGCAAACAGAAAAATTACAATTACCATCTCCAGGAAATGATTGCCCATGTTCCAACCTTTCATCCTTGAAACCCAAGTGGCATGAACCACCATCATCAACACAATATTTCCTTAAAAGTTCTATAACAGCTCTGGCAGCTAGGCTTGCATGTTCTGCAAAATCAGCTGTTGCTTGAACAACAACGGTAGCATCCTTAAATTTCATGTTCCAATTCTACCTGCCAACAGAAAAATTACAATTACCATCTCCAGGAAATGATTGCCCATGTTCAAACCTTTCATCTTTGAAACCTAAGTGGCATGAACCACCATTATCAACACAATATTTCCTTGAAAGTTCTACAACAGCTCTAGCAGTTAGGCTTGCATGTTCTGCAAAATAAGCCGCTGCTTGAGCAACAGAGGTAGCATCCTTAAATTTCATGTTCCAATTCTACCTGCCAACAGAAAAATAACCATTACGACCTCCAGGAAATGATTGCCCATGTTCCAACCTTTAATCCTTGAAACCTAAGTGGCATGAACTACCATCATCAACATAATATTGCCTTGAAAGTTCTACAACAGCTCTGGCAGCTAGTCTTGTATGTTCTGCATACTCAGCTGCTGCTTGAGCAGCAGAGGTAGCATCCTTAAATTTCATGTTCCAATTCTGCTTGCCAACAGAGAAATTACCATCTCCAGGAAATGATTGCCCATGTTCCAACCTTTCATCCTTGAAATCTAAGTGGCATGATCCACCATCATCAACACAATATTGCCTTGAAAGTTCTACAACAGCTGTAGCAGCTAGGCTTGCATGTTCTGCAAACTCAGCCGCTGCTTGAGCAGCAGAGGTAGCATCCTTAAATTTCATGTTCCAATTCTACCTGCCAACAGAAAAATTACAATTACCATCTCCAGGAAATGATTGCCCATGTTCCAACCTTTCATCTTTGAAACCTAAGTGGCATGAACCACCATCATCAACACAATATTGCATTGAATGTTATGCAAACTCAGCCGCTGCTTGAGCAGCAGAGGTAGCATCCTTAAATTTCATGTTCCAATTCTGCCTGCCAACACAAAAATTACTACTACCACCTCCAGGAAATGATTGCCCATGTTCCAACCTTTCATCCTTGAAACCTAAGTGGCATGAACCATCATTATCAACACAATATTACCTTGAAAGTTCTACAACAGCTCTGGCAGCTAGGCTTGCATGTTCTGCAAACTCAGCCGCTGCTTGAGCTGCAGAGGTGGCATCCTTAAATTTCATGTTCCAATTCTGCCAGCCAACAGAAAAATTACCATTACCATCTCCAGGAAATGATTGCCCATGTTCCAAACTTTCATCCTTGAAACCTAAGTGGCATGAACCATCATCACCAACACACTATTGCCTTTAAAGTTCTACAACAGCTCTGGCAGCTAGGCTTGCATGTTTTGCAAACTCAGCCGCTGCTTGAGCAGCAGAGGTAGCATCCTTAAATTTCATGTTCCAATTCTTCCTGCCAACAGAAAAGTTACTATATCCATGAAATGATTGCCCATGTTCCAACCTTTCATCCTTGAAACCTAAGTGGCATGAACCACCATCATCAACAAAATATTCCCTTGAAAGTTCTACAACAGCTGTGGCATCTAGGCATGCATGTTCTGTAAAATTAGCCGCTGCTTGAGTGGCAGAGGTAGCATCCTTTAATTTCAAGTTCCAATTCTACCTGCCAAATGAACAATTACCATTACCACCTCCAGGAAATTATTGCCCATGTTCCAACCTTTCATCCTTGAAACCTAAGTGGCATGAACCACCATAATCAACATAATATTGCCTTGAAAGTTCTACAACAGCTCTGGCAGCTAGGCTTGTATTTTATGCAAAGTCAGCCGCTGCTTGAGCAGCAGAGGTAGCATCCTTAAATTTCATGTTCCAATTCTACCACCAACTGAAATATTACAATTACCATCTCCAGGAAATCATTGCCCATGTTCCAACCTTTCATCTTTGATATCTAAGTGGCATGAACCACCATCATCAACACAATATTGCCTTGAAAGTTCACAACAACTCTGGCAGCTAGGCTTGCATGTTCTGCAAAATCAGCCGCTGCTTGAGCAATAGAGGTAGCATCCTTAAATTTCATGTTCCAATTCTGCCTGCCAACAGAAATATTACCATTACCATCTCTAGGAAATGATTGCCCATGTTCAAACCTTTCATCCTTGAAACCTAAGTGGCATGAACCATCATCATCAACACAATATTACCTTGAAAGTTCTACAACAGCTCTGGCAGCAAGGCTTGCATGTTCTGCAAACTCAGCCGCTGCTTGAGCAGTAGAGGTAGCATTCTTAAATTTCATGTTCCAACTCTCCCTGGCAATAGAAAAATTACCATTACCATCTATAGGAAATGATTGCCCAAGTTCTAGCCTTTCATCTTTGAAACCTAAGTGGCATGAACCACCATCATCAACACAATATTGCCTTGAAAAATCTACAACATCTCTCGCATCAAGGCTTGTATGTTCTGCAAACTCAGTCGCTGCTTGAGCAGCAGAGGTAGCATCCTTAAATTTCATGTTCCGATTCTACCTGCCAACAGAAAAATTACAATTACCATCTCTAGGAAATGATTTCCCATGTTCCAACCTTTCATCTTTGAAACCTAAGTGGCATGAACCACCATCATCAACACAATATTGCTTTGAAAGATCTACAACATCTCTGGTAGCTAGGCTTGCATGTTCTGCAAACTCAGTCGCTGCTTGAGCAGCAGAGGTAGCATCCTTAAATTTCATGTTCCAATTCTACCTGCCAACAGAAAAATTACAATTACCATCTCTAGGAAATGATTTCCCATGCTCCAACCTTTCATCTTAGAAACCTAAATGGCATGAACCACCATCATCAACACAATATTGCCTTGAAAGTTCTACAACTGCTCTGGCATCTAGGTTTGCATGTTCTGCAAACTCAGCCACTGCTTGAGCAGCAGAGGTGGCATCCTCAAATTTCATGTTCCAATTCTACCAGCCAACAGAAAAATTACCATTTCCATCTCCAAGAAATGATTGCCCATGTTCCAACCTTTAATCCTTGAAACCTAAGTGGCATGAACCATCATCACCAACACACTATTGCCTTTAAAGTTCTACAACAGCTCTGGCAGCTAGGCTTGCATGTTCTGCAAACTCAGCCGCTGCTTGAGCAAGAGAGGTGGCATGCTCAAATTTCATGTTCCAATTCTGCCTGCCAACAGAAAAATTACCATTACCATCTCTAGGAAATGATTGCCCATGTTCGAACCATTCATCCTTGAAACCTAAGTGGCATAAACCAGCATCATCAACACAATAATGCCTTGAAATTTCTACAACAGTTCTGGCAGCTAGGCTTGTATATTCTGCAAACTCAGCTGCTGCTTGAGCAGCAGAGGTAGCATCCTTAAATTTCATGTTCCAATTCTGCTTGCCAACAGAAAAATTACCATCTCCAGGAAATGATTGCCCATGTTCCAACCTTTCATCTTTGAAATCTAAGTGGCATGAACCACCATCATCAACACAATATTGCCTTGAAAGTTCTACAACTGCTCTGGCAGCTAGGTTTGCATGTTCTGCAAACTCAGCCGCTGCTTGAGCAGTAGAGGTAGCATCCTTAAATTTCATGTTCCAATTCTGCCTGCCAACTGAAAAATTACCATTACCATCTCCAGGAAATGATTGCCCATGTTCCAACCTTTCATCCTTGAAACCTAAGTGGCATGAACCACTATCATCAACACAATATTGCCTTGAATGTTCTACAACAACTCTGGCAGCTAGGCCTGCATGTTCTGCAAACACAGCCGCTGCTTGAGCAGCAGAGGTAGAATCCTTAAATTTCATGTTCCAATTCTACCTGCCAACAGAAAAATTAAAATTACCATCTCCAGGAAATGATTGCCCATGTTCCAACCTTTCATCTTTGAAACCTAAGTGGTATGAACCACCATAATCAACACAATATTGCCTTGAATGTTATGCGAACTCAGCCGCTGCTTGAGCAGCAGAGGTAGCATCCTTAAATTTCATGTTCCAATTCTGCCTGCCAACAGAAAAATTACCATTACCATCTTTAGGAAATGATTACCCATGTTCCAACCTTTCATCCTTGAAACCTAAGTCGCATGAACCACCATCATCAACACACTATTGCCTTTAAAGTTCTACTACAGCTCTGGCAGCTAGGCTTGCATGTTCTGCAAACTCAGCCGCTGCTTGAGCAGCAGAGGTAGCATCCTTAAATTTCTTGTTCCAATTCTGCCTGCCAACAGAAAAATTACTATATCCATGAAATGATTGCCCATGTTCCAACCTTTCATCCTTGAAACCTAAGTGGCATGAACCACCATCATCAACACAATATTGCCTTGAAAGTTCTACAACAGCTGTGGCAGCTAGGCCTGCATGTTCTGTAAACTCAGCCGCTGCTTGAGCGGCAGAGGTAGCATCCTTTAATTTCATGTTCCAATTCTGCCTGCCAACTGAAAAATTACCATTACCACCTCCAGGAAATGATTGCCCATGTTCCAACCTTTAATACTTGAAACCTAAGTGGCATGAACTACCATCATCAACATAATATTGCCTTGAAAGTTCTACAACAGCTCTGGCAGCTAGTCTTGTATGTTCTGCATACTCAGCTGCTGCTTGAGCAGCAGAGGTAGCATCCTTAAATTTCATGTTCCAATTCTGCTTGCCAACAGAAAAATTACCATCTACATGAAATGATTGCCCATGTTCCAAGCTTTCATCCTTGAAATCTAAGTGGCATGATCCACCATCATCAACACAATATTGCCTTGAAAGTTCTACAACAGCTCTGGCAGCTAGGCCTACATGTTCTGCAAACACAGCCGCTGCTTGAGCAGCAGAGGTAGCATCCTTAAATTTCATGTTCCAATTCTACCTACCAACAGAAAAATTACAATTACCATCTCCACGAAATGATTGCCCATGTTCCAACCTTTCATCTTTGAAACCTAAGTGGCATGAACCACCATCATCAACACAATATTGCCTTGAATGTTATGCAAACTCAGCCGCTGCTTGAGCAGCAGAGGTAGCATCCTTAAATTTCATGTTCTAATTCTGCCTGCCAACAGAAAAATTACCATTACAATCTTCAGTAAATGATTGCCCATGTTCCAACCTTTTATCCTTGAAACCTAAGTGGAATGAACCACCATCATCAACATAATATTGCCTTGAATGTTCTGCAACAGCTCTGGCATCTAGGCCTGCATGTTCTGCAAACACAGCCGCTGCTTGAGAAGCAGAGGTAGAATCCTTAAATTTCATGTTCCAATTCTACCTGCCAACAGAAAAATTAAAATTACCATCTCCAGGAAATGATTGCCCATGTTCCAACCTTTCATCTTTGAAACCTAAGTGGCATGAACCATCATAATCAACACAATATTGCCTTGAATGTTATGCGAACTCAGCCGCTGCTTGAGCAGCAGAGGTAGCATCCTTAAATTTCATGTTCCAATTCTACCTACTAACAGAAATATTACAATTACTATCTCTAGGAAATGATTGCCCATGTTCCAACCTTTCATCTTTGAAACCTAAGTGGCATGAACCACCATCGTCAACACAATATTGCCTTGAAAGTTTTACAACAGCTCTGGCAGCTAGGCCTGCATGTTCTGTAAACTCAGCCGCTGCTTGAGCAACAGAGGTAGCATCCTTTAATTTCATGTTCCAATTCTTCCTGCCAACTAAAAATTTACCATTACCATCTCCAGGAAATGATTGCCCATGTTCGAACCTTTCATCCTTGAAACCTAAGTGGCATGAACCACCATCATCAACACAATATTGCCTTGAAAGTTCTATAATAGCTCTCGCAGCTAGGCTTGCATGTTCTGCAAACTACGCCGCTGGTTGAACAGCAGAGGTGGCCTCCTTAAATTCCATGTTCCAATTCTGCCAGCCAACAGAAAAATTACCATTACCATCTCCAGGAAATGATTGCCCATGTTCCAACCTTTCATCCTTGAAACCTAAGTGGCATGAACCACCATCATCAACACACTATTGCCTTCAAAGTTCTATAACAGCTCTGGCAGTTAGGCTTGCATGTTCTACAAACTCAGCCGCTCCTTGAGCAGCAGAGGTGGCATCCTTAAATTTCATGTTCCAATTCTGCCAGCCAACAGAAAAATTACCATTACCATCTCCAGGAAATGATTGCCCATGTTCCAACCTTTCATCCTTGAAACCTAAGTGGCATGAACCATCATCACCAACACACTATTGCCTTTAAAGTTCTACAACAGCTCTGGCAGCTAGGCTTACATGTTCTGCAAACTCAGCCGCTGCTTGAGCAGCAGAGGTAGCATCCTTAAATTTCATGTTCCAATTCTGCCTGCCAACAGAAAAATTACTATATCCATTAAATGATTGCCCATGTTCCAACCTTTCATCCTTGAAACCTAAGTGGCATGAACCACCATCATCAACACAATATTGCCTTGAAAGTTCTACAACGGATGTGGCAGCTAGGCGTGCATGTTCTGTAAACTCAGCCGCTGCTTGAGCGGCAGAGGTAGCATCATTTAATTTCATGTTCCATTTCTACCTGCCAACTGAAAAATTACCTTTACCACCTCCAGGAAATGATTGCCCATGTTCCAACCTTTAATACTTGAAACCTAAGTGGCATGAACTACCATCATCAACATAATATTGCCTTGAAAGTTCTACAACAGCTCTGGCAGCTAGGCTTGTATGTTCTGCAAACTCAGCTGTTGCTTGAGCAGCAGAGGTAGCATCCTTAAATTTCATGTTCCAATTCTGCTTGCCAACAGAAAAATTTCCATCTCCAGGAAATAATTGCCCATGTTCCAACCTTTCATCCTTGAAACCTAAGTGGCATGAACCACCATCATCAACACAATATTGCCTTGAAACTTCTACAACTGCTCTGGCAGCTAGGTTTGCATGTTCTGCAAACTCAGCCACTGCTTCAGCAGTAGGGTAGCATCCTTAAATTTCATGTTCAAATTCTGCCTGCCAAAAGAAAAATTACCATTACCAAATTCAGGAAATGATTGCCCATGTTCCAACCTTTCATCCTTGAAACCAAAGCGGCATGAACCACCATCATCAACACAATATTGCCTTGAATGTTCTACAACAGCTCTGACAGCTAGGCCTGCATGTTCTGCCAACACAGCCACTGCTTGAGCAGCAGAGGTAGAATCCTTAAATTTCATGTTCCAATTCTACCTGCCAACAGAAAAATTACAATTACCATCTCCAGGAAATGATTGCCCATGTTCCAACCTTTCGTCTTTGAAACCTAAGTGGCATGAACCACCATCATCAAAACAATATTTCCTTGAAAGTTCTACAACAGCTCTGGCAGCTAGGCCTGCATGTTCTGCAAAATCAGCCGCTGCATGAGCAACAGAGGTAGCATCCTTAAATTTAATGTTCCAATTCTGCCTGCCAACAAAAACATTACTACTACCACCTCCAGGAAATGATTACCCATGTTCCAACCTTTCATCCTTGAAACCTAAGTGGCATGAACTACCATCATCAACATAATATTGCCTTGAAAGTTCTACAAAAGCTCTTGAAGCTAGGATTGCATGTTCTGCAAACTCCGCTGCTGCTTGAGCAGCAGAGGTAGCATCCTTAAATTTCATGTTCCAATTCTGCTTTCCAACAGAAAAATTACCATCTCCAGGAAATGATTGCCCATGTTCCAACCTTTCATCCTTGAAACCTAAGTGGCATGAACCACCATCATCAACACAATATTGCCTTGAAAGTTCTACAACAGCTCTGGCAGATAGGCCTGCATCTTCTGCAAACTCAGCCGATGCTTGAGCAGCAGAGGTAGCATCCTTAAATTTCATGTTCCAATTCTGCCTACCAACAGAAAAAATACCATTACCATCTCTAGGAATTGATTGCCCATGTTCCAACCTTTCATCCTTGAAACCTAAGTGGCATGAACCACCATCATCAACACAATATTGCCTTGAAAGTTCTACAACAGCTCTGGCAGCTAGGCCTGCATCTTCTGCAAACTCAGCCGATGCTTGAGCAGCAGAGGTAGCATCCTTAAATTTCATGTTCCAATTCTGCCTACCAACAGAAAAATTACCATTACCATCTCTAGGAATTGATTGCCCATGTTCCAACCTTTCATCTTTGAAACCTTATTGGCATGAACCACCATCATCAACACAATATTGCCTTGAAAGTTCTACAACAACTCTGGCAGCTAGGCTTGCATGTTCTACAAACTCAGCCGCTGCTTGAGAAGCAGAGCTAGCATCCTTAAATTTCATGTTCCAATTCTACCTGCCAACAGAAAAATTACAATTAACATCTCCAGGAAATGATTGCGCATGTTCCAACCTTTCATCTTTGAAACCTAAGTGTCATGAACCCCCATCATCAACACAATATTTCCTTGAAAGTTCTACAACAGCTCTGGCAGCTAGGACTGCATGTTCTGCAAAATCTGCCGCTGCATGAGCAACAGAGGTAGCATCCTTAAATTTCATGTTCCAATTCTGCCTGCCAACAAAACAATTACTACTACCACCTCCAGGAAATGATTACCCATGTTCCAACCTTTCATCTTTGAAACCTAAGTGGCATGAACTACCATCATCAACATAATATTGCCTTGAAAGTTCTACAACAGCTCTTGAAGCTAGGCTTGCATGTTCTGCAAACTCCGTTGCTGCTTGAGCAGCAGAGATAGCATCCTTAAATTTCATGTTCCAATTCTGCTTGCCAACAGAAAAATTACCATCTCCAGGAAATGATTGCCCATGTTCCAACCTTTCATCCTTGAAACCTAAGTGGCATGAACCACCATCATCAACACAATATTGCCTTGAAAGTTCTACAACAGCTCTGGCAGATAGGCCTGCATCTTCTGCAAACTCAGCCGATGCTTGAGCAGCAGAGGTAGCATCCTTAAATTTCATGTTCCAATTCTGCCTACCAACAGAAAAATTACCATTACCATCTCTAGGAATTGATTGCCCATGTTCCAACCTTTCATCCTTGAAACCTAAGTGGCATGAACCACCATCATCAACACAATATAGCCTTGAAAGTTCTACAACAGCTCTGGCAGCTAGGCTTGCATATTCTGCAAACTCAGCTGTTGCTTGAGCAGCAGAGGTAGCATCCTTAAATTTCATGTTCCAATTCGGCTTGCCAACAGAAAAATTACCATCTCCAGGAAATGACTGCCCATGTTCCGACCTTTCATCCTTGAAACCTAAGTGGCATGAACCACCATCATCAACACAATATTGCCTTGAAAGTTCTACAACAGCTCTGGCAGCTAGGCTTGCATGTTCTGCAAACTCAGCCGCTGCTTGAGCAGCAGAGCTAGCATCCTTAAATTTCATGTTCCACTTCTACCTGCCAACAGAAAAATTACAATTAACATCTCCAGGAAATGATTGCGCATGTTCCAACCTTTCATCTTTGAAACCTAAGTGTCATGAACCCCCATCATCAACACAATATTTCCTTGAAAGTTCGACAACAGCTCTGGCAGCTAGGCTTGCATGTTCTGCAAAATCAGTCGCTGCATGAGCAACAGAGGTAGCATCCTTAAATTTCATGTTCCAATTCTGCCTGCCAACAAAACAATTACTACTACCACCTCCAGGAAATGATTACCCATGTTCCAACCTTTCATCCTTGAAACCTAAGTGGCATGAACTACCATCATCAACATAATATTGCCTTGAAAGTTCTACAACAGCTCTTGAAGCTAGGCTTGCATGTTCTGCAAACTCCGCTGCTGCTTGAGCAGCAGAGGTAGTATCCTTAAATTTCATGTTCCAATTCTGCTTGCCAACAGAAAAATTACCATCTCCAGGAAATGATTGCCCATGTTCCAACCTTTCATCCTTGAAACCTAAGTGGCATGAACCACCATCATCAACAAAATATTGCCTTGAAAGTTCTACAACAGCTCTGGCAGATTGGCCTGCATGTTCTGCAAACTCTGCCGATGCTTGAGCAGCAGAGGTAGCATCCTTAAATTTCATGTTCCAATTCTGCCTGCCAACAGAAAAATTACCATTACCATCTCTAGGAATTGATTGCCCATGTTCCAACCTTTCATCCTTGAAACCTAAGTGGCATGAACCACCATCATCAACACAATATTGCCTTGAAAGTTCTACAACAGCTCTGGCAGCTAGGCTTGCATATTCTGCAAACTCAGCTGCTGCTTGAGCAGCAGAGGTAGCATCCTTAAATTTCATGTTCCAATTCTTCCTACCAACAGAAAAATTACCATTACCACCTCCAGGAAATAATTGCCCATATTCCAACCTTTAATACTTGAAACCTAAGTGGCATGAACTACCATCATCAACATAATACTGCCTTGAAATTTCTACAACAGCTCTGGCAGTTAGGCTTGTATGTTCTGCAAACTCAGCTGCTGCTTGACCAGCAGAGGTAGCATCCTTAAATTTCATGTTCCAATTCTGCTTGCCAACAGAAAAATTTCCATCTCCAGGAAATGATTGCCCATGTTCCAAACTTTCATCCTTGAAATCTAAGTGGCATGATCCACCATCATCAACACAATATTGCCTTGAAAGTTCTACAACAGCTCTAGCAGCTCGGCCTGCATGTTCTGCAAACTCAGCCGCTGCTTGAGCAGCAGAGGTAGCATCCTTAAATTTCATGTTCCAATTCTGCCTGCCAACAGAAAAATTACCATTACCATCTCTAGGAAATGATTGCCCATGTTCCAACCTTTCATCCTTGAAATCTAAGTGGCATGAACCACCATCATCAACACAATATTTCCTTGAAAGTTCTACAACAGCTCTGGCAGCTAGGCCTGCATGTTCTGCAAAATCAGCCGCTGCTTGAGCAACAGAGGTAGCATCCTTAAATTTCATGTTCCAATTCTGCCTGCCAACAAAAAAATTACTACTACCACCTCCAGGAAATGATTACCCATGTTCCAACCTTTCATCCTTGAAACCTAAGTGGCATGAACCACCATCATCAACAAAATATTGCCTTGAAAGTTCTACAACAGCTCTGGCAGATTGGCCTGCATGTTCTGCAAACTCTGCCGATGCTTGAGCAGCAGAGGTAGCATCCTTAAATTTCATGTTCCAATTCTGCCTGCCAACAGAAAAATTACCATTACCATCTCTAGGAAATGATTGCCCATGTTCCAACCTTTCATCCTTGAAACCTAAGTGGCATGAACCATCATCATCAACACAATATTACGTTGAAAGTTCTACAACAGCTCTGGCAGCTAGGCTTGAATGTTCTGCAAACTCAGCCGCTGCTTGAGCAGCAGATGTAGCATCCTTAAATTTCATGTTCCAATTCTCCCTGGCAATAGAAATATTACCATTACCATCTCTAGGAAATGATTGCCCAAGTATTAGACTTTCATCTTTGAAACCTAAGTGGCCTGAACCACCATCATCAACACAATATTGCCTTGAAAGATCTACAACAGCTCTGGCAGCTAGGCTTGCATGTTCTGCAAACTCAGTCGCTGCTTGAGTAGCAAAGGTAGCATCCTTAAATTTCATGTTCCAATTGTACCTGCCAACAGAAAAATTACAATTACCATATCCAGGAAATGATTGCCCATGTTCCAAACATTCATCCTTGAAACTTAAGTGGCATGAACCACCATTATCAACACAATATTGCCTTGAAAGTTCTACAACAGCTCTGGCAGATATGCCTGCATGTTCTGCAAACTCAGCCGATACTTGAGCAGCAGAGGTAGCATCCTTAAATTTCATGTTGCAATTCTGCTTGCCAACAGAAAAATTTCCATCTCCAGGAAATGATTGCCCATGTTCCAACCTTTCATTCTTGAAATCTATGGGGCATGAACCACCATCATCAACACAATATTGCCTTGAAAGTTCTATAACAGCTCTAGCAGCTCGGCCTGCATGTTCTGCAAACTCAGCCGCTGCTTGAGCAGTAGAGGTAGCATCCTTAAATTTCATGTTCCAATTCTGCCTGCCAACAGAAATATTACCTATACCATCTCTAGGAAATGATTGCCCATGTTCCAACCTTTCATCTTTGAAATCTAAGTGGCATGAACCACCATCACCAACACAGTATTGCCTTGAAAGTTCTACAACAGCTCTAGCAGCTAGGCCTGCATGTTCTGCAAACTCAGCCGCTGCTTGAGCAGCAGAGGTAGCATCCTTAAATTTCATGTTCCAATTCTTCTTACCAACAGAAAAATTACCATTACCACCTCCAGGAAATGTTTGCCCATATTCCAACCTTTAATACTTGAAACCTAAGTGGCATGAACTACCATCATCAACATAATATTGCCTTGAAATTTCTACAACAGCTCTGGCAGCTAGGCTTGTATGTTCTGCAACTCAGCTGCTGCTTGAGCAGCAGAGGTAGCATCCTTAAATTTCATGTTCCAATTCTGCTTGCCAACAGAAAAATTTCCATCTCCAGGAAATGATTGCCCATGTTCCAACCTTTCATCCTTGAAATCTAAGTGGCATGATCCACCATCATCTACACAATATTGCCTTGAAAGTTCTACAACAACTCTAGCAGCTCGGCCTGCATGTTCTGCAAACTCAGCCGCTGCTTGAGCAGCAGAGGTTGCATCCTTAAATTTCATGTTCCAATTCTGCCTGCCAACAGAAAAATTACCATTACCACTTCCAGGAAATGATTGCCCATGTTCCAACCTTTAATCCTTGAAACCTAAGTGGCATGAACTACTATCATCAACATAATATTGCGTTGAAAGTTCTACAACAGCTCTGGCAGCTAGGCTTGCATGTTCTGCAAACTCAGCTGCTGCTTGAGCAGCAGAGGTAGCATCATTAAATTTCATGTTCCAATTCTGCTTGCCAACAGAAAAATTACAATCTCCAGGAAATGATTGCCCATGTTCCAACCTTTCATCCTTGAAACCTAAGTGGCATGAACCACCATCATCAACACAATATTGCCTTGAAAGTTCTACAACAGCTCTAGCAGCTCGGCCTGCATGTTCTGCAAACTCAGCCGCTGCTTGAGCAGCAGAGGTAGCATCCTTAAATTTCATGTTCCAATTCTGCCTGCCAACAGAAAAATTAACATTACCATCTCCAGGAAATGATTGCCCATGTTCCAACCTTTCATCCTTGAAACATAAGTGGCATGAACCAGCATCATCAACACAATATTGCCTTGAAATTTCTACAACAGCTCTGGCAGCTAGGCTTGCATATTCTGCAAACTCAGCTGCTGCTTGAGCAGCAGAGGTAGCATCCTTAAATTTCATGTTCCAATTCTGCTTGCCAACAGAAAAATTACCATCTCCAGGAAATGATTGCCCATGTTCCAAACTTTCATCCTTGAAACCTAAGTGGCATGAACCACCATCATCAATACAATATTGCCTTGAAAGTTCTACAATAACTCTGGCAGCTAGGCTTGCATGTTCTGCAAAATCAGCCGCTGCTTGAGCAACAGAGGTAGCATCCTTAAATTTCATGTTCCAATTCTGCCTGCCAATAGAAAAATTACAATTACCATCTCTAGGAAATGATTGCCCATATTACAACCTTTCATCCTTGAAACCTAAGTGGCATGAACTACCATCATCAACATAATATTGCTTTGAAAGTTCTACAACAGCTCTGGTAGCTAGGCTTGTATGTTATGAAAACTCAGCCGCTGCTTGAGCAACAGAGGTAGCATCTTTAAATTTGATGTTCCAATTCTACCACCAACTGAAATATTACAATTACCATCTCCAGGAAATGATTATCCATGTTCCAACCTTTCATCTTTGAAACCTAAGTGGCATGAACCAACATCATCAACACAATATTGCCTTGAAAGTTCTACAACAATTCTGGCAGCTAGGCTTGCATTTTCTGCAAAATCAGCCGCTGCTTGAGCAACAGAGGTAGCATCCTTAAATTTCATGTTCCAATTCTGCCTGCCAACAGAAATATTACCATTACCATCTCTAGGAAATGATTGCCCATGTTCCAACCTTTCATCCTTGAAACCTAAGTGGCATGAACCATCATCATCAACACAATATTACCTTGAAAACTTCTACAACAGCTCTGGCAGCTAGGCTTGAATGTTCTGCAAACTCAGCCGCTGCTTGAGCAGCAGATGTAGCATCCTTAAATTTCATGTTCCAATTCTCCCTGGCAATAGAAATATTACCATTACCATCTCTAGGAAATGATTGCCCAAGTTCTAGACTTTCATCTTTGAAACCTAAGTGGCCTGAACCACCATCATCAACACAATATTGCCTTGAAAGATCTACAACAGCTCTGGCAGCTAGGCTTGCATGTTCTGCAAACTCAGTCGCTGCTTGAGTAGCAAAGGTAGCATCCTTAAATTTCATGTTCCAATTGTACCTGCCAACAGAAAAATTACAATTACCATATCCAGGAAATGATTGCCCATGTTCCAAACATTCATCTTTGAAACCTTGAATGTTATGCAAACTCAGCCGCTGCTTGAGCAGCAGAGGTAGCATCCTTAAATTTCATGTTCCAATTCTGCCTGCCAACAGAAAAATTACAATTACCATCTCTAGGAAATGATTGCCCATGTTCCAACCTTTCATCCTTGAAATCTAAGTGGCATGAACCACCATCATCAACACAATATTTCCTTGAAAGTTCTACAACAGCTCTGGCAGCTAGGCTTGAATGTTCTGCAAACTCAGCTGCTGCTTGAGCAGCAGAGGTAGCATCCTTAAATTTCATGTTCCAATTCTTCTTGCCAACAGAATAATTACCATCTACAGGAAATGATTGCCCATGTTCCAACCTTTCATCCTTGAAACCTAATTGGCATGAACCACCACCATCAACACAATATTGCCTTGAAAGTTCTACAACAGCTCTGGCAGCTAGGACTGCATGTTCTGCAAACTCAGCCGCTGCATGAGCAGCAGAGGTAGCATCCTTAAATTTCATGTTCCAATTCTGCCTGCCAACAGAGAAATTACCATTACCATCTCTAGGAAATAATTGCCCGTGTTCCAACCATTCATCCTTGAAACCTAAGTGGCATGATCCAGCATCATCAACACAATATTGCCTTGAAATTTCTACAACAGCTCTGGCTGCTAGGCTTGCATATTCTGCAAACTCAGCTGCTGCTTGAGCAGCAGAGGTAGCATCCTTAAATTTCATGTTCCAATTCTGCTTGCCAACAGAAAAATTACCATCTCCAGGAAATGATTGCCCATGTTCCAAACTTTCATCCTTGAAACCTAAGTGGCATGAACCACCATCATCAATACAATATTGCCTTGAAAGTTCTACAACAACTCTGGCAGCTAGGCTTGCATGTTCTGCAAAATCAGCCGCTGCTTGAGCAACAGAGGTAGCATCCTTAAATTTCATGTTCCAATTCTGCCTGCCAACAAAAAAATTACTACTACCACTTCCAGGAAATGATTGCCCATATTCCAACCTTTCATCCTTGAAACCTAAATGGCATGAACTACCATCATCAACATAATATTGCTTTGAAAGTTCTACAACATCTCTGGTAGCTAGGCTTGTATGTTATGAAAACTCAGCCGCTGCTTGAGCAACAGAGGTAGCATCTTTAAATTTCATGTTCCAATTCTACCACCAACTGAAATATTACAATTACCATCTCCAGGAAATGATTATCCATGTTCCAACCTTTCATCTTTGAAACCTAAGTGGCATGAACCAACATCATCAACACAATATTGCCTTGAAAGTTCTACAACAATTCTGGCAGCTAGGCTTGCATTTTCTGCAAAATCAGCCGCTGCTTGAGCAACAGAGGTAGCATCCTTAAATTTCATGTTCCAATTCTGCCTGCCAACAGAAATATTACCATTACCATCTCTAGGAAATGATTGCCCATGTTCCAACCTTTCATCCTTGAAACCTAAGTGGCATGAACCATCATCATCAACACAATATTACCTTGAAAGTTCTACAACAGCTCTGGCAGCTAGGCTTGAATATTCTGCAAACTCAGCCGCTGCTTGAGCAGCAGATGTAGCATCCTTAAATTTCATGTTCCAGTTCTCCCTGGCAATAGAAATATTACCATTACCATCTCTAGGAAATGATTGCCCAAGTTCTAGACTTTCATCTTTGAAACCTAAGTGGCCTGAACCACCATCATCAATACAATATTGCCTTGAAAGATCTACAACAGCTCTGGCAGCTAGGCTTGCATGTTCTGCAAACTCAGTCGCTGCTTGAGTAGCAAAGGTAGCATCCTTAAATTTCATGTTCCAATTCTACCTGCCAACAGAAAAATTACAATTACCATATCCAGGAAATGATTGCCCATGTTCGAAACATTCATCTTTGAAACCTTGAATGTTATGCAAACTCAGCCGCTGCTTGAGCAGCAGAGGTAGCATCCTTAAATTTCATGTTCCAATTCTGCCTGCCAACAGAAACATTACAATTACCATCTCTAGGAAATGATTGCCCATGTTCCAACCTTTCATCCTTGAAATCTAAGTGGCATGAACCACCATCATCAACACAATATTTCCTTGAAAGTTCTACAACAGCTCTGGCAGCTAGGCTTGAATGTTCTGCAAACTCAGCTGCTGCTTGAGCAGCAGAGGTAGCATCCTTAAATTTCATGTTCCAATTCTGCTTGCCAACAGAATAATTACCATCTACAGGAAATGATTGCCCATGTTCCAACCTTTCATCCTTGAAACCTAATTGGCATGAACCACCACCATCAACACAATATTGCCTTGAAAGTTCTACAACAGCTCTGGCAGCTAGGACTGCATGTTCTGCAAACTCAGCCGCTGCTTGAGCAGCAGAGGTAGCATCCTTAAATTTCATGTTCCAATTCTGCCTGCCAACAGAAAAATTACCATTACCATCTCTAGGAAATGATTGCCCATGTTCCAACCATTCATCCTTGAAACCTAAGTGGCATGATCCAGCATCATCAACACAATATTGCCTTGAAATTTCTACAACAGCTCTGGCTGCTAGGCTTGCATATTCTGCAAACTCAGCTGCTGCTTGAGCAGCAGAGGTAGCATCCTTAAATTTCATGTTCCAATTCTGCTTGCCAACAGAAAAATTACCATCTCCAGGAAATGATTGCCCATGTTCCAAACTTTCATCCTTGAAACCTAAGTGGCATGAACCACCATCATCAATACAATATTGCCTTGAAAGTTCTACAACAACTCTGGCAGCTAGGCTTGCATGTTCTGCAAAATCAGCCGCTGATTGAGCAACAGAGGTAGCATCCTTAAATTTCATGTTCCAATTCTGCCTGCCAACAGAAAAATTACTACTACCACTTCCAGGAAATGATTGCCCATATTCCAACCTTTCATCCTTGAAACCTAAGTGGCATGAACTACCATCATCAACATAATATTGCTTTGAAAGTTCTCCAACAGCTCTGGTAGCTAGGCTTGTATGTTATGAAAACTCAGCCGCTGCTTGAGCAACAGAGGTAGCATCTTTAAATTTCATGTTCCAATTCTACCACCAACTGAAATATTACAATTACCATCTCCAGGAAATGATTATCCATGTTCCAACCTTTCATCTTTGAAACCTAAGTGGCATGAACCAACATCATCAACACAATATTGCCTTGAAAGTTCTACAACAATTCTGGCAGCTAGGCTTGCATTTTCTGCAAAATCAGCCGCTGCTTGAGCAACAGAGGTAGCATCCTTAAATTTCATGTTCCAATTCTGCCTGCCAACAGAAATATTACCATTACCATCTCTAGGAAATGATTGCCCATGTTCCAACCTTTCATCCTTGAAACCTAAGTGGCATGAACCACCATCATCAATACAATATTGCCTTGAAAGTTCTACAACAACTCTGGCAGCTAGGCTTGCATGTTCTGCAAAATCAGCCGCTGCTTGAGCAACAGAGGTAGCATCCTTAAATTTCATGTTCCAATTCTGCCTGCCAACAGAAAAATTACTACTACCACTTCCAGGAAATGATTGCCCATATTCCAACCTTTCATCCTTGAAACCTAAGTGGCATGAACTACCATCATCAACATAATATTGCTTTGAAAGTTCTACAATAGCTCTGGTAGCTAGGCTTGTATGTTATGAAAACTCAGCCGCTGCTTGAGCAACAGAGGTAGCATCTTTAAATTTCATGTTCCAATTCTACCACCAACTGAAATATTACAATTACCATCTCCAGGAAATGATTATCCATGTTCCAACCTTTCATCTTTGAAACCTAAGTGGCATGAACCAACATCATCAACACAATATTGCCTTGAAAGTTCTACAACAATTCTAGCAGCTAGGCTTGCATTTTCTGCAAAATCAGCCGCTGCTTGAGCAACAGAGGTAGCATCCTTAAATTTCATGTTCCAATTCTGCCTGCCAACAGAAATATTACCATTACCATCTCTAGGAAATGATTGCCCATGTTCCAACCTTTCATCCTTGAAACCTAAGTGGCATGAACCATCATCATCAACACAATATTACCTTGAAAGTTCTACAACAGCTCTGGCAGCTAGGGTTGAATGTTCTGCAAACTCAGCCGCTGCTTGAGCAGCAGATGTAGCATCCTTAAATTTCATGTTCCAATTCTCCCTGGCAATAGAAATATTACCATTACCATCTCTAGGAAATGATAGCCCAAGTTCTAGACTTTCATCTTTGAAACCTAAGTGGCCTGAACCACTATCATCAATACAATATTGCCTTGAAAGATCTACAACAGCTCTGGCAGCTAGGCTTGCATGTTCTGCAAACTCAGTCGCTGCTTGAGTAGCAAAGGTAGCATCCTTAAATTTCATGTTCCAATTCTACCTGCCAACAGAAAAATTACAATTACCATATCCAGGAAATGATTGCCCATGTTCGAAACATTCATCTTTGAAACCTTGAATGTTATGCAAACTCAGCCGCTGCTTGAGCAGCAGAGGTAGCATCCTTAAATTTCATGTTCCAATTCTGCCTGCCAATAGAAAAATTACAATTACCATCTCTAGGAAATGATTGCCCATGTTCCAACCTTTCATCCTTGAAATCTAAGTGGCATGAACCACCATCATCAACACAATATTTCCTTGAAAGTTCTACAACAGCTCTGGCAGCTAGGCTTGAATGTTCTGCAAACTCAGCTGCTGCTTGAGCAGCAGAGGTAGCATCCTTAAATTTCATGTTCCAATTCTGCTTGCCAACAGAATAATTACCATCTACAGGAAATGATTGCCCATGTTCCAACCTTTCATCCTTGAAACCTAATTGGCATGAACCACCACCATCAACACAATATTGCCTTGAAAGTTCTACAACAGCTCTGGCAGCTAGGACTGCATGTTCTGCAAACTCAGCCGCTGCTTGAGCAGCAGAGGTAGCATCCTTAAATTTCATGTTCCAATTCTGCCTGCCAACAGAAAAATTACCATTACCATCTCTAGGAAATGATTGCCCATGTTCCAACCATTCATCCTTGAAACCTAAGTGGCATGATCCAGCATCATCAACACAATATTTCCTTGAAATTTCTACAACAGCTCTGGCTGCTAGGCTTGCATATTCTGCAAACTCAGCTGCTGCTTGAGCAGCAGAGGTAGCATCCTTAAATTTCATGTTCCAATTCTGCTTGCCAACAGAAAAATTACCATCTCCAGGAAATGATTGCCCATGTTCCAAACTTTCATCCTTGAAACCTAAGTGGCATGAACCACCATCATCAATACAATATTGCCTTGAAAGTTCTACAACAACTCTGGCAGCTAGGCTTGCATGTTCTGCAAAATCAGCCGCTGCTTGAGCAACAGAGGTAGCATCCTTAAATTTCATGTTCCAATTCTGCCTGCCAACAGAAAAATTACTACTACCACTTCCAGGAAATGATTGCCCATATTCCAACCTTTCATCCTTGAAACCTAAGTGGCATGAACTACCATCATCAACATAATATTGCTTTGAAAGTTCTACAACAGCTCTGGTAGCTAGGCTTGTATGTTATGAAAACTCAGCCGCTGCTTGAGCAACAGAGGTAGCATCTTTAAATTTCATGTTCCAATTCTACCACCAACTGAAATATTACAATTATCATCTCCAGGAAATGATTATCCATGTTCCAACCTTTCATCTTTGAAACCTAAGTGGCATGAACCAACATCATCAACACAATATTGCCTTGAAAGTTCTACAACAATTCTGGCAGCTAGGCTTGCATTTTCTGCAAAATCAGCCGCTGCTTGAGCAACAGAGGTAGCATCCTTAAATTTCATGTTCCAATTCTGCCTGCCAACAGAAATATTACCATTACCATCTCTAGGAAATGATTGCCCATGTTCCAACCTTTCATCCTTGAAACCTAAGTGGCATGAACCATCATCATCAACACAATATTACCTTGAAAGTTCTACAACAGCTCTGGCAGCTAGGGTTGAATGTTCTGCAAACTCAGCCGCTGCTTGAGCAGCAGATGTAGCATCCTTAAATTTCATGTTCCAATTCTCCCTGGCAATAGAAATATTACCATTACCATCTCTAGGAAATGATAGCCCAAGTTCTAGACTTTCATCTTTGAAACCTAAGTGGCCTGAACCACCATCATCAATACAATATTGCCTTGAAAGATCTACAACAGCTCTGGCAGCTAGGCTTGCATGTTCTGCAAACTCAGTCGCTGCTTGAGTAGCAAAGGTAGCATCCTTAAATTTCATGTTCCAATTCTACCTGCCAACAGAAAAATTACAATTACCATATCCAGGAAATGATTGCCCATGTTCGAAACATTCATCTTTGAAACCTTGAATGTTATGCAAACTCAGCCGCTGCTTGAGCAGCAGAGGTAGCATCCTTAAATTTCATGTTCCAATTCTGCCTGCCAATAGAAAAATTACAATTACCATCTCTAGGAAATGATTGCCCATGTTCCAACCTTTCATCCTTGAAATCTAAGTGGCATGAACCACCATCATCAACACAATATTTCCTTGAAAGTTCTACAACAGCTCTGGCAGCTAGGCTTGAATATTCTGCAAACTCAGCTGCTGCTTGAGCAGCAGAGGTAGCATCCTTAAATTTCATGTTCCAATTCTGCTTGCCAACAGAATAATTACCATCTACAGGAAATGATTGCCCATGTTCCAACCTTTCATCCTTGAAACCTAATTGGCATGAACCACCACCATCAACACAATATTGCCTTGAAAGTTCTACAACAGCTCTGGCAGCTAGGACTGCATGTTCTGCAAACTCAGCCGCTGCTTGAGCAGCAGAGGTAGCATCCTTAAATTTCATGTTCCAATTCTGCCTGCCAACAGAAAAATTACCATTACCATCTCTAGGAAATGATAGCCCATGTTCCAACCATTCATCCTTGAAACCTAAGTGGCATGATCCAGCATCATCAACACAATATTGCCTTGAAATTTCTACAACAGCTCTGGCTGCTAGGCTTGCATATTCTGCAAACTCAGCTGCTGCTTGAGCAGCAGAGGTAGCATCCTTAAATTTCATGTTCCAATTCTGCTTGCCAACAGAAAAATTACCATCTCCAGGAAATGATTGCCCATGTTCCAAACTTTCATCCTTGAAACCTAAGTGGCATGAACCACCATCCTCAATACAATATTGCCTTGAAAGTTCTACAACAACTCTGGCAGCTAGGCTTGCATGTTCTGCAAAATCAGCCGCTGCTTGAGCAACAGAGGTAGCATCCTTAAATTTCATGTTCCAATTCTGCCTGCCAACAGAAAAATTACTACTACCACTTCCAGGAAATGATTGCCCATATTCCAACCTTTCATCCTTGAAAACTAAGTGGCATGAACTACCATCATCAACATAATATTGCTTTGAAAGTTCTACAACAGCTCTGGTAGCTAGGCTTGTATGTTATGAAAACTCAGCCGCTGCTTGAGCAACAGAGGTAGCATCTTTAAATTTCATGTTCCAATTCTACCACCAACTGAAATATTACAATTACCATCTCCAGGAAATGATTATCCATGTTCCAACCTTTCATCTTTGAAACCTAAGTGGCATGAACCAACATCATCAACACAATATTGCCTTGAAAGTTCTACAACAATTCTGGCAGCTAGGCTTGCATTTTCTGCAAAATCAGCCGCTGCTTGAGCAACAGAGGTAGCATCCTTAAATTTCATGTTCCAATTCTGCCTGCCAACAGAAATATTACCATTACCATCTCTAGGAAATGATTGCCCATGTTCCAACCTTTCATCCTTGAAACCTAAGTGGCATGAACCATCATCATCAACACAATATTACCTTGAAAGTTCTACAACAGCTCTGGCAGCTAGGGTTGAATGTTCTGCTAACTCAGCCGCTGCTTGAGCAGCAGATGTAGCATCCTTAAATTTCATGTTCCAATTCTCCCTGGCAATAGAAATATTACCATTACCATCTCTAGGAAATGATAGCCCAAGTTCTAGACTTTCATCTTTGAAACCTAAGTGGCCTGAACCACCATCATCAATACAATATTGCCTTGAAAGATCTACAACAGCTCTGGCAGCTAGGCTTGCATGTTCTGCAAACTCAGTCGCTGCTTGAGTAGCAAAGGTAGCATCCTTAAATTTCATGTTCCAATTCTACCTGCCAACAGAAAAATTACAATTACCATATCCAGGAAATGATTGCCCATGTTCGAAACATTCATCTTTGAAACCTTGAATGTTATGCAAACTCAGCCGCTGCTTGAGCAGCAGAGGTAGCATCCTTAAATTTCATGTTCCAATTCTGCCTGCCAATAGAAAAATTACAATTACCATCTCTAGGAAATGATTGCCCATGTTCCAACCTTTCATCCTTGAAATCTAAGTGGCATGAACCACCATCATCAACACAATATTTCCTTGAAAGTTCTACAACAGCTCTGGCAGCTAGGCTTGAATGTTCTGCAAACTCAGCTGCTGCTTGAGCAGCAGAGGTAGCATCCTTAAATTTCATGTTCCAATTCTGCCTGCCAACAGAAATATTACCATTACCATCTCTAGGAAATGATTGCCCATGTTCCAAACTTTCATCCTTGAAACCTAAGTGGCATGAACCACCATCCTCAATACAATATTGCCTTGAAAGTTCTACAACAACTCTGGCAGCTAGGCTTGCATGTTCTGCAAAATCAGCCTCTGCTTGAGCAACAGAGGTAGCATCCTTAAATTTCATGTTCCAATTCTGCCTGCCAACAGAAAAATTACTACTACCACTTCCAGGAAATGATTGCCCATATTCCAACCTTTCATCCTTGAAACCTAAGTGGCATGAACTACCATCATCAACATAATATTGCTTTGAAAGTTCTCCAACAGCTCTGGTAGCTAGGCTTGTATGTTATGAAAACTCAGCCGCTGCTTGAGCAACAGAGGTAGCATCTTTAAATTTCATGTTCCAATTCTACCACCAACTGAAATATTACAATTACCATCTCCAGGAAATGATTATCCATGTTCCAACCTTTCATCTTTGAAACCTAAGTGGCATGAACCAACATCATCAACACAATATTGCCTTGAAAGTTCTACAACAATTCTGGCAGCTAGGCTTGCATTTTCTGCAAAATCAGCCGCTGCTTGAGCAACAGAGGTAGCATCCTTAAATTTCATGTTCCAATTCTGCCTGCCAACAGAAATATTACCATTACCATCTCTAGGAAATGATTGCCCATGTTCCAACCTTTCATCCTTGAAACCTAAGTGGCATGAACCACCATCATCAATACAATATTGCCTTGAAAGTTCTACAACAACTCTGGCAGCTAGGCTTGCATGTTCTGCAAAATCAGCCGCTGCTTGAGCAACAGAGGTAGCATCCTTAAATTTCATGTTCCAATTCTGCCTGCCAACAGAAAAATTACTACTACCACTTCCAGGAAATGATTGCCCATATTCCAACCTTTCATCCTTGAAACCTAAGTGGCATGAACTACCATCATCAACATAATATTGCTTTGAAAGTTCTACAATAGCTCTGGTAGCTAGGCTTGTATGTTATGAAAACTCAGCCGCTGCTTGAGCAACAGAGGTAGCATCTTTAAATTTCATGTTCCAATTCTACCACCAACTGAAATATTACAATTACCATCTCCAGGAAATGATTATCCATGTTCCAACCTTTCATCTTTGAAACCTAAGTGGCATGAACCAACATCATCAACACAATATTGCCTTGAAAGTTCTACAACAATTCTAGCAGCTAGGCTTGCATTTTCTGCAAAATCAGCCGCTGCTTGAGCAACAGAGGTAGCATCCTTAAATTTCATGTTCCAATTCTGCCTGCCAACAGAAATATTACCATTACCATCTCTAGGAAATGATTGCCCATGTTCCAACCTTTCATCCTTGAAACCTAAGTGGCATGAACCATCATCATCAACACAATATTACCTTGAAAGTTCTACAACAGCTCTGGCAGCTAGGGTTGAATGTTCTGCAAACTCAGCCGCTGCTTGAGCAGCAGATGTAGCATCCTTAAATTTCATGTTCCAATTCTCCCTGGCAATAGAAATATTACCATTACCATCTCTAGGAAATGATAGCCCAAGTTCTAGACTTTCATCTTTGAAACCTAAGTGGCCTGAACCACTATCATCAATACAATATTGCCTTGAAAGATCTACAACAGCTCTGGCAGCTAGGCTTGCATGTTCTGCAAACTCAGTCGCTGCTTGAGTAGCAAAGGTAGCATCCTTAAATTTCATGTTCCAATTCTACCTGCCAACAGAAAAATTACAATTACCATATCCAGGAAATGATTGCCCATGTTCGAAACATTCATCTTTGAAACCTTGAATGTTATGCAAACTCAGCCGCTGCTTGAGCAGCAGAGGTAGCATCCTTAAATTTCATGTTCCAATTCTGCCTGCCAATAGAAAAATTACAATTACCATCTCTAGGAAATGATTGCCCATGTTCCAACCTTTCATCCTTGAAATCTAAGTGGCATGAACCACCATCATCAACACAATATTTCCTTGAAAGTTCTACAACAGCTCTGGCAGCTAGGCTTGAATGTTCTGCAAACTCAGCTGCTGCTTGAGCAGCAGAGGTAGCATCCTTAAATTTCATGTTCCAATTCTGCTTGCCAACAGAATAATTACCATCTACAGGAAATGATTGCCCATGTTCCAACCTTTCATCCTTGAAACCTAATTGGCATGAACCACCACCATCAACACAATATTGCCTTGAAAGTTCTACAACAGCTCTGGCAGCTAGGACTGCATGTTCTGCAAACTCAGCCGCTGCTTGAGCAGCAGAGGTAGCATCCTTAAATTTCATGTTCCAATTCTGCCTGCCAACAGAAAAATTACCATTACCATCTCTAGGAAATGATTGCCCATGTTCCAACCATTCATCCTTGAAACCTAAGTGGCATGATCCAGCATCATCAACACAATATTTCCTTGAAATTTCTACAACAGCTCTGGCTGCTAGGCTTGCATATTCTGCAAACTCAGCTGCTGCTTGAGCAGCAGAGGTAGCATCCTTAAATTTCATGTTCCAATTCTGCTTGCCAACAGAAAAATTACCATCTCCAGGAAATGATTGCCCATGTTCCAAACTTTCATCCTTGAAACCTAAGTGGCATGAACCACCATCATCAATACAATATTGCCTTGAAAGTTCTACAACAACTCTGGCAGCTAGGCTTGCATGTTCTGCAAAATCAGCCGCTGCTTGAGCAACAGAGGTAGCATCCTTAAATTTCATGTTCCAATTCTGCCTGCCAACAGAAAAATTACTACTACCACTTCCAGGAAATGATTGCCCATATTCCAACCTTTCATCCTTGAAACCTAAGTGGCATGAACTACCATCATCAACATAATATTGCTTTGAAAGTTCTACAACAGCTCTGGTAGCTAGGCTTGTATGTTATGAAAACTCAGCCGCTGCTTGAGCAACAGAGGTAGCATCTTTAAATTTCATGTTCCAATTCTACCACCAACTGAAATATTACAATTATCATCTCCAGGAAATGATTATCCATGTTCCAACCTTTCATCTTTGAAACCTAAGTGGCATGAACCAACATCATCAACACAATATTGCCTTGAAAGTTCTACAACAATTCTGGCAGCTAGGCTTGCATTTTCTGCAAAATCAGCCGCTGCTTGAGCAACAGAGGTAGCATCCTTAAATTTCATGTTCCAATTCTGCCTGCCAACAGAAATATTACCATTACCATCTCTAGGAAATGATTGCCCATGTTCCAACCTTTCATCCTTGAAACCTAAGTGGCATGAACCATCATCATCAACACAATATTACCTTGAAAGTTCTACAACAGCTCTGGCAGCTAGGGTTGAATGTTCTGCAAACTCAGCCGCTGCTTGAGCAGCAGATGTAGCATCCTTAAATTTCATGTTCCAATTCTCCCTGGCAATAGAAATATTACCATTACCATCTCTAGGAAATGATAGCCCAAGTTCTAGACTTTCATCTTTGAAACCTAAGTGGCCTGAACCACCATCATCAATACAATATTGCCTTGAAAGATCTACAACAGCTCTGGCAGCTAGGCTTGCATGTTCTGCAAACTCAGTCGCTGCTTGAGTAGCAAAGGTAGCATCCTTAAATTTCATGTTCCAATTCTACCTGCCAACAGAAAAATTACAATTACCATATCCAGGAAATGATTGCCCATGTTCGAAACATTCATCTTTGAAACCTTGAATGTTATGCAAACTCAGCCGCTGCTTGAGCAGCAGAGGTAGCATCCTTAAATTTCATGTTCCAATTCTGCCTGCCAATAGAAAAATTACAATTACCATCTCTAGGAAATGATTGCCCATGTTCCAACCTTTCATCCTTGAAATCTAAGTGGCATGAACCACCATCATCAACACAATATTTCCTTGAAAGTTCTACAACAGCTCTGGCAGCTAGGCTTGAATATTCTGCAAACTCAGCTGCTGCTTGAGCAGCAGAGGTAGCATCCTTAAATTTCATGTTCCAATTCTGCTTGCCAACAGAATAATTACCATCTACAGGAAATGATTGCCCATGTTCCAACCTTTCATCCTTGAAACCTAATTGGCATGAACCACCACCATCAACACAATATTGCCTTGAAAGTTCTACAACAGCTCTGGCAGCTAGGACTGCATGTTCTGCAAACTCAGCCGCTGCTTGAGCAGCAGAGGTAGCATCCTTAAATTTCATGTTCCAATTCTGCCTGCCAACAGAAAAATTACCATTACCATCTCTAGGAAATGATAGCCCATGTTCCAACCATTCATCCTTGAAACCTAAGTGGCATGATCCAGCATCATCAACACAATATTGCCTTGAAATTTCTACAACAGCTCTGGCTGCTAGGCTTGCATATTCTGCAAACTCAGCTGCTGCTTGAGCAGCAGAGGTAGCATCCTTAAATTTCATGTTCCAATTCTGCTTGCCAACAGAAAAATTACCATCTCCAGGAAATGATTGCCCATGTTCCAAACTTTCATCCTTGAAACCTAAGTGGCATGAACCACCATCCTCAATACAATATTGCCTTGAAAGTTCTACAACAACTCTGGCAGCTAGGCTTGCATGTTCTGCAAAATCAGCCGCTGCTTGAGCAACAGAGGTAGCATCCTTAAATTTCATGTTCCAATTCTGCCTGCCAACAGAAAAATTACTACTACCACTTCCAGGAAATGATTGCCCATATTCCAACCTTTCATCCTTGAAACCTAAGTGGCATGAACTACCATCATCAACATAATATTGCTTTGAAAGTTCTACAACAGCTCTGGTAGCTAGGCTTGTATGTTATGAAAACTCAGCCGCTGCTTGAGCAACAGAGGTAGCATCTTTAAATTTCATGTTCCAATTCTACCACCAACTGAAATATTACAATTACCATCTCCAGGAAATGATTATCCATGTTCCAACCTTTCATCTTTGAAACCTAAGTGGCATGAACCAACATCATCAACACAATATTGCCTTGAAAGTTCTACAACAATTCTGGCAGCTAGGCTTGCATTTTCTGCAAAATCAGCCGCTGCTTGAGCAACAGAGGTAGCATCCTTAAATTTCATGTTCCAATTCTGCCTGCCAACAGAAATATTACCATTACCATCTCTAGGAAATGATTGCCCATGTTCCAACCTTTCATCCTTGAAACCTAAGTGGCATGAACCATCATCATCAACACAATATTACCTTGACAGTTCTACAACAGCTCTGGCAGCTAGGGTTGAATGTTCTGCTAACTCAGCCGCTGCTTGAGCAGCAGATGTAGCATCCTTAAATTTCATGTTCCAATTCTCCCTGGCAATAGAAATATTACCATTACCATCTCTAGGAAATGATAGCCCAAGTTCTAGACTTTCATCTTTGAAACCTAAGTGGCCTGAACCACCATCATCAATACAATATTGCCTTGAAAGATCTACAACAGCTCTGGCAGCTAGGCTTGCATGTTCTGCAAACTCAGTCGCTGCTTGAGTAGCAAAGGTAGCATCCTTAAATTTCATGTTCCAATTCTACCTGCCAACAGAAAAATTACAATTACCATATCCAGGAAATG
Organism: Nicotiana tomentosiformis; assembly: GCF_000390325.3. NCBI lineage: Eukaryota > Viridiplantae > Streptophyta > Magnoliopsida > Solanales > Solanaceae > Nicotiana > Nicotiana tomentosiformis. The sequence goes on from NW_027174561.1 coordinate 1,663,658, forward strand.
ATTGCCCATGTTCGAAACATTCATCTTTGAAACCTTGAATGTTATGCAAACTCAGCCGCTGCTTGAGCAGCAGAGGTAGCATCCTTAAATTTCATGTTCCAATTCTGCCTGCCAATAGAAAAATTACAATTACCATCTCTAGGAAATGATTGCCCATGTTCCAACCTTTCATCCTTGAAATCTAAGTGGCATGAACCACCATCATCAACACAATATTTCCTTGAAAGTTCTACAACAGCTCTGGCAGCTAGGCTTGAATGTTCTGCAAACTCAGCTGCTGCTTGAGCAGCAGAGGTAGCATCCTTAAATTTCATGTTCCAATTCTGCTTGCCAACAGAATAATTACCATCTACAGGAAATGATTGCCCATGTTCCAACCTTTCATCCTTGAAACCTAATTGGCATGAACCACCACCATCAACACAATATTGCCTTGAAAGTTCTACAACAGCTCTGGCAGCTAGGACTTCATGTTCTGCAAACTCAGCCGCTGCTTGAGCAGCAGAGGTAGCATCCTTAAATTTCATGTTCCAATTCTGCCTGCCAACAGAATAATTACCATTACCATCTCTAGGAAATGATAGCCCATGTTCCAACCATTCATCCTTGAAACCTAAGTGGCATGATCCAGCATCATCAACACAATATTGCCTTGAAATTTCTACAACAGCTCTGGCTGCTAGGCTTGCATATTCTGCAAACTCAGCTGCTGCTTGAGCAGCAGAGGTAGCATCCTTAAATTTCATGTTCCAATTCTGCTTGCCAACAGAAAAATTACCATCTCCAGGAAATGATTGCCCATGTTCCAAACTTTCATCCTTGAAACCTAAGTGGCATGAACCACCATCCTCAATACAATATTGCCTTGAAAGTTCTACAACAACTCTGGCAGCTAGGCTTGCATGTTCTGCAAAATCAGCCGCTGCTTGAGCAACAGAGGTAGCATCCTTAAATTTCATGTTCCAATTCTGCCTGCCAACAGAAAAATTACTACTACCACTTCCAGGAAATGATTGCCCATATTCCAACCTTTCATCCTTGAAACCTAAGTGGCATGAACTACCATCATCAACATAATATTGCTTTGAAAGTTCTACAACAGCTCTGGTAGCTAGGCTTGTATGTTATGAAAACTCAGCCGCTGCTTGAGCAACAGAGGTAGCATCTTTAAATTTCATGTTCCAATTCTACCACCAACTGAAATATTACAATTACCATCTCCAGGAAATGATTATCCATGTTCCAACCTTTCATCTTTGAAACCTAAGTGGCATGAACCAACATCATCAACACAATATTGCCTTGAAAGTTCTACAACAATTCTGGCAGCTAGGCTTGCATTTTCTGCAAAATCAGCCGCTGCTTGAGCAACAGAGGTAGCATCCTTAAATTTCATGTTCCAATTCTGCCTGCCAACAGAAATATTACCATTACCATCTCTAGGAAATGATTGCCCATGTTCCAACCTTTCATCCTTGAAACCTAAGTGGCATGAACCATCATCATCAACACAATATTACCTTGAAAGTTCTACAACAGCTCTGGCAGCTAGGGTTGAATGTTCTGCTAACTCAGCCGCTGCTTGAGCAGCAGATGTAGCATCCTTAAATTTCATGTTCCAATTCTCCCTGGCAATAGAAATATTACCATTACCATCTCTAGGAAATGATAGCCCAAGTTCTAGACTTTCATCTTTGAAACCTAAGTGGCCTGAACCACCATCATCAATACAATATTGCCTTGAAAGATCTACAACAGCTCTGGCAGCTAGGCTTGCATGTTCTGCAAACTCAGTCGCTGCTTGAGTAGCAAAGGTAGCATCCTTAAATTTCATGTTCCAATTCTACCTGCCAACAGAAAAATTACAATTACCATATCCAGGAAATGATTGCCCATGTTCGAAACATTCATCTTTGAAACCTTGAATGTTATGCAAACTCAGCCGCTGCTTGAGCAGCAGAGGTAGCATCCTTAAATTTCATGTTCCAATTCTGCCTGCCAATAGAAAAATTACAATTACCATCTCTAGGAAATGATTGCCCATGTTCCAACCTTTCATCCTTGAAATCTAAGTGGCATGAACCACCATCATCAACACAATATTTCCTTGAAAGTTCTACAACAGCTCTGGCAGCTAGGCTTGAATGTTCTGCAAACTCAGCTGCTGCTTGAGCAGCAGAGGTAGCATCCTTAAATTTCATGTTCCAATTCTGCTTGCCAACAGAATAATTACCATCTACAGGAAATGATTGCCCATGTTCCAAACTTTCATCCTTGAAACCTAATTGGCATGAACCACCACCATCAACACAATATTGCCTTGAAAGTTCTACAACAGCTCTGGCAGCTAGGACTTCATGTTCTGCAAACTCAGCCGCTGCTTGAGCAGCAGAGGAAGCATCCTTAAATTTCATGTTCCAATTCTGCCTGCCAACAGAATAATTACCATTACCATCTCTAGGAAATGATAGCCCATGTTCCAACCATTCATCCTTGAAACCTAAGTGGCATGATCCAGCATCATCAACACAATATTGCCTTGAAATTTCTACAACAGCTCTGGCTGCTAGGCTTGCATATTCTGCAAACTCAGCTGCTGCTTGAGCAGCAGAGGTAGCATCCTTAAATTTCATGTTCCAATTCTGCTTGCCAACAGAAAAATTACCATCTCCAGGAAATGATTGCCCATGTTCCAAACTTTCATCCTTGAAACCTAAGTGGCATGAACCACCATCATCAATACAATATTGCCTTGAAAGTTCTACAACAACTCTGGCAGCTAGGCTTGCATGTTCTGCAAAATCAGCCGCTGCTTGAGCAACAGAGGTAGCATCCTTAAATTTCATGTTCCAATTCTGCCTGCCAACAGAAAAATTACTACTACCACTTCCAGGAAATGATTGCCCATATTCCAACCTTTCATCCTTGAAACCTAAGTGGCATGAACTACCATCATCAACATAATATTGCTTTGAAAGTTCTACAACATCTCTGGTAGCTAGGCTTGTATGTTATGAAAACTCAGCCGCTGCTTGAGCAACAGAGGTAGCATCTTTAAATTTCATGTTCCAATTCTACCACCAACTGAAATATTACAATTACCATCTCCAGGAAATGATTATCCATGTTCCAACCTTTCATTCTTTGAAACCTAAGTGGCATGAACCAACATCATCAACACAATATTGCCTTGAAAGTTCTACAACAATTCTGGCAGCTAGGCTTGCATTTTCTGCAAAATCAGCCGCTGCTTGAGCAACAGAGGTAGCATCCTTAAATTTCATGTTCCAATTCTGCCTGCCAACAGAAATATTACCATTACCATCTCTAGGAAATGATTGCCCATGTTCCAACCTTTCATCCTTGAAACCTAAGTGGCATGAACCATCATCATCAACACAATATTACCTTGAAAGTTCTACAACAGCTCTGGCAGCTAGGGTTGAATGTTCTGCAAACTCAGCCGCTGCTTGAGTAGCAGATGTAGCATCCTTAAATTTCATGTTCCAATTCTCCCTGGCAATAGAAATATTACCATTACCATCTCTAGGAAATGATAGCCCAAGTTCTAGACTTTCATCTTTGAAACCTAAGTGGCCTGAACCACCATCATCAATACAATATTGCCTTGAAAGATCTACAACAGCTCTGGCAGCTAGGCTTGCATGTTCTGCAAACTCAGTCGCTGCTTGAGTAGCAAAGGTAGCATCCTTAAATTTCATGTTCCAATTCTACCTGCCAACAGAAAAATTACAATTACCATATCCAGGAAATGATTGCCCATGTTCGAAACATTCATCTTTGAAACCTTGAATGTTATGCAAACTCAGCCGCTGCTTGAGCAGCAGAGGTAGCATCCTTAAATTTCATGTTCCAATTCTGCCTGCCAATAGAAAAATTACAATTACCATCTCTAGGAAATGATTGCCCATGTTCCAACCTTTCATCCTTGAAATCTAAGTGGCATGAACCACCATCATCAACACAATATTTCCTTGAAAGTTCTACAACAGCTCTGGCAGCTAGGCTTGAATGTTCTGCAAAATCACCTGTTGCTTGAGCAGCAGAGGTAGCATCCTTAAATTTCATGTTCCAATTCTGCTTGCCAAGAGAATAATTACCATCTACAGGAAATGATTGCCCATGTTCCAACCTTTCATCCTTGAAACCTAATTGGCATGAACCACCACCATCAACACAATATTGCCTTGAAAGTTCTACAACAGCTCTGGCAGCTAGGACTGCATGTTCTGCAAACTCAGCCGCTGCTTGAGCAGCAGAGGTAGCATCCTTAAATTTCATGTTCCAATTCTGCCTGCCAACAGAAAAATTACCATTACCATCTCTAGGAAATGATTGCCCATGTTCCAACCATTCATCCTTGAAACCTAAGTGGCATGATCCAGCATCATCAACACAATATTGCCTTGAAATTTCTACAACAGCTCTGGCTGCTAGGCTTGCATATTCTGCAAACTCAGCTGCTGCTTGAGCAGCAGAGGTAGCATCCTTAAATTTCATGTTCCAATTCTGCTTGCCAACAGAAAAATTACCATCTCCAGGAAATGATTGCCCATGTTCCAAACTTTCATCCTTGAAACCTAAGTGGCATGAACCACCATCATCAATACAATATTGCCTTGAAAGTTCTACAACAACTCTGGCAGCTAGGCTTGCATGTTCTGCAAAATCAGCCGCTGCTTGAGCAACAGAGGTAGCATCCTTAAATTTCATGTTCCAATTCTGCCTGCCAACAGAAAAATTACTACTACCACTTCCAGGAAATGATTGCCCATATTCCAACCTTTCATCCTTGAAACCTAAGTGGCATGAACTACCATCATCAACATAATATTGCGTTGAAAGTTCTACAACAGCTCTGGTACCTAGGCTTGTATGTTATGAAAACTCAGCCGCTGCTTGAGCAACAGAGGTAGCATCTTTAAATTTCATGTTCCAATTATACCACCAACTGAAATATTACAATTACCATCTCCAGGAAATGATTGCCCATGTTCCAACCTTTCATCTTTGAAACCTAAGTGGCATGAACCAACATCATCAACATAATATTGCCTTGAAATTTCTACAACAGCTCTGGCAGCTAGGCTTGTATGTTCTACAAACTCAGTTGCTGCTTGAGCAGCAGAGGTAGCATCCTTAAATTTCATGTTCCAATTCTGCTTGCCAACAGAAAAATTTCCATCTCCAGGAAATGATTGCCCATGTTCCAACCTTTCATCCTTCAAATCTAAGTGGCATGATCCACCATCATCTACACAATATTGATTTGAAAGTTCTACAACAGCTCTAGCAGCTCGGCCTGCATGTTCTGCAAACTAAGCCGCTGCTTGAGCAGCAGAGGTAGCATCCTTAAATTTCATGTTCCAATTCTGCCTGCCAACAGAAAAATTACCATTACCACTTCCAGGAAATGATTGCCCATGTTCCAACCTTTAATCCTTGAAACCTAAGTGGCATGAACTACCATCATCAACATAATATTGCGTTGAAAGTTCTACAACAGCTCTTGCAGCTAGGCTTGCATGTTCTGAAAACTCAGCTGCTGCTTGAGCAGCAGAGGTAGCATCATTAAATTTCATGTTCCAATTCTGCTTGCCAACAGAAAAATTACAATCTCCAGGAAATGATTGCCCATGTTCCAACCTTTCATCCTTGAAACCTAAGTGGCATGAACCACCATCATCAAGACAATATTGCCTTGAAAGTTCTACAACAGCTCTGGCAGCTAGGCTTGCATTTTCTGGAAACTGAGCCACTGCATGAGCAGCAGAGGTAGCATCCTTAAATTCCATGTTCCAATTCTGCCTGCCAACAGAAAAATTACCATTACCATCTCTAGGAAATGATTGCCCATGTTCCAACCTTTCATCCTTGAAACATAAGTGGCATGAACCAGCATCATCAACACAATATTGCCTTTAAATTTCTACAACAACTCTGGCAGCTAGGCTTGCATATTCTGCAAACTCAGCTGCTGCTTGAGCAGTAGAGGTAGCATCCTAAAATTTCATGTTCCAATTCTGCTTGCCAACAGAACAATTACCATCTCCAGGAAATGATTGCCCATGTTCCAAACTTTCATCCTTGAAACCTAAGTGGCATGAACCACCATCATCAATACAATATTGCCTTGAAAGTTCTACAATAACTCTGGCAGCTAGGCTTGCATGTTCTGCAAAATCAGCCGCTGCTTGAGCAGCAGAGGTAGCATCCTTAAATTTCATGTTCCAATTCTGCCTGCCAACAGAAAAACTACTACTACCACCTCCAGGAAATGATTGCCCATATTACAACCTTTCATCCTTGAAACCTAATTGGCATGAACTACCATCATCAACATAATATTGCGTTGAAAGTTCTACAACAGCTCTGGTAGCTAGGCTTGTATGTTATGAAAACGCAGCCGCTGCTTGAGCAACAGAGGTAGCATCTTTAAATTTCATGTTCCAATTCTACCACCAACTGAAATATTACAATTACCATCTCCAGGAAATGATTGTCCATGTTCCAACCTTTCATCTTTGAAACCTAAGTGGCATGAACCAACATCATCAACACAATATTGCCTTGAAAGTTCTACAACAATTCTGGCAGCTAGGCTTGCATTTTCTGCAAAATCAGCCGCTGCTTGAGCAACAGAGGTAGCATCCTTAAATTTCATGTTCCAATTCTGCCTGCCAACAGAACAATTACCATCTCCAGGAAATGATTGCCCATGTTCCAAACTTTCATCCTTGAAACCTAAGTGGCATGAACCACCATCATCAATACAATATTGCCTTGAAAGATTTACAATAACTCTGGCAGCTAGGCTTGCATGTTCTGCAAAATCAGCCGCTGCTTGAGTAACAGAGGTAGCATCCTTAAATTTCATGTTCCAATTCTGCCTGCCAATAGAAAAACTACTACTACCACCTCCAGGAAATGATTGCCCATATTACAACCTTTCATCCTTGAAACCTAAGTGGCATGAACTACCATCATCAACATAATATTGCGTTGAAAGTTCTACAACAGCTCTGGTAGCTAGGCTTGTATGTTATGAAAACTCAGCCGCTGCTTGAGCAACAGAGGTAGCATCTTTAAATTTCATGTTCCAATTCTACCACCAACTGAAATATTACAATTACCATCTCCAGGAAATGATTGTCTATGTTCCAACCTTTCATCTTTGAAACCTAAGTGGCATGAACCAACATCATCAACACAATATTGCCTTGAAAGTTCTACAACAATTCTGGCAGCTAGGCTTGCATTTTCTGCAAAATCAGCCGCTGCTTGAGCAACAGAGGTAGCATCCTTAAATTTCATGTTCCAATTCTGCCTGCCAACAGAAATATTACCATTACCATCTCTAGGAAATGATTGCCCATGTTCCAACCTTTCATCCTTGAAACCTAAGTGGCATGAACCATCATCATCAACACAATATTACCTTGAAAGTTCTATAACAGCTCTGGCAGCTAGGCTTGAATGTTCTGCAAACTCAGCCGCTGCTTGAGCAGCAGATGTAGCAACCTTAAATTTCATGATCCAATTCTCCTTGGCAATAGAAATATTACCATTACCATCTCTAGGAAATGATTGCCCAAGTTCTAGACTTTCATCTTTGAAACCTAAGTGGCCTGAACCACCATCATCAACACAATATTGCCTTGAAAGATCTACAACAGCTCTGGCAGCTAGGCTTGCATGTTCTGCAAACTGAGTCGCTGCTTGAGTAGCAAAGGTAGCATCCTTAAATTTCATGTTCCAATTCTACCTGCCAACAAAAAAATTACAATTACCATATCCAGGAAATGATTGCCCATGTTCCAAACATTCATCTTTGAAACCTTGAATGTTATGCAAACTCAGCCGCTGCTTGAGCAGCAGAGGTAGCATCCTTAAATTTCATGTTCCAATTCTGCCTGCCAACAGAAAAATTACAATTACCATCTCCAGGAAATGATTGCCCATATTCCAGCCTTTCATCTTTGAAACCTAAGTGGCATGAACCACCATCATCAACACAATATTTCCTTGAAAGTTCTACAACAGCTCTGGCAGCTAGGCTTGAATGTTCTGCAAACTCAGCTGCTGCTTGAGCAGCAGAGGTAGCATCCTTAAATTTCATGTTCCAATTCTGCTTGCCAACAGAATAATTACCATCTACAGGAAATTATTGCCCATGTTCCAACCTTTCATCCTTGAAACCTAATTGGCATGAACCACCACCATCAACACAATATTGCCTTGAAAGTTCTACAACAGCTCTGGCAGCTAGGACTGCATGTTCTGCAAACTCAGCCGCTGCTTGAGCAGCAGAGGTAGCATCCTTAAATTTCATGTTCCAATTCTGCCTGCCAACAGAAAAATTACCATTACCATCTCTAGGAAATGATTGCCCATGTTCCAACCATTCATCCTTGAAACCTAAGTGGCATGATCCAGCATCATCAACACAATATTGCCTTGAAATTTCTACAACAGCTCTGGCAGCTAGGCTTGCATATTCTGCAAACTCAGCTGCTGCTTGAGCAGCAGAGGTAGCATCCTTAAATTTCATGTTCCAATTCTCCTTGCCAACAGAAAAATTACCATCTCCAGGAAATGATTGCCCATGTTCCAAACTTTCATCCTTGAAACCTAAGTGGCATGAACCACCCTCATCAATACAATATTGCCTTGAAAGTTCTACAACAACTCTGGCAGCTAGGCTTGCATGTTCTGCAAAATTAGCCGCTGCTTGAGCAACAGAGGTAGCATCCTTAAATTTCATGTTCCAATTCTGCCTGCCAACAGAAAAATTACTACTACCACTTCCAGGAAATGATTGCCCATATTCCAACCTTTCATCCTTGAAACCTAAGTGGCATGAACTACCATCATCAACATAATATTGCGTTGAAAGTTCTACAACAGCTCTGGTAGCTAGGCTTGTATGTTATGAAAACTCAGCCGCTGCTTGAGCAACAGAGGTAGCATCTTTAAATTTCATGTTCCAATTCTACCACCAACTGAAATATTACAATTACCATCTCCAGGAAATGATTGCCCATGTTCCAACCTTTCATCTTTGAAACCTAAGTGGCATGAACCAACATCATCAACACAATATTGCCTTGAAAGTTCTACAACAACTCTGGCAGCTAGGCTTGCATTTTCTGCAAAATCAGCCGCTGCTTGAGCAACAGAGGTAGCATCCTTAAATTTCATGTTCCAATTCTGCCTGCCAACAGAAATATTACCATTACCATCTCTAGGAAATGATTGCCCATGTTCCAACCTTTCATCCTTGAAACCTAAGTGGCATGAACCATCATCATCAACACAATATAACCTTGAAAGTTCTACAACAGCTCTGGCAGCTAGGCTTGAATGTTCTGCAAACACAGCCGCTGTTTGAGCAGCAGATGTAGCATCCTTAAATTTCATGTTCCAATTCTCCCTGGCAATAGAAATATTACCATTACCATCTCTAGGAAATGATTGCCCAAGTTCTAGACTTTCATCTTTGAAACCTAAGTGGCCTGAACCACCATCATCAACACAATATTGCCTTGAAAGATCTACAACAGCTCTGGCAGCTAGGCGTGCATGTTCTGCAAACTCAGTCGCTGCTTGAGAAGCAGAGGTAGCATCCTTAAATATCATGTTCCAATTCTACCTGCCAACAGAAAAATTACAATTACCATCTCTAGGAAAGGATTTCCCATGTTCCAACCTTTCATCTTTGAAACCTAAGTGGCATGAACCACCATTATCAACACAATATTGCCTTGAAAGTTCTACACCTGCTCTGGCAGCTAGGCCTGCATGTTCTGCAAACTCAGCCGCTGCTTGAGCAGCAGAGGTAGCATCCTTAAATTTCATGTTCCAATTCTACCTACCAACAGAAAAATTACAATTACCATCTTCAGGAAATGATTGCCCATGTTCCAACCTTTCATCCTTGAAACCTAAGTGGCTTGAACCACCATCATCAACACAATATTGCCTTGAATGTTCTACAACACCTCTGGCATCTAGCCCTGCATGTTCTGCAAACACAGCCGCTGCTTGAGCAGCAGAGGTAGAATCCTTAAATTTCATGTTCCAATTCTACCTGTCAACAGAAAAATTACAATTACCATCTCCAGGAAATGATTGCCCATGTTCCAACCTTTCATCTTTGAAACCTAAGTGGCATGAACCACCATAATCAACACAATCTTGCCTTGAATATTATGCGAACTCAGCCGCTGCTTGAGCAGCAGAGGTAGCATCCTTAAATTTCATGTTCCAATTCTACCTACTAACAGAAATATTACAATTACCATCTCTAGGAAATGATTGCCCATGTTCCAACCTTTCATCTTCGAAACCTAAGTGGCATGAACCACCATCGTCAACACAATATTGCCTTGAAAGTTCTACAACAGCTCTGGCAGCTAGGCCTGCATGTTCTGTATACTCAGCCACTGCTTGAGCAACAGAGGTAGCATCCTTTAATTTCATGTTCCAATTCTTCCTGCCAACTGAAAATTTACCATTACCATATCCAGGAAATGATTGCCCATGTTCCAACCTTTCATCCTTGAAACCTAAGTGGCATGAACCACCATTATCAACACAATATTTCCTTGAAAGTTCTACAACAGCTCTGGCAGCTAGGGTTGCATGTTCTGCAAAATCAGCCACTGCTTGAGCAAAAAAGGTAGCATCCTTAAATTTCATGTTCCAATTCTGCCTACCAGCAGAAAAATTACCATTACCACCTTCATGAAATGATTGCCCATATTCCAACCTTTAATCCTTGAAACCTAAGTGGCATGAACTACCTTAATCAACATAATATTGCCTTGAATGTTCTACAACAGCTCTGGCAGCTAGGCTTGCATGTTCTGCAAACTCAGTTGCTTCTTGAGCAGCAGAGGTAGCATCCTTAAATTTCATGTTCCAATTCTGCTTGCAAACAGAAAAATTACCATCTCCAGGAAATGATTGCCCATGTTCCAAACTTTCATCCTTGAAACCTAAGTGGCATGAACCACCATCATCAACACAATATTGCCTTGAAAGTTCTACAACAGCTCTGGCAGCTAGGCCTGCATGTTCTGCAAACTCAGCCGCTGCTTGAGCATCAAAGGTAGCATCCTTAAATTCCATGTTCCAATTCTGCCTGCCAACAGAAAAATTACCATTACCATCTCTAGGAAATGATTGCCCATGTTCCAACCTTTCATCCTTGAAACCTAAGTGGCATGAACCAGCATCATCAACACAATATTGCCTTGAAATTTCTTCAACAGCTCTGGCAGCTAGGCTTGCATATTCTGCAAACTCAGCTGCTGCTTGAGCAGCAGAGGTAGCATCCTTAAATTTCATGTTCCTATTCTGCTTGCCAACAGAAAAATTACCATCTCCAGGAAATGATTGCCCATGTTCCAACATTTCATCCTTGAATCCTAAGTGGCATGAACCACCATCATCAACACAATATTGCCTTGAAAGTTCTATAACAGCTCTGGCAGCTAGGCTTGCATGTTTTGCAAAATCATCCGCTGCTTGAGCAACAGAGATAGCATCCTTAAATTTCATGTTCCTATTCTGCCTGCCAACAGAAAAATTACTACTACCACCTCCAGGAAATGATTGGCCATGTTCCAACCTTTCATCCTTGAAACCTAAGTGGCATGAACCATCATCATCAACACAATATTACCTTGAAAGTTCTACAACAGCTCTGGCAGCTAGGCTTGCATGTTCTGCAAACTCAGCCGCTGCTTGAGCAGCAGAGGTAGCATCCTTAAATTTCATGTTCCAATTCTCCCTGGCATTAGAAAAATTACCATTACCATCTCTAGGAAATGATTGCCCAAGTTCTAGCCTTTCACTTTTGAAACCTAAGTGGCATGAACCACCATTATCAACACAATATTGCCTTGAATGATCTACAACAGCTCTGGCAGCTAAGCTTGCATGTTCTGCAAACTCAGTCGCTGCTTGAGCAGCAGAGGTAGCATCCTTAAATTTCATGTTCCAATTCTACCTGTCAACAGAAAAATTACAATTACCATCTCTAGGAAATGATTTCCCATGTTCCAACCTTTCATCTTTGAAACCTAAGTGGCATGAACCACCATCATCAACACAATATTGCCTTGAAATTTCTACAACTTCTCTGGCTGCTAGGTTTGCATGTTCTACAAACTCAGCCGCTGCTTAAGCATCAGAGGTAGCATCCTTAAATTTCATGTTCCAATTCTGCCTGTCAACCGAAAAATTACCATTACCATCTTCTGGAAATGATTGCCCATGTTCCAACCTTTCATCCTTGAAACCTAAGTGGCATGAACCACCATCATAAACACAATATTGCCTTGAATGTTCTACAACAGCTCTGGCAGCTAGGCCTGCATGTTCTGCAAACACAGCCGTTGCTTGAGCAGCAGAGGTAGAATGCTTAAATTTCATGTTCCAATTCTACCTGCCAACAGAAAAATTACAATTACCATCTCCAGGAAATGATTGCCCATGTTCCAACCTTTCATCTTTGAAACCTAAGTGGCATGAACCACCATCATCAACACAATATTGCCTTGAATGTTATGCGAACTCAGCCACTGCTTGAGCAGCAGAGGTAGCATCCTTAAATTTCATGTTCCAATTCTGCCTGCCAATAGAAAAATTAGCATTACCATCTTCAGGAAATGATTTCCCATGTTCCAACCTTTCATCCTTGAAACCTAAGTGGCATGAACCACCATCATCAACACAATATTGCCTTGAATATTCTACAACAGCTCTGGCAGCTCGGCCTGCATGTTCTGCAAACACAGCCGCTGCTTGAGCAGCAGAGGTAGAATCCTTAAATTTCATGTTCCAATTCTACCTGCCAACAGAAAAATTACAATTACCATCTCCAGGAAATGATTGCCCATGTTCCAACCTTTCATCTTTGAAACCTAAGTGGCATGAACCACCATAATCAACACAATATTGCCTTGAATGTTATGCAAACTCAGCCGCTGCTTGAGCAGCAGAGGTAGCATCCTTAAATTTCATGTTCCAATTCTACCTACTAACAGAATTATTACAATTACCATCCCCAGGAAATGATTGCACATGTTCCAACCTTTCATCTTTGAAACCTAAGTGGCATGAACCACCATCGTCAACACAATATTGCCTTGAAAGTTCTACAACAGCTCTGGCAGCTAGGCCTGCATGTTCTGTAAACTCAGCTGCTGCTTGAGCAACACAGGTAGCATCCTTTAATTTCATGTTCCAATTCTTCCTGCCAACTGAAAATTTACCATTACCATCTCAAGAAAATGGTTGCCCATGTTCCAACCTTTCATCCTTGAAACCTAAGTGGCATGGACCACCATCATCAACATAATATTGCCTTGAAAGTTCTACAATAGCTCTGGCAGGTTGGCTTGCATGTTCTGCAAACTACGACGCTGGTTGAGCAGCAGAGGTAGCACCCTTAAATTTCATGTTCCAGTTCTGCCAGCCAACAGAAAAATTACCATTACTATCTCCAGGAAATGATTGCCCCTGTTCCAACCTTTCATCCTTGAAACCTAAGTGGCATGAACCACCATCATCAACACACTATTGCCTTTAAAGTTCTAAAACAGCTCTGGCAGCTAGGCTTGTATGTTCTGCAAACTCAGTCGCTGCTTGTGCAGCAGAGGTAGCATCCTTAAATTTCATGTTCCAATTCTATCTGCCAACAGAAAAATTACAATTACCATCTCTAGGAAATGATTTCCCATGTTCCAACCTTTCATCTTTGAAACCTTATTGGCATGAACCACCATCATCAACACAATATTGCCTTGAAAGTTCTACAAATTCTCTGGCAGCTAGGTTTGCATGTTCTGCAAACTCAGCCGCTGCTTGAGCAGCAGAGGTAGCATACTTAAATTTCATGTTACAATTCTGCCTGCCAACAAAAAAATTACCATTACCATCTTCAGGAAATGATTGCCCATGTTCCAACCTTTCATCCTTGAAAACTAAGTGGCATGAACCACCATCATCAACACAATATTGCCTTGAATGTTCTACAACAGCTCTGGCAGCTAGGCCTGCATGTTCTGCAAACACAGCCACTGCTTGAGCAGCAGAGGTAGAATCTTTAAAATTCATGTTCCAATTCTACCTGCCAACAGAAAAATTACAATTACCATCTCCAGGAAATGATTGCCCATGTTCCAACCTTTCATCTTCGAAACCTAAGTGGCATGAACCACCATCATCAACACAATATTGCCTTGAATGTTATGCGAACTCAGCCGCTGCTTGAGCAGCAGAGGTAGCATCCTTAAATTTCATGTTCCAATTCTGTCTGCCAATTGAAAAATTACCATTACCATCTTCAGGAAATGATTGCCCATTTTCCAACCTTTCATCCATGAAACCTAAGTGGCATGAACCACCATCACCAACACAATATTGCCTTGAATGTTCTACAACAGCTCTGGTAGCTAGGCCTGCATGTTCTGCAAACACAGCCGCTGCTTGAGCAGCAGACGTAGAATCCTTAAATTTCATGTTCCAATTCTACCTGCCAACAGAAAAATTAAAATTACGATCTCCAGGAAATGATTGCCCATGTTTCAACCTTTCATCTTTAAAACCTAAGTGGCATGAACCACCATAATCAACACAATATTGCCTTGAATGTTATGCGAACTCAGCCGCTGCTTGAGCAGCAGAGGTAACATCCTTAAATTTCATGTTCCAATTCTACCTACTAACAGAAATATTACAATTACCATCTCGAGGAAATGATTGCCCATGTTCCAACCTTTCTTCTTTGAAACCTAAGTGGCATGAACCACCATCATCAACACAATATTGCCTTGAAATTTCTACAACTTCTCTGGCAGCTAGGTTTGCATGTTCTACAAACTCAGCCGCTGCTTAAGCATCAGAGGTAGCATCCTTAAATTTCATGTTCCAATTCTGCCTGCCAACCGAAAAATTACCATTACCATCTTCTGGAAATGATTGCCCATGTTCCAACCTTTCATCCTTGAAACCTAAGTGGCATGAACCACCATCATCAACACAATATTGCCTTGAATGTTCTACAACAGCTCTGGCAGCTAGGCCTGCATGTTCTGTAAACACAGCCGTTGCTTTCGCAACAGAGGTAGCATCCTTTAATTTCATGTTCAAATTCTTCCTGCCAACTGAAAATTTAACATTACCATCTCCAGAAAATGATTGCCCATGTTCCAACCTTTCATCCTTGAAACCTAAGTGGCATGAACCACCATCATCAACACAATATTGCCTTGAATGTTATGCGAACTCAGCCGCTGCTTGAGCAGCAGAGGTAGCATCCTTAAATTTCATGTTCCAATTCTGCCTGCCAATAGAAAAATTACCATTACCATCTTCAGGAAATGATTGCCCATTTTCCAACCTTTCATCCATGAAACCTAAGTGGCATGAACCACCATCATCAACACAATATTGCCTTGAATGTTCTACAACAGCTCTGGTAGCTAGGCCTGCATTTTCTACAAACACAGCCGCTGCTTGAGCAGCAGAGGTAGAATCCTTAAATTTCATGTTCCAATTCTATCTGCCATCAGAAAAATTAAAATTACCATCTCCAGGAAATGATTGCCCATGTTCCAGCCTTTCATCTTTGAAACCTAAGTGGCATGAACCACCATAATCAACACAATATTGCCTTGAATGTTATGCGAACTCAGCCGCTGCTTGAGCAACAGAGGTAACATCCTTAAATTTCATGTTCCAATTCTACCTACTAACAGAAATATTACAATTACCATCTCCAGGAAATAATTGCCCATGTTCCAACCTTTCATCTTTGAAACGTAAGTGGCATGAACCACCATCGTCAACACAATATTGCCTTGAAAGTTCTAAAACAGCTCTGGCAGCTAGGCCTGCATGTTCTGTAAACTCAGCCGCTGCTTGAGCAACAGAGGTAGCATCCGTAAATTTCATGTTCCAATACTACCTGCTAACAGAAAAATTAGCATTACCATCTCCAGGAAATGCTTGCCCATGTTCCAACCTTTCATCCTTGCAACCTAAGTGGCATGAACCATCATCATCAACACAATATTGCCTTGAAAGTTCTATAATACCACCATCAGCCGATCTTGATAACAACTATGGTGGGTTTTATTTCTTCATATAGTATCTCTGTTGTAGCTGAATAGAATCGTATATAGACTAATGTTCCTTTGGTTATTCTTTTGTACTGCATAAATGCTCTGTATACTTCTGGTATGGTAGCTATTTCTTGTCCTGTCTGTGTATATACTGTATCTAGTAATCCGTAATTGTAGCAAGTGGCTACTAGTTTTGCATTTGTATTTGGTAATGCTATTAGTTTATTATATCCTGTTAGATAATGAGTAATATAATCTTCATCTGGATTTTGGGTAGTTTGGGATCTTGGATTTTTGTTTAGGAAGTTTTGTATTTTATATATGTTATCTATATATGTACGGGTTATATGGTTATATGTCTTTTTGGCTTGGTTCAGACTTTCTTTGTAGGTGTTTATCTGTGGTGGTAGGAATATTTCTTTCTGGGTATTTTGGATATTTTTCTGTATGAATGGTTTTGAAAATAAATTGTTTATATTTGTATTTGTATATCTAGGTTTAATTTCTTCCTTTTTCTTTGCAGATAAACTGCTAGCTGTGCTGCTTCCTGCAACTGCATTTAACAAACTGTTATGAGTTTTTAGGTGTTTCTCAACGTCACCTTCTAGCTCTGGAATTTTAGAGACTTCCGATCGTCTTATCTCCGCATTTTTCAAGTCATGCTGCTGACCACTAGCTGTTTTCTTTAATATCTGTATCTCTTCTTCTATGCTTTCCACTTTTTTACAAAGTGTAGTCATAGCTAAGAGTAGATTTTCCATTGTATTATCTGGTTCAGTTTGGGTAGCTTTGTCTTGATAAGTAATCTGCAACAACATTCTTGTTAGTAGTGATTATTTCAATTGTAAATGTAAAGTTATATATTCAATACCAGTCTGCGTATTTCTTTTGTTGTAACTGAATCTTGTACTTTTCTGGTTATCCACCATTTTACTTGAGTATTATCTGTCCTTACAATAAATCTGTTGTAAACTATATATGGTTCAAATGCTAATAAACATTTATATAATGCAAATAATTCTTTCCTATTTATTTCCCATTTTTCTTGAGGTTCTGTATAAGATCCTGAATAATACCTGCAATGATGTTCTATCTTTTCTTTATCATATTTATATTTAAGAACTCTTCCATAACTATGATTACTCGAATTTGTTTCTACAATATAAGTAAATTTCTTATTTTCATCTGGGAAGTATAGTTTTGGTAGTTTTTTACACAATATTTTGATCTTTCTTATTTGTTCCTTATCTTTTTCATCAAATCCATATTCTACATCCTTTTTTAGTTTTTTCTGTAGAGGTTTTAGGTTTTCTGCTAATTTAGGTATATATTCTCTTACTTGGTTTACTAGTCCTAAAAATGATTGTAATTTCTTTTTTGTATCTATGTTTTCATCAAGATTGATTATTTTTTGTACTATATGTGTTTGCATTTTTATTCCATTTTTATCTATTTGTATACCTAAAAATTCTATCTGATTCTTCATAATTTCTGCTTTGGTTTTGCTTAAGCTTATGCCAGAGTTTTCTATAATATGTATGAATTTTTCTAATAATCTTATATGTTCATCTTGTGTTCTTGAATATAGTAGTATATCGACTTGAGCATGCAGTCCATAAAAATATTTCGGAAAGTTTTCAGGTGAAAAATGAATTAAAATGTGAATTAGAGCTTTAAAACTCAACTGAGTTGACTTTGGTCAACTTTTTGAGCAAACAGACTCGGATCAGTATTTTGACAATTTTGGTAGGTCCGTATCGTGATTTGGAACTTAGGTGTATGCTCAGAATCAAATTCCGAGGTCCCTAGCCAGAGATATGGAATTTTGATGAAAAATTAAAAGTTTAAGTTCAAATAGTGATCGGATGTCAAATTATGTACAAACGACACCGGAATAGAATTTTAATGATTCCAACAGCTCCGTATGGTGATTTTGGACTTAGGAGCGTGATCGGAATTTTATTTGGAAGTCCGTAGTAGAATTAGGCTTGAAATGCCGAAAGTTGAATTTTTGGGAAGTTTGACCGAGGGGTTGACTTTTTGATATCGGGGTCGAAATCCAATTCTGAAATTTTATAAATCCATTATGTCATTTATGACTTGTGTGCAAAATCTGAGGTCAATCGGAATTGATTTGATATGTTTCGGTGCAAAATATAGAAGTTGGAAGATTTGAAAACTCATAATTCGATTCGATGCGCGATTCATAATTTCGGCGTTGTTTGGCATGGTTTGAAGCCTCAACTAAGTTCGTATGGTATTTTGGGACATGTTGGAATAATTGGTTAAGGTCTCGAGGGTCTCGGGTGGATTTCGGAAGGTAAACGGAATGGATTTCGGACAAAGTGCTGGAAATTTCTGTTTGCAGCAGAAATCTGTTGCAGAAATTCCGTGCTTGGAGCCAAGTTTGGAAGCTTATATCTCGAAATCTATAAGGAATCTGAACATTTTCAAAACATGAAAGTTGTAGTTCTTTGATTCTAGTTTCCAGAATGATAAACCATTTATCATTCAGACATTTATACAAAATGTTATGATCGATTGACTGAAGCTGCTACTGCAGATTTTTGCTACAGCAGTGTGCATCGCCAGAAATTTCTGCTGCACAGGGCTGACTTTGGGAGCTTATATCTCGCAATCTATAAGGAGTTGGGCGATGAGAAAAACATGAAAGTTGTAGTACTGTGTATCTAGTTTGCAGAACTTTAAACTATTTGGCAGTTGGAGTTGAGTACAAGAAGTTATGATTGATACACTACAGGCTGTCGAGGAAGAGTTTGATGTTTTCAACATAAGCATGTAATGATCCAAAAGTCCATTTTTAGTTCTAGAGATCGAAATTCGATTTCGAGACTTTTTTTCATTTTGATAATGAATTATAGGAGTGATCTGGAAAGTTTGGTCTAATTTCATCAAGTCGCGATTGAGTTTTAAGCGCGAAATATTAGTTAATTGTTTAACGAGCGAAATTGGTATCATATTGAGCAAATGAGCTCCGAATTGAGTTTCGATTGAATGAATGGGTTCGTAGTTTTATTTGTGACTCATAGGAACAAGAATCATCGAATTCCGAGTTCGTATGATGGAGTTAGAGCCTTTTTAGTGAAATAAAATTATTGGTGTAAATAGTTCTGGTGTGCACCTTTAGCGACAAGATATGGCACTTTTAGCGACCGGATTGGACTTTGAGCGACCAGAATAGTGTTTTTGGGCAGAAACTTAAGGACCAAAAATGGTCATTTCCTTCATTTCGTTTTGGAGTTTTGGAGCACGGTTCTTGGGCGATTTTGAGGATTTCCTCAAGACTTCAACCTGGGTAAGTGTCCTATATCCAAATGTGATTATATTTCATAAATCCATGGTCATATTCATCATTTATTTCGGATTTAAATGGAAGAAAAATCAAGATTTTTGCAAAATCTTCCAAAAACGAAAATTTAAGATTTGGAGGTCGAGTTGTTATCGGATTTTGGTAAAATTGGTATGGGTGGACTCGTAATTGAATGGGTTGTCGGATTTTATAATTTTTGCCGGATTCCGAGATGTGGGCCCCACGGGCAAATTTTGAGCTAATTTCGGATTTTAATGAAAATGCAATATTTTCTTATGAAAGTGATTACTATAATTTTTGTTGACTGTATCGAATTAATTATGACTAGATACGAGTCGATCGAAGTCAGAAAATCGAGGAAAAAGCATAATACTTGATTAAATTGGAGCAAGTCGAGGTAAGTGACTTGTCTAACCTTGTGTGGGGGAAATTTCCCCTAGAATTGGTATTGATGTGATTATTGAAATGTATTGAAAGTCGTGTGCACGAGGTGACGAGTGTGTACACGGGTTAATTTGCGAAAGATTATATTTTTAAATTGTGTAGATCACTGTTGCGCATTTATTAAATTATTTTATCTTGTTATATTCTTCATCATTGATGTGAGATATATACTTCAAATTTGTTTGATCTTTTCTTACTAATGGTTTTACCTGTTTAGTTGAAACTTGGTTTCTTTTATTCTGTGCATTATTTGAAGGTTGATTTTCTTTAAATTAAATATTATTTATATGAAGTATTTGACATTTTTAAACTTGATATTGAAGCAACGTAGTAAAGATTTTGAAATATTATTTTCCTAAATTAATTACTCCTGAATATTTTTATACTCATTGTGAGGGAGCCGTGAGCTCTTTATTGTGGAAGAATATTATTGATGAATTATTTTGACATGAGCTGTGAGCTCTTTATTTTGGAAAACTATTATTGATGATTTATTTTGGCATGAGCCGTGAGCTCTTTATTGTGGCAAACTATTATTGATGATTTATTTTAGCATGAGCCGTGAGCTCTTTATTGTGGAAAAATATTGTTGTTGAATTATTTTGGCAAGTTAAATTATTTGAGCACTTGAGGTGCAAATTGTGATATATTGTGATATTGATACGCATGCGGTGGTATAAGGTCTGGGTGTTGAAACGCATGCGGTGAGATAAGGGTGGCTTGATACGCGTGGCTAGTAGGGGAACTACTAGAAGTCATGCGGCGTGATAAGGGTGGCTAAAACGCGGGATGCTATTTCGGGAAAATGTTTTCTTTAAATAAATTGTGAAGGCTCCCGCGGTGATATAAGGAAATGAGATATTGTGAATTTATTTATGATTTGGGACTACGAGGCGGTACCTCGGGAGTGCCCTTGTTGATATTGATTTATGGCCGTAGTTGCCTTTGATTATTATTGTGATTTTCATAAAGTTGAAGGAAATTCTGTTTTGATTTCCACGAGATATTATTTGCAATTATTTGGTGTCATTAAATGTGACATACTATTTGATTCATTTTCAATGTCATTTTATTTTACTACATTGATAAATATTTTACCATGCCATTATTATATTTCACCTGACCTCGTCACTACTCTACCGAGGTTAGGCTTGGCACTTACTGGGTACCGCTGTGGTGTACTCATACTACGCTTCTGCACATCTTTTTGTGCAGATCCAGGTACATTTTACCAGCCTAGACGTCATTGAGTTACCTGCGCACGGAGACTTCGAGGTATATCTGCCAGCGTCCGCAGACTCCGGAGTCCCCTTCTATCATTTTATGTTGCTTCCTTATATTTTATCTAGACCTTGACATATAGAGACATTGAGAATAAATTCTTAGAAGCTTGTGACTTATTTCTACCGGGTTTTGGGAGTTGAAATTGTTTGAATTGTAGTTTATTTATTTCAGATATTTATTATTATTCCGCATTGATAGGCTTACCTAGTCTTAGAGACTAGGTGCCATCACGACATCCTACGGAGGGAATTTGGGGTCGTGACAAGTTGGTATCAGAGCACTAGGTTCATAGGTGTTATGAGTCACAAGCAGGTTTAGTAGAGTCTTGCGGATCGCTACGGAGACGTCTGTATTTATCTTCGAGAGGCTATGGAATTGTTAGGAAATATTCACTTCTTTGATTCCTTATCGTGCGACATTGATTTAGCTTAAAACATATATCTCATATTCCTTTGTATCCATTCGTGTATGACATTGCGCACTCAATAGCAGTTGTGCGTTTACGGTTCGTGATGCCGCAGATGGACTACGAGGGAGCCAGAGATGCTCAAACATTGCCTTAACATGTGGTTCCGACTGAAGATGTGGGCGTATTGAGAGATCACCTAGTGAATCATGTGGGGGTGCAACGGGCATTGGCGTCTGGTTGATTTATACAAGCTGTGAAGGTTATTATTGAGGATCATTGGACGTTGTGACCTTTGACTTCGCGCTGAGTAGGGGGAGTCCACTACCAATGGGTGGATTGCGAGGTCATGTATTATATCAGTTTTGGCTTGAAATGTATATATGTGGTACTGAAAGGTTCCCTAAAATTTACACATGTTTAAGCCCTGAGATTTTGTGGAGGATAAGGTTAGGACTTGCGGTATGTACGTCTCCTTAATAATCCTATACTTCAATATCAAAGGAGTTATAGAAAGAACTCTAAATTTATAGAAGGTCTACTCAGCGTGAACGTCACTGTTGCGGATTTTGGGGTGCTTCGGAGTAAGTACACTTGTTGACGAGAGTCTGGACTATGTGGTTCATGAAAAGATTTGTCTGTATGGAGCTCTACTTTTGCGATCGTTGTGTATAAATAGGGGTAAGGGTTACCCCAAAGAAGAGTCGAAGAGTATGTTAAGAAATTGGTCAGCTCAATAGTGTAGAGTCAGTATAACAAAAGAAGAAATTCGCCTTGGGAGAGTTAATTCTCCACCGGTGTTCGTGGCAAGCCTATGAAGAGAGCAGACCAGCCAATGCAACACCGCCCACTTGGGTCAGTTCTGAGAAACCCTTTTGAAAGAGTTTGTTTTCTGGACTCTCTGTAATGCGTGGCGCATAGGGTTTGAACGGTTGCATCATGTCACCATTGACGTTGTCAAAATATGCCATCAAGTTCAATAAGTTAGCCCATCATACTCCTACTTTGCTTCCTACAACCAGAGGGCGAGTCCACAAACTCATTAAAGGACTTAATTATGATCGTAAAATTTTGTACGACTCGGGAGCTACAAGATAATGCTTCATTTATGCTAGTTGTACAAATTGCCAAGATATTAGAATGTGTTCGGGGTGAAAAAAAAAAAAAACTAAGGAGACCAAGACGTCTCAAGGTTCTGGGGGATTCAGTGGATTCTACTGTGTAAGTATAAATCATTATGGAGGGGTCTCGGGCAGTCGGCCAGCCGAGTCCGCACATCGGATTACTCGGGGTGCTCCAGTAAGTTCTTTTAATGCACCACCAACATAAGTTCCTACAATGGTTATTCCAGTTATATGCACAGACTCAATATGAGCAGCCTAACCCGCAAAGGGGTTGTTATGAATACGGTGATACTAGGCACATCATGAGAAAATTGTCCCAAACTTGGGAGAGACATATTTCATCAAAGCACTCAGGCTACGTGCCCCATTGCAGTTACTACACCACCCACACGACCAGTTAAGGGTGGAGGACAGACGGGTAAAAGGCGTCCTAGAGGTGGAGACCCAGCCGTTGATATATTTATTTTACGGTATGGAAGAGGTCGCTACATTAGATGATGTCGTTACAGGTACGACTTTGATATAATATAAAGGAATGATTTCCTAAAGTTGATTCGGTTCTCAATATCGAAACGAGTCTTCCTATTGTGCTCCACTTATGAGTGAGCTTCATAATTCTATAATTTACCTATGTGTTTACCCCTGTTGGGAGATTTTATGGAGATAACTACGCCTATCATTTCGTGTTGTTCACTAATAAGAACTGTGAGGCTAAATGTGGCTTTTTGTTACTCATTTCAGTAAATTTTGATGTAAATTCCGAATAATAAATTGCAAATTATGAATTATATGCCCTACCGGTGTGGGGTTCATTATGTGTTGTGATTTGGTGCAACCGAAATTATTTAAAAAGGAGAAAATAGAAATTTGCAATTGGCACGATGTGCATATTACTTGTGATTCAGAACTGAGGACGAGATCCTCACATTTTTATATAAATTAATATGTTTAAACCGGGCTACGAGCTGCGGTGGAAGTTATAAAAGGAAGAGATCCTTGTGAGGAAAATTCTTGTGTTTAAGTTCTCCCTTGTGAAATTAAATTTGTACTATAGTACTAATAGGGAGTCATGTCTATTAGGCTTATTTGAAAATTCTTATATGAAATTCTCTGTGCATAGTTGTCAAATTCGTGTGGTAATTATTAATTTTTAACCTACGAGGTAGGTGCCCGCCTAGGTGGCGTTAAATGTGACTCATTAATTAGGGTAAATTATTATGAGGTCTTTATGCCTCGTATCTCGTTATCAGTATTGTGAAAGTTTAAAACGAGATTTTTGTTAACATGAAGTTAATTGATGATTTTGTAATTGATTATGAACAACTATTAAGACCAGATTGACCCAGAAGGGTGCTCCGTTCATATGGACTAAGGAATGTGAGGAAAGCTTCCAAAAGCTCAAGACAGCTTTGACTACAGCCCCGGTATTGGTATTACCAACAAGTACATGATCTTATACTGTGTATTGTGATGAGTCGCGTATTGGTCTCGGCACGATGTTGATGCAAAACGGTAGGGTGATTGCCTACGCGTCAAGACAGTTAAAGGTGTATGAAAAGAATTGTCCTCTGGAGTTAGCAGCTATTGTTCATGCCTTAAAAATTTGGCGGCATTATTTGTACGGTGTCCATTGTGAAATCTACACTGATCACCGGAGTCTACAACATCTGTTTAAATAGAAGGATCTTAATTTGCAGCAGCGGAGATGGTTAGAGTTGCTTAAGGATTCTGATATCACCATTCTCTATCATCCGGGGAAAGCCAATATGGTGGCCGATGCCTTGAGTCGTAAGGCGGAGAGTTTGGGTAGCTTAGCATATTTACCGGTAGCAGAGAGGCCTTTAGCCATGGATGTTCAGGCCTTGGCCAACCAGTTTGTTAGATTGGATGTTTCCGAGCCGAGTCGGATTTTGGCTTGCGTGGTTTTCCAGTCTTCACTTTGTGATCGTATCAGAGAACGTCAGTATGATGACCCCCATCTGCTTGTCCTTAAGGACACAGTTCAACACGGCGATACCAGGGAAGTCACTATTGGAGATGAAGATGTATTACGGATGCAGGGTAGGCTATGTGTGCCTAATGTAGATGGTTTTCGTGAATTGATTCTCCAGGAGGCTGTTAATTCGCGGTACTCCATACATTCGGGTGCTACGAAGATGTAGCAAGACTTGAGGCAATATTATTGGTGGAGGAAGATGAAGAAAGACATAGTGGAGTATGTAGCTCGATGTCTAAATTGTCAACAAGTGAGATATGAGCATCAACGACCTAGTGGATTGCTTCAGAAATTAGTGATTCCAGAATGGAAATGGGAGAGGATCACTATGGATTTCGTTGTTGGGCTCCCACAGACTCAGCGAAAGTTAGACGCAGTGTGGGTGATTGTGGATAGGCTGACCAAATCAGCTCATTTCATTCCTGTGATTACTACTTACTCTTCAGAGCAGCTGGCTCAGGTATATATTCGAGAGATTGTCAGACTTCACGGTGTACCAGTATCTATCATCTCTGACCGGGGTACACAGTTTACCTCACGGTTTTGGAGGGCAGTACAGCGTGAGTTGGGTACCCGGGTAGAGTTGAGTACAGCATTTCACCCTCAGATGGACGGGCAGTCCGAACACACTGTTCAGATACTGGAGGATATGCTTCGTGCGTGTGTGATAGATTTTGGGGTTTCTTGGGATCAGTTCTTACTACTTGCGTAGCTTGCTTACAACAACAGTTGTCAGTCAAACATTCAGATGGCTCTGTATGAGGCCTTGTATGGTAGGTGGTGTCAGTCTCTAGTGGGTTGGTTCGAACCGGGCTTAGCTAGGCTATTGGGTACAGACTTAATTCAGGATTGACTTCGTACAGCCTAATCTAGACAGAAGAGTTATGCAAATCGGAAGGTTCGTTATGTTTCATTCATGGTTGGTGAGCGGGTATAGCTCCGGGTTTCGCCTATGAAGGGTGTGATGAGTTTCGGGAAGAAGGGCAATTTGAGCCCTAGGTATATTGGGCCTTTTGAGATTCTTGAGAAAGTTGGAGAGGTGGCTTACAAACTTGCACTACCACCTAGTCTCCTTGCCGGTCATCCGATATTCCATGTTTCCATGCTTCGGAAATATCACGGCGATCCGTCTCATGTGCTAAACTTCAGTTCGGTTCAGTTGGATAAGGATCTATCTTATATTGAGGAACTAGTGGCTATTTTAGATAGACAGGTTCGAAAGCAGAGGTCAAAGAACATTGCTTTCTTGAAGGTTCAGTGGAGGGGTCATCCGGTCGAGGAGGCGACTTGGGAGACCGAGCATGATATACGTAGCCGTTATCCACACTTATTCACAAGCTCAGTTACTTTTCCTAACTCCGTTCGAGGACGAACGTTTATTTTAGAGGTGGAGAATGTGATGACCCAAAATGTCATCTTTAAATTTAATGATTAATTATGTGATCTAAGCACTATTTACCATTACTCGACTTGAGCATGCAGTCCATAAAAATATTTCGGAAAGTTTTCAGGTGAAAAATGAATTAAAATGTGAATTAGAGCTTTAAAACTCAACTGAGTTGACTTTGGTCAACTTTTTGAGCAAACAGACTCGGATCAGTATTTTGACAATTTTGGTAGGTCCGTATCGTGATTTGGAACTTAGGTGTATGCTCGGAATCAAATTCCGAGGTCCCTAGCCAGAGATATGGAATTTTGATGAAAAATTAAAAGTTTAAGTTCAAATAGTGATCGGATGTCAAATTATGTACAAACGACCCCGGAATAGAATTTTGATGATTCCAACAGCTCCGTATGGTGATTTTGGACTTAGGAGCGTGATCGGAATTTTATTTGGAAGTCCGTAGTAGAATTAGGCTTGAAATGCCGAAAGTTGAATTTTTGGGAAGTTTGACCGAGGGGTTGACTTTTTGATATCGGGGTCGAAATCCAATTCTGAAATTTTATAAATCCATTATGTCATTTATGACTTGTGTGCAAAATCTGAGGTCAATCGGAATTGATTTGATATGTTTCGGTGCAAAATATAGAAGTTGGAAGATTTGAAAACTCATAATTCGATTCGATGCGCGATTCATAATTTCGGCGTTGTTTGGCATGGTTTGAAGCCTCAACTAAGTTCGTATGGTATTTTGGGACATGTTGGAATAATTGGTTAAGGTCCCGAGGGTCTCGGGTGGATTTCGGAAGGTAAACGGAATGGATTTCGGACAAAGTGCTGGAAATTTCTGTTTGCAGCAGAAATCTGTTGCAGAAATTCCGTGCTTGGAGCCAAGTTTGGAAGCTTATATCTCGAAATCTATAAGGAATCTGAACATTTTCAAAACATGAAAGTTGTAGTTCTTTGATTCTAGTTTCCAGAATGATAAACCATTTATCATTCAGACATTTATACAAAATGTTATGATCGATTGACTGAAGCTGCTACTGCAGATTTTTGCTACAGCAGTGTGCATCGCCAGAAATTTCTGCTGCACAGGGCTGACTTTGGGAGCTTATATCTCGCAATCTATAAGGAGTTGGGCGATGAGCAAAACATGAAAGTTGTAGTACTGTGTATCTAGTTTGCAGAACTTTAAACTATTTGGCAGTTGGAGTTGAGTACAAGAAGTTATGATTGATACACTACAGGCTGTCGAGGAAGAGTTTGATGTTTTCAACATAAGCATGTAATGATCCAAAAGTCCATTTTTAGTTCTAGAGATCGAAATTCGATTTCGAGACTTTTTTTCATTTTGATAATGAATTATAGGAGTGATCTGGAAAGTTTGGTCTAATTTCATCAAGTCGCGATTGAGTTTTAAGCGCGAAATATTAGTTAATTGTTTAACGAGCGAAATTGGTATCATATTGAGCAAATGAGCTCCGAATTGAGTTTCGATTGAATGAATGGGTTCGTAGTTTTATTTGTGACTCATAGGAACAAGAATCATCGAATTCCGAGTTCGTATGATGGAGTTAGAGCCTTTTTAGTGAAATAAAATTATTGGTGTAAATAGTTCTGGTGTGCACCTTTAGCGACAAGATATGGCACTTTTAGCGACCGGATTGGACTTTGAGCGACCAGAATAGTGTTTTTGGGCAGAAACTTAAGGACCAAAAATGGTCATTTCCTTCATTTCGTTTTGGAGTTTTGGAGCACGGTTCTTGGGCGATTTTGAGGATTTCCTCAAGACTTCAACCTGGGTAAGTGTCCTATATCCAAATGTGATTATATTTCATAAATCCATGGTCATATTCATCATTTATTTCGGATTTAAATGGAAGAAAAATCAAGATTTTTGCAAAATCTTCCAAAAACGAAAATTTAAGATTTGGAGGTCGAGTTGTTATCGGATTTTGGTAAAATTGGTATGGGTGGACTCGTAATTGAATGGGTTGTCGGATTTTATAATTTTTGCCGGATTTCGAGATGTGGGCCCCACGGGCAAATTTTGAGCTAATTTCGGATTTTAATGAAAATGCAATATTTTCTTATGAAAGTGATTACTATAATTTTTGTTGACTGTATCGAATTAATTATGACTAGATACGAGTCGATCGAAGTCAGAAAATCGAGGAAAAAGCATAATACTTGATTAAATTGGAGCAAGTCGAGGTAAGTGACTTGTCTAACCTTGTGTGGGGGAAATTTCCCCTAGAATTGGTATTGATGTGATTATTGAAATGTATTGAAAGTCGTGTGCACGAGGTGACGAGTGTGTACACGGGTTAATTTGCGAAAGATTATATTTTTAAATTGTGTAGATCACTGTTGCGCATTTATTAAATTATTTTATCTTGTTATATTCTTCATCATTGATGTGAGATATATACTTCAAATTTGTTTGATCTTTTCTTACTAATGGTTTTACCTGTTTAGTTGAAACTTGGTTTCTTTTATTCTGTGCATTATTTGAAGGTTGATTTTCTTTAAATTAAATATTATTTATATGAAGTATTTGACATTTTTAAACTTGATATTGAAGCAACGTAGTAAAGATTTTGAAATATTATTTTCCTAAATTAATTACTCCTGAATATTTTTATACTCATTGTGAGGGAGCCGTGAGCTCTTTATTGTGGAAGAATATTATTGATGAATTATTTTGACCTGAGCTGTGAGCTCTTTATTGTGGAAAACTATTATTGATGATTTATTTTGGCATGAGCCGTGAGCTCTTTATTGTGGCAAACTATTATTGATGATTTATTTTAGCATGAGCCGTGAGCTCTTTATTGTGGAAAAATATTGTTGTTGAATTATTTTGGCAAGTTAAATTATTTGAGCACTTGAGGTGCAAATTGTGATATATTGTGATATTGATACGCATGCGGTGGTATAAGGTCTGGGTGTTGAAACGCATGCGGTGAGATAAGGGTGGCTTGATACGCGTGGCTAGTAGGGGAACTACTAGAAGTCATGCGGCGTGATAAGGGTGGCTAAAACGCGGGATGCTATTTCGGGAAAATGTTTTCTTTAAATAAATTGTGAAGGCTCCCGCGGTGATATAAGGAAATGAGATATTGTGAATTTATTTATGATTTGGGACTACGAGGCGGTACCTCGGGAGTGCCCTTGTTGATATTGATTTATGGCCGTAGTTGCCTTTGATTATTATTGTGATTTTCATAAAGTTGAAGGAAATTCTGTTTTGATTTCCACGAGATATTATTTGCAATTATTTGGTGTCATTAAATGTGACATACTATTTGATTCATTTTCAATGTCATTTTATTTTACTACATTGATAAATATTTTACCATGCCATTATTATATTCCAGTAGGGCCTCACCAGACCTCGTCACTACTCTACCGAGGTTAGGCTTGGCACTTACTGGGTACCGCTGTGGTGTACTCATACTACGTTTCTGCACATCCTTTTGTGCAGATCCAGGTACATTTTACCAGCCTAGACGTCATTGAGTTACCTGCGCACGGAGACTTCGAGGTATATCTGCCAGCGTCCGCAGACTCCGGAGTCCCCTTCTATCATCTTATGTTGCTTCCTTATATTTTATCTAGACCTTGACATATAGAGACATTAAGAATAAATTCTTAGAAGCTTGTGACTTATTTCTACCGGGTTTTGGGAGTTGAAATAGTTTGAATTGTAGTTTATTTATTTCAGATATTTATTATTATTCCGCATTGATAGGCTTATCTAGTCTTAGAGACTAGGTGCCATCACGACATCCTACGGAGGGAATTTGGGGTCGTGACAGTTTTCTACAATATGTATGAATTTTTCTAATAATCTTATATGTTCATCTTGTGTTCTTGAATATAGTAATATATCATCTATATATACTATGCAATTTTCTAGTTGGTTAAAATAATTATCCATAAAATGTTGGTATCTTCCTGGTGCATTTTTATATCCAAATGGTAAAACATTCCATTCATAAAATCCTTGTGGTACTGTAAATGCTGTTAGTTTTTTAGATTCATCTTCTAGTTTTAGATGGTAAAATCCTGATTTACAGTCAAATTTACTGAAGTAATTATATCCTTGGATTTGTCTTATTTTTAATATCTTATTAGGTATTGGGTAATTATATGTTTTAGTTTTTGCATTTAAGTTTCGGTAATCTATAACCATTCTACTTTTTCCTCTTTTTTGTTCACTATGTTTATTTACTATAAATGCTGGACTTGTATGTTTACTATTACTTTCTTGTATGTAATTGTTATCTAATAATTCTTTTATATGTATTTTGAATTCTGCTAAGTCATCAAAGTTATATTTTAAAGGTTTTTGTGTTATTATACTGTTTTCTTCTATTAATTCTATTTTTTTTATTTTTTTATTTTTGTTTTATGTTTATTCCATCCTTTTAGAGGGTTATCATTATATAATTTTTCTAATTCATTCTGGATTATTTTTACTTTGTCTATTGTAAATATAATAATTTCTAATTGAGTAGTTGTATTTTTATTTATATTTTCTAATTTTTGTGTGATTTTTTCACTTCCTTTTATCCATTCTGTATTTTTTCTTTGTTTATTATTTACTCTTTTTGCTCCTACTTTGTTTTTACATGGTGTGGTAAACCACCAGTGTGTCCTTGTAATTATATGTGGGTATAGTTTATCTAAAAATGGCATTCCTAGTAATATATCTTTTGTAGTGAATTCAAAGTTATATATTTCTTCTATAGTTAATATTTTATCCCATATTTGTATTTTTATATTCTTAGCTCTGTAGTTAATCATACTACCTTCATTATTAAATCCTGTTACTACCATAGGTGTTTTTAATTTTTCCCATTTATCTGTTGGTAAACAATTATATTTACATATATTAGCTTCTGCTCCTGTATCTATCATTGGTGTATAGTATCTATTATAATATCCTTCTACTATGATTTTTGCAAGTATATATATTTTCATTCTTCTGTTCTTTTTATTATTATTTTCTTATCTTTGTATGTTATGGTTAATTGTTTATCTCCTAGATTGTATGGTTTTACTTTTTCTAACCATTTTATTCCTAGTGTAATGTTCTCGTTTTCATTTTCTTGATATATTTTAAATTGTATTATCAAAGGTATTCCTCCAATAATTATTTATTTTTCTGTTATTTCTTCATTTATTATTAATTCTTTAGGTAATTCTGGGCATAATTGTTCAGTAGTTATTATTTCAGTTTCTGTTACTAATTCTCTTGTGATATAGTTTTCTTCTTGACCTGTATTTATTAATATT
This sequence comes from Nicotiana tomentosiformis, assembly GCF_000390325.3. Classification (NCBI taxonomy): domain Eukaryota; kingdom Viridiplantae; phylum Streptophyta; class Magnoliopsida; order Solanales; family Solanaceae; genus Nicotiana; species Nicotiana tomentosiformis. The sequence continues at coordinate 1,695,088 of NW_027174561.1, forward strand.
TGATATTTTCTTTGTTCCATGATTCCGGTTATATGTAAGAAGAATAATCTATGAAAAAATACTAGCCTTTGAAATAACAGAAATAATGGACCAAAATTGGACAGAACTAATCATACCAGAAACAGATTTATATGAACTAGACCTATATTTTGATAGCATATAATGAATCATACATATCTACAATACTGGCAACAAACTACAGAAAATATAAATTTACTAAAAAATCTAATAGAAAATAATATAGAAGACTATCAAAGAACCCAAGATATAGAATATATAGAATATGTATTAGAATGCATATCAGAAATAATTAGACTAATTCCACTACAAAGAGAATTTTATGAAAAAGCTTTTAGATCAGACTAACTAACAAATGAAATCAATTAACAACGAAAGGGACCCTTGTATGTTTACTATTACTTTCTTGTATGTAATTGTTATCTAATAATTCTTTTATATGCATTTTGAATTCTGCTAAGTCATCAAAGTTATATTTTAAAGGTTTTTGTGTTATTATGCTGTTTTCTTCTATTAATTCTATTTTTATTTTTGTTTTATGTTTATTCCAACCTTTTAGAGGGTTATCATTATATAAATTGAACATAAAGTCCCGATAAGGGAGACTACTTTAATTTATGAGACTAGGATAATATATAAATTCGGGAGTATGAACTTATATTTATGTCTCGTTATCAAATATATGTAATTACGAGATCATGCCAAAATGAAGGAAGGGCTTAGCCTTAACATACCTGAGTCGATTCTCTTGACAATCCCTCTAATACACGTCAATTACGACAAAGTATGTGACGGCAAGTTCGGAGTAGGAAAAACTCCATATGATATTCTTGAGAAAGATTGCACCGTACTTCCTTAAAATCACAAAATCTCACGTTACAGCTCCGACCATTGTAAATCACGTATACAATCTCTCTGAAATGTGATGTTATATCTTCACAACATTATTTGTGTAAATCCCGTTGAAGAAGGCTTAAAGAATGCCAAAGTGCCTATATTTGTATGATTCACGTTCAAAAGGCTAAAGCTAAGTGAATCTTGTTAAATGTTCTAATAAGGTGACACCTTGCCATGTCTTTTATGAGTCACATAGTGGCTTTTATTGCCAAATTTAAGGGCTGCCACGTTTTTGATTTAATTCTTATCCAAAGACTTTAGTCTTTATCCAAAGACAACCACTAATTATTAATTAACTAGGTAATGTCCCATTATCTAATAATTAACCAATTATCCACATAATTAAGAATTATCTCCACTTCACTTTTAACATACCTTATATAACTTACTATCACGGTCATGTAGTACCTTGTATGGCACTAGTCCATAAATACTGGGTATTATAGCTCGGACCGTATTTTATCTCAAAATGTCAAACTTCAATGAAATTTATTTCCTTTGATTTGCTTACCCTTTATCCTTCACGAACTTACTCATCATGTGTTTAAAATAGCATAATGCTTATAATCTCAAAATAATCCCATTCTCGAACTTATGTAGATTAACTTACGACCAAACTTTAACGTATGAAAATGCGGGATGTAATATCTCATTCCCGGTCTTTCATCAATTCACTTATGGCGTATTTTTACGTATGAAAACATGGGGTGTAACAAAACGTTGGAGCATGGGCAATCATTTCCTGGAGATGGTAATGGTAATTGTTTTGTTGGCAGGCAAAATTGGAACATGAAATTTAAGGATGCTACCTCTGCTGCTCAAGCAGCGACTAAGTTTGCAGAACATGCAAGCCTAGCGGCCAGAGTTGTTGTTGAACTTTCAAGGCTATATTGTGTTGATGATTGTGGTTCATGCCACTTAGGTTTCAAGGATTAATGTTTGTTTTTCTTTATTTTGTTCTTCAATTTCTGTAGTCATACTACTAAATTCATTTCTTATGGCTATTTCATATTTATATAATATTTCTATATTTGTTGTTGCTATTTCACCATTAAATTTTTTATTGCTTCTTAAGGTATCTATACTTTCTCTTGTTAGATTGTGTAACCATAATTTTACGGTTCCTATAAGTGTTCTTTCTATATATCCTGGTGTTTCCGCCATTCCTATTTTATTATCTACTAATTGTTTAGATAAATATCCTATTTATAGTTGGATTGTTTTATTTATATCTGCTACGCAATCTAAATCTAAAAAGTTATATTGTTCAGATATTGGTTTTGGTGTCCATTTTTTATTTAATCTACTATTCCATAGTGTATCATATCTATCAGATTGTTCATAGTTAGCTGTATAATAATTTGGGTTTAATCCTTTCGAATTTTTTACACTTGATGTACTAGGCTTTTCATCCATATTTACATCTCCTTTGTTTATTTCTATATTTTTTATTTTTTCTATATTTTCTAGAAGTTCTGTATATGTTTCACTTATTTCACTTGATTCTGATTTTTGGTCATCTATATTGTCATCTGTATCTATTTTATCTATTTCTTCAATTCTAGGAATTTCTTCTGGTTGTAATATTTGTTTAAATTTATTTATTTCATCTGTTAATTCTATTTCTTTATTTTTCTCTCTTTGCTTATTTTCATATATTGCTTTTAACATATTTAATTCTTTTTCTAATGCTATAATTTTTATGTTTTTAGTTTCTTCCAATTGTTGTATTTCTTTGCTTGCTTGTTTTTAATGATTTCGATTTCTTTTTTCTTATCAATTTCTTCATTTTCTCTACTTATTCTGGTCATAGCTATTAAGCTATCTTCTAGTCTTGCTGTTTTTTTTTCTATCATTAAGTATAATTGGGGTCCTATTTTTTTATATCTTCTACCTAAGTTTGAAAATATTATTTTTATTTTTAATCCGTCTTGGTTTTCATAGGTTTTTTCATCTATTGCAAATTCTTCTTTGTTCATTTTTAATCTATAGCTCTGATACTATTTTGAGTGTCCCTTCTATTGTTAATTGATTTCATTTGTTAGTTAGTCTGATCTAAAAGCTTTTTCATAAAATTCTCTTTGTAGTGGAATTAGTCTAATTATTTCTGATATGCATTCTAATACATATTCTATATATTCTATATCTTGGGTTCTTTGATAGTCTTCTATATTATTTTCTATTAGATTTTTTAGTAAATTTATATTTTCTGTAGTTTGTTGCCAGTATTGTAGATATGTATGATTCATTATATGCTATCAAAATATAGGTCTAGTTCATATAAATCTGTTTCTGGTATGATTAGTTCTGTCCAATTTTGGTCCATTATTTCTGTTATTTCAAAGGCTAGTATTTTTTCATAGATTATTCTTCTTACATCATTATTAATGTCTTTTAGTATATAAAGTATAAGTGTTTTATAGGTAATATCGTCATCTATTAGATAAGTGTTCATCTTATCATATGATTTGCTAAAACATATTCCTTTTAATCTCTATGTTTATTATCCTTATTCATCATATTATAATAAGTTATTTTAATCATCTTTTTGGTCACTACCATGATTTTCTGCTTCAATCAGTTACCCTAACAGCGCTTCAACTCTTGTTTACTCCCCTAAACGGCCTCCTGCCTACCGGTTTCAACTTTAGGATGCATAGTCTGGGCTTACTTACTCTTAGCATATTTTCATGGCAAACTTACTTAAGATGATTTTTATAACAGTACTATTATATGATGGATAATTATAATCTACATGTAAGAGATTATCAGGAATATACTAGTTTAGCTACTCATGTTCATAGTGTTACATACCTGTTTTTGTAGATTCTTGGTGTCTTCTTGTTGATCTTTCATATTTTCTTGCTGGTTCATAGCTTGCTTATCTTCCATAGCTTTCCTGTATTTTATCTTTAAGTATTTTTATCTGTAAGTATTCTTGTGAGAAGAGAAGAGAGGAGAGAAGAGAGAGAAGCCCTTGACCTGAATATGTAGCCTGTTTTATTTCATAATCGAAAGACTTATTTATAATATTACAAAATGACTTTTACTATTCATGAACGACCTTTACTGTTCATGAATCTGACTCTTGACTCTTACTATTCATGAACGACCTTTACTGTTCATGAAAACTGACTCTTGACTCTTACTATTCATGAACGACCTTTACTGTTCATGAAAACTGACTCTTACTATTTACTTTACGACTTTTTACAAAAAACAAAATAACATAAAGAAAAGAAAGGAATCTAATATCTCTTTCATATTATTTTGTCTGCCATATTTCTTTGTCTAGCTTGTCGTCTTCTTCTTCAGTAATCTTCTTCTTGTTTATTCTACTTGTACGTCTGGAACAATATTATCTTCTCCTTTGCACTTTGAGCATATGTGGTCTGGATATTTGTGACTGATTAACTTGCAATATCTTGTTAATAATTCTGGAGAAATAAAATTTGTCCTTATAGCTCTTGTAGTTGTAGATTGTTCTGGCTTCAAAAGACTTAAGACCCATTGTCTTAATTCTTCCATATCTGGTTCTCGTATTTCTCTGCAGTTTGAATATATCATTGTCTGTTCTCTTGAATAATAACTCCAAATAGCATTCTGGTTTAGGTAGTTGTTTGCTAGTTCATTTAGTATAGTGGATATTCCGATAATCCTTTTATTTGCATAAAAGTCTGGAATATTTATTTTTTCTATCTCTTCTTGTTCTTCTATTTTTTCTGGTACTAGCATCTCCCTTGTAAGTCCGATCTTGATAACTTGTATGATGGGTTTTATTTCTTCATATAGTATCTCTGCTGTAGCTGAATAGAATCGTATATAGAATAATGTTCCTTTGGTTATTCTTTTGTACTGGATAAATGCTCTGTATACTTCTGGTATGGTAGCTATTTCTTGTCCTGTCTGTGTATATACTGTATCTAGTAATCCGTAATTGTAGCAAGTAGCTACTAGTTTTGCATTTGTATTTGGTAGTGCTATTAGTTTATTATATCCTGTTAGATAATGAGTAACATAATCTTCATCTGGATTTTGGGTAGTTTGGGAGCTTGGATTTTTGTTTAGGAAGTTTTGTATTTTGTATATGTTATCTATATATGTACGGGTTATATGGTTGTATGTCTTTTTGGCTTGGTTCAGACTTTCTTTGTAGGTGTTTATCTGTGGTGGTAGGAATATTTCTTTTTGGGTATTTTGGATATTTTTCTGTATGAATGGTTTTGAAAATAAATTATTCATATTTGTATTTGTATATCTAGGTTTGATTTCTTCCTTTTTCTTTGCAGATGAACTGCTAGCTGCGCTGCTTCCTGCAACTGCATTTAACAAACTGTTATGAGTTTTTAGGTGTTTCTCAACGTCACCTTCTAGCTCTGGAATTTTAGAGACTTCCGATCGTCTTATCTCCGCATTTTTCAAGTCATGCTGCTGACCACTAGCTGTTTTCTTTATTATCTGTATCTCTTCTTCTATGCTTTCCACTTTTTTACAAAGTGTAGTCATAGCTAAGAGTAGATTTTCCATTGTATTATCTGGTTCAGTTTGGGTAGCTTTGTCTTGATAAGTAATCTGCAACAACATTCTTGTTAGTAGTGATTATTTCAATTGTAAATGTAAAGTTTAATATATTCAATACCAGTCTGCGTATTTCTTTTGTTGTAACTGAATCTTGTACTTTTCTGGTTATCCACCATTTAACTTGGGTGTTATCTGTTCTTACAATAAATCTGTTGTAAACTATATATGGTTCAAATGCTAATAAACATTTATATAATGCAAATAATTCTTTTCTATTTATTTCCCATCTTTCTTGTGGTTCAGTATAAGATCCTGAATAATATCTGCAATGATGTTCTATTTTTTCTTTATCATATTTATATTTAAGAACTCCTCCATAACTATGATTACTCGAATCTGTTTCTACAATATAAGTAAATTTCTTATTTTCATCTGGGAAGTATAATTTTGGTAGTTTCTTACACAATATTTTAATCTTCTTTATTTGTTCCTTATCTTTTTCATCGAACCCATATTCTACATCCTTTTTCAGTTTTTTCTGTAAAGGTTTTAGGTTTTCTGCTAATTTAGGTATATATTCTCTTACTTGGTTTACTAATCCTAAAAATGATTGTAATTTCTTTTTTGTATCTATGTTTTCATCAAGATTGATTATTTTTTGTACTATGTGTGTTTGCATTTTTATTCCATTTTTATCTATTTGTATTCCTAAAAATTCTATCTGATTCTTCATAATTTCTGCTTTGGTTTTGCTTAAGCTTATACCAGAGTTTTCTATAATATGTATGAATTTTTCTAATAATTTTATATGTTCATCTTGTGTTCTTGAATATAGTAATATATCATCTATATATACTATGCAATTTTCTAGTTGGTTAAAATAATTATCCATAAAATGTTGGTATCTTCCTGGTGCATTTTTATATCCAAATGGTAAAACATTCCATTTATAAAATCCTTGTGGTACTGTAAATGCTGTTAGTTTTTTAGATTCATCTTCTAGTTTTAGATGGTAAAATCCTGATTTACAGTCAAATTTACTGAAGTAATTATATCCTTGGATTTGTCTTATTTTTAATATCTTATTAGGTATTGGGTAATTATATGTTTTAGTTTTTGCATTTAAATTTCGGTAATCTATAACCATTCTACTTTTTCCTCTTTTTTGTTCATTATGTTTATTTACTATAAATGCTGGACTTGTATGTTTACTATTGCTTTCTTGTATGTAATTGTTATCTAACAATTCTTTTATATGCATTTTAAACTCTGCTAAGTCATCAAAGTTATATTTTAAAGGTTTTTGTGTTATTATACTGTTTTCTTCTATTAATTCTATTTTTATTTTTGTTTTATGTTTATTCCATCCTTTTAGAGGGTTATCATTATATAATTTTTCTAATTCATTCTGGATTATTTTTACTTTGTCTATTGTAAATATAATAATTTCTAATTGAGTAGTTGTATTTTTACTTATATTTTCTAATTTTTGTGTGATTTTTTCACTTCCTTTTATCCATTATGTATTTTTTCTTTGTTTATTATTTACTTTTTTTGCTCCTACTTTGTTTTTACATGGTATGGTAAACCACCAGTGTGTCCTTGTAATTATATATGGGTATAGTTTATCTAAAAATGGCATTCCTAGTAATATATCTTTTGTAGTGAATTCAAAGTTATATATTTCTTCTATAGTTAATATTTTATCTCATATTTGTATTTTTATATTCTTAGCTCTGTAGTTAATCATACTACCTTCATTATTAAATCCTGTTACTACCATAGGTGTTTTTAATTTTTCCCATTTATCTGTTGGTAAATAATTATATTTACATATATTAGCTTCTGCTCCTGTATCTATCATTGGTGTATAGTATCTATTATAATATCCTTCTACTATGATTTTTGCGAGTATATATATTTTCATTCTTCTCTTCTTTTTATTATTATTTTCTTATCTTTGTATGTTATGGTTAATTGTTTATCTCCTAGATTATATGGTTTTACTTTTTCTAACCATTTTATTCCTAGTGTAATGTTCTCGTTTTCATTTTCTTGATATATTTTAAATTGTATTATCAAAGGTATTCCTCCAATAATTATTTCTTTTTCTGTTATTTCTTCATTTATTATTAATTCTTTAGGTAATTCTGGGCATAGTTGTTCAGTAGTTATTATTTCAGTTTCTGTTACTAATTCTCTTGTGATATAGTTTTCTTCTTGACCTGTATTTATTAATATTTGATATTTTCTTTGTTCCATGATTCCAGTTATATAGTAATGGTATGGATTTATTTTTTCTTTTGTGTTTCTTATTAAGTTTTTTGGGATTATATTTTCCCTTCTTGATGTACTTATCCTTGATGATGTTGGTGTTTCATAAGTTAATTGGTTTGGTATACTTGATGTACTTAATCTTTCTTTTACTATTTCTAAGTCTTCTTCTATGTCAATTTCTTTATAACTATATTCATTATTGTCAATAACTGTAACTATTCTTTCAAATGGATTTTCTATTTTGATTTTATTAATTTTATTTTTTGCTGCTATTTTATGTTTTGTTGTTAAGACGTATAAGTTTTTACATCTAGCTGTAAATATCTTACTTCCAGGTGTTAATTCTATTCCTGACATTTTCCAGTATAATACTAATGATTTATCTATATTCCTATCGTTTATTGCTATTGAATAATTGGCACTTATTATGAATTTAAACTTTTGGTATATAAGATTTCCTTTTATTGCACTTATTATGCTTTTTTCTATAGGTTGGATTATCCTATCATCTGCTAAATATATTTCTATAGGGATATCTATTCCTTCTCTAAAACATGCTTTTATTAATATTCCAGTTCCTCCTAGGTGTACATATTTAATTGGGTTTTTTGCCTTTATATCTTGTATTTCTTTATTTATTATTCTTTGGTTTATTATTGGTATTTTGGCTTTTCCTTTTGTATATTTACAGTCAATTATATGTTCTTTTTGGCTAACTACGTAATATTCTTCTCTTTGTCTTTTGAACCAATTTTTTATTATAGGTACTTCAAATATTTTTTCAACACTAAGGTCTAACTCTTTTCCTTTTATTTGTTCAAATATATTATTATCAAATATAATTTTTTGTTCTGATGATTCTTCATCTTTATATTCTTCTCGTCTTATTACTTCTATTTCTTTTTCAGTCATTATTATCTTCTTTGGTTATTTCATTGTCTATTTCTATTTCATCTTCTGTATCTGATATTTCATATATACTATCTTCACTATCTAGTTCATAGTCTATATATTCTATTTGCATATATTCTTCATTATCAATTATGATTTCAGTTATTTGTTTTTTCTTTGGGTTTCTAGGTGCTTTACAGTCTTTAGCTATATGTCCTAATTTTCCACAGTTATAACAAGTACATTCTGTTAGTTTCTTTTTTGGTCTAAATGGTCTTTTATTCTGATAGTTTTTTACATAATATCTTTTTCTTGGTTTTTTATTTTTATATTTTGACTTATATCTATTATATTTCTTTGTTTTCCCTTTTTTATTATAATATTTATCTGTACATCCAAATTGTGGTGCTGTTTTATTTTTACAACATCTTAACTTTTTTATTAATATTTTTTCCATTTTTGTTTCTTCTTTATATTTTTCACATAATTGTACAAACCATTGTTGTAGGAATTTTATTCTAGCTCCTAAAGTATCTGTTAGTCCTGCTTCATTCTATTCTTTTATTATTTTGGAGTTAAAAGGTTCTGGTAATTTTGTGAAATATAGTTTTCTTATTTCTTTACTTTCTTCTGTATTATATGTTCCTTTATAATAATATTCTCTAAATGCACAAGTATATTCATCTATATAGCACATATTACATATTGCTAATTTTGTTATTAGATTTCTATTTGTTTGTTTTTCTTTATTTTGTTCTTCAATTTCTGTAGTCATACTACTAAATTCATTTCTTATGGCTATTTCATATTTATATAATATTTCTATATTTGTTGTTGCTATTTCACCATTAAATTTTTTATTGCTTCTTAAGGTATCTATACTTTCTCTTGTTAGATTGTGTAACCATAATTTTACGGTTCCTATAAGTGTTCTTTCTATATATCCTGGTGTTTCCGCCATTCCTATTTTATTATCTACTAATTGTTTAGATAAATATCCTATCCATAGTTGGATTGTTTTATTTATATCTGCTACGCAATCTAAATCTAAAAAGTTATATTGTTCAGATATTGGTTTTGGTGTCCATTTTTTATTTAATCTACTATTCCATAGTGTATCATATCTATCAGATTGTTCATAGTTAGCTGTATAATAATTTGGGTTTAATCCTTTCGGATTTTTTACACTTGATGTACTAGGGTTTTCATCCATATTTACATCTCCTGTGTTTATTTCTATATTTTTTATTTTTTCTATATTTTCTAGAAGTTCTGTATATGTTTCACTTATTTCACTTGATTCTGATTTTTGGTCATCTATATTGTCATCTGTATCAATTTTATCTATTTCTTCAATTCTAGGAATTTCTTCTGGTTGTAATATTTGTTTAAATTTATTTATTTCATCTGTTAATTCTATTTCTTTATTTTTCTCTCTTTGCTTATTTTCATATATTGCTTTTAACATATTTAATTCTTTTTCTAATGCTATAATTTTTATGTTTTTAGTTTCTTCCAATTGTTGTATTTCTTTGCTTGCTTGTTTTTTAATGATTTCGATTTCTTTTTTCTTATCAATTTCTTCATTTTCTCTACTTATTCTGGTCATAGCTGTTAAGCTATCTTCTAGTCTTGCTGTTTCTTTTTCTATCATTAAGTATAATTAGTCTCCTATTTTTTTATATCTTCTACCTAAGTTTGAAAATATTATTTTTATTTTTAATCTGTCTTGGTTTTCATAGGTTTTTTCATCTATTGCAAATTCTTCTTTGTTCATTTTTAATCTATAGCTCTGATACCATTTTGAGTGTCCCTTCTATTGTGTTGATGATGGTGGTTCATGCCACTTTGTTTTCAAGGATTTAAGGTTGGAAGATGGGCAATCATTTCCTGGAGATGGTAATGGTAATATTTCTATTGGCAGGGAGAATTGCAATAAGAAATTTAAGGATGCTACATCTGCTGCTCAAGTAGCGACTGAGTTTGCAGAACATGCAAGCCTAGCTGCCAGAGCTGTTGTAGAACTTTCAAGGCAATATTGTGTTGATAATGGTGGTTCATGCCACTTGGTTTTCAAGGATGAAAGGCTGGAACATGGGCAATCATTTCCTGGAGATGGTAATGGTAATATTTCTATTGGCAGGCATAATTGTAATATGAAATTTAAGGATGCTACCTCTGTTGCTCAAGCAGCGGTTGAGTTTGCAGAACATGCAAGCCTAGCTGCCAGAGATGTTGTAGAATTTTCAAGGCAATATTGTGTTGATGATGGTGGTTCATGCCACTTGGTTTTCAAGGATGAAAGGTTGGAACATGGGCAATCATTTCCTGGAGATGGTAATGGTAATATTTCTATTGGCAGGCAGAATTGGAACATGAAATTTAAGGATGCTACCTCTGCTGCTCAAGTAGCTACTGAGTTTGCAGAACATGCAAGCCTAGCTGCCAGAGCTATTGTAGAACTTTCAAGGCAATATTGTGTTGATGATGGTGGTTCATGCCGCTTAGTTTTCAAGGATGAAAGGTTGGAACATGGGCAATCATTTCCTGGAGATCGTAATGGTAATTTTTCTATTGGCAGGCATAATTGGAATATGAAATTTAAGGATGCTACCTCTGCTGCTCAAGCAGCGGTTGAGTTTGCAGAACATGCAAGCCTAGCTGCTAGAGCTGTTGTAGAACTTTCAAGGCAATATTGTGTTGATAATGGTGGTTCATGCCACTTGGTTTTCAAGGATGAAAGGCTGGAACACGGGTAATCAATTCCTGGAGATGGTAATGGTAATATTTCTATTGGCAGGCATAATTCGAATATGAAATTTAAGGATGCTACCTCTGTTGCTCAAGCAGCGGTTGAGTTTGCAGAACATGCAAGCCTAGCTGCCAAAGATATTGTAGAATTTTCAAGGCAATATTGTGTTGATGATGGTGGTTCATGCCACTTGGTTTTCAAGGATGAAATGTTGGAACATGGGCAATCATTTCCTGGAGATGGTAATGGTAATATTTCTATTGGCAGGGAGAATTGGAACATGAAATTTAAGGATGCTACCTCTGCTGCTCAAGCATCGGTTGAGTTTGCAGAACATGCAAGCCTAGCTGCCAGAGCTGTTGTAGAACTTTCAAGGCAATATTGTGTTGATGATGGTGGTTCATGCCACTTGGTTTTCAAGGATGAAAGGTTGGAACATGGGCAATAATTTCCTTGAGATGGTAATGGTAAATTTTCTATTGGCCGGCAGTATTGGAACATGAAATTTAGGCATGCTATCTCTGTTGCTCAAGCAGCGACTGAGTTTGCAGAACATGCAAGCCTAGCTGCCAGAGCTGTTGTAGAAATTTCAAGGCAATATTGTGTTGATGATGGTGGTTCATGCCACTTGGTTTTCAAGGATGAAAGGCTGGAACATGGGCAATCATTTCCTGGAGATGGTAATGGTAATATTTCTATTGGTAGGCATAATTGGAATATGAAATTTAAGGATACTACCTCTGTTGCTCAAGTAGCGGTTGAGTTTGCAGAAGATGCAAGCCTAGCTGCCAGAGATGTTGTAGAATTTTCAAGGCAATATTATGTTGATGATGGTGGTTCATGCCACTTAGTTTTCAAGGATGAAAGGTTGGAACATGGGCAATCATTTCCTGCAGATGGTAATGGTAATTTTTCTATTGGCAGGCATAATTGGAATATGAAATTTAAGGATGCTACCTCTGCTGCTCAAGCAGCGGTTAAGTTTGCAGAACATGCAAGCCTAGCTTCCAGAGCTGTTGTAGAACTTTCAAGGCAATATTGTGTTGATAATGGTGGTTCATGCCACTTGTTTTTCAAGGATGAAAGGCTGGAACATGGGCAATCATTTCCTAGAGATGGTAATGGTAATATTTCTATTGGCAGGCATAATTGGAATATGAAATTTAAGGATGCTACCTCTATTGCTCAAGAAGCGGTTGAGTTTGCAGAACATGCAAGCCTAGCTGCCAGAGATGTTGTAGACTTTTCAAGGCAATATTGTGTTGATGATGGTGGTTCATGCCACTTAGTTTTCAAGGATGAAAGGTTGGAACATGGGCAATCATTTCCTGGAGATGGTAATGGTACTATCTCTATTGGCAGGCAGAATTGGAACATGAAATTTAAGGATGCTACCTCTGCTGCTCAAGTAGCGACTGAGTTTGCAGAACATGCAAGCCTAGCTGCCAGAGCTGTTGTAGAACTTTCAAGGCAATATTGTGTTGATGATGGTGGTTCATGCCACTTAGTTTTCAAGGATGAAAGGTTGGAACATGGGAAATCATTTCCTGGAGATGGTAATGGTAATTTTTCTATTGGCAGGCATAATTGGAATATGAAATTTAAGGATGCTTCCTCTGCTGCTCAAGCAGCGGTTGAGTTTGCAGAACATGCCAACCTAGCTGCCAGAGCTGTTGGTGGATATTCAAGGCAATATTGTGTTGATGATGGTGGTTCATGCCACTTGGTTTTCAAGGATGAGAGGCTGGAACATGGGCAATTATTTCCTGGAGATGGTAATGGTAATATTTCTATTGGTAGGCATAATTGGAATATGAAATTTAAGGATGCTACCTCTGTTGCTCAAGCAGCGGTTGAGTTTGCAGAACATGCAAGCCTAGCTGCCAGAGATGTTGTAGAATGTTCAAGGCAATATTGTGTTGATGATGGTGGTTCATGCCACTTAGTTTTCAAGGATGAAAGGTTGGAACATGGGTAATCATTTCCTGGAGATGGTAATGGTAATTTTTCTATTGGCAGGCATAATTGGAATATGAAATTTAAGGATGCTACCTCTGCTGCTCAAGCAACGGTTGAGTTTGCAGAACATGCAAGCCTAGCTGCCAGAGCTGTTGTAGAACTTTCAAGGCAATATTGTGTTGATAATGGTGGTTCATGCCACTTGGTTTTCAAGGATGAAAGGCTGGAACATGGGCAATCATTTCCTGGAGATGGTAATGGTAATATTTCTATTGGCAGGCATAATTGGAATATGAAATTTAAAGATGCTACCTCTATTGCTCAAGCAGCGGTTGAGTTTGCAGAACATGCAAGCCTAGCTGCCAGAGATGTTGTAGAATTTTCAAGGCAATACTGTGTTGATGATGGTGGTTCAAGCCACTTTGTTTTCTAGGATGAAAGGTTGGAACATGGGCAATCATTTCCTGGAGATGGTAATGGTAATATTTCTATTGGCAGGCAGAATTGGAACATGAAATTTAAGGATGCTACCTCTGCTGCTCAAGCAGCGGTTGAGTTTGCAGAACATGCAAGCCTAGCTGCCAGAGCTGTTGTAGAACTTTCAAGGCAATATTGTGTTGATGATGGTGGTTCATGCCACTTGGTTTTCAAGGATGAAAGGTTGGAACATGGGCAATAATTTCCTTGAGATGGTAATGGTAATTTTTCTATTGGCCGGCAGTATTGGAACATGAAATTTAGGCATGCTATCTCTGTTGCTCAAGCAGCGACTGAGTTTGCAGAACATGCAAGCCTAGCTGCCAGAGCTGTTGTAGAAATTTCAAGGCAATATTGTGTTGATGATGGTGGTTCATGCCACTTGGTTTTCAAGGATAAAAGGTTGGAACATGGGAAATCATTTCCTGGAGATGGTAATGGTAATATTTCTATTGGCAGGCAGAATTGGAACATGAAATTTAAGGATGCTACCTCTGCTGCTCAAGTAGCGACTGAGTTTGCAGAACATGCAAGCCTAGCTGCCAGAGCTATTGTAGGACTTTCAAGGCAATATTGTGTTGATGATGGTGGTTCATGCCACTTAGTTTTCAAGGATGAAAGGTTGGAACATGGGCAATCATTTCCTGGAGATCGTAATGGTAATTTTTCTATTGGCAGGCATAATTGGAATATGAAATTTAGGGATGCTACCTCTGCTTCTCAAGCAGCGGTTGAGTTTGCAGAACATGCAAGCCTAGCTGCCAGAGCTGTTGTAGAACTTTAAAGGCAATATTGTGTTGATAATGGTGGTTCATGCCACTTGGTTTTCAAGGATGAAAGGCTGGAACATGGGCAATCATTTCCTGGAGATGGTAATGGTAATATTTCTAATGGCAGGCATAATTGGAATATGAAATTTAAGGATGCTACCTCTATTGCTCAAGCAGCGGTTGAGTTTGCAGAACATGCAAGCCTAGCTGCCACAGATGTTGTAGAATTTTCAAGGCAATATTGTGTTGATGATGGTGGTTCATGCCACTTAGTTTTCAAGGATGAAAGGTTGGAACATGGGCAATCATTTCCTGGAGATGGTAATGGTACTATTTCTATTGGCAGGCAGAATTGGAACATGAAATTTAATGATGCTACCTCTGCTGCTCAAGTAGCGACTGAGTTTGCAGAACATGCAAGCCTAGCTGCCAGAGCTGTTGTAGAACTTTCAAGGCAATATTGTGTTGATAATGGTGGTTCATGCCACTTGGTTTTCAAGGATGAAAGGCTGGAACATGGGCAATCATTTCCTGGAGATGGTAATGGTAATATTTCTATTGGTAGGCATAATTGGAATATGAAATTTAAGGATGCTACCTCTGTTGCTCAAACAGCGGTTGAGTTTGCAGAACATGCAAGCCTAGCTGCCAGAGATGTTGTAGAATTTTCAAGGCAATATTGTGTTGATGATGGTGGTTCATGCCACTTGGTTTGCAAGGAGGAAAGGTTGGAACATGGGCAATCATCCTGGAGATGGTAATGGTAATATTTCTATTGGCAGGCCGAATTGGAACATGAAATTTAAGGATGCTACCTCTACTGCTCAAGTAGCGAATGAGTTTGCAGAACATGCAAGCCTAGCTGACAAAGCTGTTGTAGAACTTTCAAGGCAATATTGTGTTGATAATGGTGGTTTATGCCACTTGGTTTTCAAGGATGAAAGGCTGGAACATGTGCAATCGTTTCCTGGAGATGGTAATGGTAATAATTCTATTGGCAGGCATAATTGGAATATGAAATTTAAGGAAGCTACCTCTGCTGCTCAAGCAGCGTTTGAGTGTGCAGAACATGCAAGCCTAGCTGCCAAAGCTGTTGTAGAACTTTCAAGTCAATATTGTGTTGATAATGGTGGTTCATGCAGCTTGGTTTTCAAGGATGAAAGGTTGGAACATGGGCAATCATTTTCTGGAGATGGTAATGGTAATATTTCTATTGGCAGCCAGAATTAGAACATGAAATTTAAAGATTCTACTTCTGCTGCTCAGGTAGCGACTGAGTTTGCAGAACATGCAAGCCTAGCTGCCAGAGCTGTTCTAGAACTTTCAAGGCAATATTGTGTTGATGATGGTGGTTCATGCCACTTAGTTTTAAAGGATGAAAGGTTGGAACATGGGCAATCATTTCCTGGAGATGTTACTGGTAATTTTTCTATTGGCAGGCATAATTGGAATATGAAATTTAAGGATGCTACCTCTGCTGCTCAAGCAGCGGTTGAGTTTGCCAAACATGCAAGCCTAGCTGCCAGAGCTGTTGTTGAACTTTCAAGGCAATATTGTGTTGATGATGGTGGTTCATGCCACTTGGTTTTCAAGGATGAAAGGTTGGAACATGGGCAATCACTTCCTGGAGATGGTAATGGTAATATTTCTATTGGCAAGCAGAATTGGAACATAAAATTTAAGGATGCTACCTCTGCTGCTCAAGTAGCGACTGAGTTTGCAGAACATGCAAGCCTAGCTGCCGGAGCTGTTCTAGAACTTTCAAGGCAATATTGTGTTGATGATGGTTGTTCATGCCACTTAGTTTTAAAGGATGAAAGTGTGGAACATGGGCAATCATTTCCTGGAAATAGTAATGGTAATTTTTCTATTGGCAGGCATAATTGGAATATGAAATTTAAGGATGCTACCTCTGCTGCTCAAGCAGCGGTTGAGTTTGCAGAACATGCAAGCCTAGCCGCCAGAGCTGTTGTAGAACTTTCAAGGCAATATTGTGTTGATAATGGTGGTTCATACCACTTGGTTTTCAAGGATGAAAGGCTGGAGCATGGGCAATCATTTCCTGGAGATGGTAATGGTAATATTTCTATTGGCAGGCAGAATTGGAATATGAAATTTAAGGATGCTACCTCTATTGCTCAAGCAGCGGTTGAGTTTGCAGAACATGCAAGCCTAGCTGCCAGAGATGTTGTAGAATTTTCAAGGCAATATTGTGTTGATGATGGTGGTTCATGCCACTTAGTTTTCAAGGATGAAAGGTTGGAACATGGGCAATCATTTCCTGGAGATGGTAATGGTACTATTTCTAATGGCAGGCAGAATTGGAACATGAAATTTAAGGATGCTACCTCTGCTGCTCAAGTAGCGACTGAGTTTGCAGAACATGCAAGCCTAGTTGCCAGAGCTGTTGTAGAACTTTCAAGGCAATATTGTGTTGATAATGGTGGTTCATGCCACTTGGTTTTCAAGGATGAAAGGCTGGAACATGGGCAATCATTTCCTGGAGATGGTAATGGTAATATTTCTATTGGTAGGCATAATTGGAATATGAAATTTAAGGATGCTACCTCTGTTGCTCAGGCAGCGGTTGAGTTTGCAGAACATGCAAGCCTAGCTGCCAGAGACGTTGTAGAATTTTCAAGGCAATATTGTGTTGATGATGGTGGTTCATGCCACTTGGTTTGCAAGGATGAAAGGTTGGAACATGGGCAATCATCCTGGAGATGGTAATGGTAATATTTCTATTGTAAGCAGAATTGGAACATGAAATTTAAGGATGCTACCTCTGCTGCTCAAGCAGCGGTTGAGTGTGCAGAACATGCAAACCTAGCTGCCAAAGCTGTTGTAGAACTTTCAAGTCAATATTGTGTTGATAATGGTGGTTGATGCCACTTGGTTTTCAAGGATGAAAGGTTGGAACATGGGCAATCATTTCCTGGAGATGGTAATGGTAATATTTCTATTGGCAGCCAGAATTAGAACATGAAATTTAAAGATTCTACCTCTGCTGCTCAAGTAGCGACTGAGTTTGCAGAACATGCAAGCCTAGCTGCCAGAGCTGTTATAGAACTTTCAAGGCAATATTGTGTTGATGATGGTGGTTCATGCCACTTAGTTTTAAAGGATGAAAGGTTGGAACATGGGCAATCATTTCCTGGAGATGGTAATGATAATTTTTCTATTGGCAGGCATAATTGGAATATGAAATTTAAGGATGCTACCTCTGCTGCTCAAGCAGCGGTTGAGTTTGCCAAACATGCAAGCCTAGCTGCCAGAGCTGTTGTAGAACTTTCAAGGCAATATTGTGTTGATGATGGTGGTTCATGCCACTTGGTTTTCAAGGATGAAAGGTTGGAACATGGGCAATCACTTCTTGGAGACGGTACCGGAAATTTTTCTATTGGCAAGCAGAATTGGAACATGAAATTTAAGGATGCTACCTCTGCTGCTCAAGTAGCGACTGAGTTTGCAGAACATGCAAGCCTAGCTGCCAGAGCTGTTGTAGAACTCTCAAGGCAATATTGTGTTGATGATGGTGGTTCATGCCACTTGGGTTTCAAGGATGAAAGGTTGGAACAAGGGCAATCGTTTCCTGGAGATGGTAATGGTAATTTTTCTATTGCTAGGCAGAATTGGAACATGAAATTTAAGGATGCTACCTCTGCTGCTCAAGCAGCGGCTGAGTGTGCAGAACATGCAAGCCTAGCTGCCAGAGCTGTTGTAGAACTTTCAAGTCAATATTGTGTTGATGATGGTGGTTCATGCCACATGGGATTCAAGGATGAAAGGTTGGAATAAGGGCAATCGTTTCCTGGAGATGGTAATGGTAATTTTTCTATTGGCAGCAAGAATTAGAACATGAAATTTATGGATTCTATCTCTGTTGCTCAAGCAGCGGATGAGTTTGCAGAACATGCAAGCCTAGCTGCCAGAGCTGTTGTAGAACTCTCAAGGCAATATTGTGTTAATGATGGTGGTTCATGCCACTTGGGTTTCAAGGATGAAAGGTTGGAACAAGGGCAATCGTTTCCTGGAGATGGTAATGGTAATTTTTCTATTGGCAGGCATAATTGGAACATGAAATTTAAGGATTCTACCTCTGTTGCTCAAGCAGCGGTTGAGCTTGCAGAACATGCAAGCCTAGCTGCCAGAGCTGTTGTAAAACTTTAAAGGCAATATTGTGTTGATGGTGGTGGTTCATGCGACTTAGTTTTCAAGGATGAAAGGTTGGAACATGGGCAATCATTTCCAGGAGATGGTAATGGTAATATTTCTATTGGCAGGCAGAATTGGAACATGAAATTTAAGAATGCTACCTCTGCTGCTCAAGCAGCGGTTGAGTGTGCAGAACATGCAAACCTAGCTGCCAAAGCTGTTGTAGAACTTTCAAGTCAATATTGTGTTGATAATGGTGGTTCATGCCACTTGGTTTTCAAGGATGAAAGGTTGGAACATGGGCAATCATTTCCTGGAGATGGTAATGGTAATATTTCTATTGGCAGCCAGAATTAGAACATGAAATTTAAAGATTCTACCTCTGCTGCTCAGGTAGCGACTGAGTTTGCAGAACATGCAAGCCTAGCTGCCAGAGCTGTTATAGAACTTTCAAGGCAATATTGTGTTGATGATGGTGGTTCATGCCACTTAGTTTTAAAGGATTAAAGGTTGGAACATGGGCAATCATTTCCTGGAGATGGTAATGGTAATTTTTCTATTGGCAGGCATAATTGGAATATGAAATTTAAGGATGCTACCTCTGCTGCTCAAGCAGCGGTTGAGTTTGCCAAACATGCAAGCCTAGCTGCCAGAGCTGTTGTAGAACTTTCAAGGCAATATTGTGTTGATGATGGTGGTTCATGCCACTTGGTTTTCAAGGATGAAAGGTTGGAACATGGGCAATCACTTCTTGGAGACGGTACCGGAAATTTTTCTATTGGCAAGCAGAATTGGAATATGAAATTTAAGGATGCTACCTCTGCTGCTCAAGTAGCGACTGAGTTTGCAGAACATGCAAGCCTAGCTGCCAGAGCTGTTCTAGAACTTTCAAGGCAATATTGTGTTGATGATGGTGGTTCATGCCACTTGGGTTTCAAGGATGAAAGGTTGGAACAAGGGCAATCGTTTCCTGGAGATGGTAATGCTAATTTTTCTATTGCTAGGCAGAATTGGAACATGAAATTTAAGGATGCTACCTCTGCTGCTCAAGCAGCGGCTGAGTGTGCAGAACATGCAAGCCTAGCTGCCAGAGCTGTTGTAGAACTTTCAAGTCAATATTGTGTTGATGATGGTGGTTCATGCCACATGGGATTCAAGGATGAAAGGTTGGAATAAGGGCAATCGTTTCCTGGAGATGGTAATGGTAATTTTTCTATTGGTAGCAAGAATTAGAACATGAAATTTATGGATTCTATCTCTGTTGCTCAAGCAGCGGATGAGTTTGCAGAACATGCAAGCCTAGCTGCCAGAGCTGTTGTAGAACTCTCAAGGCAATATTGTGTTGATGATGGTGGTTCATGCCACTTGGGTTTCAAGGATGAAAGGTTGGAACAAGGGCAATCGTTTCCTGGAGATGGTAATGGTAATTTTTCTATTGGCAGGCATAATTGGAACATGAAATTTAAGGATTCTACCTCTGTTGCTCAAGCAGCGGTTGAGCTTGCAGAACATGCAAGCCTAGCTGCCAGAGCTGTTGTAAAACTTTAAAGGCAATATTGTGTTGATGGTGGTGGTTCATGCCACTTAGTTTTCAAGGATGAAAGGTTGGAACATGGGCAATCATTTCCAGGAGATGGTAATGGTAATATTTCTATTGGCAGGCAGAATTGGAACATGAAATTTAAGGATGCTACCTCTGCTGCTCAAGCAGCGGTTGAGTGTGCAGAACATGCAAACCTAGCTACCAAAGCTGTTGTAGAACTTTGAAGTCAATATTGTGTTGATAATGGTGGTTCATGCCACTTGGTTTTCAAGGATGAAAGGTTGGAACATGGGCAATCATTTTCTGGAGATGGTAATGGTAATATTTCTATTGGCAGCCAGAATTAGAACATGAAATTTAAAGATTCTACCTCTGCTGCTCAGGTAGCGACTGAGTTTGCAGAACATGCAAGCCTAGCTGCCAGAGCTGTTATAGAACTTTCAAGGCAATATTGTGTTGATGATGGTGGTTCATGCCACTTAGTTTTAAAGGATGAAAGGTTGGAACATGGGCAATCATTTCCTGGAGATGGTAATGGTAAATTTTCTATTGGCAGGCATAATTGGAATATGAAATTTAAGGATGCTACCTCTGCTGCTCAAGCAGCGGTTGAGTTTGCCAAACATGCAAGCCTAGCTGCCAGAGCTGTTGTAGAACTTTCAAGGCAATATTGTGTTGATGATGGTGGTTCATGCCACTTGGTTTTCAAGGATGAAAGGTTGGAACATGGGCAATCACTTCTTGGAGACGGTACCGGAAATTTTTCTATTGGCAAGCAGAATTGGAACATGAAATTTAAGGATGCTACCTCTGCTGCTCAAGTAGCGACTGAGTTTGCAGAACATGCAAGCCTAGCTGCCAGAGCTGTTCTAGAACTTTCAAGGCAATATTGTGTTGATGATAGTGGTTCATGCCACTTGGGTTTCAAGGATGAAAGGTTGGAACAAGGGCAATCGTTTCCTGGAGATGGTAATGGTAATTTTTCTATTGCTAGGCAGAATTGGAACATGAAATTTAACGATGCTACCTCTGCTGCTCAAGCAGCGGCTGAGTGTGCAGAACATGCAAGCCTAGCTGCCAGAGCTGTTGTAGAACTTTCAAGTCAATATTGTGTTGATGATGGTGGTTCATGCCACATGGGATTCAAGGATGAAAGGTTGGAATAAGGGCAATTGTTTCCTGGAGATGGTAATGGTAATTTTTCTATTGGCAGCAAGAATTAGAACATGAAATTTATGGATTCTATCTCTGTTGCTCAAGCAGCGGCTGAGTTTGTAGAACATGCAAGCCTAGCTGCCAGAGCTGTTGTAGAACTCTCAAGGCAATATTGTGTTGATGATGGTGGTTCATGCCACTTGGGTTTCAAGGATGAAAGGTTGGAACAAGGGCAATCGTTTCCTGGAGATGGTAATGGTAATTTTTCTATTGGCAGGCATAATTGGAACATGAAATTTAAGGATTCTACCTCTGTTGCTCAAGCAGCGGTTGAGCTTGCAGAACATGCAAGCCTAGCTGCCAGAACTGTTGTAAAACTTTAAAGGCAATATTGTGTTGATGGTGGTGGTTCATGCCACTTAGTTTTCAAGGATGAAAGGTTGGAACATGGGCAATCATTTCCAGGAGATGGTAATGGTAATATTTCTATTGGCAGGAAGAATTGGAACATGAAATTTAAGGATGCTACCTCTGCTGCTCAAGTAACGGCTGACTGTGCAGAACATGCAAGCCTAGTTGCCAGAGCTGTTGTAGAACTTTCAAGTCAATATTGTGTTGATGATGGTGGTTCATGCCACTTGGGATTCAAGGATGAAAGGTTGGAATAAGGGCAATCGTTTCCTGGAGATGGTAATGGTAAGTTTTCTATTGGCAGCAAGAATTAGAACATGAAATTTATGGATTCTATCTCTGTTGCTCAAGCAGCAGCTGATTTTGCAGAACATGCAAGCCTAGCTGCTAGAGCTGTTGTAGAACTCTCAAGGCAATACTGTGTTGATGATGGTGGTTCATGCCACTTGGGTTTCAAGGATGAAAGGTTGGAACAAGGGCAATCGTTTCCTGGAGATGGTAATGGTAATTTTTCTATTGGCAGGCATAATTGGAACATGAAATTTAAGGATTCTACCTCTGTTGCTCAAGCAGCGGTTGAGCTTGCAGAACATGCAAGCCTAGCTGCCAGAGCTGTTGTAAAACTTTAAAGGCAATATTGTGTTGATGGTGGTGGTTCATGCCACTTAGTTTTCAAGGATGAAAGGTTGGAACATGGGCAATCATTTCTAGGAGATGGTAATGGTAATATTTCTATTGGCAGGCAGAATTGGAACATGAAATTTAAGGATGCTACCTCTGCTGCTCAAGTAGCGACTGAGTTTGCAGAACATGCAAGCCTAGCTGCCAGAGCTGTTGTAGAACTTTCAAGGCAATATTGTTTTGATGATGGTGGTTCATGCCATTTAGTTTTCAAGGATGAAAGGTTGGAACATGGGAAATCATTTCCTGGAGATGGTAATGGTAATTTATCTATTGGGAGGCAGAATTGGAATATGAAATTTAAGGATGCTACCTCTGCTGCTCAAGTAGTGGCTGAGTGTGCAGAACATGCAAGCCTAGCTGCCAGAGCTGTTGTAGAACTTTCAAGTCAATATTGTGTTGATGGTGGTGGTTCATGCCACTTGGGATTCAAGGATGAAAGGTTGGAATAAGGGCAATCGTTTCCTGGAGATGGTAATGGTAATTTTTCTATTGGCAGCCAGAATTAGAACATGAAATTTAAGGATTCTATCTCTGTTGCTCAAGCAGCGGCTGAGTTTGCAGAACATGCAAGCCTAGCTGCCAGAGCTGTTGTAGAACTCTTAAGGTAATATTGTGTTGATGATGGTGGTTCATGCCACTTGGGTTTCAAGGATGAAAGGTTGGAACAAGGGCAATCGTTTCCTGGAGATGGTAATGTTAATTTTTCTATTGGCAGGCATAATTGGAACATGAAATTTAAGGATTCTACCTCTGTTGCTCAAGCAGCGGTTGAGCTTGCAGAACATGCAAGCCTAGCTGCCAGAGCAGTTGTAAAACTTTAAAGGTAATATTGTGTTGATGGTGGTGGTTCATGCCACTTAGTTTTCAAGGATGAAAGGTTGGAACATGGGCAATCATTACCTTGAGATGGTAATGGTATTATTTCTATTGGCAGGCAGAATTGGAACATGAAATTTAAGGATGCTACCTCTGCTGCTCAAGTAGCGACTGAGTTTGAAGAACATGCATGCCTAGCTGCCAGAGCTGTTGTAGAACTTTCAACTCAATATTGTGTTGATGATGGTGGTTCATGCCACTTAGTTTTCAAGGATGAATGGTTGGAACATGGGAAATCATTTCCTGGAGATGGTAATGGTAATTTTTCTATTGGCAGGCATAATTGGAATATGAAATTTAAGGATGCTACCTCTGCTGCACAGGCAGCGGTTGAGTTTGCAGAACATGCAAGCCTAGCTGCCAGAGCTGTTGGAGGATTTTCAAGGCAATATTGTGTTGATGATGGTGGTTCATGCCACTTGGGATTCAAGGATTAAAGGTTGGAATAAGGGCAATCGTTTCCTGGAGATGGTAATGGTAATTTTTCTATTGGTAGGCAGAATTGGAACATGAAATTTAAGGATGCTACCTTTGCTGCTCAAGTAGCGGCTGAGTGTGCAGAACATGCAACCCTAGCTGCCAGAGCTGTTGTAGAACTTTCAAGTCAATATTGTGTTGATGATGGTGGTTCATGCCACTTGGGATATAAGGATGAAAGGTTGGAATAAGCGCAATGGTTTTCTGGAGATGGTAATGGTAATTTTTCTATTGGCAGCCAGAATTAGAACATGAAATTTAAGTATTCTACCTTTGCTGCTCAAGTAGCGACTGAGTTTGCAGAACATGCAAGCCTAGCTGCCAGAGCTGTTCTAGAACTTTCAAGGCAATATTGTGTTGATGATGGTGGTTCATGCCACTTAGTTTTAAAGGCTGAAAGGTTGGAACATGGGCAATCATTTCCTGGAGATGGTAATGGTAATTTTTCAATTGGCAGGCATAATTGTAATATGAAATTTAAAGATGCTACCTCTGCTGCTCAAGCAGGGGTTGAGTTTACAGAACATGCAAGCCTAGCTGCTAGAGGTGTTGTAGAACTTTCAAGGCAATATTGTGTTGATGATGGTGGTTCATGCCACTTGGGTTTCAAGGATGAAAGGTTGGAACAAGGGCAATCGTTTCTTGGAGATGGTAATGGTAATTTTTCTATTGGCAGGCATAATTGGAACATGAAATTTAAGGATGCTACCTCTGCTGCTCAAGTAATGACTGAGTTTGCAGAACATGCAAGCCTAGGTGCCAGAGTTGTTATAGAACTTTAAAGGCAATATTGTGTTGATGGTTGTGGTTCATGCCACTTAGTTTTCAAGGATGAACGGTTGAAACATGGGCAATCATTTCCTGGAGATGGTAATGGTAATATTTCTATTGGCAGGCATAATTGGAATATGAAATTTAAGGATGCTACCTCTGCTGCTCAAGTAGCGGTTGAGTTTGCAGAACATGCAAGCCTAGCTGCCAGAGCAGTTGTAGTATTTTCAAGGCAATATTGTGTTGATGATGGTCGTTCATGCCACTTCGTTTTCAAGGATGAAAGGTTGGAACATGGGCAATCATTTCCTGGAGATGGTAATGGTAATATTTCTATTTTCAGGCATAATTGGAATATGAAATTTAAGGATGCTACCTCTGCTGCTCAAGTAGCGACTGCGTTTGTAGAACATGCAAGCCTAGCTGCCAGAGCTGTTGTAGAACTTTCAAGGCAATATTGTGTTGATGATGGTGGTTCATGCCACTTAATTTTCAAGGATGAAAGGTTGGAACATGGGCAATCATTTCCTGGAGATGGTAATGGTAATTTTTCAATTGGCAGGCATAATTGGAATATAAAATTTAAGGATGCGACCCCTGCTGCTCAAGCAGCGGTTGAGTTTGCAGAACATGCAAGCCTAGCTACCAGAGCTGTTGTATGATTTTCAAGGCAATATTGTGTTGATGATGGTGGTTCATGCCACTTGGTTTTCAAGGATGAAAGGTTGGAACATGGGCAATCATTTCCTTGAGATGGTACTGGAAATTATTCTATTGGCAGGCAGTATTGGAACATGAAATTTAAGCATGCTATCTCTACTGCTCAAGCAGCGGCTAAGTTTGCAAAACATGCAAGCCTAGCTGCCAGAGCTGTTGTAGAACTTTCTAGTCAATATTGTGTTGATGATTGTGGTTCATGCCACTTGGTATTCAAGGATGAAAGGTTGGAATAAGGGCAATCGTTTCCTGGAGATGGTACTGGAAAGTTTTCTATTGGCAGGCATAATTGGAACATGAAATTTTAGCATGCTATCTCTACTGCTCAAGCAGCGGCTAAGTTTGCAGAACATGCAAGCCTAGCTGCCAGAGCTGTTGTAGAACTTTCAAGTCAATATTGTGTTGATGATGGTGGTTCATGCCACTTGGGATTCAAGGATGAAAGGTTGGAATAAGGGAAATCGTTTCCTAGAGATGGTCATGGTAATTTTTCTATTGGCAGGCAGAATTGGAACATGAAATTTAAGGATGCTACCTCTGCTGCTCAAGTAGCGGCTGAGTGTGCAGAACATGCAAGCCTAGCTGCCAGAGCTATTGTAGAACTTTCAAGTCAATATTGTGTCGATGATGGTGGTTCATGCCACTTAGTTTTAAAGGATGAAAGGTTGGAACATGGGCAATCATTTCCTGGAGATGGTAATGGTAATTTTTCTATTGGCAGGCATAATTGTCATATGAAATATAAAGATGCTACCTCTACTGCTCAAGTAGCGGTTGAGTTTACAGAACATGCAAGCCTAGCTGCCAGGGCTGTTGTAGAACTTTCAAGGCAATATTATGTTGATGGTGGTGGTTCATGCCACTTGGGTTTCAAGGATGAAAGGTTGGAACAAGGGCAATCATTTCCTAGAGATGGTAATGGTAATTTTTCGATTGGTAGGCAGAATTGGAATATGAAATTTAAGGATGCTACCTCTGCTGCTCAAGCAGAGGATGAGTTTGCAGAACATGCAAGCCTAGCTGCCAGAGCTGTTGGAGGATTTTCAAGGCAATATTGTGTTGATGATAGTGGTTCATGCCACTTCGTTTTCAAGGATGAAAGGTTGGAATAAGGGCAATCGTTTCCTGGAGATGGTACTGGAAAGTTTTCTATTGGCAGGCATAATTGGAACATGAAATTTTAGCATGCTATCTCTACTGCTCAAGCAGCGGCTGTGTTTGCAGAACATGCAAGCCTAGCTGCCAGAGGTGCTGTAGAACTTTTAAGTCAATATTGTGTTGATGATGGTGGTTCATGCCACTTGGGATTCAAGGATGAAAGGTTGGAATAAGGGAAATCGTTTCCTAGAGATGGTCATGGTAATTTTTCTATTGGCAGGCAGAATTGGAACATGAAATTTAAGGATGCTACCTCTGCTGCTCAAGTAGCGGCTGAGTGTGCAGAACATGCAAGCCTAGCTGCCAGAGCTATTGTAGAACTTTCAAGTCAATATTGTGTCGATGATGGTGGTTCATGCCACTTAGTTTTAAAGGATGAAAGGTTGGAACATGGGCAATCATTTCCTGGAGATGGTAATGGTAATTTTTCTATTGGCAGGCATAATTGTCATATGAAATATAAAGATGCTACCTCTACTGCTCAAGTAGCGGTTGAGTTTACAGAACATGCAAGCCTAGCTGCCAGAGCTGTTGTAGAACTTTCAAGGCAATATTGTGTTGATGGTGGTGGTTCATGCCACTTGGGTTTCAAGGATGAAAGGTTGGAACAAGGGCAATCATTTCCTAGAGATGGTAATGGTAATTTTTCTATTGGTAGGCAGAATTGGAATATGAAATTTAAGGATGCTACCTCTGCTGCTCAAGCAGCGGTTGAGTTTGCAGAACATGCAAGCCTAGCTGCCAGAGCTGTTGGAGGATTTTCAAGGCAATATTGTGTTGATGATGGTGGTTCATGCCACTTCGTTTTCAAGGATGAAAGGTTGGAACATGGGCAATCATTTCCTTGAGATGGTAATGGTAATTTTTCTATTGGCAGGCAGTATTGGAACATGATATTTAAGCATGCTATCTCTACTGCTCAAGCAGCGGCTGAGTTTGCAGAACATGCAAGCCTAGCTGCTAGAGGTGCTGTAGAACTTTTAAGTCAATATTGTGTTGATGATGGTGGTTCATGCCACTTGGGATTCAAGGATGAAAGGTTGGAACAAGGGCAATCGTTTCCTGGAGATCGTAATGGTAATTTTTCAATTGGCAGGCATAATTGGAATATGAAATTTAAGCATGCTATGTATGTTGCTCAAGCAGCAGTTGAGTTTGCAGAACATGCAAGCCTAGCTGCCAGAGCTGTTGTAGAACTCTCAAGGCAATATTGTGTTGATGATGGTGGTTCATGCCACTTGGTTTTCAAGGATGAAAGGTTGGATCATGGGCAATCATTTCCTGGAGATGGTAATGGTAATATTTCTATTGGCAGACAGAATTGGAACATGAAATTTAAGGATGCTACCTCTGCTGCTCAAGTAGCGACTGAGTTTGCAGAACATGCAAGCCTAGCTGCCAGAGCTGTTGTAGAACTTTCAAGTCAATATTGTGTTGATGTTGGTGGTTCATGCCACATGGGATTCAAGGATGAAAGGTTGGAACAAGGGCAATCGTTTCCTGGAGATGGTAATGGTAATTTTTCTATTGGCAGCCAGAATTGGAACATGAAATTTAAGGATTCTACCTCTGCTGCTCAAGTAGCGACTGAGTTTGCAGAACATACAAGCCTAGCTGCCAGAGCTATTGTAGAACTTTCAAGGCAATATTATGTTGATGATGGTGGTTCATGCCACATAGTTTTAAAGGATGAAAGGTTGGAACATGGGAAATCACTTCCTGGAGATGGTAATGGTAATTTTTCTATTAGCAGACATAATTGGAATATGAAATTTAAGGATGCTACCTCTGCTGCTCAAGCAGTGGTTGAGTTTGCAAAACAAGCAAGCCTAGCTGCCAGAGCTGTTGTAGAACTTTCAAGGCAATATTGTGTTGATGATGGTGGTTCATGCCACTTGGTTTTTAAGGATGAAAGGTTGGAACATGGGCAATCATTTCCTTGAGATGGTAATGGTAATTTTTCTATTGGCAGGCAGTATTGGAACATGAAATTTAAGCATGCTATCTCTTTTGCTCAAGCAGCGGGTGAGTTTGCAGAATATGCAAGCCTAGCTGCCAGAGCTGTTGTAGAACTTTCAAGGCAATATTGTGTTTATGATGGTGGTTCATGCCACTTTGGTTTCAAGGATGAAAGTTTGGAACAAGGGCAATCATTTCCTGGAGATGGTAATGGTAGTTTTTCTATTGGCAGGCAGAATTGGAACATAAAATTTAAGGATGCTACCTCTACTGCTCAAGTAGCGACTGAGTTTGCAGAACATGCAAGCCTAGCTACCAGAGCTGTTGTAGAACTTTCAAGGCAATATTGTGTTGATGATGGTGGTTCATGCCACTTGGGTTTCAAGGCTGAAAGGTTGGAACAAGGGCAATCGTTTCTTGGAGATGATAATGGTAATTTTTCTATTGGCAGGCATAATTGGAACATGAAATTTAAGGATGCTACCTCTGCTGCTCAAGTAATGACTGAGTTTGCAGAACATGCAAGCCTAGCTGCCAGAGCTATTGTAGAACTTTCAAGGCAATATTGTGTTGATAATGGTGGTTCATGCCACTTAGTTTTCAAGGATGAAAGGCTGGAACATGAGCAATCATTTACTGGAGATGGTAATGATAATATTTCTATTGGCAGGCATAATTGGAATATGAAATTTAAGGATGGTACCTCTGTTGCTCAAGCAGCGGTTGAGTTTGCAGAACATGCAAGCCTAGGTGCCAGAGCTGTTGTAGTATTTTCAAGGCAATATTGTGTTGATGATGGTGGTTCATGCCACTTGGTTTTCAAGGATGAAAGGTTGGAACATGGGCAATCATTTCCTGGAGATGGTAATTGTAATATTTCTATTGGCAGGCATAATTGGAACATGAAATTTAAGGATGCTACCTGTGCTGCTCAAGTAGCGACTGAGTTTGCAGAACATGCAAGCCTAGCTGCCAGAGCTGTTGTAGAACTTTCAAGGAAATATTGTGTTGATGATGGTGGTTCATGCCACTTGGTTTTCAAGGATGAAAGGTTGGAACATGGGCAATCATTTCCTGGAGATGGTAATGGTAATTTTTCTATTGGCAAGCATCATTGGAATATGAAATTTAAGGATGCTACCTCTGCTGCTCAAGCAGCGGTTGGTTTGCAGAACATGCAATCCTAGCTACCAGAGCTGTTGTAGGATTTTCAAGACAATATTGTGTTGATGATGGTGGTTCATGCCACTTCGTTTTCAAAGATGAAAGGTTGGAACATGGGAAATCATTTCCTTGAGATGGTAATGGTAATTTTTCTATTGGCAGGCAGAATTGGAACATGAAATTTAAGCATGCAATCTCTACTGCTCAAGCAGCGGCTAAGTTTGCAGAATATGCAAGCCTAGCTGCCAGAGGTGCTGTAGAACTTTCAAGGCAATATTGTGTTGAAGATGGTGGTTCATGCTACTTAGGTTTCATGCATGAATGTTTGGAACATGGGCAATCATTTACTTCAGATGGTAATGGTAAGTTTTCTATTGGCAGGCAGAACTGGAACATGAAATTTAAGGATGCTACCTCTGCTGCTCAAGCAGCGGCTAAGTGTGCAGAACATGCAAGCCTAGCTGCCAGAGCTGTTGTAGAACTTTCAAGTCAATATTGTGTTGATGATATTGGTTCATGCCACTTGGGATTCAAGGATTAAAGGTTGGAAAAAGGGCAATCATTTCCTGGAGATGGTAATGGTAATTTTTCTATTGGCAGCTAGAATTGGAACATAAAATTTAAGGATTCTACCTCTGCTGCTCAAGTAGCGACTGAGTTTGCAGAACATGCAAGCCTAGCTACCAGAGCTGTTGTAAAACTTTCAAGGCAATATTGTGTTTATGATGGTGGTTCATGCCACTTAGTTTTCAAGGATGAAAGGTTGGAACATGGGCAATCATTTCCTGGAGATGGTAAAGGTAATTTTTCTATTGGCAGGCATAATTGGAATATGAAATTTAAGGAAGCTACCTCTGCTTCTCCAGCTACGATTGAGTTTGCAGAACATGCAAGCCTAGTTTCCAGAGCTGTTGTAGAACTTTCAAGGTAATATTTTGTTGATAATGATGGTTCATGCCACTTAGTTTTCAAGGATGAAAGGCTGGAACATGGGCAATCATTTACTGGAGATGGTAATGGTAATATTTCTATTGGCAGGCATAATTGGAATATGAAATTTAAGGATGCCACCTCTGTTGCTTAAGCAGCGGTTGAGTTTGCAGAACATGCAAGCCTAGCTGCCAGAGCTGTTGTAGTATTTTCAAGGCAATATTGTGTTGATGATGATGGTTCATGCCACTTGGTTTTCAAGGATGAAAGGTTGGAACACGGGCAATCATTTCCTGGAGATGGTAATGGTAATATTTCTATTGGCAGGCATAATTGGAATATGAAATTTAAGGATGCTACCTCTGTTTCTCAAGCAGTGGTTGAGTTTGCAGAACATTCAAGCCTAGCTGCCAGAGATATTGTAGAATTTTCAAGGCAAAATTGTGTTGATGATGGTGGTTCATGCCACTTGGTTTTCAAGGATGAAAGGTTGGAACATGGGCAATCATTTCCTAGAGATGGTAATGGTAATATTTCTATTGGCAGGCAGAATTGGAACATGAAATTTAAGGATGCTACCTCTGCTGCTCAAGTAGCGACTCAGTTTGCAGAACATGCAAGCCTAGCTGCCAGAGCTGTTGTAGAACTTTCAAGGCTATATTGTTTTCATGATGGTGGTTAATGCCACTTAGTTTTCAAGGATGAAAGGTTGGAACATGGGCAATCATTTCCTGGAGATGGTAATGGTAATTTTTCTATTGGCAGGCATCATTGGAATATGAAATTTAAGGATGCTACCTCTGCTGCTCAAGCAGTGGTTGAGTTTGCAGAACATGCAAGCCTAGCTGCCACAGCTGTTGTAGGATTTTCAAGGCAATATTGTGTTGATGATGGTGGTTCATGCCACTTCGTTTTCAAAGATGAAAGGTTGGAACATGGGCAATCATTTCCTTGAGATGGTAATGGTAATTTTTCTATTGGTAGGCAGTATTGGAATATGATATTTAAGCATGCTATCTCTACTGCTCAAGCAGCGGCTGAGTTTGCAGAACATGCAGGCCTAGCTACCAGAGGTGCTGTAGAACTTTCAAGGCAATATTGTGTTGATGATGGTGGTTCATGCCACTTAGGTTTCATGGATAAAAGTTTGGAACATGGGCAATCATTTACTTTAGATGGTAATGGTAAGTTTTCTATTGGCAGGCAGAATTGGAACATGTGATTTAAGGATGCTACCTCTGCTGCTCAAGTAGTGGCTGAGTGTGCAGAACATGCAAGCCTAGCTGCCAGAGCTGTTGTAGAACTTTCAAGTCAATATTGTGTTGATGATGGTGGTTCATGCCACTATGGATTCAAGGATGAAAGGTTGGACCAAGGGCAATCATTTCCTGGAGATGGTAATGGTAATTTTTCTATTGGCAGCTAGAATTGGAACATGAAATTTAAGGATGCTACCTCTGCTGCTCAAGTAATGACTGAGTTTGCAGAACATGCAAGCCTAGCCGCCAGAGCTATTGTAGAACTTTCAAGGCAATATTGTGTTGATAATGGTGGTTCATGCCACTTAGTTTTCAAGGATGAAAGGCTGGAACATGAGCAATCATTTACTGGAGATGGTAATGATAATATTTCTATTGGCAGGCATAATTGGAATATGAAATTTAAGGATGGTACCTCTGTTGCTCAAGCAGCGGTTGAGTTTGCAGAACATGCAAGCCTAGGTGCCAGAGCTGTTGTAGTATTTTCAAGGCAATATCGTGTTGATGATGGTGGTTCATGCCACTTGGTTTTCAAGGATGAAAGGTTGGAACATGGGCAATCATTTCCTGGAGATGGTAATTGTAATATTTCTATTGGCAGGCATAATTGGAACATGAAATTTAAGGATGCTACCTGTGCTGCTCAAGTAGCGACTGAGTTTGCAGAACATGCAAGCCTAGCTGCCAGAGCTGTTGTAGAACTTTCAAGGAAATATTATGTTGATGATGGTGGTTCATGCCACTTGGTTTTCAAGGATGAAAGGTTGGAACATGGGCAATCATTTCCTGGAGATGGTAATGGTAATTTTTCTATTGGCAAGCATCATTGGAATATGAAATTTAAGGATGCTACCTCTGCTGCTCAAGCAGCGGTTGGTTTGCAGAACATGCAATCCTAGCTACCAGAGCTGTTGTAGGATTTTCAAGACAATATTGTGTTGATGATGGTGGTTCATGCCACTTCGTTTTCAAAGATGAAAGGTTGGAACATGGGAAATCATTTCCTTGAGATGGTAATGGTAATTTTTCTATTGGCAGGCAGTATTGGAATATGATATTTAAGCATGCTATCTCTACTGCTCAAGCAGCGGCTGAGTTTGCAGAACATGCAAGCCTAGCTACCAGAGGTGCTGTAGAACTTTCAAGGCAATATTGTGTTGATGATGGTGGTTCATGCTACTTAGGTTTCATGCATGAATGTTTGGAACATGGGCAATCATTTACTTCAGATGGTAATGGTAAGTTTTCTATTGGCAGGCAGAACTGGAACATGAAATTTAAGGATGCTACCTCTGCTGCTCAAGCAGCGGCTAAGTGTGCAGAACATGCAAGCCTAGCTGCCAGAGCTGTTGTAGAACTTTCAAGTCAATATTGTGTTGATGATATTGGTTCATGCCACTTGGGATTCAAGGATTAAAGGTTGGAAAAAGGGCAATCATTTCCTGGAGATGGTAATGGTAATTTTTCTATTGGCAGCTAGAATTGGAACATAAAATTTAAGGATTCTACCTCTGCTGCTCAAGTAGCGACTGAGTTTGCAGAACATGCAAGCCTAGCTACCAGAGCTGTTGTAAAACTTTCAAGGCAATATTGTGTTTATGATGGTGGTTCATGCCACTTAGTTTTCAAGGATGAAAGGTTGGAACATGGGCAATCATTTCCTGGAGATGGTAAAGGTAATTTTTCTATTGGCAGGCATAATTGGAATATGAAATTTAAGGAAGCTACCTCTGCTTCTCCAGCTACGATTGAGTTTGCAGAACATGCAAGCCTAGTTTCCAGAGCTGTTGTAGAACTTTCAAGGTAATATTTTGTTGATAATGATGGTTCATGCCACTTAGTTTTCAAGGATGAAAGGCTGGAACATGGGCAATCATTTACTGGAGATGGTAATGGTAATATTTCTATTGGCAGGCATAATTGGAATATGAAATTTAAGGATGCCACCTCTGTTGCTTAAGCAGCGGTTGAGTTTGCAGAACATGCAAGCCTAGCTGCCAGAGCTGTTGTAGTATTTTCAAGGCAATATTGTGTTGATGATGATGGTTCATGCCACTTGGTTTTCAAGGATGAAAGGTTGGAACACGGGCAATCATTTCCTGGAGATGGTAATGGTAATATTTCTATTGGCAGGCATAATTGGAATATGAAATTTAAGGATGCTACCTCTGTTTCTCAAGCAGTGGTTGAGTTTGCAGAACATTCAAGCCTAGCTGCCAGAGATATTGTACAATTTTCAAGGCAAAATTGTGTTGATGATGGTGGTTCATGCCACTTGGTTTTCAAGGATGAAAGGTTGGAACATGGGCAATCATTTCCTAGAGATGGTAATGGTAATATTTCTATTGGCAGGCAGAATTGGAACATGAAATTTAAGGATGCTACCTCTGCTGCTCAAGTAGCGACTCAGTTTGCAGAACATGCAAGCCTAGCTGCCAGAGCTGTTGTAGAACTTTCAAGGCTATATTGTTTTCATGATGGTGGTTAATGCCACTTAGTTTTCAAGGATGAAAGGTTGGAACATGGGCAATCATTTCCTGGAGATGGTAATGGTAATTTTTCTATTGGCAGGCATCATTGGAATATGAAATTTAAGGATGCTACCTCTGCTGCTCAAGCAGTGGTTGAGTTTGCAGAACATGCAAGCCTAGCTGCCACAGCTGTTGTAGGATTTTCAAGGCAATATTGTGTTGATGATGGTGGTTCATGCCACTTCGTTTTCAAAGATGAAAGGTTGGAACATGGGCAATCATTTCCTTGAGATGGTAATGGTAATTTTTCTATTGGTAGGCAGTATTGGAATATGATATTTAAGCATGCTATCTCTACTGCTCAAGCAGCGGCTGAGTTTGCAGAACATGCAAGCCTAGCTACCAGAGGTGCTGTAGAACTTTCAAGGCAATATTGTGTTGATGATGGTGGTTCATGCCACTTAGGTTTCATGGATAAAAGTTTGGAACATGGGCAATCATTTACTTTAGATGGTAATGGTAAGTTTTCTATTGGCAGGCAGAATTGGAACATGAAATTTAAGGATGCTACCTCTGCTGCTCAAGTAGTGGCTGAGTGTGCAGAACATGCAAGCCTAGCTGCCAGAGCTGTTGTAGAACTTTCAAGTCAATATTGTGTTGATGATGGTGGTTCATGCCACTATGGATTCAAGGATGAAAGGTTGGACCAAGGGCAATCATTTCCTGGAGATGGTAATGGTAATTTTTCTATTGGCAGCTAGAATTGGAACATAAAATTTAAAGATTCTACCTCTGCTGCTCAAGTAGCGACTGAGTTTGCAGAACATGCAAGCCTAGCTACCAGAGATGTTGTAGAACTTTCAAGGCAATATTGTGTTGATGGTGGTGGTTCATGCCACTTAGTTTTCAAGGATGAATGGTTGGAACATGGGCAATCATTTCCTTGAGATGGTAAAGGTAATTTTTCTATTGGCAGGCATAATTGGAATATGAAATTTAAGGATGCTACCTCTGCTTCTCAAGCAGCGGTTTAGTTTGCAGAACATGCAAGCCTAGTTGCTAGAGCTGTTGTAGAACTTTCAAGGCAATATTGTGTTGATAATGGTGGTTCATGCCACTTAGTTTTCAAGGGTGACAGGCTGGAACATGGGCAATCATTTACTGGAGATGGTAATGGTAATATTTCTATTGGCAGGCATAATTGGAATATGAAATTTAAGGATGCTACCTCTGTTGCTCAAGCAGCGGTTGAGTTTGCAGAACATGCAAGCCTAGCTGCCAGAGCTGTGGTAGTATTTTCAAGGCAATATTGTGCTGATGATGATGGTTCATGCCACTTGGTTTTCAAGGATGAAAGGTTGGAACATGGGCAATCATTTCCTGGAGATGGTAATGGTAATATTTCTATTGGCAGGCATAATTGGAATATGAAATTTAAGGATGCTACCTCTGTTTCTCAAGCAATGGTTGAGTTTGCAGAACATGCAAGCCTAGCTGCCAGGGATGTTGTAGAATTTTCAAGGCAATATTGTGTTGATGATGGTGGCTAATGCCACTTGGTTTTCAAGGATGAAAGGTTGGAACATGGCAATCATTTCCTGGAGATGGTAATGGTAATATTTCAATTGGCAGGCAGCATTGGAACATGAAATTTAAGGATGCTACCTATGCTGCTCAAGTAGCGACTCAGTTTGCAGAACATGCAAGCCTAGCTGCCAGAGCTGTTGTAGAACTTTCAAGGCAATATTATGCTGATGATGGTGGTTCATGCCACTTAGTTTTCAAGGAGGAAAGGTTGGAACATGGGCAATCATTTCCTGGAGATGGTAATTGTAATTTTTTTATTGGCAGGCATAATTGGAATATGAAATTTAAGGATGCTACCTCTGCTGCTCAAGCAGCGGTTGAGTTTGCAGAACATGCAAGCCTAGCTGCCAGAGCTGTTGTAGGATTTTCAAGGCAATATTGTTTTGATGATGGTGGTTCATGCCACTTAGTTTTCCAGGATGAAAGGTTGGAACATGGGCAATCATTTCCTGGAGATGGCAATGGTAATTTTTCTATTGGCAGGCATCTTTGGAATATGAAATTTAAGGATGCTACCTCTACTGCTCAAGCAGCGGTTGAGTTTGCAGAACATGCAAGCCTAGCTGCCAGAGCTGTTGTAGAACTTTCAAGGCAATATTGTGTTGATGATGGTGGTTCATGCCACTTGGTTTTCAAGGATGAAAGGTTGGAACATGGGCAATCATTTCCTTGAGATGGTAATGGTAATTTTTCTATTGGCAGACAGTATTGGAACATAAAATTTAAGGATGCTACCTCTACTGTTCAAGTAGCGACTGAGTTTGCAGAACATGCAAGCCTAGCTACCAGAAATGTTGTAGAACTTTCAAGGTAATATTGTGTTGATGATGGTGGTGCATGCAACTTAGTTTTCAAGGATGAAAGGTTGGAACATGGGCAATCATTTCCTGGAGATGGTAATGGTAATTTTTCTATTGGCAGGCATAATTGGAATATGATATTTAAGGATGCTACCTCTGCTTCTCAAGCAGCGGTTGAGTTTGCAGAACATGCAAGCCTAGCTGCCAGAGCTGTTGTAGAACTTTCAAGGCAATATTGTGCTGATGATGGTGGTTCATGCCACTTGGTTTTCAAGGATGAAAGGTTGGAACATGGGCAATCATTTCCTTGAGATGGTAATGGTAATTTTTCTATTGGCAGACAGTATTGGAACATAAAATTTAAGGGTGCTACCTCTACTGCTCAAGTAGCGACTGAGTTTGCAGAACATGCAAGCCTAGCTACCAGAGATGTTGTAGAATTTTCAAGGCAATATTGTGTTGATGATGGTTGTTCATGCCACTTGGGATTCAAGGATAAAAGGTTGGAACAAGGGCAATCGTTTCCTGGAGATGGTAATGGTAATTTTTCTATTGGCAGGCAGAATTGGATTATGAAATTTAAGGATGCTACCTCTGCTGCTCAAGTAGCGGCTGAGTGTGCAGAACATACAAGCCTAGCTGCCAGAGCTGTTGTAGAACTTTCAAGGCAATATTATGATGAAGATGGTGGTTCATGCGACTTAGTTTTCAAGGATTAAAGGTTGGAACATGGGCAATCATTTCCTGGAGATGGTAATGGTAATTTTTCTACTGGCAGGCATAATTGGAATATGATATTTAAGGATGCTACCTCTACTGCTCAAGTAGCGACTGAGTTTGCAGAACATGCAAGCCTAGCTACCAGAGCTGTTGTAGAAATTTTAAGGCAATATTGTGTTGATGATGGTGGTTCATGCCACTTAGTTTTCAAGGATGTAAGGTTGGAACATGGGCAATCATTTCCTGGAGATGGTAATGGTAATATTTCTATTGGCAGGCATAATTGGAATATGATATTTAAGGATGCTACCTCTGCTTCTCAAGCAGCGGTTGAGTTTGCAGAACATGCAAGCTTAGCTGCCAGAGCTGTTGTAGAACTTTCAAGGCAATATTGTGTTGATAATGGAGGTTCATGCCACTTGGTTTTCAAGGATGAAAGGCTGGAACATGGGCAATCATTTACTGGAGATGGTAATGGTAATATTTCTATTGGCAGGCATAATTGGAATATGAAATTTAAGGATGCTACCTCTACTGCTCAAGCAGCAGTTGAGTTTGCAGAACATGCAAGCCTAGCTGCCAGAGATGTTGTAGAATTTTCAAGGCAATATTGTGTTGATGATGGTTGTTCATGCCACTTGGTTTTCAAGGATGAAAGGTTGGAACATGGGCAATCATTTCCTGGAGATGGTAATGGTAATATTTCAATTGGCAGGCAGAATTGGAACATGAAATTTAATGAGGCTACCTCTGCTGCTCAAGTAGCGACTCAGTTTGCAGAACATGCAAGCCTAGCTGCCAGAGCTGTTGTAGAACTTTCAAGGCAATATTACGCTGATGATGGTGGTTCATGCCACATAGTTTTCAAGGAGGAAAGGTTGTAACATGGGCAATCATTTCCTGGAGATGGTAATTGTAATTTTTCTATTGGCAGGCATAATTGGAACATGAAATTTAAGGATGCTACCTCTGCTGCTCAAGCAGTGGTTGAGTTTGCAGAACATGCAAGCCTAGCTGCCAGAGCTGTTGTAGAACTTTCAAGGCAATATTGTGTTCATGATGGTGGTTCATGCCACTTGGTTTTCAAGGATGAAAGGTTGGAACGTGGGCAATAATTTCCTGGAGATGGTAATGGTAATATTTCTATTGGCAGGCAGAATTGGAACAAGAAATTTAAGGATGCTACCTCTGCTGCTCAAGTAGCGATTGAGTGTGCAGAACATGCAAGCCTAGCTGCCAGAGCTGTTGTAGAACTTTCAAGGCAATATTGTGTTGATGATGGTGGTTCATGCCACTTGGGTTTCAAGGATGAAAGGTTGGAACAAGGGAAATCGTTTCCTGGAGATGGTAATGGTAATTTTTCTATTGGCAGGCAGAATTGGAACATGAAATTTAAGGTTGCTACCTCTGCTGCTCAAGTAGCGGCTGAGTGTGCAGAACATGCAAGCCTCGCTGCCAGAGCTGTTGTAGAACTTTCAAGTCAATATTATGTTTATGATGGTTGTTCATGCCACTTGGTTTTCAAGGATGAAAGGTTGGAACATGGACAATCATTTCCTGGAGATGGTAATGGTAATATTTCTATTGGCAGGCATAATTGGAATATGAAATTTAAGGATGCTACCTCTGTTGCTCAAGAAGCGGTTGAGCTTGCAGAACATGCAAGCCTAGCTACCAGAGATGTTGTAAAATTTTCAAGGTAATATTGTGTTGATGATGGTGGTTCATGCCACTTGGTTTTCAAGGATGAAAGGTTGGAACATGGGCAATCATTTCCTGGAGATGCTAATGGTAATATTTCTATTGGCAGGCAGAATTGGAACATGAAATTTAAGGATGCTACCTCTGCTGCTCAAGTAGCGATTGAGTTTGCAGAGCATGCAAGCCTAGCTGCCAGAGCTGTTGTAGAACTTTCAAGGCAATATTGTGCTGATGATGGTGGTTCATGCCACTTGGTTTTCAAGGATGAAAGGTTGGAACATGGGCAATCATTTCCTTGAGATGGTAATGGTAATTTTTCTATTGGCAGATAGTATTGGAACATAAAATTTAAGGATGCTACCTTTACTGCTCAAGTAGCGACTGAGTTTGCAGAACACGCAAGCCTAGCTACCAGAGGTGTTGTAGAAATTTTAAGGCAATATTGTGTTGATGATGGTGGTTCATGCCACTTAGTTTTCAAGGATGTAAGGTTGGAACATAGGCAATCATTTCCATGAGATGGTACTGGAAATTTTTACTATTGGAAGGCAGTATTGGAACATGAAAGTTAAGCATGCTATCTCTACTGCTCAAGCAACGGCTGAGTTTGCAGAACATGCAAGCCTAGCTGCTAGAGATGTTGTAGAACTTTCAAGGCAATATTCTGTTGATGATGGTGGTTCATGCCACTTGGGTTTCAAGGATGAAAGGTTGGAACAAGGGCAATCGTTTCCTGGAGATGGTAATGGTAATTTTTCTATTGGCAGGCAGAATTGGATTATGAAATTTAAGGATGCTACCTCTGCTGCTCAAGTAGCAGCTGAGTTTGCAGAACATACAAGCCTAGCTGCCAGAGCTGTTGTAGAACTTTCAAGGCAATATTGTGCTGATGATGGTGGTTCATGCCACTTGGGTTTCAAGAATGAAAGGTTGGAACAAGGGAAATCGTTTCCTGGAGTTGGTAATGGTAATTTTTCTATTGGCAGGCAGAATTGGAACATGAAATTTAAGGTTGCTACCTCTGCTGCTCAAGTAGCGGCTGAGTGTGCAGAACATGCAAGCCTAGCTGCCAGAGCTGTTGTAGAACTTTCAAGTCAATATTATGTTGATGATGGTGGTTCATGCCACTTGGTTTTCAAGGATGAAACGTTGGAACATGGGCAATCATTTCCTGGAGATGGTAATGGTAATATTTCTATTGGCAGGCATAATTGGAATATGAAATTTAAGGATGCTACCTCTGTTGCTCAAGCAGCGGTTGAGCATGCAGAACATGCAAGCCTAGCTGCCAGAGATGTTGTAGAATTTTCAAGGTAATATTGTGTTGATGATGGTGGTTCATGCCACTTGGTTTTCAAGGATGAAAGGTTGGAACATGGGCAATCATTTCCTGGAGATGGTAATGGTAATATTTCTATTGGCAGGCAGAATTGGAACATGAAATTTAAGGATGCTACCTCTGCTGCTCAAGTAGCGATTGAGTTTCCAGAGCATGCAAGCCTAGCTGCCAGAGCTATTGTAGAACTTTCAAGGCAATATTGTGTTGATGATGGTGGTTCATGCCACTTGGTTTTCAAGGATGAAAGGTTGGAACATGGGCAATCATTTCCTTGAGATGGTAATGGTAATTTTTCTATTGGAAGGCAGTATTGGAACATGAAAGTTAAGCATGCTATCTCTACTGCTCAAGCAGCGGCTGAGTTTGCAGAACATGCAAGCCTAGGTGCCAAAGCTGTTATAGAACTTTCAAGGAAATATTGTGTTGATGATGGTGGTTCATGCCACTTGGGTTTCAAGGATGAAAGGTTGGAACAAGGGCAATCGTTTCCTGGATATGGTAATGGTAATTTTTCTATTGGCAGGCAGAATTGGATTATGAAATCAAGGATGCTACCTCTGCTGCTCAAGGAGCGGTTGAGTGTGCAGAACATGCAAGCCTAGCTGCCAGAGCTGTTGTAGAACTTTCAAGTCAATATTGTGTTGATGATGGTGGTTCATGCCACTTGGTTTTCAAGGATGAAAGGTTGGAACATGGGCAATAATTTCCTTGAGATGGTAATGGTAAATTTTCTATTGGCCGGCAGTATTGGAACATGAAATTTAGGCATGCTATCTCTGTTGCTCAAGCAGCGACTGAGTTTGCAGAACATGCAAGCCTAGCTGCCAGAGCTGTTGTAGAAATTTCAAGGCAATATTGTGTTGATGATGGTGGTTCATGCCATTTGGGATCAAGGAT
Organism: Nicotiana tomentosiformis; assembly: GCF_000390325.3. Lineage (NCBI taxonomy): Eukaryota > Viridiplantae > Streptophyta > Magnoliopsida > Solanales > Solanaceae > Nicotiana > Nicotiana tomentosiformis. The sequence continues at coordinate 1,736,424 of NW_027174561.1, forward strand.
GAAAGGTTGGAACAAGGGCAATCGTTTCCTGGAGATGGTAATGGTAATTTTTTTATTGTCAGCCAGAATTGGAACATGAAATTTAAGGATTCTACCTCTGCTGCTCAAGTGGCGACTGAGTTTGCAGAACATGCAAGCCTAGCTGCCAGAGCTGTTCTAGAACTTTCAAGGCAATATTGTGTTGATGATGGTGGTTCATGCCAATTAGTTTTAAAGGATGAAAGGTTGGAACATGGGCAATCATTTCCTGGAGATGGTAATGGTAATTTTTCTATTTGCAGGCATAATTGGATTATGAAACTTAAGGATGCTACCTCTGCTGCTCAAGCAACGGTTGAGTTTGCAGAACATGCAAGCCTAGCTGCCAGAGCTGTTACAGAACTTTCAAGGCAATATTATGTTGATGATTGTGGTTCATGCCACTTGGTTTTCAAGGATGAAAGGTTGGAACATGGGCAATCATTTACTGGAGATGGTAATGGTAATATTTCTATTGGCAGGCATAATTGGAATATGAAATTTAAGGATGCTACCTCTGTTGCTCAAGCAGCGGTTGAGCTTGCAAAACATGCAAGCCTAGCTGCCAGAGATGTTGTAGAATTTTCAAGGCAATATTTTGTTGATGATGGTGGTTCATGCCACTTGGTTTTCAAGGATGAAAGCTTGGAACATGGGCAATCATTTCCTGGAGATGGTAATGGTAATATTTCTATTGGCAGGCAGAATTGGAACATGAAATTTAAGGATGCTACCTCTGCTGCTCAAGTAGCGATTGAGTTTCAAGAGCATGCAAGCCTAGCTGCCAGAGCTGTTGTAGAACGTTCAAGGCAATATTGCGTTGATGATGGTGGTTCATGCCACTTAGTTTTCAAGGATGAAAGGTTGGAACATGGGCAATCATTTCCTGGAGATGGTAATGTTAATTTTTCTATTGGTAGGCATAATTGGAATATGAAATTTAAGGATGCTACCTCTGCTGCTCAAGCAGCGGTTGAGTTTGCAGAATATGCAAGCCTAGCTGCCAGAGCTGTTGTAGGATTTTCAAGGCAATATTATGTTGATGATGGTGGTTCATGCCACTTGGTTTTCAAGGATGAAAGGTTTGAACATGGGCAATCATTTCCTTGAGATGGTACTGGAAATTTTTCTATTGGAAGGCAGTATTGGAACATGAAAGTTAAGCATGCTATCTCTACTGCTGAAGCAGCGGCTGAGTTTGCAGAACATACAAGCCTAGCTGCCAAAGCTGTTGTAGAACTTTCAAGGCAATATTGTGTTGATGTTGGTGGTTCATGCCACTTGGGTTTCAAGGATGAAAGGTTGTAATAAGGGCAATCGTTTCCTGGAGATGGTAATGGTAATTTTTCTATTGGCAGGCATAATTGGAACATGAAATTTAAGGATGCTACCTCTGCTGCTCAAGTAGCGGCTGAGAGTGCAGAACATGCAAGCCTAGCTGCCAGAGCTGTTGTAGAACTTTCAAGTCAATATTGTGTTGATGATGGTGGTTCATGCCACTTGGGATTCAAGGATGAAAGGTTGGAACATGGGCAATCATTTACTGGAGATGGTAATGGTAATATTTCTATTGGCAGGCATAATTGGAATATGAAATTTAAGGATGCTACCTCTGCTGCTCAAGTAGCGGCTGAGAGTGCAGAACATGCAAGCCTAGCTGCCAGAGATGTTGTAGAATTTTCAAGGCAATATTGTGTTGATGATGGTGGTTCATGCCACTTGGTTTTCAAGGATGAAAGGTTGGAACATGGGCAATCATTTTCTGGAGATGGTAATGGTAATATTTCTATTGGCTGGCAGAATTGGAACATGAAATTTAAGGATGCTACCTCTGCTGCTCAAGTAGCGATTGAGTTTGCAGAGCATGCAAGCCTAGCTGCCAGAGCTGTTATAGAACGTTCAAGGCAATATTGTGTTGATGATGGTGGTTTATGCCACTTAGTTTTCAAGGATGAAAGGTTGGAACATGGGCAATCATTTCCTAGAGATGGTGATGTTAATTTTTCTATTGGCAGGCATAATTGGAATATGAAATTTATGGATGCTACCTCTGCTGCTCAAGCAGCAGTTGAGTTTGCAGAATATGCAAGCCTAGCTGACAGAGCTGTTGTAGGATTTTCAAGGCAATATTGTGTTGATGATGGTGGTTCATGCCACTTGGTTTTCAAGGATGAAAGGTTTGAACATGGGCAATCATTTCCTTGAGATGGTACTGGAAATTTTTCTATTGAAAGGCAGTATTGGAAAATGAAAGTTAAGCATGCTATCTCTACTGCTCAAGCAGTGGTTGAGTTTGCAGAACATGCAAGCCTAGCTGCCAAAGCTATTGTAAAACTTTCAAGGTAATATTGTGTTGATGATGGTGGTTCATGCCACTTGGGTTTCAAGGATGAAAGGTTGGAACAGGGGCAATCGTTTCCTGGAGATGGTAATGGTAATTTTTCTATTGGCAGGTAGAATTGGAACATGAAATTTAAGGATGCTACCTCTGCTGCTCAAGTAGCAACTGAGTTTGCAGAACATGCAAGCCTAGCTGCCATAGCTGTTGTAGGATTTTCAAGGTAATATTGTGTTGATGATGGTGGTTCATGCCACTTGGTTTTCAAGGATGAAAGGTTGGAACATGGGCAATCATTTCCTGGAGATGCTAATGGTAATATTTCTATTGGCAGGCAGAATTGGAACATGAAATTTAAGGATGCTACCTCTGCTGCTCAAGTAGCGATTGAGTTTGCAGAGCATGCAAGCCTAGCTGCCAGAGCTGTTGTAGAACCTTCAAGGCAATATTGTGCTGATGATGGTGGTTCATGCCACTTGGTTTTCAAGGATGAAAGGTTGGAACATGGGCAATCATTTCCTTGAGATGGTAATGGTAATTTTTCTATTGGCAGACAGAATTGGAACATGAAATTTAAGGATGCTACCTCTGCTGCTCAAGTAGCGATTGAGTTTGCAGAGCATGCAAGCCTAGCTACCAGAGCTGTTGTCGAAATTTTAAGGCAATATTGTGTTGATGATGGTGGTTCATGCCACTTAGTTTTCAAGGATGTAAGGTTGGAACATAGGCAATCATTTCCTTGAGATGGTACTGGAAATTTTGCTATTGGAAGGCAGTATTGGAACATGAAAGTTAAGCATGCTATCTCTACTGCTCAAGCAGCGGCTGAGTTTGCAGAACATGCAAGCCTAGCTGCCAGAGATGTTGTAGAACTTTCAAGGCAATATTCTGTTGATGATGGTGGTTCATGCCACTTGGGTTTCAAGGATGAAAGGTTGGAACAAGGGCAATCGTTTCCTGGAGATGGTAATGGTAATTTTTCTATTGGCAGGCAGAATTGGATTATGAAATTTAAGGATGCTACCTCTGCTGCTCAAGTAGCGGCTGAGTTTGCAGAACATACAAGCCTAGCTGCCAGAGCTGTTCTAGAACATTCAAGGCAATATTGTGCTGATGATGGTGGTTCATGCCACTTGGGATTCAAGGATGAAAGGTTGGAACACTGGCAATCATTTACTGGAGATGGTAATGGTAATATTTCTATTGGCAGGCATAATTGGAATATGAAATTTAAGGATGCTACCTCTGCTGCTCAAGCAGCGGTTGAGCTTGCAGAACATGCAAGCGTAGCTGCCAGAGATGTTTTAGAATTTTTAAGGCAATATTGTGTTGATGATGGTGGTTCATGCCACTTGGTTTTCAAGGATGAAAGGTTGGAACATGGGCAATCATTTTCTGGAGATGGTAATGGTAATATTTCTATTGGCAGGCAGAATTGGAACATGAAATTTAAGGATGCTACCTCTGCTGCTCAAGTAGCGATTGAGTTTGCAGAGCATGCAAGCCTAGCTGCCAGAGCTGTTATAGAACGTTCAAGGCAATATTGTGTTGATGATGGTGGTTTATGCCACTTAGTTTTCAAGGATGAAAGGTTGGAACATGGGGAATCATTTCCTGGAGATGGTAATGTTAATTTTTCTATTGGCAGGCATAATTGGAATATGAAATTTATGGATGCTACCTCTGCTGCTCAAGCAGCGGTTGAATTTGCATAATATGCAAGCCTAGCTGACTGAGCTGTTATAGGATTTTCAAGGCAATATTGTGTTGATGATGGTGGTTCATGCCACTTGGTTTTCAAGGATGAAAGGTTTGAACATGGGCAATCATTTCCTTGAGATGGTACTGGAAATTTTTCTATTGAAAGGCAGTATTGGAAAATGAAAGTTAAGCATGCTATCTCTACTGCTCAAGCAGCGGTTGAGTTTGCAGAACATGCAAGCCTAGCTGCCAAAGCTGTTGTAAAACTTTCAAGGCAATATTGTGTTGATGATGGTGGTTCATGCCATTTGGGTTTCAAGGATGAAAGGTTGGAACAGGGGCAATCGTTTCCTGGAGATGGTAATGGTAATTTTTCTATTGGCAGGCAGAATTGGAACATGAAATTTAAGGATGCTACCTCTGCTGCTCAAGTAGCAACTGAGTTTGCAGAACATGCAAGCCTAGCTGCCATAGCTGTTGTAGGATTTTCAAGGTAATATTGTGTTGATGATGGTGGTTCATGCCACTTGGTTTTCAAGGATGAAAGGTTGGAACATGGGCAATCATTTCCTGGAGATGCTAATGGTAATATTTCTATTGGCAGGCAGAATTGGAACATGAAATTTAAGGATGCTACCTCTGCTGCTCAAGTAGCGATTGAGTTTGCAGAGCATGCAAGCCTAGCTGCCAGAGCTGTTGTAGAACTTTCAAGGCAATATTGTGCTGATGATGGTGGTTCATGCCACTTGGTTTTCAAGGATGAAAGGTTGGAACATGGGCAATCATTTCCTTGAGATGGTAATGGTAATTTTTCTATTGGCAGACAGTATTGGAACATAAAATTTAAGGATGCTACCTTTACTGCTCAAGTAGCGACTGAGTTTGCAGAACACGCAAGCCTAGCTACCAGAGCTGTTGTAGAAATTTTAAGGCAATATTGTGTTGATGATGGTGGTTCATGCCACTTAGTTTTCAAGGACGTAAGGTTGGAACATAGGCAATCATTTCCTTGAGATGGTACTGGAAATTTTACTATTGGAAGGCAGTATTGGAACATGAAAGTTAAGCATGCTATCTCTACTGCTCAAGCAGCGGCTGAGTTTGCAGAACATGCAAGCCTAGCTGCCAGAGATGTTGTAGAACTTTCAAGGCTATATTCTGTTGATGATGGTGGTTCCTGCCCCTTGGGTTTCAAGGATGAAAGGTTGGAACAAGGGCAATCGTTTCCTGGAGATGGTAATGGTAATTTTTCTATTGGCAGGCAGAATTGGATTATGAAATTTAAGGATGCTACCTCTGCTGCTCAAGTAGCGGTTGAGTTTGAAGAACATACAAGCCTAGCTGCCAGAGCTGTTGTAGAACTTTCAAGGCAATATTGTGCTGATGATGGTGGTTCATGCCACTTGGGTTTCAAGGATGAAAGGTTGGAACAAGGAAAATCGTTTCCTGGAGATGGTAATGGTAATTCTTCTATTGGCAGGCAGAATTGGAACATGAAATTTAAGGTTGCTACCTCTGCTGCTCAAGTAGCGATTGAGTTTGCAGAGCATGCAAGCCTAGCTGCCAGAGCTGTTATAGAACATTCAAGGCAATATTGTGTTGATGATGGTGGTTTATGCCACTTAGTTTTCAAGGATGAAAGGTTGGAACATGGGCAATCATTTCCTGGAGATGGTAATGTTAATTTTTCTATTGGCAGGCATAATTGGAATATGAAATTTATGGATGCTACCTCTGCTGCTCAAGCAGCGGTTGAGTTTGCAGAATATGCAAGCCTAGCTGACAGAGCTGTTGTAGAACTTTCAAGGCAATATTGTGCTGATGATGGTGGTTCATGCCACTTGGTTTTCAAGGATGAAAGGTTGGAACATGGGCAATCATTTCCTTGAGATGGTAATGGTAATTTTTCTATTGGCAGACAGTATTGGAACATAAAATTTAAGGATGCTACCTTTACTGCTCAAGTAGCGACTGAGTTTGCAGAACACGTAAGCCTAGCTACAAGAGCTGTTGTAGAAATTTTAAGGCAATATTGTGTTGATGATGGTGGTTCATGCCACTTAGTTTTCAAGGACGTAAGGTTGGAACATAGGCAATCATTTCCTTGAGATGGTACTGGAAATTTTACTATTGGAAGGCAGTATTGGAACATGAAAGTTAAGCATGCTATCTCTACTGCTCAAGCAGCGGCTGAGTTTGCAGAACATGCAAGCCTAGCTGCCAGAGATGTTGTAGAACTTTCAAGGCTATATTCTGTTGATGATGGTGGTTCCTGCCCCTTGGGTTTCAAGGATGAAAGGTTGGAACAAGGGCAATCGTTTCCTGGAGATGGTAATGGTAATTTTTCTATTGGCAGGCAGAATTGGATTATGAAATTTAAGGATGCTACCTCTGCTGCTCAAGTAGCGGCTGAGTTTGAAGAACATACAAGCCTAGCTGCCAGAGCTGTTGTAGAACTTTCAAGGCAATATTGTGCTGATGATGGTGGTTCATGCCACTTGGGTTTCAAGGATGAAAGGTTGGAACAAGGAAAATCGTTTCCTGGAGATGGTAATGGTAATTTTTCTATTGGCAGGCAGAATTGGAACATGAAATTTAAGGTTGCTACCTCTGCTGCTCAAGTAGCGATTGAGTTTGCAGAGTATGCAAGCCTAGCTGCCAGAGCTGTTATAGAACATTCAAGGCAATATTGTGTTGATGATGGTGGTTTATGCCACTTAGTTTTCAAGGATGAAAGGTTGGAACATGGGCAATCATTTCCTGGAGATGGTAATGTTAATTTTTCTATTGGCAGGCATAATTGGAATATGAAATTTATGGATGCTACCTCTGCTGCTCAAGCAGCGGTTGAGTTTGCAGAATATGCAAGCCTAGCTGACAGAGCTGTTGTAGAACTTTCAAGGCAATATTGTGCTGATGATGGTGGTTCATGCCACTTGGTTTTCAAGGATGAAAGGTTGGAACATGGGCAATCATTTCCTTGAGATGGTAATGGTAATTTTTCTATTGGCAGACAGTATTGGAACATAAAATTTAAGGATGCTACCTTTACTGCTCAAGTAGCGACTGAGTTTGCAGAACACGTAAGCCTAGCTACAAGAGCTGTTGTAGAAATTTTAAGGCAATATTGTGTTGATGATGGTGGTTCATGCCACTTAGTTTTCAAGGACGTAAGGTTGGAACATAGGCAATCATTTCCTTGAGATGGTACTGGAAATTTTACTATTGGAAGGCAGTATTGGAACATGAAAGTTAAGCATGCTATCTCTACTGCTCAAGCAGCGGCTGAGTTTGCAGAACATGCAAGCCTAGCTGCCAGAGATGTTGTAGAACTTTCAAGGCTATATTCTGTTGATGATGGTGGTTCCTGCCCCTTGGGTTTCAAGGATGAAAGGTTGGAACAAGGGCAATCGTTTCCTGGAGATGGTAATGGTAATTTTTCTATTGGCAGGCAGAATTGGATTATGAAATTTAAGGATGCTACCTCTGCTGCTCAAGTAGCGGCTGAGTTTGAAGAACATACAAGCCTAGCTGCCAGAGCTGTTGTAGAACTTTCAAGGCAATATTGTGCTGATGATGGTGGTTCATGCCACTTGGGTTTCAAGGATGAAAGGTTGGAACAAGGAAAATCGTTTCCTGGAGATGGTAATGGTAATTTTTCTATTGGCAGGCAGAATTGGAACATGAAATTTAAGGTTGCTACCTCTGCTGCTCAAGTAGCGATTGAGTTTGCAGAGCATGCAAGCCTAGCTGCCAGAGCTGTTATAGAACGTTCAAGGCAATATTGTGTTGATGATGGTGGTTTATGCCACTTAGTTTTCAAGGATGAAAGGTTGGAACATGGGCAATCATTTCCTGGAGATGGTAATGTTAATTTTTCTATTGGCAGGCATAATTGGAATATGAAATTTATGGATGCTACCTCTGCTGCTCAAGCAGCGGTTGAGTTTGCAGAATATGCAAGCCTAGCTGACAGAGCTGTTGTAGGATTTTCAAGGCAATATTGTGTTGATGATGGTGGTTCATGCCACTTGGTTTTCAAGGATGAAAGGTTTGAACATGGGCAATCATTTCCTTGAGATGGTACTGGAAATTTTTCTATTGAAAGGCAGTATTGGAACATGAAAGTTAAGCATGCTATCTCTACTGCTCAAGCAGCGGTTGAGTTTGCAGAACATGCAAGCCTAGCTGCCAAAGCTGTTGTAAAACTTTCAAGGCAATATTGTGTTGATGATGGTGGTTCATGCCACTTGGGTTTCAAGGATGAAAGGTTGGAACAAGGGCAATCGTTTCCTGGAGATGGTAATGGTAATTTTTCTATTGGCAGGCAGAATTGGAACATGAAATTTAAGGATGCTACCTCTGCTGCTCAAGTAGCAACTGAGTTTGCATAACATGCAAGCCTAGCTGCCTTAGCTGTTGTAGGATTTTCAAGGTAATATTGTGTTGATGATGGTGGTTCATGCCACTTGGTTTTCAAGGATGAAGGGTTAGAACATGGGCAATCATTTCCTTGAGATGGTACTGGTAATTTTTTTATTGGCAGGCATAATTGGAATATGAAATTTAAGGATGCTACCTCTACTGCTCAAGCAGCCGTTGAGTTTGCAGAACATGCAAGCCTAGCTGCCATAGCTGTTGTAGGATTTTCAAGGCAATATTGTGTTGATGATGGTGGTTCATGCCACTTGGGTTTCAAGGATGAAAGGTTGGAACAAGGGCAATCGTTTCCTGTAGATGGTAATGGTAATTTTTCTATTGGCAAGCAGAATTGGAACACGAAATTTAAGGATGCTACCTCTGCTTCTCAAGTAGCGGCTGAGTGTGCAGAACATGCAAGCCTAGCTGCCAGAGCTGTGGTAGAACTTTCAAGTCAATATTGTGTTGATGATGGTGGTTCATGCCACTTGGGATTCAAGGATGAAAGGTTGGAACAAGGGCAATCATTTCCAGGAGATGGTAATGGTAATTTTTTTATTGGCAGCCAGAATTGGAACATGAAATTTAAGGATTCTACCTCTGCTGCTCAAGTAGTGACTGAGTTTGCAGAACATGCAAGCCTAACTGCCAGAGCTGTTCTAGAACTTTCAAGGCAATATTGTGTTGATGATGGTGGTTCATGCCACTTAGTTTTCAAGGATGTAAGGTTGGAACATGGGCAATCGTTTCCTAGAGATGGTAATGGTAATTTTTCTATTGGCAGGTAGAATTGGAACATTAAATTTAAGGATGCTCCCTCTGCTGCTCAAGTAGCGGTTGAGTTTGCAGAACATGCAAGCCTAGTTGCTAGAGCTGTTGTAGAACTTTCAAGGCAATATTCTGTTGATAATGGTGGTTCATGCCACTTGGTTTTCAAGGATGAAAGGCTGGGACAAGGGCAATCATTTCCTGGAGATGGTAATGGTAATATTTCTATTGGCAGGCATAATTGGAACATGAAATTTAAGGATGCTACCTCTGTTGCTCAAGCAACGGTTGAGTTTGAAGAACATGCAAGCCTAGCTGCCAGAGATGTTGTAGAATTTTCAAGGAAATATTGTGTTGATGATGATGGTTCATGCCACTTGGTTTTCAAGGATGAAAGATTGGAACATGGGAAAGCATTTCCTGGAGATGGTAATGGTAATATTTCTATTGGCAGGCAGAATTGGAACATGTAATTTAAGGATGCTACCTCTGCTGCTCAAGTAGCAACTGAGTTTGCAGAACATGCAAGCCTAGCTGCCATAACTGTTGTAGGATTTTCAAGGCAATATTGTGTTGATGATGGTGGTTCATGCCACTTGGTTTTCAAGGATGAAGGGTTAGAACATGGGCAATCATTTCCTTGAGATGGTACTGGTAATTTTTCTATTGGCAGACATAATAGGAATATGAAATTTAAGGATGCTACCTCTGCTGCTCAAGCAGCGGTTGAGTTTGAAGAACATGCAAGCCTAGCTGCCAGAGATGTTGTAGAATTTTCAAGGAAATATTGTGTTGATGATGGTGGTTCATGCCACTTGGTTTTCAAGGATGAAAGGTTGGAACATGGGAAATCATTTCCTGGAGATGGTAATGGTAATATTTATATTGGCAGGCAGAATTGGAACATGAAATTTAAGGATGCTACCTCTGCTGCTCAAGTAGCAACTGAGTTTGCAGAACATGCAAGCCTAGCTGCCATAGCTGTTGTAGGATTTTCAAGGCAATATTGTGTTGATGATGGTGGTTCATGCCACTTGGTTTTCAAGGATGAAGGGTTAGAACATGGGCAATCATTTCCTTGAGATGGTACTGGTAATTTTTTTATTGGCAGGCATAATTGGAATATGAAATTTAAGGATGCTACCTCTACTGCTCAAGCAGCGGTTGAGTTTGCAGAACATGCAAGCCTAGCTACCATAGCTGTTGTAGGATTTTCAAGGCAATATTATGTTGATGATGGTGGTTCATGCCACTTGGTTTTCAAGGATGAAGGGTTAGAACATGGGCAATCATTTCCTTGAGATGGTACTGGTAATTTTTCTATTGGCAGGCAGTATTGGAATATGAAATTTAAGCATGCTATCTCTACTGCTCAAGCAGCGGCTGAGTTTGCAGAACATGCAAGCCTAGCTGCCAGAGCTATTGTAGAACATTCAAGGCAATATTGTGTTGATGATGGTGGTTCATGCCACTTGGGTTTCAAAGATGAAAGGTTGGAACAAGGGCAATCGTTTCTTGTAGATGGTAATGGTAATTTTTCTATTTGCAAGCAGAATTGGAACACGAAATTTAAGGATGCTACCTCTGCTTCTCAAGTAGTGGCTGAATGTGCAGAATATGCATGCCTAGCTGCCAGAGCTGTTGTAGAACTTTCAAGTAAATATTGTGTTGATGATGGTGGTTCATGCCACTTAGGATTCAAGGATGAAAGGTTGGAACAAGGTCAATCGTTTCCTGGAGATGGTAATGGTAATTTTTCTATTGGCAGCCAGAATTGGAACATGAAATTTAAGGATTCTACCTCTGCTGCTCAAGTAGTGACTGAGTTTGCAGAACATGCAAGCCTAGCTGCCAGAGCTGTTCTAGAACTTTCAAGGCAATATTATGTTGATGAAGGTGGTTCATGCCACTTGGTTTTCAAGGATGAAGGGTTAGAACATGGGCAATCATTTCCTTGAGATGGTACTGGTAATTTTTTTATAGGCAGGCATAATTAGAATATGAAATTTAAGGATGCTACCTCTACTGCTCAAGCAGCGGTTGAGTTTGCAGAACAAGCAAGCCTAACTGCCATAGCTGTTGTAGGATTTTCAAGACAATATTGTGTTGATGATGGTGGTTCATGCCACTTGGTTTTCAAGGATGAAGGGTTAGAACATGGGCAATCATTTCCTTGAGATGGTACTGGTAATTTTTCTATTGGCAGGCAGTATTGGAATATGAAATTTAAGCATGCTATCTCTACTGCTCAAGCAGTGGCTGAGTTTGCAGAACATGCAAGCCTCGCTGCCAGAGCTGTTGTAGAACTTTCAAGGCAATATTGTGTTGATGGTGGTGGTTCATGCCACTTGGGTTTCAAGGATGAAAGGTTGGAACAAGGGCAATCGTTTCCTGTAAATGGTAATGGTAATTTTTCTATTGGCAAGCAGAATTGGAACACGAAATTTAAGGATGCTACCTCTGCTTTTCAAGTAGCGGCTGAGTGTGCAGAACATGCAAGCCTAGCTGCCAGAGCTGTTGTAGAACTTTCAAATAAATATTGTGTTGATGATGGTGGTTCATGCCACTTGGGATTCAAGGATAAAAGGTTGGAACAAGGGCAATCGTTTCCTAGAGATGGTAACGGTAATTTTTCTATTGGCAGCCAGAATTGGAACATGAAATTTAAGGATTCTACCTCTGATGCTCAAGTAGTGACTGAGTTTACAGAACATGCAAGCCTAGCTGCTAGAGCTGTTCTAGAACTTTCAAGGCAATATTGTGTTGATTATGGTGGTTCATGCCACTTAGTTTTCAAGGATGTAAGGTTGGAACAAGGGCAATCGATTCCTAGAGATGGTAATGGTAATTTTTCTATTGGCAGGCAGAATTGGAACACGAAATTTAAGGATGCTCCCTCTACTGCTCTAGTAGCGGCTGAGTGTGCAGAATATGCAAGCCTAGCTGCCAGAGCTGTTGTAGAACTTTCAAGTCAATATTGTGTTGATGATGGTGGTTCATGCCACTTGGGATTCAAGGATGAAAGGTTGGAACAAGGGCAATCGTTTCCTGGAGATGGTAATGGTAATTTTTCTATTGGCAGCCAGAATTGGAACATGAAATTTAAGGATTCTACCTCTGCTGCTCAAGTAGTGACTGAGTTTGTAGAACATGCAAGCCTAGCTAGTAGAGCTGTTCTAGAACTTTCAAGGCAATATTGTGTTGATGATGGTGGTCCATGCCACTTAGTTTTCAAGGATGTAAGGTTGGAACATGGGCAATCATTTCCTAGAGATGGTAATGGTAATTTTTCTATTGGTAGGTAGAATTGGAACATGAAATTTAAGGATTCTACCTCTGCTGCTCAAGTAGTGACTGAGTTTGCAGAACATGCAAGCCTAGCTTCCAGAGCTGTTCTAGAACTTTCAAGGCAATATTATGTTGATGATGGTGGTTCATGCCACATGGTTTTCAAGGATGAAGGGTTAGAACATGGGCAATCATTTCCTTGAGATGGTACTGGTATTTTTTTTTTGGCAGGCATAATTAGAATATGAAATTTAAGGATGCTACCTCTACTGCTCAAGCAGCGGTTGAGTTTGCAGAACAAGCAAGCCTAGCTGCCATAGCTGTTGTAGGATTTTCAAGGCAATATTGTGTTGATGATGGTGGTTCATGCCACTTGGTTTTCAAGGATGAAGGGTTAGAACATGGGCAATCATTTCCTTGAGATGGTACTGGTAATTTTTCTATTGGCAGACAGTATTGGAATATGAAATTTAAGCATGCTATCTCTACTGCTCAAGCAGCAGCTGAGTTTGCAGAACATGCAAGCCTAGCTGCCAGAGCTGTTGTAGAACTTTCAAGGCAATATTGTGTTGATGATGGTGGTTCATGCCACTTGGGTTTCAAGGATGAAAGGATGGAACAAGGGCAATCGTTTCCTGTAGATGGTAATGGTAATTTTTCTATTGGCAAGCAGAATTGGAACACGAAATTTAAGGATGCTACCTCTGCTTTTCAAGTAGCGGCTGAGTGTGCAGAACATGCAAGCCTATCTGCCAGAGCTATTGTAGAACTTTCAAGTCAATATTGTGTTGATGATGGTGGTTCATGCCACTTGGGATTCAAGGATGAAAGGTTGGAACAAGGGCAATCGTTTCCTGGAGATGGTAATGGTAATTTTTCTATTGGCAGCCAGAATTGGAACATGAAATTTAAGGATTCTACCTCTGCTGCTCAAGTAGTGACTGAGTTTGCAGAACATGCAAGCCTAGCTGCCAGAGCTGTTCTAGAACTATCAAGGCAATATTGTGTTGATGATGGTGGTTCATGCCACTTGGTTTTCAAGGATGAAGGGTTAGAACATGGGCAATCATTTCCTTGAGATAGTACTGGTAATTTTTCTATTGGCAGGCAGTATTGGAATATGAAATTTAAGCATGCTATCTCTACTGCTCAAGCAGCGGCTGAGTTTGCAGAACATGCAAGCCTAGCTGCCAGAGCTATTGTAGAACATTCAAGGCAATATTGTGTTGATGATGGTGGTTCATGCCACTTGGGTTTCAAAGATGAAAGGTTGGAACAAGGGCAATCGTTTCCTGTAGATGGTAATGGTAATTTTTCTATTTGCAAGCAGAATTGGAACACGAAATTTAAGGATGCTACCTCTGCTTCTCAAGTAGTGGCTGAGTGTGCAGAATATGCAAGCCTAGCTGCCAGAGCTGTTGTAGAACTTTCAAGTAAATATTGTGTTGATGATGGTGGTTCATGCCACTTAGGATTCAAGGATGAAAGGTTGGAACAAGGTCAATCGTTTCCTGGAGATGGTAATGGTAATTTTTCTATTGGCAGCCAGAATTGGAACATGAAATTTAAGGATTCTACCTCTGCTGCTCAAGTAGTGACTGAGTTTGCAGAACATTCAAGCCTAGCTGCCAGAGCTGTTCTAGAACTTTCAAGGCAATATTATGTTGATGATGGTGGTTCATGCCACTTGGTTTTCAAGGATGAAGGGTTAGAACATGGGCAATCATTTCCTTGAGATGGTACTGGTAATTTTTTTATTGGCAGGCATAATTAGAATATGAAATTTAAGGATGCTACCTCTACTGCTCAAGCAGCGGTTGAGTTTGCAGAACAAGCAAGCCTAGCTGCCATAGCTGTTGTAGGATTTTCAAGGCAATATTGTGTTGATGATGGTGGTTCATGCCACTTGGTTTTCAAGGATGAAGGGTTAGAACATGGGCAATCATTTCCTTGAGATGGTACTGGTAATTTTTCTATTGGCAGGCAGTATTGGAATATGAAATTTAAGCATGCTATCTCTACTGCTCAAGCAGCGGCTGAGTTTGCAGAACATGCAAGCCTAGCTGCCAGAGCTGTTGTAGAACTTTCAAGGCAATATTGTGTTGATGATGGTGGTTCATGCCACTTGGGTTTCAAGGATGAAAGGTTGGAACAAGGGCAATCGTTTCCTGTAGATGGTAATGGTAATTTTTCTATTGGCAAGCAGAATTGGAACACGAAATTTAAGGATGCTACCTCTGCTTTTCAAGTAGCGGCTGAGTGTGCAGAACATGCAAGCCTAGCTGCCAGAGCTGTTGTAGAGCTTTCAAGTCAATATTGTGTTGATGATGGTGGTTCATGCCACTGGGGATTCAAGGATGAAAGGTTGGAACAAGGGCAATCGTTTCCTGGAGATGGTAATGGTAATTTTTCTATTGGCAGCCAGAATTGGAACATGAAATTTAAGGATTCTACCTCTGCTGCTCAAGTAGTGACTGAGTTAGCAGAACATACAAGCCTAGCTGCCAGAGCTGTTCTAGAACTATCAAGGCAATATTGTGTTAATGATGGTGGTTCATGCCACTTGGTTTTCAAGGATGAAGGGTTAGAACATGGGCAATAATTTCCTTGAGATGGTACTGGTAATTTTTCTATTGGCAGGCAGTATTGGAATATGAAATTTAAGCATGCTATCTCTACTGCTCAAGCAGCGGCTGAGTTTGCAGAACATGCAAGCCTAGCTGCCAGAGCTATTGTAGAACATTCAAGGCAATATTGTGTTGATAATGGTGGTTCATGCCACTTGGGTTTCAAAGATGAAAGGTTGGAACAAGGGCAATCGTTTCCTGTAGATGGTAATGGTAAATTTTCTATTTGCAAGCAGAATTGGAACACGAAATTTAAGGATGCTACCTCTGCTTCTCAAGTAGTGGCTGAGTGTGCAGAATATGCAAGCCTAGCTGCCAGAGCTGTTGTAGAACTTTCAAGTAAATATTGTGTTGATGATGGTGGTTCATGCCACTTAGGATTCAAGGATGAAAGGTTGGAACAAGGTCAATCGTTTCCTGGAGATGGTAATGGTCATTTTTCTATTGGCAGCCAGAATTGGAACATGAAATTTAAGGATTCTACCTCTGCTGCTCAAGTAGTGACTGAGTTTGCAGAACATTCAAGCCTAGCTGCCAGAGCTGTTCTAGAACTTTCAAGGCAATATTATGTTGATGATGGTGGTTCATGCCACTTGGTTTTCAAGGATGAAGGGTTAGAACATGGGCAATCATTTCCTTGAGATGGTACTGGTAATTTTTTTATTGGCAGGCATAATTAGAATATGAAATTTAAGGATGCTACCTCTACTGCTCAAGCAGCGGTTGAGTTTGCAGAACAAGCAAGCCTAGCTGCCATAGCTGTTGTAGGATTTTCAAGGCAATATTGTGTTGATGATGGTGGTTCATGCCACTTGGTTTTCAAGGATGAAGGGTTAGAACATGGGCAATCATTTCCTTGAGATGGTACTGGTAATTTTTCTATTGGCAGGCAGTATTGGAATATGAAATTTAAGCATGCTATCTCTACTGCTCAAGCAGCGGCTGAGTTTGCAGAACATGTAAGCCTAGCTGCCAGAGCTGTTGTAGAACTTTCAAGGCAATATTGTTTTGATGATGGTGGTTCATGCCACTTGGGTTTCAAGGATGAAAGGTTGGAACAAGGGCAATCGTTTCCTGTAGATGGTAATGGTAATTTTTCTATTTGCAAGCAGAATTGGAACACGAAATTTAAGGATGCTACCTCTGCTTTTCAAGTAGCGGCTGAGTGTGCAGAACATGCAAGCCTAGCTGCCAGAGCTGTTGTAGAACTTTCAAGTCAATATTGTGTTGATGATGGTGGTTCATGCCACTTGGGATTCAAGGATGAAAGGTTGGAACAAGGGCAATCGTTTCCTAGAGATGGTAATGGTAATTTTTCTATTGGCAGCCAGAATTGGAACATGAAATTTAAGGATTCTACCTCTGATGCTCAAGTAGTGACTGAGTTTACAGAACATGCAAGCCTAGCTGCTAGAGCTGTTCTAGAACTTTCAAGGCAATATTGTGTTGATTATGGTGGTTCATGCCACTTAGTTTTCAAGGATGTAAGGTTGGAACAAGGGCAATCGATTCCTAGAGATGGTAATGGTAATTTTTCTATTGGCAGGCAGAATTGGAACACGAAATTTAAGGATGCTCCCTCTACTGCTCAAGTAGCGGCTGAGTGTGCAGAACATGCAAGCCTAGCTGCCAGAGCTGTTGTAGAACTTTCAAGTCAATATTGTGTTGATGATGGTGGTTCATGCCACTTGGGATTCAAGGATGAAAGGTTGGAACAAGGGCAATCGTTTCCTGGAGATGGTAATGGTAATTTTTCTATTGGCAGCCAGAATTGGAACATGAAATTTAAGGATTCTACCTCTGCTGCTCAAGTAGTGACTGAGTTTGCAGAACATGCAAGCCTAGCTAGTAGAGCTGTTCTAGAACTTTCAAGGCAATATTGTGTTGATGATGGTGGTTCATGCCACTTAGTTTTCAAGGATGTAAGGTTGGAACATGGGCAATCATTTCCTAGAGATGGTAATGGTAATTTTTCTATTGGTAGGTAGAATTGGAACATGAAATTTAAGGATTCTACCTCTGCTGCTCAAGTAGTGACTGAGTTTGCAGAACATGCAAGCCTAGCTTCCAGAGCTGTTCTAGAACTTTCAAGGCAATATTATGTTGATGATGGTGGTTCATGCCACATGGTTTTCAAGGATGAAGGGTTAGAACATGGGCAATCATTTCCTTGAGATGGTACTGGTAATTTTTTTTTTGGCAGGCATAATTAGAATATGAAATTTAAGGATGCTACCTCTACTGCTCAAGCAGCGGTTGAGTTTGCAGAACAAGCAAGCCTAGCTGCCATAGCTGTTGTAGGATTTTCAAGGCAATATTGTGTTGATGATGGTGGTTCATGCCACTTGGTTTTCAAGGATGAAGGGTTAGAACATGGGCAATCATTTCCATGAGATGGTACTGGTAATTTTTCTATTGGCAGACAGTATTGGAATATGAAATTTAAGCATGCTATCTCTACTGCTCAAGCAGCGGCTGAGTTTGCAGAACATGCAAGCCTAGCTGCCAGAGCTGTTGTAGAACTTTCAAGGCAATATTGTGTTGATGATGGTGGTTCATGCCACTTGGGTTTCAAGGATGAAAGGATGGAACAAGGGCAATCGTTTCCTGTAGATGGTAATGGTAATTTTTCTATTGGCAAGCAGAATTGGAACACGAAATTTAAGGATGCTACCTCTGCTTTTCAAGTAGCGGCTGAGTGTGCAGAACATGCAAGCCTAGCTGCCAAAGCTGTTGTAGAAATTTCAAGTCAATATTGTGTTGATGATGGTGGTTCATGCCACTTGGGATTCAAGGATGAAAGGTTGGAACAAGGGCAATCGTTTCCTGGAGATGGTAATGGTAATTTTTCTATTGGCAGCCAGAATTGGAACATGAAATTTAAGGATTCTACCTCTGCTGCTCAAGTAGTGACTGAGTTTGCAGAACATGCAAGCCTAGCTGCCAGAGCTGTTCTAGAACTATCAAGGCAATATTGTGTTGATGATGGTGGTTCATGCCACTTGGTTTTCAAGGATGTAAGGTTGGAACATGGGCAATCATTTCCTGGAGATGGTAATGGTAATATTTCTATTGGCAGGTAGAATTGGAACATGAAATTTTAGGATGCTCCCTCTGCTGCTCAAGTAGCGGTTGAGTTTGCAGAACATGCAAGCCTAGCTGCCAGAGATGTTGTAGAATTTTCAAGGCAATATTGTGTTGATGATGGTGGTTCATGCCCCTTGGTTTTCAAGGATGAAAGGTTGGAACATGGAAAATAATTTCCTGGAGATGGTAATGGTAATATTTCTATTGGCAGGCAGAATTGGAACATGAAATTTAAGGATGCTACCTCTACTGCTCAAGCAACGGTTGAGTTTGCAGAACAAGCAAGCCTAGCTGCCATAGCTGTTGTAGGATTTTCAAGGCAATATTGTGTTGATGATGGTGGTTCATGCCACTTGGTTTTCAAGGATGAAGGGTTAGAACATGGGCAATTATTTCCATGAGATGGTACTGGTAATTTTTCTATTGGCAGACAGTATTGGAATATGAAATTTAAGCATGCTATCTCTACTGCTCAAGCAGCGGCTGAGTTTGCAGAACATGCAAGCCTAGCTGCCAGAGCTGTTGTAGAACTTTCAAGGCAATATTGTGTTGATGATGGTGGTTCATGCCACTTGGGTTTCAAGGATGAAAGGTTGGAACAAGGGCAATCGTTTCCTGGAGATGGTAATGGTAATTTTTCTATTGGCAGCCAGAATTGGAACATGAAATTTAAGGATTCTACCTCTGCTGCTCAAGTAGTGACTGAGTTTGCAGAACATGCAAGCCTAGCTGCCAGAGCTGTTCTAGAACTATCAAGGCAATATTGTGTTGATGATGGTGGTTCATGCCACTTGGTTTTCAAGGATGTAAGGTTGGAACATGGGCAATCATTTCCTGGAGATGGTAATGGTAATATTTCTATTGGCAGGTAGAATTGGAACATGAAATTTTAGGATGCTCCCTCTGCTGCTCAAGTAGCGGTTGAGTTTGCAGAACATGCAAGCCTAGCTGCCAGAGATGTTGTAGAATTTTCAAGGCAATATTGTGTTGATGATGGTGGTTCATGCCCCTTGGTTTTCAAGGATGAAAGGTTGGAACATGGAAAATAATTTCCTAGAGATGGTAATGGTAATATTTCTATTGGCAGGCAGAATTGGAACATGAAATTTAAGGATGCTACCTCTGCTGCTCAAGCAGCGGTTGAGTTTGCAGAACATGCAAGCCTAGCTGCCAGAGCTGTTGTAGAACTTTCAAGGAAATATTGTGTTGATGATGGTGGTTCATGCCACTTAGTTTTCAAGGATGAAAGGTTGGAACATGGGCTATCATTTCCTGGAGATGGTAATTGTAATTTTTCTATTGGCAGGCATAATTGGAATATGAAATTTAAGGATGCTACCTCTGCTGCTCAAGCAACGTTTGAGTTTGCAGAACATGCAAGCCTAGTTGCCATAGCTGTTGTAGGATTTTCAAGGCAATATTGTGTTGATGATGGAGGTTCATGCCACTTGGTTTTCAAGGATGAAGGGTTGGAACATGGGCAATCACTTCCTTGAGATGGTACTGGTAATTTTTCTATTGGGAGGAAGTATTGGAATATGAAATTTAAGCATGCTATCTCTACTGCTCAAGCAGGGCTGAGTTTGCAGAACATGCAAGACTAGCTGCCAGAGCTGTTGTAGAACTTTCAAGGAAATATTGTGTTGATGATGGTGGTTCATGCCACTTGGGTTTCAGGGATGAAAGGTGGAACATGGGAAATCATTTCCTTGAGATTGTAATCGTAAGTTTTGTGTTGCCAGGCAGTATTAGAACATGAAATTTAAGCGTACTACCTCTGCTGCTCAAGTAGCGACTGATTCTGCAGAACATGCAAGCCTAGCTGCCAGAGCTGTTGTATAACTTTCAATGCAATATTGTGTTGATGATGGTGGTTCATGCCACTTGGGTTTCAAGGATGAAAGGTTGGAGCAAGGGCAATCATTTCCTGGAGATGGAAATGGTAATTGTTTTATTAGCAGGCAGAATTGGAACATGAAATTTAAGGATGCTGCCTCTGCTGCTCAAGTAGCGGCTGAGTGTGCAGAACATGCAAGCCTAGCTGCCAGAGTAGAACTTTCAAGTCAATATTGTGTTGATGATGGTGGTTCATGCCATTTGGGATTCAAGGATGAAAGGTTGGAACAAGGGCAATCGTTTCCTGGAGATGGTAATGGTAATTTTTCTATTTGCAGCCAGAATTGGAACATGAAATTTAAGGATTCTACCTCTGCTGCTCAAGTAGCGACTGAGTTTGCAGAACATGCAAGCCTAGCTGCCAGAGCTGTTCTAGAACTTTCAAGGCAATATTGTGTTGATGATGGTAGTTCATGCCACTTAGTTTTAAAGGATGAAAGGTTGGAACATGGGCAATCATTTCCTGGAGATGGTAATGGTAATTTTTCTATTTGCAGGTATAATTGGATTATGAAATTTAAGGATGCTACCTCTGCTGCTCAAGCAGCGGTTGAGTTTGTAGAACATGCAAGCCTAGCTGCTAGAGCTATTGTAGAACTTTCAAGGCAATATTATGTTGGTGATGGTGGTTCATGCCACTTGGTTTTCAAGGATGAAAGGTTGGAACATGGGCAATCATTTCCTAGAGATGGTAATGGTAATATTTCTATTGGCAGGCATAATTGGAATATGAAATTTAAGGATGCTACCTCTGTTGCTCAAGCATCGGTTGAGCTTGCAGAACATGCAAGCCTAGCTGCCAGAGATGTTGTAGAACTTTCAAGTCAATATTGTGTTGATGATGGTGGTTCATGCCACTTGGTTTTCAAGGATGAAAGGTTGGAACATGGGCGATCATTTCCTGGAGATGGTAATGGTAATATTTCTAATGGCCGACAGAAGTGGAACATGAAATTTAAGGATGCTACCTCTGCTTCTCAAGTAGTGATTGAGTTTGCAGAGCATGCAAGCCTATCTGCCAGAGCTGTTGTAGAACGTTCAAGGCAATATTGTGTTGATGATGGTGGTTCATGCCACTTAGTTTTCAAGGATGAAAGGTTGGAACATGGGCAATCATTTCCTGGAGATGGTAATGGTAATTTTTCTATTGGCAGGCATAATTGGAATATGAAATTTAAGGATGCTACCTCTGCTGCTCAAGCAGCGGTTGAGTTTGCAGAACATGCAAGCCTAGCTGCCAGAGCTGTTGTAGGATTTTCAAGGCAATATTGTATTGATGATGGTGGTTCATGCCACTTGGTTTTCAAAGATGAAAGGTTGGAACCTGGGCAATCATTTCCTTGAGATGGTACTGGATATTTTTCTATTGGAAGCCAGAATTGGAACATGAAATTTAAGGATTCTACCTCTGCTGCTCAAGTAGCGGCTGAGTGTTCAGAACATGCAATCCTAGCTGCCAGAGCTGTTGTAGAACTTTCAAGGAAATATTGTGTTGATGATGGTGGTTCATGCCACTTGGGTTTCAAGGATGAAAGGTTGCAACATGGGAAATCATTTCTTTGAGATGGTAATGGTAAGTTTTGTGTTGCCAGGCAGTATTAGAACATGAAATTTAAGCGTGCTACCTCTGCTGCTCAAGTAGCGACTGATTCTACAGAACATGCAAGCCTAGATGCCAGATCTGTTGTAGAACTTTCAATGCAATATTGTGTTGATGATGGTGGTTCATGCCACTTGGGTTTCAAGGATGAAAGGTTGGAGCAAGGGCAATCATTTCCTGGAGATGGAAATGGTAATTTTTTTATTGGCAGGAAGAATTGGAACATGAAATTTAAGGATGCTACCTCTGCTGCTCAAGTAGCGGCTGAGTCTGCAGAACATGCAAGCCTAGCAGCCAGAGTAGAACTTTCAAGTCAATATTGTGTTGATGATGGTGGTTCATGCCACTTGGGATTCAAGGATGAAAGGTTGGAACAAGGGCAATCGTTTCCTGGAGATGGTAATGGTAATTTTTCTATTGGCAGCCAAAATTGGAACATGAAATTTAAGGATTCTACCTCTGCTGCTCAAGTAGCGACTGAGTTTGCAGAACATGCAAGCCTAGCTGCTAGTGCTGTTCTAGAACTTTCAAGGCAATATTGTGTTGATGATGGTGGTTCATGCCACTTAGTTTTAGGATGAAAGGTTGGAACATGGGCAATCATTTCCTGGAGATGGTAATGGTAATTTTTCTATTTGCAGGCATAATTGGATTTTGAAATTTAAGGATGCTACCTCTGCTGCTCAAGCAGCGGTTGAGTTTGCAGAACATGCAAGCCTAGCTGCCAGAGCTGTTGTAGAACTTTCAAGGCAATATTATGTTGATGATGGTGGTTCATGCCACTTGGTTTTCAAGGATGAAAGGTTGGAACATGGGCAATCATTTCCTAGAGATGGTAATGGTAATTTATCTATTGGCAGGCATAATTGGAATATGAAATTTAAGGATGCTACCTCTGTTGCTCAAGCAGCGGTTGAGTTTGCAGAACATGCAAGCCTAGCTGCCAGAGCTGTTGTAGAACTTTCAAGTCAATATTGTGTTGATGATGGTGGTTCATGCCACTTGGTTTTCAACGATGAAAGGTTGGAACATGGGCAATCATTTCCTGGAGATGGTAATGGTAATATTTCTATTGGCCGGAAGAATTGGAACAGGAAATTTAAGGATGCTACCTCTGCTGCTCAAGTTGTGATTGAGTTTGCTGAGCATGCAAGCCTAGCTGGCAGAGCTGTTGTAGAACATTCAAGGCAATATTGTGTTGATGATGGTGGTTCATGCAAATTAGTTTTCAAGGATGAAAGGTTGGAACATGGGCAACCATTTCCCTGAGATGGTACTGGAAATTTTTCTATTGGAAGCCAGAATTGGAACATTAAACTTAAGGATTCTACCTCTACTGCTCAAGTAGCGGCTGAGTGTGCAGAACATGCAAGCCTAGCTGCCAGAGCTGTTGTAGAAATTTCAAGTCAATATTCTGTTGATGATGGTGGTTCATGCCACTTGGGATTCAAGGATGAAAGGTTGGAACAAGGGCAATCGTTTCCTGGAGATGGTAATGGTAATTTTTCTATTGGCAGCCAGAATTGGAACATGAAATTTAAGGATTCTACCTCTGCTGCTCAAGTAGTGACTGAGTTTGCAGAACATGCAAGCCTAGCTGCCAGAGCTGTTCTAGAACTATCAAGGCAATATTGTGTTGATGATGGTGGTTCATGCCACTTGGTTTTCAAGGATGTAAGGTTGGAACATGGGCAATCATTTCCTGGAGATGGTAATGGTAATATTTCTATTGGCAGGTAGAATTGGAACATGAAATTTTAGGATGCTCCCTCTGCTGCTCAAGTAGCGGTTGAGTTTGCAGAACATGCAAGCCTAGCTGCCAGAGATGTTGTAGAATTTTCAAGGCAATATTGTGTTGATGATGGTGGTTCATGCCCCTTGGTTTTCAAGGATGAAAGGTTGGAACATGGAAAATAATTTCCTGGAGATGGTAATGGTAATATTTCTATTGGCAGGCAGAATTGGAACATGAAATTTAAGGATGCTACCTCTACTGCTCAAGCAGCGGTTGAGTTTGCAGAACAAGCAAGCCTAGCTGCCATAGCTGTTGTAGGATTTTCAAGGCAATATTGTGTTGATGATGGTGGTTCATGCCACTTGGTTTTCAAGGATGAAGGGTTAGAACATGGGCAATCATTTCCATGAGATGGTACTGGTAATTTTTCTATTGGCAGACAGTATTGGAATATGAAATTTAAGCATGCTATCTCTACTGCTCAAGCAGCGGCTGAGTTTGCAGAACATGCAAGCCTAGCTGCCAGAGCTGTTGTAGAACTTTCAAGGCAATATTGTGTTGATGATGGTGGTTCATGCCACTTGGGTTTCAAGGATGAAAGGTTGGAACAAGGGCAATCGTTTCCTGGAGATGGTAATGGTAATTTTTCTATTGGCAGCCAGAATTGGAACATGAAATTTAAGGATTCTACCTCTGCTGCTCAAGTAGTGACTGAGTTTGCAGAACATGCAAGCCTAGCTGCCAGAGCTGTTCTAGAACTATCAAGGCAATATTGTGTTGATGATGGTGGTTCATGCCACTTGGTTTTCAAGGATGTAAGGTTGGAACATGGGCAATCATTTCCTGGAGATGGTAATGGTAATATTTCTATTGGCAGGTAGAATTGGAACATGAAATTTTAGGATGCTCCCTCTGCTGCTCAAGTAGCGGTTGAGTTTGCAGAACATGCAAGCCTAGCTGCCAGAGATGTTGTAGAATTTTCAAGGCAATATTGTGTTGATGATGGTGGTTCATGCCCCTTGGTTTTCAAGGATGAAAGGTTGGAACATGGAAAATAATTTCCTGGAGATGGTAATGGTAATATTTCTATTGGCAGGCAGAATTGGAACATGAAATTTAAGGATGCTACCTCTGCTGCTCAAGCAGCGGTTGAGTTTGCAGAACATGCAAGCCTAGCTGCCAGAGCTGTTGTAGAACTTTCAAGGAAATATTGTGTTGATGATGGTGGTTCATGCCACTTAGTTTTCAAGGATGAAAGGTTGGAACATGGGCTATCATTTCCTGGAGATGGTAATTGTAATTTTTCTATTGGCAGGCATAATTGGAATATGAAATTTAAGGATGCTACCTCTGCTGCTCAAGCAACGTTTGAGTTTGCAGAACATGCAAGCCTAGTTGCCATAGCTGTTGTAGGATTTTCAAGGCAATATTGTGTTGATGATGGAGGTTCATGCCACTTGGTTTTCAAGGATGAAGGGTTGGAACATGGGCAATCACTTCCTTGAGATGGTACTGGTAATTTTTCTATTGGGAGGAAGTATTGGAATATGAAATTTAAGCATGCTATCTCTACTGCTCAAGCAGGGCTGAGTTTGCAGAACATGCAAGACTAGCTGCCAGAGCTGTTGTAGAACTTTCAAGGAAATATTGTGTTGATGATGGTGGTTCATGCCACTTGGGTTTCAGGGATGAAAGGTGGAACATGGGAAATCATTTCCTTGAGATTGTAATCGTAAGTTTTGTGTTGCCAGGCAGTATTAGAACATGAAATTTAAGCGTACTACCTCTGCTGCTCAAGTAGCGACTGATTCTGCAGAACATGCAAGCCTAGCTGCCAGAGCTGTTGTATAACTTTCAATGCAATATTGTGTTGATGATGGTGGTTCATGCCACTTGGGTTTCAAGGATGAAAGGTTGGAGCAAGGGCAATCATTTCCTGGAGATGGAAATGGTAATTGTTTTATTAGCAGGCAGAATTGGAACATGAAATTTAAGGATGCTGCCTCTGCTGCTCAAGTAGCGGCTGAGTGTGCAGAACATGCAAGCCTAGCTGCCAGAGTAGAACTTTCAAGTCAATATTGTGTTGATGATGGTGGTTCATGCCATTTGGGATTCAAGGATGAAAGGTTGGAACAAGGGCAATCGTTTCCTGGAGATGGTAATGGTAATTTTTCTATTTGCAGCCAGAATTGGAACATGAAATTTAAGGATTCTACCTCTGCTGCTCAAGTAGCGACTGAGTTTGCAGAACATGCAAGCCTAGCTGCCAGAGCTGTTCTAGAACTTTCAAGGCAATATTGTGTTGATGATGGTAGTTCATGCCACTTAGTTTTAAAGGATGAAAGGTTGGAACATGGGCAATCATTTCCTGGAGATGGTAATGGTAATTTTTCTATTTGCAGGTATAATTGGATTATGAAATTTAAGGATGCTACCTCTGCTGCTCAAGCAGCGGTTGAGTTTGTAGAACATGCAAGCCTAGCTGCTAGAGCTATTGTAGAACTTTCAAGGCAATATTATGTTGGTGATGGTGGTTCATGCCACTTGGTTTTCAAGGATGAAAGGTTGGAACATGGGCAATCATTTCCTAGAGATGGTAATGGTAATATTTCTATTGGCAGGCATAATTGGAATATGAAATTTAAGGATGCTACCTCTGTTGCTCAAGCATCGGTTGAGCTTGCAGAACATGCAAGCCTAGCTGCCAGAGATGTTGTAGAACTTTCAAGTCAATATTGTGTTGATGATGGTGGTTCATGCCACTTGGTTTTCAAGGATGAAAGGTTGGAACATGGGCGATCATTTCCTGGAGATGGTAATGGTAATATTTCTAATGGCCGACAGAAGTGGAACATGAAATTTAAGGATGCTACCTCTGCTTCTCAAGTAGTGATTGAGTTTGCAGAGCATGCAAGCCTATCTGCCAGAGCTGTTGTAGAACGTTCAAGGCAATATTGTGTTGATGATGGTGGTTCATGCCACTTAGTTTTCAAGGATGAAAGGTTGGAACATGGGCAATCATTTCCTGGAGATGGTAATGGTAATTTTTCTATTGGCAGGCATAATTGGAATATGAAATTTAAGGATGCTACCTCTGCTGCTCAAGCAGCGGTTGAGTTTGCAGAACATGCAAGCCTAGCTGCCAGAGCTGTTGTAGGATTTTCAAGGCAATATTGTATTGATGATGGTGGTTCATGCCACTTGGTTTTCAAAGATGAAAGGTTGGAACCTGGGCAATCATTTCCTTGAGATGGTACTGGATATTTTTCTATTGGAAGCCAGAATTGGAACATGAAATTTAAGGATTCTACCTCTGCTGCTCAAGTAGCGGCTGAGTGTTCAGAACATGCAATCCTAGCTGCCAGAGCTGTTGTAGAACTTTCAAGGAAATATTGTGTTGATGATGGTGGTTCATGCCACTTGGGTTTCAAGGATGAAAGGTTGCAACATGGGAAATCATTTCTTTGAGATGGTAATGGTAAGTTTTGTGTTGCCAGGCAGTATTAGAACATGAAATTTAAGCGTGCTACCTCTGCTGCTCAAGTAGCGACTGATTCTACAGAACATGCAAGCCTAGATGCCAGATCTGTTGTAGAACTTTCAATGCAATATTGTGTTGATGATGGTGGTTCATGCCACTTGGGTTTCAAGGATGAAAGGTTGGAGCAAGGGCAATCATTTCCTGGAGATGGAAATGGTAATTTTTTTATTGGCAGGAAGAATTGGAACATGAAATTTAAGGATGCTACCTCTGCTGCTCAAGTAGCGGCTGAGTCTGCAGAACATGCAAGCCTAGCAGCCAGAGTAGAACTTTCAAGTCAATATTGTGTTGATGATGGTGGTTCATGCCACTTGGGATTCAAGGATGAAAGGTTGGAACAAGGGCAATCGTTTCCTGGAGATGGTAATGGTAATTTTTCTATTGGCAGCCAAAATTGGAACATGAAATTTAAGGATTCTACCTCTGCTGCTCAAGTAGCGACTGAGTTTGCAGAACATGCAAGCCTAGCTGCTAGTGCTGTTCTAGAACTTTCAAGGCAATATTGTGTTGATGATGGTGGTTCATGCCACTTAGTTTTAGGATGAAAGGTTGGAACATGGGCAATCATTTCCTGGAGATGGTAATGGTAATTTTTCTATTTGCAGGCATAATTGGATTTTGAAATTTAAGGATGCTACCTCTGCTGCTCAAGCAGCGGTTGAGTTTGCAGAACATGCAAGCCTAGCTGCCAGAGCTGTTGTAGAACTTTCAAGGCAATATTATGTTGATGATGGTGGTTCATGCCACTTGGTTTTCAAGGATGAAAGGTTGGAACATGGGCAATCATTTCCTAGAGATGGTAATGGTAATTTATCTATTGGCAGGCATAATTGGAATATGAAATTTAAGGATGCTACCTCTGTTGCTCAAGCAGCGGTTGAGTTTGCAGAACATGCAAGCCTAGCTGCCAGAGCTGTTGTAGAACTTTCAAGTCAATATTGTGTTGATGATGGTGGTTCATGCCACTTGGTTTTCAACGATGAAAGGTTGGAACATGGGCAATCATTTCCTGGAGATGGTAATGGTAATATTTCTATTGGCCGGAAGAATTGGAACAGGAAATTTAAGGATGCTACCTCTGCTGCTCAAGTTGTGATTGAGTTTGCTGAGCATGCAAGCCTAGCTGCCAGAGCTGTTGTAGAACATTCAAGGCAATATTGTGTTGATGATGGTGGTTCATGCAAATTAGTTTTCAAGGATGAAAGGTTGGAACATGGGCAACCATTTCCCTGAGATGGTACTGGAAATTTTTCTATTGGAAGCCAGAATTGGAACATTAAACTTAAGGATTCTACCTCTGCTGCTCAAGTAGCGGCTGAGTGTTCAGAACATGCAAGCCTAGCTGCCAGAGCTGTTGTAGAAATTTCAAGGCAATATTCTGTTGATAATGGTGGTTCATGCCACTTGGTTTTCAAGAATGAAAGGTTGGAACATGGGCAATCATTTATTGAAGATGGTAATGGTAATTTTTTTATTGGCAGGCATAATTGGAATATGAAATTTAAGGATGCTACCTTTGTTGTTCAAGCAGCAGTTGAGTTTGGAGAATATGCAAGCCTAGCTGCCAGAGCTGTTCTAGAACTTTCAAGGCAATATTGTGTTGAGGGTGGTGGTTCATGCACTTAATTTTAAAGGATGAAAGGTTGGAACACGAGCAATCATTTATTGGAGATGGTAATGGTAATTATTCTATTGGCAGGCATAATTGGAATATGAAATTTAAGGATGCTACCTTTGTTGTTCAAGCAGCGGTTGAGTTTGCAGAACATGCAAGCCTAACTGCCAAAGTTGTTGTAGAACTTTCAAGGCAATATTGTGTTGATTATGGCGGTTCATGCCACTTAGTTTTCAAGGATGAAAGGTTGGAACATGGGCAATCATTTCCTAGAGATGGTAATGGTAATTTATCTATTGGTAGGCATAATTGGAATATGAAATTTAAGGATGCTACCTCTGTTGCTCAAGCAGCGGTTGAGTTTGCAGAACATGCAAGCCTAGCTGCCAGAGCTGTTGTAGAACTTTCAAGTCAATATTGTGTTGATGATGGTGGTTCATGCCACTTGGTTTTCAACGATGAAAGGTTGGAACATGGGCAATCATTTCCTGGAGATGGTAATGGTAATATTTCTATTGGCCGGAAGAATTGGAACAGGAAATTTAAGGATGCTACCTCTGCTGCTCAAGTTGTGATTGAGTTTGCTGAGCATGCAAGCCTAGCTGCCAGAGCTGTTGTAGAACATTCAAGGCAATATTGTGTTGATGATGGTGGTTCATGCAAATTAGTTTTCAAGGATGAAAGGTTGGAACATGGGCAACCATTTCCCTGAGATGGTACTGGAAATTTTTCTATTGGAAGCCAGAATTGGAACATTAAACTTAAGGATTCTACCTCTGCTGCTCAAGTAGCGGCTGAGTGTTCAGAACATGCAAGCCTAGCTGCCAGAGCTGTTGTAGAAATTTCAAGGCAATATTCTGTTGATAATGGTGGTTCATGCCACTTGGTTTTCAAGAATGAAAGGTTGGAACATGGGCAATCATTTATTGAAGATGGTAATGGTAATTTTTCTATTGGCAGGCATAATTGGAATATGAAATTTAAGGATGCTACCTTTGTTGTTCAAGCAGCGGTTGAGTTTGGAGAATATGCAAGCCTAGCTGCCAGAGCTGTTCTAGAACTTTCAAGGCAATATTGTGTTGAGGGTGGTGGTTCATGCACTTAATTTTAAAGGGTGAAAGGTTGGAACACGAGCAATCATTTATTGGAGATGGTAATGGTAATTATTCTATTGGCAGGCATAATTGGAATATGAAATTTAAGGATGCTACCTTTGTTGTTCAAGCAGCGGTTGAGTTTGCAGAACATGCAAGCCTAACTGCCAAAGTTGTTGTAGAACTTTCAAGGCAATATTGTGTTGATTATGGCGGTTCATGCCACTTAGTTTTCAAGGATGAAAGGTTGGAACATGGGCAATCATTTCCTGGAGATGGTAATGGTGATTTTTCTATTGGCAGGCATAATTGGAATATGAAATTTAAGGATGCTACCTCTGCTGCTCAAGCAGCGGTTGAGTTTGCAGAACATGCAAGCCTAGCTGCCAGAGCTGTTGTAGAACTTTCAAGGCAATATTCTATTGATAATGGTGGTTCATGCCACTTGGTTTTCAAGGATGAAAGGCTGGAACATGGGAAATCATTTCCTGGAGATGGTAATGGTAATATTTCTATTGGCAGGCATAATTGGAATATGAAATTTAAGGATGCTACCTCTGTTGCTCAAGCAGCGGTTGAGTTTGCAGAACATGCAAGCCTAGCTGCCAGAGATGTTGTAGGATTTTCAAGGGAATATTGTGTTGATGATGGTGGTTAATGCCACTTGGTTTTCAAGGATGAAATGTTGGAACATTGTTAATCATTTCCTGGAGATGGTAATGGTAATATTTCTATTGGCAGGCAGAATTGGAACATGAAATTTAAGGATGCTACCTCTGCTGCTCAAGCAGCGGCTGAGTTTGGAGAACATGCAAACCTAGCTACCAAAGCTGTTGTAGAACTTTCAAGGCAATATTGTGTTGATGATGGTGGTTCATGCTACTTGGGTTTCAGGGATGAAAGGTTGGAACAAGGGCAATCGTTTCCTGGAGATGGTAATGGTAATTTTTCTATTGGCAGGCAGAATTGGAACATGAAATTTAAGGATGCTACCTCTGCTGCTCAAGTAGCGGCTGAGTGTGCAGAACATGTAAGCCTAGCTGCCAGAGCTGTTGTAGAACTTTCAAGTAAATATTGTGTTGATGATGGTGGTACATGCCACTTGGGATTCAAGGATGAAAGGTTGGAACACGGGCAATCGTTTCCTTGAGAGGGTAATGGTAATTTTTCTATTGGCAGCTAGAATTGGAACATGAAATTTAAGGATGCTACCTCTGCTGCTCAAGTAGCGGCTGAGTGTGCAGAACATGCAAGCCTAGCTTTCAGATCTGTTCTAGAACTTTCAAGGCAATATTATGTTGATGATAGTGGTTCATGCCACTTAGTTTTAAAGGATGAAAGGTTGGAACAAGGGAAATCGTTTCCTGGAGATGGTAATGGTAATTTTTCTATTGGCAGGCAGAATTGGAACATGAAATTTAAGGATGCTACCTCTGCTGCTCAAGCAGCGGTTGAGTTTGCAGAACATGCAAGCCTAGCTGCCAAAGCTGTTGTAGAACTTTCAAGTCAATATTGTGTTGATGATGGTGGTTCATGCCACTTGGTTTTCAAGGATGAAAGGTTGGAACATGGGCAATCATTTCCTTGAGATGGTACTGGTAATTTTTCTATTGGCGGACATAATTGAAATATGAAATTTAAAGATGCTACCTCTGCTGCTCAAGCAGCGGTTGAGTTTGCAGAACATGCAAGCCTAGCTGCCAGAGCTGTTGTAGAACTTTCAAGTCAATATTGAGTTGATGATGGTGGTTCATGCCACTTGGGTTTCAAGGATGAAAGGTTGGAACAAGGGCAATAGTTTCCTGGAGATGGTAATGGTAATTTTTCTACTGGCAAGTAGAATTGGAACACAAAATTTAAGGATGCTACCTCTGCTGCTCAAGTAGCGACTGAGTGTGCAGAACATGCAAGCCTAGCTGCCAGAGCTGTTGTAGAACTTTCAAGTCAATATTGTGTTGATGATGGTGGTTCATGCCACTTGGGATTCAAGGATGAAAGGTTGGAACAAGGGCAATCGTTTCCTGGAGATGGTAATGGTAATTTTTCTATTGGCAGACATAATTGGAATATGAAATTTAAGGATGCTACCTCTGCTGCTCAAGCAGCGGTTGAGCTTGCAGAACATGCAAGCCTAGCTGCCAGAGCTGTTCTAGAACATTCAAGGCAATATTGTGTTGATGATGGTGGTTCATGCCACTTAGTTTTCAAGGATGAAAGGTTGGAACATGGGCAATCATTTTCTGGAGATGGTAATGGTAATTTTTCTATTGGTAGACATAATTGGAATATGAAATTTAAGGATGCTACCTCTGCTGCTCAAGCAGCGGTTGAGTTTGCAGAACATGCAAGCCTAGCTGCCAGAGCTGTTGTAGAACTTTCAAGGCAATATTGTGTTGATGATGGTGGTTCATGCCACTTGGTTTTCAAGGATGAAAGGTTGGAATATGGCAAACATTTCCTGGAGATGGTAATGGTAATATTTCTATTGGCATGCATAATTGGTATATGAAATTTAAGGATGCTACCTCTGTTGCTCAAGCAGCGGTTGAGTTGGCAAAACATGCAAGCCTAGCTGCCAGAGATTTTGTAGAATTTAGAAGGCAATATTGTGTTGATGATGGTGGTTCATGCCCTTGGTTTTCAAGGATGAAAGGTTGGAACATGGGCAATAATTACCTGGAGATAGTATTGGTAATATTTCTATTGGCAGGTAGAATTGGAACTTGAAATTTAAGGATGCTACCTCTACTGCTCAAGTAGCGATTGAGTTTTCAAAACATGCAAGCCTAGCTGCCAGAGCTGTTGTAGAATTTTCAAGGCAATATTGTGTTGATGATGGTGGTTCATGCCATTTGGGATTCAAGGATGAAAGGTTGGAACAAGGGCAATCGTTTCCTGGAGATGGTTATGGTAATTTTTCTATTGGCAGCCAGAATTGGAACATGAAATTTAAGGATTCTACCTCTGCTGCTCAAGTAGCGACTAAGTTTGTAGAACATGCAAGCCTAGCTGCCAGAGCTGTTCTAGAACTTTCAAGGCAATATTGTGTAGATGATGGTGGTTCATGCCACTTGGTTTTCAAGGATGAATGGTTGGAACATGGGCAATCATTTCCTGGAGATGGTAATGGTAATATTTCTATTGGCAGGCATAATTGGAATATGAAATTTAAGGATGCTACCTCTGCTGCTCAAGCAGCGGTTGAGCTTGCAGAACATGCAAGCCTAGCTGCCAGAGCTGTTGTAGAACTTTCAAGGCAATATTGTGTTGATGATGGTGGTTCATGCCACTTAGTTTTCAAGGATGAAAGGTTGGAACATGGGCAATCATTTCCTGGAGATGGTAATGGTAATTTTTCTATTGGCAGGCATAATTGGAATATGAAATTTAAGGATGCTACCTCTGCTGCTCAAGCAGCGGTTGAGTTTGCAGAACATGCAAGCCTAGCTGCCAGAGCTGTTGTAGAACTTTCAATGCAATATTGTGTTGAGGGTGGTGGTTCATGCCACTTAATTTTAAAGGATGAAAGGTTGGAACATGGGCAATCATTTATTGGAGATGGTAATGGTAATTATTCTATTGGCAGGCAGTATTGGAATATGAAATTTAAGGATGCTACCTTTGTTGTTCAAGCAGCGGTTGAGTTTGCAGAACATGCAAGCCTAACTAACAAAGTTGTTGTAGAACTTTCAAGGCAATATTGTGTTGATGATGGCGGTTCATGCCACTTAGTTTTCAAGGATGAAAGGTTGGAACATGGGCAATCATTTCCTGGAGATGGTAATGGTAATTTTTCTATTGGCAGGCATAATTGGAATATGAAATTTAAGGATGCTACCTCTGCTGCTCAAGCAGCGGTTGAGTTTGCAGAACATGCAAGCCTAGCTGCGAGAGCTGTTGTAGAACTTTCAAGGCAATATTCTGTTGATAATGGTGGTTCATGCCACTTGGTTTTCAAGGATGAAAGGCTGGAACATGGGCAATCATTTCCTGGAGATGGTAATGGTAATATTTCTATTGGCAGGCATAATTGGAATATGAAATTTAAGGATGCTACCTCTGTTGCTCAAGCAGCGGTTGAGTTTGCAGAACATGCAAGCCTAGCTGCCAGAGATGTTGTAGGATTTTCAAGGCAATATTGTGTTGATGATGGTGGTTCATGCCACTTGGTTTTCAAGGATGAAAGGTTGGAACATTGTTAATCATTTCCTGGAGATGGTAATGGTAATATTTCTATTGGCAGGCAGAATTGGAACATGAAATTTAAGGATGCTACCTCTGCTGCTCAAGCAGCGGTTGAGTTTGCAGAACATGCAAGCCTAGCTACCAGAGCTGTTGTAGAACTTTAAAGGCAATATTGTGTAGATGATGGTGGTTCATGCCACTTGGTTTTCAAGGATGAAATGTTGGAACATGGGCAATCATTTCCTAGAGATGGTAAAGGTTATTTTTATATTAGCAGGTATAATTGGTATATGAAATTTAAGGATGCTACCTCTGCTGCTCAAATAGCGGTTGAGTTTGCAGAACATGCAAGCCTAGCTGCCAGAGCTGTTGTAGAACTTTCAAGGCAATATTATGTTGATGATGGTGGTTCACGCCCCTTGGTTTTCAAAGATGAAAGGTTGGAACGTGGGCAATAATTTCTTGGAGATGGTAATGGTAATATTTCTATTGGCAGGCAGAATTGGAACATGAAATTTAAGGATGCTACTTCTGCTGCTCAAGTAGTGACTGAGTGTGCAGAAAATGCAAGCCTAGCTGCCAGAGCTGTTGTAGAACTCTCAAGGCAATATTGTGTTGATGATGGTTGTTCATGCCACTTTGTTTTCAAGGATAAAAGGTTAGAACATGGGCAATCATTTCCTAGAGATGGTAATGGTAATTTTTCTATTGGCAGGCATAATTGGTATATGAAATTTAAGGATGCTACCTCTGCTGCTCAAATAGCGGTTGAGTTTGCAGAACATGCAAGCCAAGCTGCCAGAGCTGTTGTAGAACTTTCAATGCAATATTGTGTTGATGATGGTGGTTTATGCCACTTGGGATTCAAGGATGAAAGGTTGGAACAAGGGCAATCGTTTCCTGGAGATGGTAATGGTAATTTTTCTATTGGAAACCAGAATTGGAACATGATATTTAAGGATTCTACCTCTGCTGCTCAAGTAGCGTCTGAGTTTGCAGAACATGCAAGCCTAGCTGCCAGAGCTGTTCTAGAACTTTCAAGGCAATATTGTGTTGATGATGGTGGTTCATGCCACTTAGTTTTAAAGGATGAAAGGTTGGAACATGGGCAATCATTTATTGGAGATGGTAATGGTAATTTTTCTATTGGCAGGCATAATTGGAATATGAAATTTAAGGATGCTACCTCTGCTGCTCAAGCAGCGGTTGAGTTTGCAGAACATGCAAGCCTAGCTGCCAGAGCTGTTGTAGAACTTTCAAGGCAATATTCTGTTGATAATGGTGGTTCATGCCACTTGGTTTTCAAGGATGAAAGGTTGGAACATGGGCAATCATTTCCTGGAGATGGTAATGGTAATTTTTCTATTGGTAGGCATAATTGGAATATGAAATTTAAGGATGCTACCTCTACTGCTCAAGCAGCGGTTGAGTTTGCAGAACATGCAAGCCTAGCTGCCAGAGCTGTTGTAGAACTTTCAAGGCAATATTCTGTTGATAATGGTGGTTCATGCCACTTGGTTTTCAAGGATGAAAGGTTGGAACATGGGCAATCATTTCCTGGAGATGGTAATGGTAATTTTTCTATTGGTAGGCATAATTGGAATATGAAATTTAAGGATGCTACCTCTGCTGCTCAAGTAGCGGTTGAGTTTGCAGAACATGCAAGCCTAGCTGCCAGAGCTGTTGTAGAACTTTCAAGGCAATATTCTGTTAATAATGGTGGTTCATGCCACTTGGTTTTCAAGGATGAAACTTTGGAACATAGGCAATCATTTATTGGAGATGGTAATGGTAATTTTTCTATTGGCAGGCATAATTGGAATATGAAATTTAAGGATGCTACCTTTGTTGTTCAAGCAGCTGTTGAGTTTGGAGAATATGCAAGCCTAGCTGCCAGAGCTGTTCTAGAACTTTCAAGGCAATATTGTGTTGAGGGTGGTGGTTCATGACACTTAATTTTAAAGGATGAAAGGTTGGAACATGGGCAATCATTTATTGGAGATGGTAATGGTAATTATTCTATTGGCAGGCATAATTGGAATATGAAATTTAAGGATGCTACCTTTGTTGTTCAAGCAGCGGTTGAGTTTGCAGAACATGCAAGCCTAACTAACAAAGTTGTTGTAGAACTTTCAAGGCAATATTGTGTTGATGATGGCGGTTCATGCCACTTAGTTTTCAAGGATGAAAGGTTGGAACATGGGCAATCATTTCCTGGAGATGGTAATGGTAATTTTTCTATTGGCAGGCATAATTGGAATATGAAATTTAAGGATGCTACCTCTGCTGCTCAAGCAGCGGTTGAGTTTGCAGAACATGCAAGCCTAGCTGCGAGAGCTGTTGTAGAACTTTCAAGGCAATATTCTGTTGATAATGGTGGTTCATGCCACTTGGTTTTCAAGGATGAAAGGCTGGAACATGGGCAATCATTTCCTGGAGATGGTAATGGTAATATTTCTATTGGCAG
Organism: Nicotiana tomentosiformis; assembly: GCF_000390325.3. Lineage (NCBI taxonomy): Eukaryota > Viridiplantae > Streptophyta > Magnoliopsida > Solanales > Solanaceae > Nicotiana > Nicotiana tomentosiformis. Next base: position 1,772,803 of record NW_027174561.1, read on the forward strand.
GCATAATTGGAATATGAAATTTAAGGATGCTACCTCTGTTGCTCAAGCAGCGGTTGAGTTTGCAGAACATGCAAGCCTAGCTGCCAGAGATGTTGTAGGATTTTCAAGGCAATATTGTGTTGATGATGGTGGTTCATGCCACTTGGTTTTCAAGGATGAAAGGTTGGAACATTGTTAATCATTTCCTGGAGATGGTAATGGTAATATTTCTATTGGCAGGCAGAATTGGAACATGAAATTTAAGGATGCTACCTCTGCTGCTCAAGCAGCGGCTGAGTTTTGAGAACATGCAAGCCTAGCTGACAAAGCTGTTGTAGAACTTTCAAGGCAATATTGTGTTGATGATATTGGTTCATGCTACTTGGGTTTCAAGGATGAAAGGTTGGAACAAGGGCAATCGTTTCCTGGAGATGGTAATGGTAATTTTTCTATAGGCAGGCAGAATTGGAACATGAAATTTAAGGATGCTACCTCTGCTGCTCAAGTAGCGGCTGAGTGTGCAGAACATGTAAGCCTAGATGCCAGAGCTGTTGTAGAACTTTCAAGTAAATATTGTGTTGATGATGGTGGTTCATGCCACTTGGGATTCAAGGATGAAAGGTTGGAACACGGGCAATCGTTTCCTAGAGAGGGTAATGGTAATTTTTCTATTGGCAGCTAGAATTGGAACATGAAATTTAAGGATGCTACCTCTGCTGCTCAAGTAGCGGCTGAGTGTGCAGAACATACAAGCCTAGCTTCCAGAGCTGTTCTAGAACTTTCAAGGCAATATTATGTTGATGATAGTGGTTCATGCCACTTAGTTTTAAAGGATGAAAGGTTGGAACATGGGCAATCGTTTCCTGGAGATGGTAATGGTAATTTTTCTATTTGCAGGCATAATTGGAATATGAAATTTAAGGAATCTACCTCAGCTGCTCAAGCAGCGGTTGAGTTTGCAGAACATGCCATCCTAGCTGCCAAAGCTGTTGTAGAACTTTCAAGGCAATATTATGTTGATGATGGTGGTTCATGCTACTTGGGTTTCAAGGATGAAAGGTTGGAACAAGGGAAATCGTTTCCTGGAGATGGTAATGGTAAATTTTCTATTGGCAGGAAGAATTGGAACATGAAATTTAAGGATGCTACCTCTGCTGCTCAAGCAGCGGCTGATTTTGCAGAACATGCAAGCCTAGCTGCCAAAGCTGTTGTAGAACTTTCAAGGCAATATTTTGTTGATGATGGTGGTTCATGCTACTTGGGTTTCAAGGATGAAAGGTTGGAACAAGGGAAATCGTTTCCTGGAGATGGTAATGGTAATTTTTCTATTGGCAGGCAGAATTGGAACATGAAATTTAAGGATGCTACCTCTGCTGCTCAAGCAGCGGCTGAGTTTGCAAAACATGCAAGCCTAGCTGCCAAAGCTGTTATAGAACTTTCAAGTCAATATTGTGTTGATGATGGTGGTTCATGCCACTTGGTTTTCAAGGATGAAAGGTTGGAACATGGGCAATCATTATGGTACTGGAAATCTTTCTATTGGAAGCCAGAATTGGAACATGAAATTTAAGGATTCTACCTCTGCTGCTCAAGTAGTGGCTGAGTGTGCAGAACATGCAAGCCTAGCTGCCAGAGCTGTTGTAGAACTTTCAAGTCAATATTGTGTTGATGATGGTTGTTCATGCCACTTAGTTTTAAAGGATGAAAGGTTGGAACATGGGCAATCATTTTCTGGAGATGGTAATGGTAATTTTTCTATTGGCAGACATAATTGGAATATGAAATTTAAGGATGCTACCTCTGCTGCTCAAGCAGTGGTTGAGTTTGCAGAACATGCAAGCCTAGCTGCCAGAGCTGTTGTAGAACTGTCAAGTCAATATTGGGTTGATGATGGTGGTTCATGCCACTTGGGTTTCAAGTATGAAAGGTTGGAACAAGGGCAATCATTTCCTGGAGATGGTAATGGTAATTTTTCTATTGGCAAGCAGAATTGGAACACGAAATTTAAGGATTCTACCTCGGCTGCTCAAGTAGCGGCTGAGTGTGCAGAACATGCAAGCCTAGCTGCTAGAGCTGTTGTAGAACTTTCAAGTCAATATTGGGTTGATGATGGTGGTTCATGCCACTTGGGTTTCAAGGATGAAAGGTTGGAACAAGGGCAATAGTTTCCTGGAGATGGTAATGGTAATTTTTCTACTGGCAAGTAGAATTGGAACAAAAAATTTAAGGATGCTACCTCTGCTGCTCAAGTAGCGGCTGAGTGTGCAGAACATGCAAGCCTAGCTGCCAGAGCTGTTGTAGAACTTTCAAGTCAATATTGAGTTGATGATGGTGGTTCATGCCACTTGAGATTCAAGGATGAAAGGTTGGAACAAGGGCAATCGTTTCCTGGAGATGGTAATGGTAATTTTTCTATTGGCAGACATAATTGGAATATGAAATTTAAGGATGCTACCTCTGCTGCTCAAGCAATGGTTGAGCTTGCAGAACATGCAAGCCTAGCTGCCAGAGCTGTTCTAGAACATTCAAGGCAATATTGTGTTGATGATGGTGGTTCATGCCACTTAGTTTTCAAGGATGAAAGGTTGGAACATGGGCAATCATTTTCTGGAGATGGTAATGGTAATTTTTCTATTGGCAGACATAATTGGAATATGAAATTTAAGGATGCTACCTCTGCTGCTCAAGCAGCGGTTGAGTTTGCAGAACATGCACGCCTAGCTGCCAGAGCTGTTGTAGAACTTTCAAGGCAATATTGTGTTGATGATGGTGGTTCATGCCACTTGGTTTTCAAGGATGAAAGGTTGGAACATGGCAATCATTTCCTGGAGATGGTAATGGTAATATTTCTATTGGCATGCATAATTGGAATATGAAATTTAAGGATGCTACCTCTGTTGCTCAAGCAGCGACTGAGTTTGCAGAACATGCAAGCCTAGCTGCCAGAGCTGTTGTAGAACTTTCAAGGCAATATTGTGTTGATGATGGTGGTTCATGCCACTTAGTTTTCAAGGATGAAAGGTTGGAACATGGGCAATCATTTCCTGGAGATGGTAATGGTAATTTTTCTATTGGCAGGCATAATTGGAATATGAAATTTAAGGATGCTACCTCTGCTGCTCAAGCAGCGGTTGAGTTTGCAGAACATGCAAGCCTAGCTGCCAGAGCTGTTGTAGAACTTTCAAGGCAATATTCTGTTGATAATGGTGGTTCATGCCACTTGGTTTTCAAGGATGAAAGGCTGGAACATGGGCAATCATTTCCTGGAGATGGTAATGGTAATATTTCTATTGGCAGGCATAATTGGAATATGAAATTTAAGGATGCTACCTCTGTTGCTCAAGCAGCGGTTGAGTTTGCAGAACATGCAAGCCTAGCTGCCAGAGATGTTGTAGGATTTTCAAGGCAATATTGTGTTGATGATGGTGGTTCATGCCACTTGGTTTTCAAGGATGAAAGGTTGGAACATTGTTAATCATTTCCTGGAGATGGTAATGGTAATATTTCTATTGGCAGGCAGAATTGGAACATGAAATTTAAGGATGCTACCTCTGCTGCTCAAGCAGCGGCTGAGTTTTGAGAACATGCAAGCCTAGCTGACAAAGCTGTTGTAGAACTTTCAAGGCAATATTGTGTTGATGATATTGGTTCATGCTACTTGGGTTTCAAGGATGAAAGGTTGGAACAAGGGCAATCGTTTCCTGGAGATGGTAATGGTAATTTTTCTATAGGCAGGCAGAATTGGAACATGAAATTTAAGGATGCTACCTCTGCTGCTCAAGTAGCGGCTGAGTGTGCAGAACATGTAAGCCTAGATGCCAGAGCTGTTGTAGAACTTTCAAGTAAATATTGTGTTGATGATGGTGGTTCATGCCACTTGGGATTCAAGGATGAAAGGTTGGAACACGGGCAATCGTTTCCTAGAGAGGGTAATGGTAATTTTTCTATTGGCAGCTAGAATTGGAACATGAAATTTAAGGATGCTACCTCTGCTGCTCAAGTAGCGGCTGAGTGTGCAGAACATACAAGCCTAGCTTCCAGAGCTGTTCTAGAACTTTCAAGGCAATATTATGTTGATGATAGTGGTTCATGCCACTTAGTTTTAAAGGATGAAAGGTTGGAACATGGGCAATCGTTTCCTGGAGATGGTAATGGTAATTTTTCTATTTGCAGGCATAATTGGAATATGAAATTTAAGGAATCTACCTCAGCTGCTCAAGCAGCGGTTGAGTTTGCAGAACATGCAATCCTAGCTGCCAAAGCTGTTGTAGAACTTTCAAGGCAATATTATGTTGATGATGGTGGTTCATGCTACTTGGGTTTCAAGGATGAAAGGTTGGAACAAGGGAAATCGTTTCCTGGAGATGGTAATGGTAAATTTTCTATTGGCAGGAAGAATTGGAACATGAAATTTAAGGATGCTACCTCTGCTGCTCAAGCAGCGGCTGAGTTTGCAGAACATGCAAGCCTAGCTGCCAAAGCTGTTGTAGAACTTTCAAGGCAATATTTTGTTGATGATGGTGGTTCATGCTACTTGGGTTTCAAGGATGAAAGGTTGGAACAAGGGAAATCGTTTCCTGGAGATGGTAATGGTAATTTTTCTATTGGCAGGCAGAATTGGAACATGAAATTTAAGGATGCTACCTCTGCTGCTCAAGCAGCGGCTGAGTTTGCAAAACATGCAAGCCTAGCTGCCAAAGCTGTTATAGAACTTTCAAGTCAATATTGTGTTGATGATGGTGGTTCATGCCACTTGGTTTTCAAGGATGAAAGGTTGGAACATGGGCAATCATTTCCTTGAGATGGTACTGGAAATCTTTCTATTGGAAGCCAGAATTGGAACATGAAATTTAAGGATTCTACCTCTGCTGCTCAAGTAGTGGCTGAGTGTGCAGAACATGCAAGCCTAGCTGCCAGAGCTGTTGTAGAACTTTCAAGTCAATATTGTGTTGATGATGGTTGTTCATGCCACTTAGTTTTAAAGGATGAAAGGTTGGAACATGGGCAATCATTTTCTGGAGATGGTAATGGAAATTTTTCTATTGGCAGACATAATTGGAATATGAAATTTAAGGATGCTACCTCTGCTGCTCAAGCAGTGGTTGAGTTTGCAGAACATGCAAGCCTAGCTGCCAGAGCTGTTGTAGAACTGTCAAGTCAATATTGGGTTGATGATGGTGGTTCATGCCACTTGGGTTTCAAGTATGAAAGGTTGGAACAAGGGCAATCATTTCCTGGAGATGGTAATGGTAATTTTTCTATTGGCAAGCAGAATTGGAACACGAAATTTAAGGATTCTACCTCGGCTGCTCAAGTAGCGGCTGAGTGTGCAGAACATGCAAGCCTAGCTGCTAGAGCTGTTGTAGAACTTTCAAGTCAATATTGGGTTGATGATGGTGGTTCATGCCACTTGGGTTTCAAGGATGAAAGGTTGGAACAAGGGCAATAGTTTCCTGGAGATGGTAATGGTAATTTTTCTACTGGCAAGTAGAATTGGAACAAAAAATTTAAGGATGCTACCTCTGCTGCTCAAGTAGCGGCTGAGTGTGCAGAACATGCAAGCCTAGCTGCCAGAGCTGTTGTAGAACTTTCAAGTCAATATTGAGTTGATGATGGTGGTTCATGCCACTTGAGATTCAAGGATGAAAGGTTGGAACAAGGGCAATCGTTTCCTGGAGATGGTAATGGTAATTTTTCTATTGGCAGACATAATTGGAATATGAAATTTAAGGATGCTACCTCTGCTGCTCAAGCAATGGTTGAGCTTGCAGAACATGCAAGCCTAGCTGCCAGAGCTGTTCTAGAACATTCAAGGCAATATTGTGTTGATGATGGTGGTTCATGCCACTTAGTTTTCAAGGATGAAAGGTTGGAACATGGGCAATCATTTTCTGGAGATGGTAATGGTAATTTTTCTATTGGCAGACATAATTGGAATATGAAATTTAAGGATGCTACCTCTGCTGCTCAAGCAGCGGTTGAGTTTGCAGAACATGCACGCCTAGCTGCCAGAGCTGTTGTAGAACTTTCAAGGCAATATTGTGTTGATGATGGTGGTTCATGCCACTTGGTTTTCAAGGATGAAAGGTTGGAACATGGCAATCATTTCCTGGAGATGGTAATGGTAATATTTCTATTGGCATGCATAATTGGAATATGAAATTTAAGGATGCTACCTCTGTTGCTCAAGCAGCGGTTGAGTTTGCAGAACATGCAAGCCTAGCTGCCAGAGATTTTTTAGAATTTAGAAGGCAATATTGTGTTGATGATGGTGGTTCATGCCCTTGGTTTTCAAGGATCAAAGGTTGGAACATGGGCAATAATTACCTAGAGATAGTATTGGTAATATTTCTATTGGCAGGTAGAATTGGAACTTGAAATTTAAGGATGCTACCTCTGCTGCTCAAGTAGCGATTGAGTTTGCAAAACATGCAATCCAATCTGCCAGAGCTGTTGTAGAACTTTCAAGGCAATATTGTGTTGATGATGGTGGTTCATGCCATTTGGGATTCAAGGATGAAAGGTTGGAACAAGGGCAATCGTTTCCTGGAGATGGTTATGGTAATTTTTCTATTGGCAGCCAGAATTGGAACATGAAATTTAAGGATTCTACCTCTGCTGCTCAAGTAGCAACTAAGTTTGCAGAACATGCAAGCCTAGCTGCCAGAGCTGTTCTAGAACTTTCAAGGCAATATTGTGTTGATGATGGTGGTTCATGCCACTTAGTTCTAAAGGATGAAAGGTTGGAACAAGGGCAATCATTTCCTGGAGATGGTAATGGTAATTTTTCTATTGGCAAGCAAAATTGGAACACGAAATTTAAGGATTCTACCTCGGCTGCTCAAGTAGCGGCTGAGTGTGCAGAACATGCAAGCCTAGCTGCCAGAGCTGTTGTAGAACTTTCAAGTCAATATTGGGTTGATGATGGTGGTTCATGCCACTTGGGTTTCAAGGATGAAAGGTTGGAACAAGGGCAATAGTTTCCTGGAGATGGTAATGGTAATTTTTCTACTGGCAAGTAGAATTGGAACAAAAAATTTAAGGATGCTACCTCTGCTGCTCAAGTAGCGGCTGAGTGTGCAGAACATGCAAGCCTAGCTGCCAGAGCTGTTGTAGAACTTTCAAGTCAATATTGTGTTGATGATGGTGGTTCATGCCACTTGGGATTCAAGGATGAAAGGTTGGAACAAGGGCAATCGTTTCCTGGAGATGGTAATGGTAATTTTTCTATTGGCAGACATAATTGGAATATGAAATTTAAGGATGCTACCTCTGCTGCTCAAGCAATGGTTGAGCTTGCAGAACATGCAAGCCTAGCTGCCAGAGCTGTTCTAGAACTTTCAAGGCAATATTGTGTTGATGATGGTGGTTCATGCCACTTAGTTCTAAAGGATGAAAGGTTGGAACATGGGCAATCATTTTCTGGAGATGGTAATGGTAATTTTTCTATTGGCAGACATAATTGGAATATGAAATTTAAGGATGCTACCTCTGCTGCTCAAGCAGCGGTTGAGCTTGCAGACCATGCAAGCCTAGCTGCCAGAGCTGTTGTAGAACTTTCAAGGCAATATTGTGTTGATGATGGTGGTTCAAGCCACTTAGTTTTCAAGGATGAAAGGTTGGAACATGGGCAATCATTTCCTGGAGATGGTAATGGTAATTTTTCTATTGCCAGGCATAATTGGAATATGAAATTTAAGGAAGCTACCTCTGCTGCTCAAGCAGCGGTTGAGTTTGCAGAACATGCAAGCCTAGCTGCCAGAGCTGTTCTAGAACTTTCAAGGCAATATTGTGTTGATGATGGTGGTTAATGCCACTTAGTTTTCAAGGATGAAAGGTTGGAACATGGGCAATCATTTCCTTGAGATGGTAATGGTAATTTTTCTATTGCCAGGCATAATTGGAATATGAAATTTAAGGATGCTACCTCTGCTGCTCAAGCAGCGGTTGAGTTTGCAGAACATGCAAGCCTAGCTGCCAGAGCTGTTGTAGAACTTTCAATGCAATTTGTGTTGATGATGGTGGTTCATGCCACTTGGTTTTGAATGATGAAAGGTTGGAACATGGGCAATCATTTCCTTGAGATGGTACTGGAAATTTCTCTATTGGCAGGCAGTATTGGAACATGAAATTTAAGCATGCTATCTCTACTGCTCAAGCAGCGGCTAAGTTTGCAGAACATGCAAGCCTAGCTGCCAAAGCTGTTGTAGAACTTTCAAGGCAATATTGTGTTGATAATGGTGGTTCATGCCATTTGGGATTCAAGGATGAAAGGTTGGAACAAGGGCAATCGTTTCCTGGAGATGGTAATGGTAATTATTCTATTGGCAGGCAGAATTGGAACATGAAATTTAAGGATGCTACCTCTGCTGCTTAAGTAGCGGTTGAGTGTGCAGAACTTGCAAGCCTAGCTGCCAGATCTGTTGTAGAACTTTCAAGTCAATATTGTGTTGATGATGGTGGTTCATGCACTTGGGATTCAAGGATGAAAGGTTGGAACAAGGGCAAATTTTTCCTGGAGATGGTAATGGTAATTTTTCTATTGGCAGACAGAATTAGAACATGAAATTTAAGGATTCTACCTCTACTGCTCAAGTAACGACTGAGTTTGCAGAACATGCAAGCCTAGCTGCCAGAGCTATTCTAGAACTTTCAAGGCAATATTGTGTTGATGATGGTGGTTCATGCCACTTAGTTTTAAAGGATGAAAGGTTGGAACATGGGCAATCATTTCCTGGAGATGGTAATGGTAATTTTTCTATTGGCAGGCAATATTGGAACATGAAATTTAAGCATGCTATCTTTGTTGCTCAAGCGGCGGCTGAATTTGCAGAACATGCAAGCCTAGCTGCCAGAGCTGTTATAGAACTTTCAAGGCAATATTGTGTTGATGATGGTGGTTCATGCCACTTGTGTTTCAGGGATGAAAGGTTGGAACAAGGGCAATCGTTTCCAGGAGATGGTAATGGTAATTTTTCTATTGGCAGGCAGAATTGGAATATGAAATTTAAGGATGCTACCTCTGCTGCTCAAGTAGCGACTGAGTTTGCAGAACATGCAAGCCTAGCTGCCAGAGCTGTTCTAGAACTTTCAAGGCAATATTGTGTTGAGGGTGGTGGTTCATGCCACTTAATTTTAAAGGATAAGGTTGGAACATGGGCAATCATTTATTGGAGATGGTAATGGTAATTATTCTATTGGCAGGCATAATTGGAATATGAAATTTAAGAATGCTACCTCTGCTGCTCAAGCAGCGGTTGAGTTTGCAGAATATGCAAGCCTAGCTGCCAGAGCTGTTGTAGAACTTTCAAGGCAATATTCTGTTGATAATGGTGGTTCATGCCACTTGGTTTTCAAGGATGAAAGGCTGGAACATGGGCAATCATTTCCTAGAGATGGTAATGGTAATATTTCTATTGGCAGGCATAATTGGAATATGAAATTTAAGGATGCTACCTCTGTTGCTCAAGCAGCGGTTGAGTTTGCAGAACATGCAAGCCTAGCTGCCAAAGCTGTTGTAGAACTTTCAAAGCAATATTGTGTTGATGATATTGGTTCATGCGACTTGGTTTCAAGGATGAAAGGTTGGAAAAAGGGCAATCGTTTCCTGGAGATGGTAATGGTAATTTTTCTATTGGCAGGCAGAATTGGAACATGAAATTTAAGGATGCTACCTCTGCTGCTCAAGTAGCGGCTGAGTGTGCAGAACATGTAAGCCTAGCTGCCAGAGCTGTTGTAGAACTTTCAAGTAAATATTGTGTTGATGATGGTGGTTCATGCCACTTGGGATTCAAGGATGAAAGGTTGGAACACGGGCAATCGTTTCCTAGAGAGGGTAATGGTAATTTTTCTATTGGCAGCTAGAATTGGAACATGAAATTTAAGGATGCTACCTCTGCTGCTCAAGTAGCGGATGAGTGTGCAGAACATGCAAGCCTAGCTTCCAGAGCTGTTCTAGAACTTTCAAGGCAATATTATGTTGATGATAGTGGTTCATGCCACTTAGTTTTAAAGGATGAAAGGTTGGAACATGGGCAATCGTTTCCTGGAGATGGTAATGGTAATTTTTCTATTTGCAGGCATAATTGGAATATGAAATTTAAGGATTCTACCTCAGCTGCTCAGGCAGCGGTTGAGTTTGCAGAACATGCAATCCTAGCTGCCAAAGCTGTTGTAGAACTTTCAAGGCAATATTGTGTTGATGATGGTGGTTCATGCTACTTGGGTTTCAAGGATGAAAGGTTGGAACAAGGGAAATCGTTTCCTGGAGATGGTAATGGTAATTTTTCTATTGGCAGGCAGAATTGGAACATGAAATTTAAGGATGCTACCTCTGCTGCTCAAGCAGCGGCTGAGTTTGCAGAACATGCAAGCCTAGCTGCCAAAGCTGTTGTAGAACTTTCAAGGTAATATTGTGTTGATGATGGTGGTTCATGCTACCTGGGTTTCAAGGATGAAAGGTTCGAACAAGGGAAATCGTTTCCTGGAGATGGTAATGGTAATTTTTCTATTGGCAGGCAGAATTGGAACATGAAATTTAAGGATGCTACCTCTGCTGCTCAAGCAGCGGCTGAGTTTGCAGAACATGCAAGCCTAGCTGCCAAAGCTGTTGTAGAACTTTCAAGTCAATATTGGGTTGATGATGGTGGTTCATGCCACTTGGTTTTCAAGGATGAAAGGTTGGAACATGGGCAATCATTTCCTTGAGATGGTACTGGAAATCCTTCTATTGGAAGCCAGAATTGGAATATGAAATTTAAGGATTCTACCTCTGCTGCTCAAGTAGTGGCTGAGTGTGCAGAACATGCAAGCCTAGCTGCCAGAGCTGTTGCAGAACTTTCAAGTCAATATTGTGTTGATGATGGTTGTTCATGCCACTTAGTTTTAAAGGATGAAAGGTTGGAACATGGGCAATCATTTTCTGGAGATGGTAATGGTAATTTTTCTATTGGCAGACATAATTGGAATATGAAATTTAAGGATGCTACCTCTGCTGCTCAAGCAGCGGTTGAGTTTGCAGAACATGCAAGCCTAGCTGCCAGAGCTGTTGTAGAACTTTCAAGTCAATATTGTGTTGATGATGGTGGTTCATGCCACTTGGGTTTCAAGTATGAAAGGTTGGAACAAGGGCAATCATTTCCTGGAGATGGTAATGGTAATTTTTCTATTGGCAAGCAGAATTGGAACACGAAATTTAAGGATTCTACCTCGGCTGCTCAAGTAGCGGCTGAGTGTGAAGAACATGCAAGCCTAGCTGCCAGAGCTGTTGTAGAACTTTCAAGTCAATATTGGGTTGATGATGGTGGTTCATGCCATTTGGGTTTCAAGGATGAAAGGTTGGAACAAGGGCAATAGTTTCCTGGAGATGGTAATGGTAATTTTTCTATTGGCAGACATAATTGGAATATGAAATTTAAGGATGCTACCTCTGCTGCTCAAGCAGCGGTTGAGCTTGCAGAACATGCAAGCCTAGCTGCCAGAGCTGTTCTAGAACATTCAAGGCAATATTGTGTTGATGATGGTGGTTCATGCCACTTAGTTTTCAAGGATGAAAGGTTGGAACATGGGCAATCATTTTCTGGAGATGGTAATGGTAATTTTTCTATTGGCAAACATAATTGGAATATGAAATTTAAGGACGCTACCTCTGCTGCTCAAGCAGCGGTTGAGTTTGCAGAACATGCACGCCTAGCTGCCAGAGCTGTTGTAGAACTTTCAAGGCAATATTGTATTGATGATGGTGGTTCATGCCACTTGGTTTTCAAGGATGAAAGGTTGGAACATGGCTATCATTTCCTGGAGATGGTAATGGTAATATTTCTATTGGCATGCATAATTGGAATATGAAATTTAAGGATGCTACCTCTATTGCTCAAGCAGCGGTTGCGTTTGCAGAACATGCAAGCCTAGCTGCCAGAGATTTTGTAGAATTTAGAAGGCAATATTGTGTTGATGATGGTGGTTCATGCCCTTGGTTTTCAAGGATGAAAGGTTGGAACATGGGCAATAATTACCTGGAGATAGTATTGGTAATATTTCTATTGGCAGGTAGAATTGGAACTTGAAATTTAAGGATGCTACCTCTGCTGCTCAAGTAGCGATTGAGTTTGCAAAACATGCAAGCCTAGCTGCCAGAGCTGTTGTAGAACTTTCAAGGCAATATTGTGTTGATGATGGTGGTTCATGCCATTTGGGATTCAAGGATGAAAGGTTGGAACAAGGGCAATCGTTTCCTGGAGATGGTTATGGTAATTTTTCTATTGGCAGCCAGAATTGGAACCTGAAATTTAAGGATTCTACCTCTGCTGCTCAAGTAGCGACTAAGTTTGCAGAACATGCAAGCCTAGCTGCCATAGCTGTACTAGAACTTTCAAGGCAATATTGTGTTGATGATGGTGGTTCATGCCACTTAGTTCTAAAGGATGAAAGGTTGGAACATGGGCAATCATTTTCTGGAGATGGTAATGGTAATTTTTCTATTGGCAGACATAATTGGAATATGAAATTTAAGGATGCTACCTCTGCTGCTCAAGCAGCGGTTGAGCTTGCAGAACATGCAAGCCTAGCTGCCAGAGCTGTTGTAGAACTTTCAAGGCAATATTGTGTTGATGATGGTGGTTCATGCCACTTAGTTTTCAAGGATAAAAGGTTGGAACATGGGCAATCATTTCCTGGAGATGGTAATGGTAATTTTTCTATTGCCAGGCATAATTGGAATATGAAATTTAAGGAAGCTACCTCTGCTGCTCAAGCAGCGGTTGAGTTTGCAGAACATGCAAGCCTAGCTGCCAGAGCTGTTGTAGAACTTTCAAGGCAATATTGTGTTGATGAAGGTGGTTCATGCCACTTAGTTTTCAAGGATGAAAGGTTGGAACATGGGCAATCATTTCCTGGAGATGGTAATGGTAATTTTTCTATTGCCAGGCATAATTGGAATATGAAATTTAAGGATGCTACCTCTGCTGCTCAAGCAGCGGTTGAATTTGCAGAACATGCAAGCCTAGCTGCCAGAGCTGTTGTAGAACTTTCAATGCAATATTGTGTTGATGATGGTGGTTCATGCCACTTGGTTTTGAATGATGAAAGGTTGGAACATGGGCAATCATTTCCTTGATATGGTACTGGAAATTTCTCTATTGGCAGGCAGTATTGGAACATGAAATTTAAGCATGCTATCTCTACTGCTCAAGCAGCGGCTAAGTTTGCAGAACATGCAAGCCTAGCTGCCAAAGCTGTTGTAGAACTTTCAAGGCAATATTGTGTTGATAATGGTGGTTCATGCCATTTGGGATTCAAGGATGAAAGGTTGGAACAAGGGCAATCGTTTCCTGGAGATGGTAATGGTAATTTTTCTATTGGCAGGTAGAATTGGAACATGAAATTTAAGGATGCTACCTCTGCTGCTTAAGTAGTGGTTGAGTGTGCAAAACTTGCAAGCCTAGCTGCCAGAGCTGTTGTAGAACTTTCAAGTCAATATTGTGTTGATGATGGTGGTTCATGCCACTTGGGATTCAAGGATGAAAGGTTGGAACAAGGGCAAATTTTTCCTGGAGATGGTAATGGTAATTTTTCTATTGGCAGACAGAATTAGAACATGAAATTTAAGGATTCTACCTCTACTGCTCAAGTAGCGACTGAGTTTGCAGAACATGCAAGCCTAGCTGCCAGAGCTATTCTAGAACTTTCAAGGCAATATTGTGTTGATGATGGTGGTTCATGCCACTTGGTTTTCAAGGATGAAAGGTTGGAATATGGCAATCATTTCCTGGAGATGGTAATGGTAATATTTCTATTGGCATGCATAATTGGAATATGAAATTTAAGGATGCTACCTCTGTTGCTCAAGCAGCGGTTGCGTTTGCAGAACATGCAAGCCTAGCTGCCAGAGATTTTGTAGAATTTAGAAGGCAATATTGTGTTGATGATGGTGGTTCATGCCACTTAGTTTTAAAGGATGAAAGGTTGGAACATGGGCAATCATTTCCTGGAGATGGTAATGGTAATTTTTCTATTTGCAGGCAATATTGGAACATGAAATTTAAGCATGCTATCTTTGTTGCTCAAGCGGCGGTTGAATTTGCAGAACATGCAAGCCTTGCTGCCAGAGCTGTTATAGAACTTTCAAGGCAATATTGTGTTGATGATGGTGGTTCATGCCACTTGTGTTTCAGGGATGAAAGGTTGGAACAAGGGCAATCGTTTCCAGGAGATGGTAATGGTAATTTTTCTATTGGCAGGCAGAATTGGAATATGAAATTTAAGGATGCTACCTCTGCTGCTCAAGTAGCGACTGAGTTTGCAGAATATGCAAGCCTAGCTGCCAGAGCTGTTGTAGAACTTTCAAGGCAATATTGTGTTGATGATGGTGGTTCATGCCACTTAGTTTTCAAGGATGAAAGGTTGGAACATGGGCAATCATTTCCTGGAGATGGTAATGGTAATTGTTCTGTTGGCAGGCAGTATTGGAACGTCAAATTTAAGTATGCTACCTCTGCTGCTCAAGCAGAGGTTGAGTTTTCAAAACATGTAAGCCTAGCTACCAGAGCTGTTGTAGAACTTTCAAAGAAATATTGTGTTGATGATGGTGGTTCATGCCACTTGGTTTTCAAAGATGAAAGGTTGGAACATGGGAAATCATTTCCTTGAGATGGTAATAGTAAGTTTTGTGTTGCCAGGCAGTATTAGAACATGAAATTTAAGCGTGCTACCTCTGCTGCTCAAGTAGCGACTGATTCTGCAGAACATGCAAGCCTAGCTGCCAGAGCTGTTGCAAAACTTTCAATGCAATATTGTGTTGATGATGGTGGTTCATGCCACTTGGGTTTCAAGGATGAAAGGTTGGAGCAAGGGAAATCATTTCCTGGAGATGGAAATGGTAATTTTTTTATTGGCAGGCAGAATTGGAACCTGAAATTTAAGGATGATACCTCTGCTGCTCAAGCAGCGACTAAGTTTGCAGAGCATGCAAGCCTAGCTGCCAGAGCTGTTCTAGAAATTTCAAGGCAATATTGTGTTGATGATGGTGGTTCATGCCACTTAGTTTTAAAGGATGAAAGGTTGGAACATGGGCAATCATTTCCTGGAGATGGTAATGGTAATTTTTCTTTTGGCAAGCATAATTGGAATATGAAATTTAAGGATGCTACCTCTGCTGCTCAAGCAGCGGTTGAGTTTGCAGAACATGCAAGCCTAGCTGCCAGAGCTGTTGTAGAACTTTCAATGCAATATTGTGTTGATGATGGCGGTTCATACCACTTAGTTTTCAAAGATGAAAGGTTGGAACATGGGCAATCATTTCCTGGAGATGGTAATGGTAATTTTTCTATTGGCAGGCATAATTGGAATATGAAATTTAAGGATACTACCTCTGCTGCTCAAGCACTGGTTGAGTTTGCAGAACATGCAAGCCTAGCTGCCAGAGCTGTTGTAGAACTTTCAAGTCAATATTATGTTGATGATGGTGGTTCATGCCACTTGGTTTTCAAGGATGAAAGGTTGGAACATGGGCAATCATTTCCTGGAGATGGTAATGGTAATATTTCTATTGGCAGGCATAATTGGAATATGAAATTTAAGGATGCTACCTCTGTTGCTCAAGCAGCGGTTGAGTTTGCAGAAAATGCAAGCCTAGCTGCCAGAGCTATTGTAGAACTTTCAAGGCAATATTGTGTTGATGATGGTGGTTCATGCCACTTGGGTCTCAAGGATGAAAGGTTGGAACAAGGGCAATCGTTTCCTGGAGATGGTAATGGTAATTTTTCTATTGGCAGGCAGAATTGGAATATGAAATTTAAGGATGCTACCTCTGCTGCTCAAGTAGCGACTGAGTTTGCAGAACATGCAAGCCTAGCTGCCATACCTGTTGTAGAACTTTCAAGGCAATATTGTGTAGATGATGGTGGTTCATGCCACTTGGTTTTCAAGGATGAATGGTTGGAACATGGGCAATCATTTTCTGGAGATGGTAATGGTAATATTTCTATTGGCAGGCATAATTGGAATATGAAATTTAAGGATGCTACCTCTGCTTCTCAAGTAGCGACTGAGTTTGCAGAACATGCAAGCCTAGCTGCCATAGCTGTTGTAGAAATTTCAAGGCAATATTGTGTAGATGATGGTGGTTCATGCCACTTGGTTTTCAAGGATGAATTGTTGGAACATGGGCAATCATTTCCTGGAGATGGTAATGGTAATATTTCTATTGGCAGGCAGGCATAATTGGAATATGAAATTTAAGGATGCTACCTCTGCTGCTCAAGCAGCGGTTGAGTTTGCAGAACATGCAAGCCTAGCTACCAGAGCTGTTGTAGAACTTTAAAGGCAATATTGTGTAGATGATGGTGGTTCATGCCACTTGGTTTTCAAGGATGAAAGGTTGGAACATGGGCAATCATTTCCTAGAGATGGTAATGGTAATTTTTATATTGGCAAGTATAATTGGTATATGAAATTTAAGGATGCTACCTCTGCTGCTCAAATAGCGGTTGAGTTTGCAGAACATGCAAGCCTAGCTGCCAGAGGTGTTGTAGAACTTTCAAGGCAATATTGTGTTGATGATGGTGGTTCACGCCCCTTGGTTTTCAAGGATGAAAGGTTGGAACGTGGGAAATAATTTCTTGGAGATGGTAATGGTAATATTTCTATTGGCAGGCAGAATTGGAACATGAAATTTAAGGATGCTACTTCTGCTGCTCAAGTAGTGACTGAGTGTGCAGAAAATGCAAGCCTAGCTACCAGAGCTGTTGTAGAACTTTCAAGGCAATATTGTGTAGATGATGGTGGTTCATGCCACTCGGTTTTCAAGGATGAAAGGTTGGAACATGGGCAATCATTTCCTGGAGATGGTGATGGTAATATTTCTATTGGCAGGCATAATTGGAATATGAAATTTAAGGATGCTACCTCTGTTGCTCAAGCATCGGTTGAGTTTGCAGAAAATGCAAGCCTAGCTGCCAGAGTTGTTGTAGAACTTTCAAGTCAATATTGTGTTGATGATGGTGGTTCATGCCACTTGGGTCTCAAGGATGAAAGGTTGGAACAAGGGCAATCGTTTCCTGGAGATGGTAATGGTAATTTTTCTATTGGCAGGCAGAATTGGAATATGAAATTTAAGGATGCTACCTCTGCTTCTCAAGTAGCGACTGTGTTTGCAGAACATGCAAGCCTAGCTGCCATAGCTGTTGTAGAACTTTCAAGGCAATATTGTGTAGATGATGGTGGTTCATGCCACTTGGTTTTCAAGGATGAATGGTTAGAACATGGGCAATCATTTCCTGGAGATGGTAATGGTAATATTTCTATTGGCAGGCATATTTGGAATATGAAATTTAAGGATGCTACCTCTGCTTCTCAAGTAGCGACTGAGTTTGCAGAACATGCAAGCCTAGCTGCCATAGCTGTTGTAGAACTTTCAAGGCAATATTGTGTAGATGATGGTGGTTCATGCCACTTGGTTTTCAAGGATGAATTGTTGGAACATGGGCAATCATTTCCTGGAGATGGTAATGGTAATTTTTCTATTTCCAGGCATAATTGGAATATGAAATTTAAGGATGCTACCTTTGCTGCTCAAGCAGCGGTTGAGTTTGCAGAACATGCAAGCCTAGCTACCAGAGCTGTTGTAGAACTTTAAAGGCAATATTGTGTAGATGATGGTGGTTCATGCCACTTGGTTTTCAAGGATGAAAGGTTGGAACATGGGCAATCATTTCCTAGAGATGGTAATGGTAATTGTTATATTGGCAGGTATAATTGGTATATGAAATTTAAGGATGCTACCTCTGCTGCTCAAATAGCGGTTGAGTTTGCAAAACATGCAAGCCTAGCTGCCAGAGCTGTTGTAGAACTTTCAAGGCAATATTGTGTTGATGATGGTGGTTCACGCCCCTTGGTTTTCAAGGATGAAAGGTTGGAACGTGGGAAATAATTTCTTGGAGATGGTAATGGTAATATATCTATTGGCAGGCAGAATTGGAACATGAAATTTAAGGATGCTACTTCTGCTGCTCAAGTAGTGACTGAGTGTGCAGAAAATGCAAGCCTAGCTGCCAGAGCTGTTGTAGAACTCTCAAGGCAATATTGTGTTGATGATGGTTGTTCATGCCACTTTGTTTTCAAGGATGAAAGGTTAGAACATGGGCAATCATTTCCTAGAGATGGTAATGGTAATTTTTCTATTGGCAGGCATAATTGGTATATGAAATTTAAGGATGCTACCTCTGCTGCTCAAATAGCGGTTGAGTTTGTAGAACATGCAAGCCAAGCTGCCAGAGCTGTTGTAGAACTTTCAAGGCAATATTGTGTTGATGATGGTGGTTCATGCCACTTGGGTTTCGAGGATGAAAGGTCGGAACATGGGCAATAATTTCCTGGAGATGGTAATGGTAATTATTTTGTTGGCAGGTATAATTGGAACATGAAATATCAGGATGCTTACCTCTGCTGCTCAAGTAGCGACTGAGTTTGCAGAACATGCAAGCCTAACTGCCAGAGCTGGTCTAGAAATTTCAAGGCAATATTGTGTTGATGATGGTGGTTCATGCAACTTAGTTTTAAAAGATGAAAGGTTGGAACATGGGCAATCATTTCCTGGAGATGGTAATGGTAATTTTTCTATTGGCAGGCATAATTGGAATATGAAATTTAAGGATGCAACCTCTGCTGCTCATGCAGTGGTTGAGTTTGCAGAACATGCAAGCCTAGCTACCAGAGCTGTTGTAGAACTTTCAAGGCAATATTGTGTAGATGATGGTGGTTCATGCCACATGGTTTTCAAGGATGAAAGGTTGGAACATGGGCAATAATTTCCTGGAGATGGTAATGGTAATATTTCTATTGGCAGGCATAATTGGAATATGAAATTTAAGGATGCTATATCTACTGCTCAAGCAGCGGCTGAGTTTGCAAAACATGCAAGCCTAGCTGCCAGAGTTGTTGCCGAACTTTCAAGGCAATATTGTGTTGATGATGGTGGTTCATGCCACTTGGGTTTCAAGGATGAAAGGTTGGAACAAGGGTAATCATTTCCTGGAGATGGTAATGGTAATATTTCTATTGGCAGGAATAATTGGAATATGAAATTTAAGAATACTACCTCTGCTGCTCAAGCAGCGGTTGAGTCTGCAGAACATGCAAGCCTTGCTGCCAGAGCTGTTGTAGGATTTTCAAGGCAATATTGTGTTGATGATGGTGGTTCATGCCACTTGGTTTTCAAGGATGAACGGTTGGAACATGGGCAATCATTTCCTGGAGATGGTAATGGTAATATTTCTATTGGCAGGCATAATTGGAACATGAAATTTAAGGATGCTACCTCTGCTGCTCAAGCAGCGGCTGAGTTTGCAGAACATGCAAGCCTAGCTACCAGAGCTGTTGTAGAACTTTCAAGGCAATATTGTGTTGATGATGGTGGTTCATGCCACTTGGTTTCAAGGAAAAAAAGTTGGAATATGGGCAATCATTTCATGGAGATGGTAATGGTAATTTTTCTATTGGCAGGCATAATTGGTATATGAAATTTAAGGATGCTACCTCTGCTGCTCAAGTAGCGGTTGAGTTTGCAGAACATGCAAGCCTAGCTGCCAGAGTTGTTGTAGAACTTTCAAGGCAATATTGTGTTGATGATGGTGGTTCACGCCCCTTGGTTTTCAAGGATGAAAGGTTGGAACGTGGGAAATAATTTCTTGGAGATGGTAATGGTAATATTTCTATTGGTAGGCAGAATTGGAACATGAAATTTAAGGATGCTACTTCTGCTGCTCAAGTAGTGACTGAGTGTGCAGAAAATGCAAGCCTAGCTGCCAGAGCTGTTGTAGAACTCTCAAGGCAATATTGTGTTGATGATGGTTGTTCATGCCACTTTGTTTTCAAGGATGAAAGGTTAGAACATGGGCAATCATTTCCTAGAGATGGTAATGGTAATTTTTCTATTGGCAGGCATAATTGGTATATGAAATTTAAGGATGCTACCTCTGCTGCTCAAATAGCGGTTGAGTTTGTAGAACATGCAAGCCAAGCTGCCAGAGCTGTTGTAGAACTTTCAAGGCAATATTGTGTTGATGATGGTGGTTCATGCCACTTGGGTTTCAAGGATGAAAGGTTGGAACAAGGGCATTCGTTTCCTGGAGATTGTAATGGTAATTTTTCTATTGGCAGCCAGAATTGGAAAATGAAATTTAAGGATTCTACCTCTGCTGCTCAAGTAGCGACTGAGTTTGCAGAACATGCAAGCCTAACTGCCAGAGCTGTTCTAGAAATTTCAAGGCAATATTGTGTTGATGGTGGTGGTTCATGCAACTTAGTTTTAAAAGATGAAAGGTTGGAACATGGGCAATCATTTCCTGGAGATGGTAATGGTAATTTTTCTATTGGCAGGCATAATTGGAATATGAAATTTAAGGATGCAACCTCTGCTGCTCATGCAGTGGTTGAGTTTGCAGAACATGCAAGCCTAGCTACCAGAGCTGTTGTAGAACTTTCAAGGCAATATTGTGTAGATGATGGTGGTTGATGCCACATGGTTTTCAAGGATGAAAGGTTGGAACATGGGCAATCATTTCCTGGAGATGGTAATGGTAATATTTCTATTGGTAGGCATAATTGGAATATGAAATTTAAGGATGCTACCTCTGTTGCTCAAGCAGCGGTTGAGTTTGCAGAAAATGCAAGCCTAGCTGCCAGAGCTGTTGTAGAACTTTCAAGGCAATATTGTGTTGATGATGGTGGTTCATGCCACTTGGGTTTCAAGGATGAAAGGTTGGAACAAGGGCATTCGTTTCCTGGAGATGGTAATGGTAATTTTTCTATTGGCAGCCAGAATTGGAACATGAAATTTAAGGATTCTACCTCTGCTGCTCAAGTAGCGACTGAGTTTGCAGAACATGCAAGCATAACTCCCAGAGCTGTTCTAGAAATTTCAAGGCAATATTGTGTTGATGATGGTGGTTCATGCAACTTAGTTTTAAAAGATGAAAGGTTGGAACATGGGCAATCATTTCCTGGAGATGGTAATGGTAATTTTTCTATTGGCAGGCATAATTGGAATATGAAATTTAAGGATGCAACCTCTGCTGCTCATGCAGTGGTTGAGTTTGCAGAACATGCAAGCCTAGCTACCAGAGCTGTTGTAGAACTTTCAAGGCAATATTGTGTAGATGATGGTGGTTCATGCCAGATGGTTTTCAAGGATGAAAGGTTGGAACATGGGCAATCATTTCCTGGAGATGGTAATGGTAATATTTCTATTGGCAGGCATAATTGGAATATGAAATTTAAGGATGCTACCTCTGTTGCTCAAGCAGCGGTTGAGTTTGCAGAAAATGCAAGCCTAGCTGCCAGAGCTGTTGTAGAACTTTCAAGGCAATATTGTGTTGATGATGGTGGTTCATGCCACTTGGGTCTCAAGGATGAAAGGTTGGAACAAGGGCAATCGTTTCCTGGAGATGGTAATGGTAATTTTTCTATTGGCAGGCAGAATTGGAATATGAAATTTAAGGATGCTACTCTGCTGCTCAAGTAGCGACTGAGTTTGCAGAACATGCAAGCCTAGCTGCCATAGCTGTTGTAGAACTTTCAAGGCAATATTGTGTTGATGATGGTGGTTCATGCCACTTGGTTTTCAAGGATGAATGGTTGGAACATGGGCAATCATTTCCTGGAGATGGTAATGGTAATATTTCTATTGGCAGGCATAATTGGAACATGAAATTTAAGGATGCTACCTCTGCTGCTCAAGCAGCGGTTGAGTTTGCAGAACATGCAAGCCTAGCTACCAGAGCTGTTGTAGAACTTTAAAGGCAATATTGTGTATATGATGGTGGTTCATGCCACTTGGTTTTCAAGGATGAAAAGTTGGAACATGGGCAATCATTTCCTAGAGATGGTAATGGTAATTTTTATATTGGCAGGTATAATTGGTATATGAAATTTAAGGATGCTACCTCTGCTGCTCAAATAGCGGTTGAGTTTGCAGAACATGCAAGCCTAGCTGCCAGAGCTGTTGTAGAACTTTCAAGGCAATATTGTGTTGATGATGGTGGTTCACGCCCCTTGGTTTTCAAGGATGAAAGGTTGGAACGTGGGCAATAATTTCTTGGAGATGGTAATGGTAATATTTCTATTGGCAGGCAGAATTGGAACATGAAATTTAAGGATGCTACTTCTGCTGCTCAAGTAGTGACTGAGTGTGCAGAAAATGCAAGCCTAGCTGCCAGAGCTGTTGTAGAACTCTCAAGGCAATATTGTGTTGATGATGGTTGTTCATGCCACTTTGTTTTCAAGGATGAAAGGTTAGAACACGGGCAATCATTTCCTAGAGATGGTAATGGTAATTTTTCTATTGGCAGGCATAATTGGTATATGAAATTTAAGGATGCTACCTCTGGTGCTCAAATAGCGGTTGAGTTTGCAGAACATGCAAGCCATGCTGCCAGAGCTGTTGTAGAACTTTCAAGGCAATATTGTGTTGATGATGGTGGTTCATGCCCCTTGGTTTTCAAGGATGAAAGGTTGTAACGTGGGCAATAATTTCCTGGAGATGGTAATGGTAATATTTCTATTGGCAGGCAAAATTGGAACATGAAATTTAAGGATGCTACCTCTGCTGCTCAAGTAGGGATTTAGTGTGCAGAACATGCAAGCCTAGCTGCCAGAGCTGTTGTAGAACTTTCAAGGCAATATTGTGTTGATGATGGTGGTTCATGCCACTTTGTTTTCAAGGATGAACGGTTAGAACATGGGCAATCATTTCCTAGAGATGGTAATGGTAATTTTTCTATTGGCAGGCATAATTGGTATATGAAATTTAAGGATGCTACCTCTGCTGC
Source organism: Nicotiana tomentosiformis (assembly GCF_000390325.3). Classification (NCBI taxonomy): domain Eukaryota; kingdom Viridiplantae; phylum Streptophyta; class Magnoliopsida; order Solanales; family Solanaceae; genus Nicotiana; species Nicotiana tomentosiformis. The sequence goes on from NW_027174561.1 coordinate 1,795,605, forward strand.
TCAAATAGCGGTTGAGTTTGAAGAACATGCAAGCCTAGCTGCCAGAGCTGTTGTAGAACTTTCAAGGCAATATTGTGTTGATGATGGTGGTTCATGCCCCTTGGTTTTCAAGGATGAAAGGTTGGAACGTGGGCAATAATTTCCTGGAGATGGTAATGGTAATATTTCTATTGGTAGGCAGAATTGGAACATGAAATTTAAGGATGCTACCTCTGCTGCTCAAGTAGTGACTGAGTGTGCAGAACATGCAAGCCTAGTTGCCAGAGCTGTTGTAGAACTCTCAAGGCAATATTGTGTTGATGATGGTTGTTCATGCCACTTAGTTTTCAAGGATGAAAGGTTGGAACATGGCCAATCATTTCCTGGAGATGGTAATGGTAATTTCTCTATTGGCAGGCATAATTGGAACATGAAATTTAAGGATGCTACCTCTGCTGCTCAAGCAGTGGTTGAGTTTGCAGAACATGCAAGCCTAGCTGCCAGAGCTGTTGTAGAACTTTCAAGGCAATATTGTGTTGATGATGGTGGTTCATGCCACTTGGTTTTCAAGGATGAAAGGTTGGAACATGGGCAATAATTTCTGGAGATGGTAATGGTAATATTTCTATTGGCAGGCAGAATTGGAACAAGAAATTTAAGGATGCTACCTCTGCTGCTCAAGTAGCGATTGAGTGTGCAGAACATGCAAGCCTAGCTGCCAGAGCTGTTGTAGAACTTTCAAGGCAATATTGTGTTGATGATGGTGGTTCATGCCACTTTGTTTTCAACGATGAAAGGTTGGAACCTGGGCAATCATTTCCTAGAGATGGTAATGGTAATTTTTCTATTGGCAGGCATAATTGGTATATATGAAATTTAAGGATGCTACCTCTGCTGCTCAAGTAGCGGTTGAGTTTGCAGAACATGCAAGCCTAGCTGCCAGAGCTATTGTAGAACTTTCAAGGCAATATTGTGTTGATGATGGTTGTTCATGCCACTTGGTTTTCAAGGATGAAAGGTTGGAACGTGGGCAATAATTTCCTGGAGATGGTAATGATAATATTTGTATTGGCAGGCCGAATTGGAACATGAAATTTAAGGATGCTACTTCTGCTGCTCAAGTAGCGACTGAGTGTGCAGAACATGCAAGCCTAGCTGCCAGAGCTGTTGTAGAAGTTTCAAGGCAATATTGTGTTGATGATGGTTGTTCATGCCACTTAGTTTTCAAGGATGAAAGGTTGGAACATGGGCAATCATTTCCTGGAGATGGTAATGGTAATTTTTCTATTGGCAGGCATAATTGGAATATGTAATTTAAGGATGCTACCTCTGCTGCTCAAGCAGCGGTTGAGTTTGCAGAAACATGCAAGCCTAGCTGCTAGAGCTGTTGTAGAACTTTCAAGGCAATATTGTGTTGATGATGGTGGTTCATGCCACTTGGTTTTCAAGGATGAAAGGTTGGAACATGGGCAATCATTTCCTGGACATGGTAATGGTAATATTTCTATTGGCAGGTATAATTGGAATATGATATTTAAGGATGCTACCTCTGTTACTCAAGCAGCGGTTGAGTTTGCAGAACATGCAAGCCTAGCTGCGAGAGCTACTGTAGAACTTTCAAGGCAATATTATGTTTATGATGGTGGTTCATGCCACTTTGTTTTCAAGGATGAAAGGTTCGAACATGGGCAATCATTTCCTAGAGATGGTAATGGTAATTTTTCTATTGGCAGGCATAATTGGTATATGAAATTTAAGGATTCTATCTCTGCTGCTCAAGCAGCGGTTGAGTTTGCAGAACATGCAAGCCTAGCTGCCAGAGCTGTGGTAGAACTTTCAAGGCAATATTGTGTTGATGATGGTGGTTCATGCCACTTTGTTTTCAAGGATGAAAGGTTGGAACATGGGCAATCATTTCCTAGAGATGGTAATGGTAATTTTTCTATTGGCAGGCATAATTGGTATATGAAATTTAAGGATGCTACCTCTGCTGCTCAAGTAGCGGTTGAGTTTGCAAAACATGCAAGCCTAGCTGCCAGAGTTGTAGTAGAACTTTCTAGGCAATATTGTGTTGATGATGGTTGTTCATGCCACTTAGTTTTCAAGGATGAAAGGTTGGAACATGGGCAATCATTTCCTGGAGATGGTAATACTAATTTTTCTATTGGCAGGCATAATTGGAATATGAAATTTAAGGATGCTACCTCTGCTGCTCAAGCAGCGGTTTAGTTTGCAGAACATGCAAGCCTAGCTGCCAGAGAGCTGTTGTAGAACTTTCAAGGCAATATTGTGTTGATGATGGTGGTTCATGCCACTTGGTTTTCAAGGATGAAAGGTTGGAACATGGGCAATCATTTCCTGAAGATGGTAATGGTAATATTTCTTTTGGCAGGCATAAGTGGAATATGAAATTTAAGGATGCTACCTCTGTTACTCAAGAAGCGGTTGAGTTTGCAGAACATGCAAGCCTAGCTGCGAGAGCTGTTGTAGAACTTTCAAGGCAATATTGTGTTGATGATGGTGGTTCATGCCACTTTGTTTTCAAGGATGAAAGGTTGGAACATGGGCAATCATTTCCTAGAGATGGTAATGGTAATTTTTGTATTGGCAGGCATAATTGGTATATGAAATTTAAGGATGCTACCTCTGCTGCTCAAGCAGCGGTTGAGTTTGCAGAACATGCAAGCCTAGCTGCCAGAGCTGTTGTAGAACTTTCAAGGCAATATTGTGTTGATGATGGTGGTTCATGCCACTTTGTTTTCAAGGATGAAAGGTTGGAACATGGGCAATCATTTCCTAGAGATGGTAATGGTAATTTTTCTATTGGCAGGCATAATTGGTATATGAAATTTAAGGATGCTACCTCTGCTGCTCAAGTAGCGGTTGAGTTTGCAGAACATGCAAGCCTAGCTGCCAGAGTTGTAGTAGAACTTTCTAGGCAATATTGTGTTGATGATGGTTGTTCATGCCACTTAGTTTTCAAGGATGAAAGGTTGGAACATGGGCAATCATTTCCTGGAGATGGTAATGGTAATTTATCTATTGGCAGGCATAATTGGAATATGAAATTTAAGGATGCTACCTCTGCTGCTCAAGCAGCGGTTGAGTTAATAGAACATGCAAGCCTAGCTGCCAGAGCTGTTGTAGAACTTTCAAGGCAATATTGTGTTGATGATGGTGGTTCATGCCACTTGGTTTTCAAGGATGAAAGGTTGGAACGTGGGCAATAATTTCCTGGAGATGGTAATGATAATATTTGTATTGGCAGGCAGAATTGGAACATGAAATTTAAGGATGCTACTTCTGCTGCTCAAGTAGCGACTGAGTGTGCAGAACATGCAAGCCTAGCTGCCAGAGCTGTTGTAGAAGTTTCAAGGCAATATTGTGTTGATGATGGTTGTTCATGCCACTTAGTTTTCAAGGATGAAAGGTTGGAACATGGGCAATAATTTCCTGGAGATGGTAATGGTAATTTTTCTATTGGCAGGCATAATTGGAATATGTAATTTAAGGATGCTACCTCTGCTGCTCAAGCAGCGGTTGAGTTTGCAGAAACATGCAAGCCTAGCTGCCAGAGCTGTTGTAGAACTTTCAAGGCAATATTGTGTTGATGATGGTGGTTCATGCCACTTGGTTTTCAAGGATGAAAGGTTGGAACATGGGCAATCATTTCCTGGACATGGTAATGGTAATATTTCTATTGGCAGGTATAATTGGAATATGATATTTAAGGATGCTACCTCTGTTACTCAAGCAGCGGTTGAGTTTGCAGAACATGCAAGCCTAGCTGCGAGAGCTACTGTAGAACTTTCAAGGCAATATTATGTTTATGATGGTGGTTCATGCCACTTTGTTTTCAAGGATGAAAGGTTCGAACATGGGCAATCATTTCCTAGAGATGGTAATGGTAATTTTTCTATTGGCAGGCATAATTGGTATATGAAATTTAAGGATTCTACCTCTGCTGCTCAAGCAGCGGTTGAGTTTGCAGAACATGCAAGCCTAGCTGCCAGAGCTGTGGTAGAACTTTCAAGGCAATATTGTGTTGATGATGGTGGTTCATGCCACTTTGTTTTCAAGGATGAAAGGTTGGAACATGGGCAATCATTTCCTAGAGATGGTAATGTTAATTTTTCTATTGGCAGGCATAATTGGTATATGAAATTTAAGGATGCTACCTCTGCTGCTCAAGTAGCGGTTGAGTTTGCAAAACATGCAAGCCTAGCTGCCAGAGTTGTAGTAGAACTTTCTAGGCAATATTGTGTTGATGATGGTTGTTCATGCCACTTAGTTTTCAAGGATGAAAGGTTGGAACATGGGCAATCATTTCCTGGAGATGGTAATGCTAATTTTTCTATTGGCAGGCATAATTGGAATATGAAATTTAAGGATGCTACCTCTGCTGCTCAAGTAGCGG